>NC_057398.1:45897615-46624581 GCF_019320065.1 Cervus canadensis | reverse complement strand
TCTGTTTATAAGACCTAGTGATTTTCCATAAGTTCATTGCGATCTGATCTGACAAAATGATACTTTAAGGGTCAATGTGTATATTTCCTGCTCCAAGCCAGGAATCAGCCACTCACTCATTTGTTTTATGTTGTATTACTCATACGGCAATCTCAAAGCAATAATGTTAATACCACTGAAGGAGGAAACAGACAGACAGGCTCCATCTTGAAAGCAGGACTCCATCTTGCGCCGGACTATGGACTCTGAGCTGTATGCCCAGTATCTATGAACGACATACCAACTGGAAAACAAGATCCCCCCAGATGGAAGAGCCCCAGGGCTCGTACCTAGACTCTCCCTTGCCTAAAAGAATACCCTGATTATCTGTGTAACAGAATAGAATCATAAATTCTATTATGCTTATTGGGGTATGACCACAGGCCTATTGATAATTGTCCACTGTTATCTACCTAGGCTTAAGGCATATGAATCACGGGTTAACTTTGATTGTGTCTTTCTTTTTCCTTTGTTCAGGCTAACTTCAGGGAATTTGGGGAGGTGGGTTTGGGCACGTACACTTAGGGTATATAAGGTTTTCACAAAAACTGGTCGGTCGGGGTCCTTGGATAAGAGGAGACTCTGCCTTGGGCCCACCGGTGTAATAAACTGCACTCCATTATCTGCATTATCCTTCTGAGTGAGTTTGTTTCCTGGAACACATAGCTACAACAACACCACTGCCTATATGATTAACAAAAACAGTTGCTTTAAAATGAAAACCTTTTTGAATAGATAGCATGTATATAAATAACTGAATTACTTTGCTGTACACCTAAAACTGGAAAAGGTCTGTTTTCATTCCAATCCCTAAGAAAGGCAATGTCAAAGAATGCCCAAACTACTGCACAATTGAACTCATCTCACACGCTGGCAAAGTAATGCTCAAAATTCTCCAAGCCAGGCAGCAATACATGGACCGTGAACTTCCAGATGTTCAAGCTGGATTTAGAAAAGGGAGAGGAACCAGAGATCAAATTGCCAACATCTGCTGGATGATCAAAAAAGCAAGAAAGTTCCAGAAAAACATCTATTTCTGCTTTATTGACTATGCCTTTGACTGTGTGGATCACAATAAACTGTGGAAAATTCTTCAAAAGATGGGAATACCAGACCATTTGACCTGCCTCTTGAGAAACCTGTATGCAGGTCAGGAAGCAACAGTTAGAACTGGTCATGGAACAACAGACTGGTTCCAAATAGGAAAAGGAGTACGTCAAGGCTATATATTGTTACCCTGCTGATTTAACTTATATGCAGAGTACATCATGAGAAACGCTGGGCTGGATGAAGCACAAACTAAAATCAAGATTGCTGGGAGAAATATCAGTAACCTCAGATATGCAGATAACACCACCCTTATGGCAGAAAGTAAAGAGGAGCTAAAAAGCCTCTTGATAAAAGTGAAAGAGGAGGGTGAAAAAGCTTGGCTTAAAGCTCAACATTCAGAAAACTAAGATCATGGCATCCGGTCCCATCACTTCATGGCAAATAGATGGAGAAACAGTGGAAACAGTGGCAGACTTTATTTTTTGGGCTCCAAAATCATTGCAGATGGTGATTGCAGCCATGAAATTAAAAGACGCTTACTCCTTGGAAGGAAAGTTATGACCAACCTAGATTGCATGTTAAAAAGCAGAGACATTACTTTGCCAACAAAGGTCCATCTAGTCAAGGCTATGGTTTTTCCAGTGGTCATGTATGGATGTGAGGGTTGGACTATAAAGAAAGCTGAATGCCGAAGAATTGATGCTTTTGAACTGTGGTGTTGGAGAAGACTCTTGAGAATCCCTTGGACTGCAAGGAGACCCAACCAGTTCATCCTAAAGGAAATCAGTCCTGAGTGTTCATTGGAAGGACTGAAGTTGAAGCTGAAACTTCAATACTTTGGCCATCTGATGCAAAGAGCTGACTCATTTGAAAAGACCCTGATGCTGGGAAAGACTGAAGGCAGGAGGAGAAGCGGACGACAGAGGATGAGATGGTTGGATGACATCACCGACTCAATGGACATGAATTTGAGTAGCCTCTGGGAGTTGGTGATGGACAGGGAGGCCTGGTGTGCTGCAGTCCATGGGGTCACAAAGAGTCGGACATGACTGAGTGACTGAACTGAATACCTAAAACTAACACAACATTGTTAACTATACTCCTTTATAAAATAAAAAGTTAAAAAAAAAAACATAGAAAAACCCTTTTTTGGTATGCTCCACACCCTGGCCTTGCACCATTGAGAAAAACAGCTGTACTATATCTACACTGTTGGAGCACATGGCCACTACAAATTATACTCGCTCTCTTTTAGCTCTCATTTGGACTGAATTCCACAAGTAACTATGCATTTAGTGATTATCAATAGTCTATCTCCATGTCTCTCCAGCAAAAGCTCAGATTCATTTTCCTATAAAAGAGGAGGGAAGAATATGACCAACTGTGTCCATGTTGAGATGAATTATAAATAGTAGATAACATTTCATAATGCCTACCTAATAAAATTCAACCTGCAAACTTTGAACTCTCTTGCACATATGTGTTGCACATAACACAACTCTCTTGCACATAAATTCTCATTTATGACCCATCACCCAATCTTTGTAGTTGTTGGCGATGGTGATGAGGACATTCGGAGGGAAAGAGAAGGCTAGACGTTCTGCCTCCTGTTCCCTAAGCCAGGGTTTCTCAACTTTGGCACTGTTGACATTTCAGGCCATTGAGTCTTTGTTGTGGGAGCTGTCCTGTGCCTTGTAGGATGTTTAGCATCATCCCTGGCTTCTACTTGCTGGATGCCAGTAAGCCTCCCCCATACCTCCCTAGTGACAACCAAAAATGTTTCCAGACATTGCCAAATGTCCCCTGGAGAGTGAACACCCCTGATTGAGAACCACTGCCCAAGAAATCATTGTTTCCATCCTCGTGATTGGACTCATTATCATTTCAGTTAACCCCTGCGTGAAAGGGACTTGTTGTAAGGTATAAGTTCCAGATTAATTCTGTCTTGTCTTTAAGTAATATTAAAATTCTTTGAAGGGGAAATTTTGTGGCTGAGAGCTAACATTTGTATAGTATAACATTCATACAATTCACAAAACACTTTTCACTTACCACTTAGTTCACTTAACAGAGTTTCATGAACTCTGTAGGGTTTAAATTTTATTACAATTTCCTGTTTTATAGATGAGAAAGTGAGCCCCCAATGGTTCAGTATCTTGTATGACTCGGAATTGAAGCAGCAGAATAAAAGACACATTCTTGATCAAGCTTGTGATCAAGCTTGAGATTCACCTTCATAGAATGATAGATGCTTTCTATCTTTAATACACAAGGAGGAATACACACACACGCAAGCGTGTCTACAAGTACACTTCTTTTTTGTTGCCAACTCTATGGACTGTTTCTTAAAATTCCCTTTTAATTTAATTTTCATGAGGTCTAAACCAGGAATCCGCCATTACAGGCGGCTCACGATGTCATATCTTACCACCAGGTGTCGCCAAAGTACATTTACACGTGTTTCTTCCATTGGTGAATTTACTGAGTTCTCCAAGGATTGATACCCCAGGTAATTTTAAAAGAAGTGTATCATGCAACTCAAAACAGCCCAGGGAGCGTAATGAGGATTAAAACCGTGAAGAAGGTGATATAAGAAGACCAGTAAAAGCGGGACCACAGTAAGCGGGGACATTTTTTCCTACTTCACCATTCATTTGGCATATATAGGAAGGCAGATGCTTGACCTTCATTGCTATAATTCCTTTAAGGGAAAAAAATTGCTATGGACTGAATGTTTGTGTCTCTCCCAAGTTCATTTGTTGAAGTCCTAATCCCCACATTTGGAGGTGGGGCCTTTAGGAGGTGATTAAGATTAGATGGGGTCATGAGAGTAGGGCCCTCAGGATGGGACTAATGTCCTTATAAAAAGAGGAAGAGACTTGAGATTCACGCTCACTTTGTCACATGAGGATACAGCAAGAAAGGCAGCCATCTGAAGGCAGGAGAGCACTGGCAAGGACTCTTAACTGGCTGGCACCTTGATCTTGAAGTTTCTAGCCTCCCAGTTTATGATATTCTGTTATACCAGACTGAGCAGACTAAGACAAGTGTCCATATTTTCCCCATTCTGATTTTCAAATAATGTAGGTACATTTTTCTTTTTCAAAAATCCCTTTACACGTGCTCACTTGCTAAGTTGTATTTGACTCTTTGTGACCCCATGAACTGTAGACTGCCAGGTTCCTCTGTCCGTGGGATTTTCCAAGCAAGAATGTGGGTATTTCCTCCTCCTCCATTTCCTCCTCCAAGGGATCTTCCCAACCCAGGGGTCAAACCCGCGTCTCCTGCACCTCCTTCATTGGCAGGTGGATTCTTCCACTACCGAGCCGCCTGGAAAGCCCCCACATTGCTTTTAGATTGCCAAATATTTGTGTTTAATTCAGAGCAAAGATTGAAGGTGGGGGAAGCATGTTGTGGATGCTAAAGAAATGTAAGGCAGCTTCCACTTTTAGGAACTCACATCTACCTGTGGAGACAAAAATGCCTTTGCAAAAACCAAGTACACAAGACAACTTAAGATCCAGGCCCCAAATGGCCTTTCAGATCCTAAGGGCTGTGTTGCTGGCTGGGTTCTCTGGGGAGCAGAATGTTTACTTAGCAGTGTCCTTGGGACCAGGGAGAATGGACTGGAAGGGGTCAGAGCTGGATTGTGTAGAGGAAGAAGTCAGGCCGGGGCATGGGAGCTCTGGAACTAGAAACTCCCCTTCAGAGCTGTTTTGGATTGAGCCAAGATTGTTAGACCTTTATACTCCTGCATGTACCAGCGGTGGATATGGGCACACCAAAAGAGGGGTGAATATTTGAAAGTGCATATGAAAATGTTAATACATCAAAATGGCACACCTTAAGCATTACTGACATTATGCTGATAAAACAGATGAGTGATCCCAGGACCACTGATCAGTCAGTTTCTGGATGCCTCAAACATCAATGGCATGAAGTAGGCTATTTGACCTTCCAAAGGTCAAGGCAAAACCAAAGCCAGTTAGCAGTTTGGGACCAGATACTGAAACCAAAGTCCAACTTGCCTGCAACTTTTGGCTTCAAGATTCCATTTCAAGGAGTCTATTTTAACTGCAGCGGACAGTGTTGACTGTCTTGCATCTATCCCTGCGGGGACTGCACCCCTCCCCTTGGGGAGTTTTCACCTTGGACCAGGAGGCTCCCTGTGGCAGAGTTCCACAGCCCAGAGCAGGTGTGTGTGTGTCTATACAGTTTAGAATCACAATGTATTTGTTGTTTTAGATTTGTACCTTTCTTTTCATTTCATGTCCCTCTTATCAGGTCCTTAGGTTTTCTTTCCTTTTCTTTTTTTCTCTTTTTTTTCTGCAATTATACCACTATGTGAACATCCTTTGTATGCATTTCTGAAAATGTCCTCATTATGTTACTAAGAGCCTCTCAGTTGCAAGCCATAGAAGCCCAACTCAAACTAGCTTGAGGCAAAAATGGAATGTATTTGCTTCCATAATAGAAGAAGAGCTGCTTCAGGGTTGACTGGTCCCGAGGGCTCAAAGGAGGCCCTTACTCTGTCCTCGGACTTGGTCTTCTTTTCTCCATCTCTATATAATCTTCCTATTTGAGTCAGGAATATGCCCCGAGGTAGCTCCAGCTTTAAGGGATCTCAACATAAAACTCAGGTTTCCCTGGTGGCTCAGTTGGTAAAGAGTCTGCCTGCAATGCAGGAGACCCAGGTTCAATCCCTGGGTTAGGAAGATCCCCAGGAGAAGGAAATGGCAACCCACTCCAATATTCTTGCCTGGAAAATCCCATGGACAGAGAAGCCTGGTGGGCTATAGTCCATAGTGTCACAAGAGTCGGACACAATTTAGTGAATAAACCACCACCAAACATAAACCCCAAAGGGAAGAACATACTTGATCTCTACCCCTGTACGTAAAAAATCCCCTTGTAAGGGCTCTGACCGCTCTGTCCTGGGGTGAGTGGACACCCGCTTTGGGATCCACGGTGGGCCCTGTAATTGGCAGCTTTCACCAGAGCCACAGAGCTGAAAAGAAGGAGGAAAAATTCCCCAAGGGAAGGAACTATGGTCCCCACAAGGGTGGATGTTGAACAAAGTTACATTTATCCACTACAGTTAGAATAGACTCCTAGAAGTTAGATTTCTAGGTCAAAAGATGCATGCAAATTGGGCTTTGGTTTCAGTTTCTGGCCCCAATCTGCTAACTGGCTTTGGTTTGGTTTTCACCTTGAGAAAACCAAATAGCCTACTTTCCTGTCATTTTGTTGATGGCATTCACAAACTGGTAACCGATCAGTGGTCCTCTGATCATTTATTTGTCTTACCAGCACAGAAATGTCAGTAACACTCAGGGATGTCATTTTGGTTTAGAATTAAAATCACTTCACTTTCAAATATTGGCAACTTTCTTGATGTAACTTGGAGTGAAAAGATTTATCTATGTTCACAGAAGATAAAAGATGGTCACTAATTCTTTAACCCTTCTCCCACTGAGGAGCAATGTTGATGACCCCTCCGCTTGAATCCGGGTGGTCTCTGCGCCTGCTGTGACCAGTAAAGTAAGATGGAGTGATGCTGTGCCAGTTTTGGGGCGCATGCTTAAAGAAACTGGCAACTTAACCTTCCTGTCTCTTTGAACACTTTGGGATCCCTGGACCACCATATAAGACATCCCTTTACTCTGAGGCCACTGTGCTCGAGAGTCCACATGAAGGCTCTTTGAGGGACATTCCCAGCTGAGTCCATTCCTTCAACCACCACTGCCACCCTGTCACGTATGTGAACGGAGCTGCCTTGGGCCCTCCAGATTAGCCCATCCACCAACTGAATGGGTGACCTTAGTACTGCATGGAGCTGAGCCCTGCCTAAGTTCTTGAGCCACAAAATCATGAAATATAATAAAGTGACTGTTCTAAGCCTTTATATTTTAAGCCAAATAAGTCTTGGAGTGTTTTGTTACACAGTGATACATAACTGGACAATATTGCTGCATGTGGTTTGGTGGACTACGGCTTCACTGTGTGATTATAGTACGGGTTATTTATTCATTCTCCCGTCTGTGGCCTTGGGTTGTTCCCATGGTCTGTTATTAAGAACAATTTTGTATATCTTGGTATAAAACTGTAAGAGTATTCTTGAGTGCATTAATAAAGGTGGAATTGTTAGGTTAGAGGATACCTAAGTCTTTAGCTTTATAATATTATCTTGAACTGTACCAAAGTGCTTCTAATACCTGCTTCCCCTGCAGCGAATAACACAGCCCATTGATCTACATCTTCTCTAACACTCAGTGTTGTCAGTCATAATTTTTGTCCTTTGAATGCACTCTGCATCACTTTGCTGGTTGGTTTCATCACGTGAAACCAACACAACATGGTAAATCAACCATATTCCAATTTTAAAGAAAAAAGGGACTTCCCTGGTGGTCCAGTGGTTGAGAATCTGCCTGCCAATGCAGGGGACATGAGTTCGATCCCTGGTCTAGGAACTAAGATCCCACATGCTGTGGAACAGCTAAGACCATGAGCAGCAACTACTGAAGTCCTCGCCCTAGAGCCTGTGCTCTGCAACGAGAGAAGCCATTGTAATGAGAAGCCTGAGCACCGCAACATAGCTGGGGAGTAGCCCCCACTTGCTGCAACTAGAGAAAGCCTGCTTTCAGCACCAAAGGCCTAGCACAGCCAAAAATAAATAAATGAACACAAATTAAAAAAATTTTGAGGAATAGAAATTGCTCTACACTGGTTATATTTTAAACAAAGATCTATATTGAACATTTTAAACTAAAACCCAAAGTGAACATTACTTTGCTGATCTGGTGCAGAGAAAGTCCTTCTTTTTGAGGATCAGTTGATTAGAGTTCTGTGTGATTTCTTGAATAAGCCATATTCATAATTCATTATAAACAGTTTTGGTTACTTATGTGGAGCAAGAATATAGACAGATGCTCAATAATCTGAGTGCTAAACTCTTCCAGATTATCACAATTTCTTTCTTTAAGTTTTGATAGATATCTTTCCCATTTCTTGTTACATAGTCACCCAGTCATTTTCAACTCTCTTGTGTTTCTATGGACTGTAGCCTGCTATGCTGTTCTGTCCATAGGATTTCCCTGGCAAGAACACTGGAGTGGGTTGCCATTTCCTTCTCCAGGGGATCTTGACCCAAGGATTGAACTCTCATCTCCTCTGTTACAGGCTTCCCTGGTGGCTCAGCAGTAAGGAATCTGCCTGCAATGCAGGAGTCACAGGAGACACAGGTTCGATCTCACTCTAGTATTCTTGCCTAGAGAATCCCATGGACAGAGGAGACTGGCGGGCTACAGTCCATGGGGTTGCAAAGAGTTGGACATGACTGAAGCAACTTAGCACTCATGCATGCAGTCCTGCATTTCAGGCAGATTCTTACAGCTGAGCCTCCAGGGAAGCCCTTATCTTTCCCGTTGGTAGCACTAAAAAAATAAAAAATAGTAGATCATCTTTATCTCATCTTTCCAAAGCTTTCTACTTAGTTTCCATAGAAACATTTACTCTAATATGTCATTGGTTTATATATACTTTTAGGTTTCACAGTTAAAATAAGTGAGATTAGCATAAATAAATTTGTGAGCAACAAAATTGGATGTTTGCAAGCAACCAATTTGCTTCAGCCAAGGATGCTTCTAGCTGAAGGGGCAGACATGTAATGGTGTCCGGAAGAGCAATCTCACCACAGAGAGGTTCCAGGGGCTCCCAAGCCAACCCTGGCAGGGTAGTCTGCGGCAGGCATGGAGGGCAGGAGCGATGGGATGAACCAGCTAAGTGGAGGTCAGTAATGAGCATGTCTATTATGTCCGAATAAAAGTATAAACATTGGGACTTCCTTGGTGGTCATTTAGCTATCTCAAAGCGCTGCCCTTGATTCACAAAAAAATAGAAAACACAAAGTAATATTTAAGAAACAGAAAAGCTAGGTACAAGTTAAGTACAGCCTCCTGATTGCTATCAATGATTAGCTCTCACTTTAGATTTTATTTCCTGAGTCTGAAGCCTTTGAATGCATCTCCAACCTCAAGATGTGGGCTTCCCAGGTGGCTCAGTGGTAAAGAACCGGCCAGCCAATGCAGGAATTGTAGGAGACTCAGGTTCCATCCCTGGGTCGGGAAGATTTAAGGAGGAAATGGCAACCCACTCCAGTATTTTTGCTGATATAATCCCGCAGTCAGACGAGTAAGGCGGATTACAGTCCATGGGGTCTCAAAGAGTCGGACACAACTGAGCCACTGAGCGTGCAGAAATCTTAAGGGATGTTTGAATATGCAGATTTGGGTTTACCAGGCCCACAGTAGGCCTGAGAGCCTGCAGGTCACCTTGAAAAAGGTGTCTATTAGGGCAAGAGTCTTCTGTAATCAAATGCCTGATGATCTGAGGTGGAACTGATATAATAATAATAGGAGTAATGTGCACAATAAATGTAATGCTTTTGAATTATCCTGAAACCATCCCCCCCACCCCTGTCTGTGGAAAAACTGTCTTCCATGAATTGGTTCCTGGTGCCAAAAAGATTGGGGGCTGCTATCTTAGGGCTGAGTGGGGGCTGATAGGCATTCACACTCAGAAGGGGGCATTACAGATTTTTGATTTTGTTTTGCTTACCAGGTTTATTGAGACATAAGTTATAGACTTTGCAATTAGCCTATTTTATGTACAGTTAATGGCATTAGTGTATTCAGAGTTATGCAACCATCAGCATCATCAGTTTTAGAACATTTTCCTCATCCTGAAGAACTCCTATAAATTAGCCATCATTTTCCTCTTCCACTCCTTGATCCCCAGGCCACCACCAAACTACTTTCTGTCTCTATAGATTTGCCCATTCTGGACGTTTTAAACTAATACAGTCATACAATAGGTAATCTTTTGTGTCTGGCTTCTTTCACTTAGCACAGTATTTTCAAGGCTCATTCATATTGTAGCATGTTTTAGTACAATATTTCATTCCTTCTTGGGGGGAGCATGCTGTGTGGCATGTGGGATCTTAATTCTGCAACCAGGGATCCTCTGTATTGCAAGGTGGGTTCTTAACCACTGGACTGCTGGGGAAGCCCCCTTCATTCCTTTTTATTGCCTAATAATATTCCATCGTGTAGATATACAAACATTTGGTTTATCTATTCATCAGTGGACAGGCATTTGGAGTTGTTTCCAGGTTTAAGTTATTATGAGCAATGCTGCTATGAACATTCATGTGCAAAATTTGTGTGGACATGTTTCAGTTCTCTTGGCTGTATATCGATGAGTGGAATCCTTGGTCATATCTTAACTCTAGTCTTATTATTTTGGGCAACTGCCAACTGTTTTCCAAAGTGGCTGCACTAGTTTCACATTCTTATCAACAACGTATGAGGGTCCCAGTTTCTCCACATCCTCATCAACATTTTTTTTCATTTTTATTATACTTTTTGAGAGACGATTTTCATTGTGGTTTTAATTTGCATTTTCCCAATGGCTAATGAGACATTTTGAATGTCTTTCCATGTGCTTATTGACTATTTGTATATCTTCCTTGGAGAAGTGTGCTTATTCAGATCTTTTGCCCATTTAAAAATTTTGTTGTCTTTTCATGATTAAGTTGCAAGAGTTCTTTATATGTTCTGGATGCAAATCTCTTATCAGATACATGATTTACCAGTATTTTCCTCTAGTCTGTGGGTTGGCATTTTATTTTCTCGATGGTATCAGTTGAAGCACAGTAGTTTTCAATTTTGATGAAGTCCAGTTTATCTATTTTCTCTTTTGTTGCTTATACTATGAGTATACTATGAGTCCTAACCCAGGGTCACAAAGATTTACTTCTATGTTTTCTTCTAAGAGTTTGTAGTTTTAGCTCTTCCATGTAAGTCCATGATCCATTTTGAGTTAATTTTTGTGTGTGGTATAAGTAAGGGGACATCAAGTCGTCCCTGTGAAGCTTGTTGAAAAGATTATTCTTTCCCGATAGAATTGTCTGGGCACCCTTCTCAAAACTCAAGTGACAAAAAAAATTAATCATTAAAGTGAGGATTTATTTCTAGACTTGCAATTCTGTTCAATCCCTGCAGATGGTGACTGTAGCCATGAAATTAAAAGATTCTTGCTTCTTGGAAGGAAAGCTATGACAAACCTAGACAGCTATTAAAAAGCAGAGACAAAAAAAAATAAAAAAAATAAAAAGCAGAGACATCAATTTGCCGACAAAGGTCCATATAGTCAGAGCTATGGTTTTTCCATTAGTCTGTACAGATGTGAAAGTTGGACCATAAAGAAGGTTGAGAGCTGAAGCATTGATGCTTTTGAATTGTGGTGCTGGAGAAGACTCTTGAGAGTCCCTTGCACTGCAAGGAGATCAAACCAGTCAATCCTAAAGAAAATCAACCCTGGATATTCATTGGAAGGACTCAAGCTGAAGCTCTAGGATCTGATGTAAAGAGCTGACTCATTGGAAAAGATCCTGATGCTGGGAAAGATTGAATGCAAAAGGAGAAGGGGGGTGGCAGGGGATGAGATGGTTAGATAGCATCACCGACCCAATGGATATGAATCTGAGCAAACTCTGAGAGATAGTGAAGGACAGAGGGGCCTGGTGTGCTGTAGTCCATGGGTCGCAAAGAGTCAGACATAACAGTGACAGAACAACAACAATAATTCTATTCCATTTATTTATAAGTCTGTCCTTATGCCAGTATCACACTGTCTTGATTACTGTAGCTCATTCCTATTTTAATGTTGGGAAGTATAAGTCCTCCAATTTTGTTTTTCTTTTTCAAGATTGTTTGGGCTATTCTAGGTTGCTTGCAATACTCTGAATTTTGGGATCAACCTGCCAATTTCTGCACAGAGTTGGCTGGGATTTTGACAAGGATTATATTGAATCTATAGATTAATTTGAAGCATATTGCCAAATTAACAATGTCAAGTCTTCAGATTCATAAACATGGGATATCTTTTTATTTTGGTCTTCGTCTTTCAAGAAAGTTTTGTAATTTGCAGAATATAAATTTTGCATTTATTTTGTTGCATTTGTTCTTAAGTATTTTATTCTTTTTGATGAGATTGTAAATGAAATTTTCTCAACTTCATTTTTGTATTGTTCATTGAAACGATTAGATTTTGTACAGAATACATACAAATTGAATTTTGTACATTAATCTTGTATTCTGCAACCTTGCTGAATTCGTTTATTAATTCTAATATTATATTACTGGATTTCTTAGGATTTTCTTTTTTTATAGTTTTATTTATTTATTTACATAGTTTTGGCTGTGCTGGGTCTTCACTGCTGTGTGGGCCTTTTTCTAGTTGCGGTGAGTGGCGGCTAGTCTCTAGTTGTGGTGTGCAGTCTTCTCATTGCAGTGGCTTCTCCTGTTGACAAGCACACGCTCTAGGGCGCTTGGGCTTCAGTAGTTGCAGCTCCCGGGCTCTTGGGCACAGGCTCAGTAGGTGTTGAGCACAGGGCTTAGTTGCTTTGCTGCTTGTGAGATCTTCTCAGATCAGGAATTGTACACGTGATTCCTGCATGGCAGGTGGATTCTTTACCACTGAGCTATCTGGGAAGCCCCTAGAATTTTCTATATGTAAGATGATGTCATCTTCAAAAAGAGATCATTTGGTTTCTTCCTTTCCAGTTGGAAGCCTTTTATTTCTTCTTTCTTTTTTAAAAAATTTATCTATTTATTTATTTGCCTAATTGCCCTCTCACTACATTTTTAGGGCTGTCATTATTACTTTGATGGGTTAAATCCTTGCCATTCCAGTCCTTACACATTTGGAATCCTGAGCCAAGCTCTGGGCTCCTGGGCTGAGCAGAACTTTTGTTTTGGCTGCATCAGAGGGCATGAGGAATTTTAGTCCCCTGACCAGGGATGGAACCCATGCCCGCTGCAGTGGATGCATGGAGTCCTAATTCTTTTAATAAGCTAACTTAGAGTGTTAGCCTGTCTCCTGAGCTCTGCTAATGACTACCTCAGTGAAGGACCCATCTGAGGTTAGTTCCCTTCACAGTCAAAGCCAAAGACCTCACACCTCCCAAGCCCCAAAGTCACACATATCCTACATTTCCCTTGCAGTGAGGGTCTCCCCGTCCTTGTCGCCACCTTCAGTCACCCTAGTCCACTTTATCAATACCCTTTGCCAACCCCTGCCGTTCAACAATTTGCTGAGGACCAAGCTCCTTTCCTCTGAACATTTACTACACATTTGAATACTTTTCAAACTTTAAAGTAGGGAAATGTAGGTATATTCCCACTGTTGACTCAAAGGAAAAATGTGTGATCAGAGAACTGCTGACACGACTAAGTCTCAATAATATGTGTGAACACCGATATGCATCTGGTTTTGCATCTGACAGAGGTAGAAACTCTCCACAGCCATGACGGCAAGGATCAGGGAGTGTTACTGCTCCCATTTGGCTTCTGCACAGGGGGCCCTGCTCTGCCTCCCCAGGGAGTGGACCACAGCCTGGAGCCCGCGTTTCTGGGCCCTGAGTACATGTGCACTCAGAGATGTGCTGCCTGCCAACCAGAGGGAAGCTCAGAGCAGAACCCAGGGCCCACCTGGCCCTCGCTGCTTGGGAATCCTGCCCTCCTGCAGAGAGGAAAGGAATAAATCAAAGATGGTGACTTTTCAGCTCTGACAAGTGTTGGGTGAGCAGCAGTCTCCTGTGTATTCAGCTCTTTTGCCTTGAGGCATTGAGATCTGTCTGTCTTAAGTGCCCGCATGCAGTGTGGGGTGAGGTCACATGCACCCCCCTGGGGCCTTCATTGTAGACGTCCTGGCAGTTAGTCAGTGGGGAGAAATGAACAGCAGGTCAGCACCTACGTTTGTGTTCCTGGTGAAGTCTTTGCAGCTAAACTGATCACGTTGTTCTCTAGAACACAGAGAATAATTTGTACACAGAACGATATTACTAGCACTTGAGAAGGCTTAACTGTTGAGAAGAAAAAGACTTCTCACTTCCATCATCACCTCACAGCTCAGACCTGGAGAAGCTGACCTTTCTACTGTGAGGGTGGTGGGCCTCCATTTTCCATTAAAGTCCAGGAGTGAAACCATGTACAGTTGTGTTAGGGAATGTTGACTGAAATTGCCTGCCGTGGCCAGGCTTGATAGTAACTTGCCTGAGTTGTCTCAAGACAGGTGGTCCCCATAAAGAGCAGGGAGATGCCACTGAAAACTAACAGGGAGGATTTGGGTGGGGACAAAAGGAGGAGGTAGGAGATGCCAGCCCATTTGTCCTGCCAACCTCCCAGAATCCTTCACGCTGAATCTCTCTTGGCTGAGAGATGCTCATGCCAGCAAGAAAGACTGAGTCAGACCAAATATAGGCCAAGCAAGATGATCGGCCAGAGACAACCTGGAAGCTAACCCCACTACCGTAAAGTCTGGGACTGTGAGCCTTGTGGTAGAGGGTTCCCTTACCCTTCTGCTCTCCACCCGGCCACCCCTTCCCAATAAGGTCTTGCTTCGTCAGTACATTGCCTCCTTGGACAATTCATTTTCGAGTGTTAGCCAAGAGTCCACTCTAGAGCCCCTTCTTGCAACAGTTGGATGAACTAAGTCACACTCTTGAGTTCAGTGCTATCCAGTAGGGACTTTTTGCAGTGATGGAAATATTCAATACCTGGGCACCCACGGGTGGCTATTGAGTACTTACAGCATGGCTAGTCTTCCCGAGGAACTGAATTTCTAATTTGAACTTATTTAAATTTAAAGAGCCACATGTGATAATTGGCTACAGTATTAGTGCAGCTCTATATAGAATACCTAGATTTGCAGCAACGTGGATGGCCCTGGAGATTATCATACTAATTCAGACTGAGAAGGACAAATATGTGATATCACTTATGTGCAGAATTTTAAAATATATGATACAAATGAACTTATTTATAAAACAGAAAGACACACAGACTTGAGAGGATGAATTTATGGTTACCAGGGGGGATGGGGGAGGGGGAGGGACAGATTGGGAATTTGGAATTGATGTGTACACATGGCTATATTTAATATAGATAATCAGGGACTTCCCTGGTGGTCCAGTGGTTGAGACTCTGCACTCCTAATGCAGGGGGCACAGGTTCAATCCCTGGCTGGAGAGCTAAGATACCTTGGTGCAACCTAAAAAATTAAGAAAAAATGATAACCAACAAGGACCTACTGTACAGAACAGGGAAGTCTGTCCAATATTCTGTAGTAACCTAAATGGGAAAAGAATTTGAAAAAGAATAGATACATCAATACGTATAACTGAATCACTTTGCTGTATACCTCAAGTTAACAAATATTGTTAATCAACTCTACTCCAATAAAAAATAAGAAATTTAAAAAAGAATACATAGAAACACAGACATCAAAGGACTCTCACATTAGAGACACCTTTGCTTTTGGGACAGAGTTGTAGTAAACAAAGTTATCCTCTAATTAAATTAAAGTGCTTTTATTTTGCTTATGAGGAGGAAGAGGGTTAATTGCCTTTAAAATTCTTACCCACGAGGCAAAAATCTCATTGTAAAGAAAAAAGTTGGAGTGTTTAAAAGAGAAACCTGAGGATTTAGAAAAAACCTGTTTTTCTAAAAGTAGGATATTACTAAACAAAAATTTAACACCAAAATAAAAAGGCTTTTGTTATTTGGAAATAATAAGAGGAATTATATTGTAAATGGTATGAGTGTGGGTCAATCATAGTCTCTTTCTGCTAATGGAGCCTTTTATTTGTCAAGAAAGTCCTGCAAATGAGAAAGTGCTAATGAATGACGGGTGAAACTCTCCTTCAATAACAAGGAAGTGTTACTTTGGCAGTGCCAGTGGTTCTGAGCCCTGGAGGCACGTTAGAGTCACCTGGGTTTTGTTTAATATTACACTAGTGCCTGCACTCCCTCTCCAGAAATTCTCATTTAATTTCACCTAGCCCAGGCTGTTGTTCCATGTCCAGTTCTAACTGTTGCTTCCTGACCTGCATACAGGTTTCTCAAGAGGCAGGTCAGGTGGTCTTGTATTCCCATCTCTTTCAGAATTTTCCACAGTTTATTGTGATCCACACAGTCAAAGGCTCTGGCATAGTCAATAAAGCAGAAATGGATGTTTTTCTGGAACTCTCTTGCTTTATCGATAATCCAGCGGATGTTGGCAATTTAATCTCTGGTTCCTCTGTCTTTTCTAGAACCAGCTTGAACATCTGGAAGTTCACGGTTCACGTATTGCTGAAGCCTGGCTTGGAGAATTTTGAGCATTACTTTACTAGCATGTGAGATGAGTGAAATTGTGCAGTAGTTTGAGCATTCTTTGGCATTGCCTTTCTTTGGGATTGGAATGAAAACTGACCTTTTCCAGTCCTGTGGCCCCTGCTGAGCTTTCCAAATTTGCTGGCATATTGAGTGCAGCACTTTCACAGCAACATCATTTAGGATTTGAAATAGCTCAAGTGGAATTCCATCACCTCCACTAGCTTTGTTCATTGTGATGCTTCCTAAGGCCCACTTGACTTCACATTCCAGGATGTCTGGTTCTAGGTGAGTGATCACACCATCGTGATTATCTGGGTTGTGAAAATCTTTTTTGTACAGTTCTTCTGTGTATTCTTGCCACCTCTTCTTAATATCCTCTGCTTCTGTTAGGTCCATACCATCTCTGTCCTTTATTGAGCCCATCTTTGCATGAAATGTTCCCTTGGTATCTCTAACTTTCTTGAAGAGATCTCTAGTCTTTCCAATTCTGTTGTTTTCCTCTATTTCTTTGCATTGATCACTGAGGAAGGCATTCTTATCTCTCCTTGCTATTCTTTGGAACTCTTCATTCAAATGGGAATATCTTTCCTTTTCTGCTTTGCTTTTCGCTTCCCTTCTTTTCACAGCTATTTGTAAGGCCTCCTCAGACAACCATTTTGCCTTTTTGCATTTCTTTTCCATGGGGATGGTCTTGATCCCTGTCTCCTGTACAATGTCACGAACCTCCGTCCGTAGTTCATCAGGCACTCTGTCTATGAGATCTAGTGCCTTAAATCTATTTCTCATTTCCATTGTATAATCATAAGGGATTTGATTTAGATCATACCTGAATGGTCTAGTGGTTTTCCCTACTTTCTTCAATTGAAGTCTAAATTTGGCAATAAGGAGTTCATGATCTGAGCCACAGTCAGCTCCTAGTTTTGTTTTTGCTGACTGTATAGAGCTTCTCCATCTTTGGCTGCAAAGAATATAATCAGTCTGATTTCAGTGTTGACCATCTGGTGATGTCCATGTGTAGTCTTCTCTTGTGTTGTTGGAAGAGGGTGTTTGCTATGACCAGTGCATTCTCTTGGCAAAATGCTATTAGACTGTGCCCTGCTTCATTCTGTACTCCAAGGCCAAATTTGCCTGTTACTCCAGGTGTTTCTTGACTTCCTACTTTTGCATTCCAGTCCCCTATAATGAAAAGGACATCTTTTTTGGGTGTTTGGCCTAAAAGGTCTTGTAGGTCTTCATAGAACCATTCAACTTCAGCTTCTTCAGCGTTACTGGTTGGGGCATAGGCTTGGATTACTGTGATATTGAATGGTTTGCCTTGAAAATGAACAGAGATCATTCTGTCATTTGTGAGATTGTATCCAAGTGCTGCATTTCAGACTCTTTTGTTGACCATGATGGCTACTCCATTTCTTCTAAGGGATTCCTGCCCACAGTAGTAGATATAGTGGTCATCTGAGTTAAATTCATTCACCTATTCCAGTCCATTTTAGTTCGCTGATTCCTAGAATGTAGATGTTGACTCTTGCCATCTCCTATTTGACCACTTCCAATTTTCCTTGATTCATGGACCTAACATTTCAGGTTCCTATGCAATATTGCTCTTTACAGCATTGGACCTTGCTTCTATCACCAGTCACATCCACAACTGGGTAGGTCAGGAAGCAACAGTTAGAACTGGACATGGAACAACAGACTGGTTCCAAATAAGAAAAGGAGTATGTCAAGGCTGTATATTGTCACCCTGCTTATTTAACTTATATGCAGAGTACATCATGAGAAACACTGGGCTGGAAGAAGCACAAGCTGGAATCAAGATTGCTGGGAGAAATATCAATAATCTCAGATATGCAGATGACAACACCCTTATGGCAGAAAGTGAAGAGGAACTAGAAAACCTCTTGATGAAAGTGGAAGAGGAGAGTGAAAAAGTTGGCTTAAAGCTCAACATTCAGAAAACTAAGATCATGGCATCTGGTCCCATCACTTCATGGGAAATAGATGGGGAAACAGTGGAAACAGTATCAGACTTTATTTTTTTAGGCTCCAAAATCACTGCAGATGGTGACTGCAGCCATTAAATTAAAAGGCACTTACTCCTTGGAAGGAAAGTTATGACCAACCTAGATAGCATATTAAAAAGCAGAGACATTACTTTGCCAACAAAGGTCCGTTTAGTCAAGGCTATGGTTTTTCCAGTGGTCATGTATGGATGTGAGAGTTGGACTGTGAAGAAAGCTGAGTGCTGAAGAATTGATGCTTTTGAACTGTGGTGTTGGAGAAGACTCTTGAGAGTCCCTGGGACTGACTGCAAGGAGATCCAACCAGTCCATCCTAAAGGAGATCAGTCCTGGGTGTTCATTGATGTAGAAGCTGATGTTGAAGCTGAAACTCCAGTACTTTGGCCACCTCATGCAATGAGTTGACTCATTGGAAAAGACCCTGATGTTGGGAGGGATTGGGGGCAGGAGGAGAAGGGGACAACAGAGGATGAGATGGCTGGATGGCATCACCAACTCGATGGACATGAGGTTGAGTAGGCTCCGGGAGTTGGTGATGGACAGGGAGGCCTGGCGTGCTGCGATTCATGGGATCGCAAAGAGTTGGACACGACTGAGTGACTGAACTGAACTGAACTGTGCCCAGGCTGGGGCCAGACTAAACTTCCTAGTGATTCTATTCACTGATCTCCCATCCAGCCAGTCCTCACTAGGTGATTCTAAGATGCAGCCAAGACTGAGAACCACTGATTTATAGATGAGCTGAGGATCCAGTCACCCTGATTTGCTAATGCTATTAATTCAAGTGAGACACAGACTTTCAAACTTGTTGTTTAAATAAAAATTCAGTGAAGTCCTGAATTTTCTTTTACCTCTTTGCCTGTGGGAGAAGGATGATAATCTTCTTCCTGCCTAACACGTAAAACTCACATGTGTTTATAAACCAGAGATGTCAATTTTAATAGAATTACTACCAAGGAACAAATTAGATGGTGAGATAAACAGTATTTTAAGGGCTAAAGGTTATTTTTCAAGACAGTTTCTGAAATCCCAGTATCATACCAGATTCTTTTTGCTAGAAGTCAATATTTGCAAGGATATTTTATGATGCAGAAGAGCACCTATTTTCTTCAGCTTCCAGAAAAGAGAGCATGCTTTTCTCCTTCTCATCTTGATGAGTTGTCTTTCATCAGCTTTTATAAGAGCCTGAGGTTTTCAGAGCAAGTGCTTGAATTCCATCAGCGTGACTGGAGATAGGGAAAAATGCAAGCTTGAGAAGATGAAAATTTAAATACAGATTTTAAAAACGACAGAGAGGGGAATTGAACAAATGAAGTATGGAACTTGCAATGTACCCCTATTAGCTTACAAAGTCTGATCAGCTGCCCCATTTTGCTATGGAGTTTGCAGCCTTTTTGAGGAAGAGCCATGTTTGTGGCTCTTTTCTGGCCTTGGACTTCTCAACCCAAAGGTCCAGGGTGTCTGTGACTAGATTAAAAAAAAAAAAAGTCTGTATCAATGCAATGTCAGAGCTTCTCTAGAAAAGCCTACTTCCATAGTTACTTTCTCTTAAAATTGAACTCACTTGGGAACCCTCCACCATTAGTGGGAATGTAAATTGGTACAGCCGTTATGGAAAACAGTATGGAAGTTCCTTAAAAAACTATAAATAGAGCTACCATATGATCCAGTAGTCTCACTGCAGGGTATAGACCCAGAAAAGAGGAAAACTCTAACTGGAAAAGATACATGCACCCTAGTGTTCACAGAAGCATTATTTACAATAGCCAAGACAAACATAAATGACCATTGATAGATGCATGGATAAAGAAGATGTGGTATAGATATACAATGAAATATTACTTAGCCATAAAAAGAATAAAATAATGCTATTTGCAGCAATATTGATGGACCTAGAGATTATCATACTAAGTAAAGTAAGTCAGACAGAGAAATATAAATAGCATATGGTAGCACTTATATGTGGAATCTAAAAAAAATGGTACAAATGAACTTATTTATAAAAGAGAGACTCACATAGAAAACAAGCTTATGGTTACCAAAGGGGAAAGGGGTGGGGAGAGATAAATTTGGAATTTGAGATGAATACATACATACTGCTATATATAATAGATAATCAACAAGGACCTACTATATAACACAGGGAAATATATTCAATAGCTTGTAATAACCTATAATGGAAAAGAATCTGAAAAAGAGAATATATATATATATCTGAATCACTTTGCACCTGAAACACTGTAAGTCAACTATACATCAATAAAAAGTAAAAATAAAAACTACACACATCTTTCCTAGGCTGAATAAGACTCTTCCCTGTTGTAGCTAAAGCATAGTTCTTCTGTGGAAATGGTAAGCAACTTGTCTGCATCCCTTTGATAACAGATAACTGCCTTTTAAATTACCAATAAGATTCTTTCCATGCCAAGCCCCTGCAGCTCCTATAACTTTTCTCACTACTAGTAAAATTAATTTCCATTCTCCAAGTGCCTACTACGTGTCAGGCACTGTAGTAAGTACTTTATATGAACTATTGCATTTAATCCTTCAATTGTCCTATGAAGTGAATGGCATTATTCCCATTTTGTGATTAAGAAACTGAGGTTTAGAGAGACAAAGTGTTTATCCCAGGCAGAGGGAGCAGAAAGTGCCAGACTGAAGCAGATACCTGGCTTGTGGCCAACAAGGGTGGTATAGCTGGAGCAGAATGAGTGCGGGAGAGAGGAGGAGGGTCAAGAGCAGAGGGGCAAGATCAGGTGGGGGCTATAGTCCATGCTAAAGCCTGTCCCTCCATGAAATGGAATGCACTGGAAAGTTTTAAGTAGTGGGGTGATTGAATTTAACCAGATCATTCTGGAAGCTCTATTAAGGATAGACTATAGGGGATCAAGGACAGAGGCAGGGAGACCTGCTAGGAGGCTATTGCAGTAATCCAAGCAAAGGATGATAGTGGTTTGAAAAAGAGTGGCAGCAGTGGGGATACGGAAAATGGTTGGATTTTGGATATGCTTTGAAGGTTGTTGTTGTTCAGTCGATAAGTCATGTCTGACTCTTTGAAACCCCATAGACTGCAGTACACCAGGCTTCCCTGTCCTTTACCATCTCCTGGAGCTTACTCAAACTCATGTCAATTGAGTTGGTGATGCCATCCAACCATATCGTCCTCTGTCATCTCCTTCTCCTCCTGCCTTCAATCTTTTCCAGCATCAGGGTCTTTTCCAGTGAGTCAGGTCCTTGCATCAGGTGGCCAAAATGTGGGAGCTTCAGCCTCAACATCAGTCCCTTCAATGAATATTCAGGATTGATTCCCTTCAGGATTGACTAGTTTGATCTCCTTGCTGTCCAAGGGACTCTCAAGAATCTTCTCCAACACCACAGTTCAAAAGTATCAATTCTTTGGTGCTCAGCCTTCTTTATGGTCCAACTCTCACATCCATACATGACTACTAGAAAAACCATAGCTTTGACTAGATGGACCTCTGTAGGCAAAGTAATGTCTATGTTTTTTAATATGCTATCTAGGTTTGTCATAGCTTTTCTTCCAAGGAGCAAGTGTCTTTTAATTTCATGTCTGCAGTCACCATCTGCAGTGCTTTTGGAGCCCAAGAAAATAGTCTGTCACTGTTTCCATTTCCTCCCATCTATTTGCCATGAAGTGATGGGACTGGATGCCAAGGTATGGTCAATGAGATTTGCTAACAAACTGATATGTGAGGGGGGGACAAAGGAAGTGGTCAGGGATCATAGCATTGTCTTTGGTTTAAGCACCTAGAAGAATAAATTCGCCTTGAGCTGAAACAGGGAAGATGACCAAAATGGCCTGTGAGTGAATTGGGAGCTCAGTTAGGAGCCCATGAAGAGGCTTGGTCAAAATCCAAGTGAGTTTCAAGTAGCAGTTGGATAAGTGGGTATGAAGTTCAGAAGAGAGGTTCTTGCTGAAGATTAAAAATTTGAGAGTCATTATACACATAGTACGGAGAAGGCAATGGCACCCCACTCCAGTACTCTTGCCTGGAAAATCCCATGCATGGAGGAGCCTGGTAGGCTGCAGTCCATGGGGTCGTGAAGAGTCAGACATGACTGAGCGACTTCACTTTCACTTTTCACTTTCATGCATTGGAGAAGGAAATGGCAACCCACTCCAGTGTTCTTGCCTGGAGAATCCCAGGGATGGGATCGCACAGAGTCAGACACGACTGAAGTGACTTAGCATACACATAGTATTTAAAGCCCTAAAACTGTACAAGATTCTCTCAGAATTGGTTATGGATACAAGAGAGAACAGGTCCAATCCTGAGCCCTGGAGTATGCTGACATTTAAAGATGGTTATGAAAAAAGAAGCAGCAAAAGAACTTGAGAAAAGTGGCTAAAAAGCAGGAGGATAGCTAGGAGAGTGTGGTGGCATGGTGTCCTTGATGTCAAGATAGAGATTCAAGAGGGAGGGAACATCAGCTCTGTCACATTTTGCAGATGGGTCGAGTAGAAAAAGGGCTGGTAGGTGACAGGAAACCATTGCTGACCTTGAGGGCTACTCAGTAGAGTGGTGGGAGTGAAGGCCTGGTTGTGGAGGATTCAAGGGAGAAAAGAGGAGGGACACTGGTGGTGTCAGTAGGACAGAAAGAATTTTGTTGTAAAGGAAAGAACAGAAATAGGCTGGTAGCTGGAAGAGGCAGTGATAGAAGAAATAGGTTTCCTTTAAAAAAATTTTTATAATTTATTTATTTATGACTGCACTGGGTCTTTGCTGCTGCACGTGGGCTTTCTATAGTTGCTGGGGCCGGGCTTCTCATTGTGGGGGCTTTGCTTGTTGCAGAGCACAGGCTCTAGGCTCTTGGGCTTTAGTAGCTGCAGCACATGGAAATCTCCCAACCTGGGATCGAACTGTGTCCTCTGCATTGGCAGGTGGACTCCCAACCACTGGACTGTCAGGCAAGTCCAGAGATGTTTCTATGTTGATGGGAATGGTTCAAGAGAGAGAAGACGTGATGGTGCAGGAGAGAGAAGACATGGGCTGAAGCAACTTCCTTGAGTGGGTGAAAGGTGTTTTGAACCCATGGGTTCGGGGGCTTGGTCAGAGTGGGACGGTTCACCATAGTAACAGGGGAGAAGGCTGAGTGCGCAGACACAGGTGCAGGGGGTGGGGGTAGGGGAACTGTGTAGGAGGTCTTTTCTGATGGCTTCTATTTGCTTGGTGACATAGGCAGCAAGGTTTCTGAGAAGGAGGTTGGGGAGGAGGTGTTGACCATTTGGAGAATGAAGAGAAGGTATGAAATTTGGGAGTGGCAGAGAGAAAAGACTAGTAAGTACTGGGTTGGCCAAAATATTCCTTCTGTAAGGTACTATGGTGGAGAAGGCAATGGCACCCCACTCCAGTACTCTTGCCTGGAAAATCCCATGCATGGAGGAGCCTGGTGGGCTGTAGTCCATGGGGTCGAGAAGAGTCAGACACGACTGAGCAACTTCACTTTCACTTTTCACTTTCATGCATTGGTGAAGGAAATGGCAACCCACTCCAGTGTTCTTGCCTGGAGAATCCCAGGGATGGGGGAGCCTGGTGGGCTGCCGTCTATGGGGTCGCACAGAGTCGGACACGATTGAAGTGACTTAGCAGCAGCAACAGCAAGATATTATGGAAAACCTGGAATGAATTATTTTACCAACTCAATATATTAACAGTATGTTTGTAGGTCATCATCAATCCTGAATAGTCATTGGAAGGACTGATGGTGAAGCTCCAATACTTTGGCCACCTGATGCAAAGAGCTGACTTATTGGAAAAGACCCTGATGCTGGGAAAGGTTGAGGGCAGGGTGAGAAGAGGGAGACAGAGGATGAGATGGTTGGATGGCATCACTGACTTAATGGACATGAATTTCAGCAGACTCTGGGAGATAGTGGAGGACAGGGAAGCCTGGTGTGCTGCAGTCCATGGAGTTGGACATGACTTAGCGATGGAACAACAGGGCATCATTCTGGTCCCACTTGACTTTATCATGAATTTAAAGGGTGACTAGAGAGTGTTATTGGGTGCTTTTGTCCAGCCCTTGGGAGGTGCAGGCCCAGAGCAGGTGGAGAGTTAGATTAACCACAGTTATGATTTCATCAGAAGACCTTAAATTAAGAGAGGAGCAAAGCAGTGGAAGGCATGAGCGAGTGATCATAGTGAATAGTTACAGAAGCCGGTGAATAAGGAGAGAGGAGAGGACATGAAGAAACTGGGAGCAGGGAGGTCTGTAGATTGTAGGATGGTAGGTCCCTGGGGTCTTGGGGTTGTTGGAACTGGGATATTGACAGAGTTAGTGGGGCGGAGAGGAGAGCAGTCTGAGAGTGAGCTACAGACAGGATGCAGTGGTAGGTAATGACAAGGTTAAGGGCCTGACATGCTGTAATTAGACAGGAGGGGGGGGAGGTCCAGGGCCTGGGAGCCCAGAGCTCCTCTCTCTGCCTTGTCTTGTTGTCTCTGCACCATGTAGCCATCTCTGTAAGTTTCTGTGCTCTTTGCCATGAAGGAAAGTCTCCGTGCCCTGACTGTGTCTGTTAGCAACCCACCATCCATCACTCCTTCTGCCTGCCGTGACAACCGTGCAGCCTGTAGTTCATCAAGATGATGAGGGACTTCATTTACTTAACTTGGTACTATGGGGCTTGGGCCTTGGGAAGTCACTTAACCTCTCATGCTTAAGTTTCCTGGTCTGCAGAAATGGGGAATCACTTTTATTTTTCTACAAAGTTGCTGAGATGATCCAATGAGATAATTATAAAAATGCTTTGAAGCTAAAAAAAAAATTACCTAGTGTTTTATCTTTGTAGAAATAACAGCAAATGAGGGCAAGAAATTTGAGATGGAGGGAGAGTGAGTGTGAATTACATGCTGGATGGAAAAGGGCCCTAAATAATGTAAGTCTTCAAGGAGCCAGCCATCCTAGACTGGATCCCCATAAAAATCAAACTGGGAAGAAATAAAGAAAAGAAGTTAAAGTTCACTACTGAAAAACCATGTTTTTCCCTGGTCCTGTGGGAAGAGAAGAGGGTTATTATTTTAGTGTGGGAATAGGAATATAATTCAGTTTTTCCCAATCAGAGCCTTTTGATATGTTACCATGATTCATAGGCTATGACTCACATATTAAAATTCTCTCTAGTATATTACTAATAGTTTATGTTCCCTAAAAAAAGAGATATGTTGAAGCAAAGGGATTACATAATTATTTTCTTTTCAGCCCATACCTTGGATTTATCTGACATGATAATTTAAGGAAGAGAAACTTTCTCTAGTTCCTGCTGGGAGAAGAACCTCATTATATTCTCCAGTAACCACATCTTTAAAATGCTTGTTAAAATCAGCCTCAGTACTGTTATTATTATACTTTGTAACCTACTATGTAAGAAATTAACTTTTCTAAGGTTAGGAGAAAGGTTAAATCGGAATCCCCCACCCCAAATTTCTTCACTGTTAATTCACTGTCAGTTCTTAAGTACATTTATTATGTATTTTTGAATTATTTTTGTCATTGTGAATTATGATTATCAAGATTTAAAAATCTGTAAGTTCATCAAAATGCAATTAAGTGCACTACTCTCCTACCTTCACTCAAGTCATCAAAAGATTCAATCAAATATAATACAAGTAACAAGCCAGGCATGATAAAGCTATTTAAAATACATTTCATTTATTCTATTTTATTAAAGACAAGCATACCTAATTGAAAATAATCTGGTAGATTCAAGACCTATTGATGACTTGAACCTTGTTTAGATTCTATTTAAATGCTGTTGAATGGAAAGTTACAAACTTCCTGAAGAATAAAAGGGTTTATCTTCTATTTGGGTTTCCCTGGTGGTTCAGATGATAAAGAATCTGTCCGCAATGCAGGATACCTGGGATCAATCCCTTGGTTGGGAAGATCCTCTGGAGAAAGAAATGGCTACCTCAAAAACTACCTTGACTTCTTAGGCCAGACCCACATTAGACTTCTTAGGATGTTGAAATAACAATAACAATGATGAATATGTATCAGTCATCAGAGTATCTATAATGACTTCAGCACTTTGTGTATTTAAAATCCATCCCACAACACTCAACTTTGAGGAAACAGCCTCAGAGAAGTTAAATAATGTGCCAAAGACCAGTCAGTTCGTGGGTGGCTGTACAGTCTCACACCAGGTTAGACTTTTCCCAGCATTCACATGATGCGTAAGTAAATACTCTACCAAATGAAGAGAGAAACTCAATTTAAGAATTTTAACAAGGCACTTGATTCAGGCCAGCATTTTAATTTGGAGGCCAAGCAATTTAGCTTGGCTCTCTGCCTTGGTTAACCTAACCAGTCAATTTTTTATCTCCCTGGGTGCCTCTGGATTTGAGTCTCAAAGAATATACACTTGGAAGAATTAAGAGGAAAAAAAAATTTCTTCGGATAACATGCCTTCAAAAAAATCATCCAAAGCTCATTTGTGCTGTGGTTTTCCCCAGAGCCAGATACGAATCGGGTTTTAAATCAGTTTCTTTCTGCCCAGAAATTTCAAAGCAAGAATGTTCAGAAGGAGACTCCAGGGGAGCAGGAGAGAAAACTTGGCTGCATGATGTCAACTCAGTGTGGTCAGTTTTGCCTAGATTTTGCAGCTGTGGCCTTAGATGACTGGACTGGGTCCTGCATTTTTGGCAGTAGCATGAGGGTCCCCTGGCCAAGGGGTGCCTTGTCCTTCCTGTCAGGAACTCCACGTGAGGCAAAAGGGATGCTCCTCAACCCAACCGGGCTTTAATTTAAGGGAATCAAAGCAGGGACTGTAGGATTCTGTTCCCCATCCAGGAATCTGAGAGGCTGAAAGATACCAGCCAAGAAAACATGTTATCTCCCAGAGATAATACTTCCCTGATAGTATTGGGCTTCCCTGATATCTCAGTTAGTAAAGAATCTGCCTGCAATGCAGGAGACCCTGGTTTGATTCCTGGGTTGAGAAGATTCACTGGAGAAGGAATAGGCTGCCCACTCTAATATTTTTGGGCTTTCCCTGTGGCTCAGCTGGTAAAGAATATGCTGCAATGCAGAAGACCTGAGTTCGATCCCTGGGTTGGGAAGATCCCCTGGAGAAGGGAAAGGCTACCCACTCCAGTATTCTGGCCTGGATAATTCCATGGACTGTATAGTCCTTGGGGTCGCAAAGGGTGAGACATGACTGAGCGACTTTCACTATCTCCTAGAACATTTCAACAGATGTTCCCAATGGACCAAGTACCCGCCTCCCACCTTCTCTTTAAAGTCTATGGAATTGGAGTATAACATACATTCAGAAAAGGATATAAATCCCAAGTCTGTAGCTCAGCAAATGTTTACAACATGAGATACCTGTGTAACCACCATCAACTCAGGAAGTAAGACACTGCCGCTAGCCAGAAGCCCCCCGTAGCAGCCCCTCTCCTGACTGTTTACACAATGGATCTGCTTCGCCTGTGTTTTCACCTCACGTAATTGGAATACATTGTTAGAATCAGTGATGGTTAATTTTATGTGCTGACTTGATGGGCCATGAGGTGTCCATACATTTGGTCAAACATTATTCTGGGTGTGTCTGTGAGGGTGTTTTTGGACGAGATGAACTTCTGAGTCCACAGATGGAGTGAAGCAGGTTGCCCTCCTGCATGTGGATGAGCCCATCCAACCCAGTGAAGGCCTGAAAAGAACAAAAGTCTGGGTGAGCAGAACTCCTCCTGCCTGTCTTTATTTTTTATTTTTTGCCTGTCTTTAAAAAAAAAGAAAATTAATTAATTTTTGACTGTATCAGGTCTTAGCTGTGGCCCTCAGGATCTTAGTTGCAGCACCCGGGCTCAGTAGTTGCTGCACACAGCCTTAGTTGCCCCGAGGAACAGCCGATCTTAGTTCCTAGACCAAGGATCAATCCCGTGTCCCGTGCGTTAGAAGGTGGATTCTCAGCCACTGAACCACTAGGGGGAAGTCCCTTACCTGGGTGTCTTGAGCTGAGACTCAAAGTTTTTCCTGTCTTTGATCTTGAACTCAAACATGGGCTCTTCCAGGTCTCCAACCTACCAGTCTTGGGCTGGAACTTACACCTTCAGCAATCCTGGATCTGCAGCTCACTGACCACAGATCTTGAGACTTTTCAGTTTCCACAAGTGTGTGAATCAATTCCTTATAACAAATCACTATATCAATATTTAATTAGTTCTATTTCTCTAAAAAGCTCTAATACATACCCTGCTTGCTTTTGCAGTATTTTAACTTAATGTCATGAGCAAAGTCTGTGTTAATTAACAAACTTGAGCTGAGTATGTGGAGTGCTTATCTAGCATCTGTCAAGTCTTATCAATGAAAAGCTTATTTTTCCTATTGTATTTTTTAATTATAATTTTGGTGAGATGGAGGTTTCCAGAGGACTGTACATCTTGTTTTCAGTCTAGCTGAAAATTCATGCCTCCCCAAATGAGGACAGTTATAAATGATGGAACCAATAGGTGTGAAATTCCACTTGGACCCTTAATGCACAGGGTTGAAAACCTGGATCCAAGCCAGTCATCAGAGCTGTGCTGTCTGCATGAATGATTTATCTAATCTGGAGGTGAATGAAAAAACAGACCCAGTTCAAAGTAGCAAAGTGAATTTTATCCAATGAAGACTTATGACTGTGGTCCTATATACAGAGCCCCACTTGGCTTTCACTTTAATACATCCTTGATAGTCAATAGGGGTTGGAGGAGCAGGGAGAAAGCTACCTCTGGGTTTGGGGTGCCTTGTCTACATTGGTCAACTGGTCAATCATTTATTGGAATATGATCCAGATGCTAGTCAACGCCTCCCTGTCCATCTGCCTCCTTCATTCATATAATGTCACATTATCCTTGGTATAAAACTTGGTCCCTTCCCTGGTTTCCAATGGAAATCCATCTGTACCAACAATTTGGTGAGTTTTAATAGAATTCTACTGTAGGTTTTGGAGTAGAGGGCTCATGGCAATACAAAGGACAGCGCCCTTGTCTCGTTGCCCACCTCTGCTTTGCTTTTCCTCTCTCAGAAGCTCCATAAATTACTCTTCTGATCTTAGGGGTAGTAATTTAACAAACATTTTGTGTTTCTTGAGAATGTCCTGCTCAGAATCAGAGCAAGGTGGCGATTGGTGTGGGTTAAAAGTGCTCTTGGTTCTAGACATGTGTCTTTCCCTCAGCAGTCTGTCCTCCCCTCCCGCTGTCATCCACTCATCTTTTTTTTCTTTTAACTTTTTATTTTGTATTGGGGTACTGCCAGTTAACAATGTTGTAATAGTTTCCAGTGAACAGCAAACGGACTCAACCATGCATACACATGTATCTATTCTGCTTCAAATCCTCTCATCATCTGTGTTAATTCCTGTTGTGATGTTCCCACACTCCACCACCACCATAGCTTCCTGAGGCTCTGCCTACAAGAGGCTCCTAGACAAATCAACATTGCCAACCAACTGGACGTCAATTAAAAAAATTTTTTTTAAATTACAAAAATTTAAAAAAAGAGGCTCCTAATGCCCCAGCAAATAAATAATAAATGAGTTGGTCCTGCTGTTCTGGAGGGAAATATTCTCTAAGTCTTATCCAGTGGAGACTTAAGACTGTGGTCCTACTTACAGAACCCCACTTGGATTTCATGTTAACACATCCTTGATAGACAATAGGGGATGGAAGAGAGGGGAGAAAGCTACATCTGGGGCAGAACCTGGAATTGCTTGCTTCCTTAGAAGGGATTCCTAACAGGGGGGACTATGAAAAGGTTTCAGGAAGTTCATGGACCTAGGAAGTTGCCAACCTCCAAATGAAATCCGGCATTTCCCTCTGTTACAAATACAGCCACAAACCGCAGCCGTGCCAGCCGTCCCCTCGACTCTGTCACCAGCAGAAACCACAGACACTCTCTATCACACCCCGGTGCTTGGGCTATCAGGGATTACTGTCTGTTCCCATCACTTTCACAGTGTTGATAGTTAACAGTAGAACCGCTGCTAGATCTTGCTATTAATTATGCTAATAATGAAGCAAGTACATTATCGCAAATTTTTAAAACATTTGATTTGTTTCCTTCATAATCCTATGCAATTTACTTTTAACACATCTAGAAACAACATTCTTATAAGAGGCCTATAGACTTCACCAGACTGCCAAATGAGCCCATGGCACAGAGGGAGCTAAGAAACCCCACCATACTCTCAATTCGGGTCTAAGCTGTGTTCCTTCGCGTGGAGTTGCTGCATAGAGTTCACCATAAATATGACTCAGGCATCAAAGAACTGCCAAAACATGGGACTCAATAGAACACGGTTGCCTGGAAACTAAAGCCTGATAAGATCGTTACTTTTTTGTTTTAAGGAAAGAAAGCATCAATGCCTGTAGCAGGCTGACACCTGCTTCCAGGTACCTCCAAAAACCACCCCTAGAATCTCCAGCTGCCACCAGAGGTCAGAGGGTGTGCCCCCTCCCCTCACTTCCTGACTTGCATTCTCTTTCACCCCTGGTCTGCAGCTTGTGTGGGTGATGAGGGTGGGGATCAGTATACTTTGAAATAATCAAAATAATCCTCCTTGTTCTCAAATATTCATTAAATACTTCCTACAAACAGGACTTTGGGGCTTCCTTGGTGGCTTAGTGGTAAAGAATCTGCCTGCCAATGCAAGAGACATGGATTTGATCCCCGGGTCAGGAAGATCCCCTGGAGAAGGAAATGGCAACCCACTCCAGTATGCTTGCCTGGAAAATCACAAGGACAGAGGAGCCTGGCAGGTTACAGTCCATGGGGTCACAGACTGAGTGACTAAACAACAACAACAGATAGGATCATGTGTTGGGTGTGAATTATTACAATGAACCTCTGTTTCCCCATGAATTCATAATAATGTCTCACATTTATTGCACCTAACAAAGTACTTTCAAGGTGGTGGTGTTTAAGTTGCTAAGTCATGTTCAACTCTTTGCGACCCCATGGACCCTGCCCCCCCCCAGGCTCCTCTGTTCATGGGATTTTCCAGGCAAGAATGCTGAAGTGGGTTGCTATTTCCTTCTCCAGGGGATCTTCCTGACCCAAGGACTGAACCCACATCTGCTGCTTGCTTCCCATTTAATCCCCACACGCTTGAAGATACTATAATAGTCTCTGTCTCACAAATGAAGAAACCGAAGTCTCAGAAAAGTGAGGAAAGTTGGCTCCACAATAGCTGAGCTAAGGCTTGGAAAAAACCCTTTGCACGTCCGCTGTGACTGTAGCCTGGGGTGTGCTATGCCCTGGGGTCAGGACAGCTCCTCTGACCCACTGTGGGGTCAGTTTCTCTGATGGCCCTTGTGACCGATGGCAGGGGGTGGGTGTGAATCGTGGCTTCATCAAGGCCCTAGCTTCTCTAGTTAGACCCTTGTGAGTGACCCAGGGGTTAGAAACGGTGGTGACAGTTGCAGCTTGGAGAAACTCACAGAGTACAATCTCCCCTGTGCTCCGAGCGGGGCTCTCTTCATAACCTTCAAGGAAAGAAGCCCTCGAAATGCAGCGTAAAGTTCTGATCCTCCCTGCGGGCCTGAGGGAGCAGTTTTGGCCTCCAGAAAGGTGCCCTGTGGTGGAGGAGCCTCAGTTCTCAGGCCCCACCTCATGCGAGGCCCATATCCCATGGGGCCCCCCTCCCACCTTCTTCTGTTCCTCAGTTAACCTTCTACTTGCAGTTTTTCATCTCCCTGAATCTTAACTCCTCAGGTAGATGACCTCCACTCATTCTGTGCTGATGTTGCTGGAGAGAAGGTGATGCATTCAGCCTGGGTCCTGTGGGGTTTAGGGAGACCCAGGGTGATTTGTCCACTTCTGGGAAATATGAATGCAATACACTTCTTAGAGCACTGGTCCCAACCTTTTGGACACCAGGGACCAGCTTCATGGAAGACAAGTCTTTCACGAACTGGAGTAGGGTGAGGGGTGGGGAATGGTTTAGGCATGATTTAAACGCCTTATTACATTTATTGCACACTCTATTTCGTAAAGAGTCGGACACGACTGAGCGACGTCACTTTCACTTTTTTATTTCTATTATTATTACATTGGCTCCACCTCAGATCGTCAGATCATCAGGCATTAGATCTGGGAGGTTGGGGACCCCTACCTCAGAAAGATTTAAGCCACCAGCTTGGTACTTTGTTGTGAACATTCTGGCTGTGGTTTTAGTATTTGGATGTCAAGGAAAAAGCAAATCCTGTTTCTTCAGACTTCTCAACAACTTCATGCCTGAAAAAGACGAAGTGTTAATGATTTCATTTACAGACCTTGAGGAATGTTACAAAAGTGTTAAGTGTTCTACTATGAAGAAGTGAAAATTTTAAAATCTATTTGTATTACGTTCCAAAAATAAAAGAAGTGCAATCTGAGAAACTGTAGTGTTTCTGCCCTCAGAGATACCGGGTGAGCAGTTCACACTTAATAGATTCTGTCACAGAGATTTTTCTCTGTTCTTACAAATGCTTTTGTAGGAGTGGAAAGCTAAAAATAGGGCTGAAGGTAACATTCATAACCTAAAATATACATAATTTGGAAGGTCTGCCAGCTACAGTGATTTCAGGGCCTGGTAATTTTCTGCTGAATACTAGCTGTTTTGATGATAGCCCTAAATTTTTCAGGTTACAATGCTGCTTAGCACACAGCACTGTCAGATTTTAATTTGCGTTATCCTGGTAATCGAACGTTTGTGTGTGTGGCCTTCCAGGGGAGGTAGCAGTTCTCATCCATAGGGTGTAAGTTGACTTTAGATTTAAGAAATCCAAATTCTGGTTCGATTTTCTAGAGAATTATTGTATGACCTTGAAAAATAGCTTCACATGGCTGTTGAAAAACCTTAGTCTGTTCTATCCCTGAGAATGGATGGGACCCGCATCTGACAGGGGTTTGAGTATATTGAAGAGATAGGTATTTCCACATTTATATGTGCGTGAAGCTCAGGAATGACATGCCCTCACCCTGAATTGACATGACTTTTTGGGTCCACCCACATGTACCTGACCAGGACCTCTGACCCAATTCCAGTTTCTGAGGAAGACAACTTCTCTGATGTAATCTGAGTTCTAGACTCTGTCCTGGGAGGAGTGAGGTCATCTAAGATGGGTAGTGGGGGCTGGGGCAGTTCTGAGGGAAGTGGGGGTTGGGGGGCAAGGATCTGTCTCTATTTCCCTGAGCCTTCCTCGTGGTGGGTGGTCTGGTCTGTGGATGACCTGCAGGACACACAGCAACACGCAGAGCTGGGAGACCCGGCTCCTGTGTGCAAAAGAAAGCCATACCACAATGATGTCTTCCAATGTCCCATCCCCTCTCACCTCCACAGGTGGGAAAAGTTCCCAAAACATGCCTGGTCCTAATATTTCACTGGCTAGTGTCTGAACCACAGACATTTCAGCCTTTGTTTCTTTTCAGAAACAACATTAACCACCCACCCAAATATTTTCTCTTGAAACTGCCAGGCTATTGAGTGTTTAAAAAGGAATTTGTTGACTGAAACAAATGTTTCGGGTTTCCTGAAACAAGACATTTGCCAAAGTAAAAGCAGTCCTTGGCCAAGTCTCTTCCTACAAAGCAGAGATTGGAAAGAAGCTGTTTCTCCTAACCATCTAGGGTTCGGCCCATTTAGGTGAATCACCTGGATTTTCTGCCCTGCTGCCTCAGGGGTTTCTGACAGTCATGCAGCAAACCGCCGCAATTGTTCACGTGAAGTTGACAGCAATGTTTTTGGTGCCAAAGGCCAGCGAGGAGTTGAGGGGCTGGAAATTATTGTCCAGCTGATTTCTTCATGATAATGGGTATCTCTGAGAGCCTCACAGCTGTCCTTGAAATAAAGCAGATTTGGTTGTCCCCTTCTTAACTTACAGGTTTCCCAGGTGGCTCAAGTGGTAAAGAAACTGCCTGCCAATGCAGGAGACCCGGGTTCGATCCCTGGGTTGGGAAGATCCTCTGGAGAAGGGAATGGCTACCCACTCCAGTATTCATGCCTTGAGAATCCCATGGACAGAGGAGCCTGGCAAACTACAGGCAAGGCTGAGAGACCAAACCACCACCACCACAACCTCCCCCACCCCCAACAGCAGCATTCTTTACAATAGCCAAGATATGGAAGCAACCTAAGTGTCCATCAACAGATGAATGGATAAAGAAGATGTGGTACAAATGTGTACTACTCAGCCATAAAAAAGAACAAAAATTTTGTCCTTTGAAGCAACATGGATGTACTTGGATGCTAAATGAAGTAAGTCAGAAAGACAAATACTGTGTGATATCACTTATAGGTGGAATCTAAAAAATACAACCATCTAGTGATTACAACAAAGAAACAGACTCACAGAGAACAAACTAGTGCTTACCGGTGGAGGGGGCAGGGGCAATACAGGGTGAGGAAGTACGAGGCCCAAACTATTGAGGGTAAGACAGGCTCAAGGATGTACTGCACAAAACGAGGAATAGAGCCAATATTTTGTAATAGCTGTACATGGAAATAGCTTTTAAAATTGCATCAAAATTTTTAAAAATAAATTTTAAAATCCTTCTTTTTATATCTTCCTTATAACAAATAAAGTAGGCTGGCATCATCTAAAAGAATAATAAAGACAGCAAAAGAAAAATTGAAATGAGAAAAACCACAAAAATAACTCAAAGATTATAAAAAATTATGTTTACAAACTATAGGTCACTGACCATATACTCGGAGAAGGCAAGGCACCCCACTCCAGTACTCTTGCCTGGAAAATCCCATGGACGGAGGAGCCTAGTGGGCTGCAGTCTATGGGGTCTCGAAGAGTCGGACACGACTGAGCGACTTCACTTTCACTTTTCACTTTTATGCATTGGAGAAGGAAATGCCCACTCCAGTGTTCTAGCCTGGAGAATCCCAGGGATGGGGGAGCCTGGTGGGCTGCCGTCTATGGGGTCGCACAGAGTCGGACACCACTGAAGCGACTTAACAGTTGCAGCAGACCATACACTAACTAATGTGATTGACAAGCACATAGACCTGGTTCCTTTGAACACCCTGGTTTAAAATAACTGGATTCTTTTCCCAGAAACCCAGCATAGCTTTGCCTTGGTCCCTTTCCTACCAGCTCCCTATTTCCATGGGACCAGAGCCTTCATATTTCCCAATACAGCATCTAATTGCGTATCTTGTTCTTCCCCCAAGAACACTGTGAAAGCTTCTTCTCTCATTTAAAAAAAAAAATCCTAACCTCTCCCCACCCCAAAACCCCCAAGCAAACTCGTATCTTTGCCTGGTTCAGACCTTCCTTCCCTCTCTGCCCCAGTCTGGTAGTACCTAGTTTTCCTCCTGGGAGGGCAAGTCAAATTCTCAATTGATCCACAAGGCAGGGTTATGTTCACAAGCCTTTCCTGGTATAGCCTGCTGTCTCCGCTAGCCATGGATCCTTCCACAGCAAAGTACACACCAGTGTCCTCATCAGTGAAATGGGATACTCTTTCTACCTCATAGGCCTGTTGTGGGGCTGAAGTGATATCATGCCTGTAATACTCCTTATGGTACAATGTGGTGTAAAATGGCAAGAAACGGATGACAGTAATGATGATGTAATGATGGCAGTGATGAAGGCACCGATTCTGTTGATGCTGATTCAGGACTGTGTCTCCTCCTTCCTCACTCACCCACCCACCAGCTCTGATGTTGCAGGAAAGTCATCCTTCAAGGGTCTAGATTATAACAATAGAAATGAACTCAATGTAGGGAGATGAAAAGGTTTTGTCTTAGATGGAGATACCTCTCTATAGGAAAATTCCAAGCTGATTGAGGTGGGCAAGATCCTGGAGTCAGGTATCTCCAGGTGGTGAAGTATCAGTGGAAAGGGAACAACTTTGCCATGAACAAGAAGGAGCACTATTTTTTTTTCTTCTTATGTGGAAGAGGAAAGAGACGTGGAGAGCAGAGAAGAGAGTGGCAGGGCTGGAAAGAGCTAGGAAGACTGATAAAGTTGGTGAAGGCCATGGATGCTCCACAGAGGTGAATACCTTGACATTTAGTGTTCTCTGGGAAGTCATTTGTATTTTTGCATTTGTGATTTGTGATCCTGTTATCCAGTTCCTGCTCCAAAATTTCCATGAAAATCTATGAGCTTTGGAATATTTCATGTTTTATGTGGGAGAAGTTTGTGAAAGTCAGAGAGAGGAGTACATTGGGAGATGAAGGATTTGCAGAAATCCTGGGAGGAATTCTTTGAATTTCCACAGGCTATGATTTTGGGGGCTTCCAAGGGTTGGCCCTGTTTGACATCAAGGCTGTACTAACATTGCAGTAGCCTTGCCATCCTGATGGTAAGATCTACCCACGCACAGTAAAAGGAAGAGAATCTGGTTCTCTCATAGTTATTATAATATTCAGTAGGGTACAAACATTCGAGGGTGTAATTACCCAATGTCCTTGGATGCAGAATTTACTTTCCTAATATGGAAACCAGGCCTTTCCTAGGGTGCACTTATTTCATCACAATTTTATCTCAAAATATCTGGATAAAACACTGCTTCTTATAATAAAGAGGGATTTTGAAACAGTCACCTTGGGAAGTCTATATACTAGAATGAGGTCAACATCCACAGAGAAGAAGCAAAATCTGTCCTGTTTTATTCAGTAAATACCCCACTTCTGGCCCAGTTATCTGGGGAATGGCAGGAGTCACCCTCGGTGGTCTCACTCTCCCATTTTACGTCTCTACTTACAAATGTGTCACCTTTCACATGTCACAGGGAATGATGTCCCTGGGTTCACCTTCCTGGATCCGAGTGCTGACATAATCTGCTCCTGGGGCTCAGCTGATGCTGCTCTGCCTGGACCTGGTGGAGTAGTCAGCGGGTGTCTGAGACAAGGGAGTGTTAGGCTCAGAAGAGAAGTGAGGATGGTTATCCGGTCCGGGTCCCTTTGGCACAGTGCTCGCTCCCGCAGAGCTAACTGACCTTTCACTGTCCACACCACAAAAAACTGAAGCCATCTGTTTTCTATCCCATGTCTCTGCATCCAAAATTTTCCTGGGAAAGTTTCCAGGAGTTGGAGCTCCCAGAGCTTGCCATGAGCTACAGGCCTTCAGAAAAGAAGACTCTGCTGGGACTCATGTTGGGAGAACCTGTGTGTGCTAGAAGTGTTGGGGCGGGAGATGGGAGCATGATGATGGAGAGGATTCCACAGCGGTGGCGCCAGCATCTCTCAAGCACCTGCTTTGTGTCAGGCACGGCGTTAGGGCCCGACATGCCCTGTCTCTTTGCTCCTCGCAATGGATGACAGCGTGAGGTAGGTGGGAACAGCAGCTCTGTGCTCTGATGAGACAGCTAAGGTTGAGAGTTTCCATGCCTTACTCAAGCCACACTGTTAACTCTGAATCAGGTCTGAATGACCCCAAAGCTAATTCTCTTAACCATGCTATTCTGCCTCTTTTTCTGGGTTTGGGTGGACTCTTATCTAGATCTGTTGTCCCTTCTTGCTCTTCCTAATTTTGGGGACTCCAGGTCTCTGGTGCTATTCTGGGTATGTGGATGAGGACAAGGTGGGCCTGAGAAGCCTGTTTCTGCTGGGTTCCAGGCCATGGGGAGTGCTGCAGCCTCTGACCAGTGTTGGGTCCAGGAGATGTGCTGAGGGACCTGGAGGAAACCCCCTCAAAGTGCCTTAATGGAGTGTGCCCTGGACTCTCGGCAGGACCCTAGTAGGGTAGCAAGTGAAAATACAGAAACCCTGTTAAATTTGCATTTCAGATCAATAATTCTTTAATAGACGTACAGCCTATGCAATGTTTAGGATACACTTATTCTAAAACACTATTTGTTGACTATCTGAAATTCAAATTTTAAAAACTAATTTTTATTTATTTTATTTTAACTAACTAATTTATATTTGGCTGTGTTGGGTCTTTTTCGCTGCATTCAGGCTTTCTCTAGTTGCCGTGAGCAGGGGCTTCTCACCCTGGTGGCTTCTCTCATTGCAGAGCACGGGTTCTAGGCTCTAGGAATGTGGGCTTCAGTAGTTGCAGCACGAAGGTTCTGCAGTTGTGCTGCGTGGGCTTTAGCTGCTCCATGGCATGTAGAATCTTCCCAGACCAGGGATCGAACCTGTGTCCCCTGCATTGGCAGCAGATTCTTATGCACTGCACCACCAGGGAAGTCCTGAAATTCAAATTTAACTAAGCATCCTGTATTTCATCTGGCAACCCTAGACCCAGTGTCCTCTAGGACTGAGTAGCTGTGCGGGTGACAGACATCTAAGAATTCCAAACTCTAAGCCAGGCCTGAGGCTCTGTTTGAGGCTGCCCAGACTTTCCATGTGGCCTGGGCACACAGGGGCCTCAGAGCAGTGGCGGATGCATGGGCCTGGCAGGAGTCACACAGAGGGCATCCCTACAGTGAACCGTTACAAGGAGGAGCCTGTGCACAGAGGTGCCAAGGAGATCCTTCCTGGCAGAATGGAATGACTGAGGAACAATAAGGGGACTTGAGGCAGAATAAAATAGGAGGCAAAGCCAGTCAGCCAGTATGTTAATGCTAGGGTTGCCATAACGAAATATCATAGATCAGGTGGCTAAACAATAGAAATTCATTTTCTCACAATTCTGGAGGCTGGAAGTCCAAAATCAAGGTGTTGGCAGGTTTGGTTTCTTATGCAGCCTCTCTCCTTGGCTTGTAGGAGGCCACTTTCTTCCTGTTTCTTCACATGGTCTTCCTTTTCTGAGTGTCTGTGTCCTAAGCTTCATATAAAGACATCAGTCATATTGGATTACTGCTCATCATCATCACCTCATTGTAACTTGGTACCTATTTGGACTCTTATCTTCAAATATAGTCACATTCTGAGGTTCTAGGGGTTCAGACTTCAATATATGAACTTTGGGGGGGGGGCACAGAATTCAGTTCATAACAGCCAGAAAAAGATTCTGGAAGCACGTGAGTTGGCTTGTGAAGGGAAATGGCTCCATCATGGTGCCCTGAGGACCTTGTACACATCCACATAGGACATAGGCCAGGCTTGACTTGTTGCTGAATCTAAATCTTGGCAGCACACTCTGTAATCTTCCTGGAGCATGAGGGCATGCAAGGCTTGTAAGGAGCAGCATGACCACTTTCTACTTGCCTCCTTTCTTCCTAGGAGGCTGTTGTGAGACAGTTTCTTATCCCCTCTCAGTTCCCATGATGCATGAGACTTTCTGCCTTGTCCTCCGGCTCTTGGGCCCAGTTGCAGCCTGTAAACTAGCTGCAGCATGGCATCAGCTTCTCAGAAACGGGCTTTGCTTTGCGATCACCTGGCCCTTCTGTTCCAGTGCTGCCCTGTGTACGGCTGTGGGGAGCTGGTGTCCTTGGCTGCTCTTCCTTGCACTGTACATGTAAACAATCTGTCTGAGTTGGGGCTTGTTGTTTCATTACCAGTTGTATCAACTAGGACTTACCTTGTGCTCACTCTTTGGTTCGGGTGGCAGGAAGCACAGACGGCCTGAATACAAGAACGAGGCATCCATGGAGAGTTGGGGAAGGAGCAACTAAAACATAAAGCAGTTCTTAAAGGGAAATGGCTTGTGGGGTTTGGTTCTGTGCAGTCAGGCCAAGGTGAGGGGGATATTTACTGTTAGGGTGTGCTCAGGGGTGATGGGAATGGAAAGGCTCCTGTCAAGATGATTAGAAGATTTTAAACTTGCTAGAAAAAAGGACTGAATAGCTGAGATTTTTTTTTCCCCTCCTCCTGTTTTGTCTTTTTTTATCCAAATTGTTACACAAGTATTAAATGTTGACCCCTAACTATTAACCGTGGACATTTTTGAGGATAAATGTACTAGAAGGAGGAATGCTAAGGTAGGGTGAATAGTTGAAAGCTCAATAGCGGCAGCTATTTACTCATTTACTATCCTGGGTTCAAAGAATCTGGGGTTCAAATCATAGCTCCTTAGTTTACAAGTTATGTTATCTCAGGTAAATGATTTCACCTCTCCAAGCTTTAGTTTTCTCAGTCAGCAAAGTGGGAATTTTTCATTTGGGAACCACTTTGAATTGTTGCGAGGATTGTATAAATAATTGACTTATTGCACACTTAACATGTGCCTAGTGCTTTATGTATTTTATTTCATTTAATTCCCACAACAGCTCCCAGAGAGGTAGAATTGTTATTATGTCAGTTTTACAAATAAATAAACTGTGGCACTAAGAGGTTAAGTAACTTGCCCAAAGTTAAAGCTAGTAACTGTGAGAGCCAGAATTCAAACTCAAACAGACTCACTCCTGGGCCTGCTCATTTGTCAGTGGGCTACAAAATAAACCAGGACAATTATGCAAAATATTATTAGAGTGCTTAGCACATATAAGCATGATACATGGTAGCCATTATTTTAGCTTTTTCTTACTTGAATTTAAGGAAATTAACAAATGCAAAAATGTATACAAAGAAGCAGGAAAAAATGTTTTCTTTTTTGTATTCGTGTTTTTCAAAAATTCCTTAAAAATCTTACGTGTGCCATCAGAAAAAATTACTGGGGAAAAAGAAAAAAATCAGTGACAATCCTACAAGGAAAGAAATGTTTAGGTAAGGCCAGATGAAGAAAATCAGGTTTTGAGAGTTTTCCAGAAACTCTGGTTCCCTGCTGGCTGAAAAATACAGCTCACCTGAAGCCAGTCCACAAACTATTGAAAGCCTCCAGCGCAACAGGAGCGTGGGGCTGACCTCTAAGTGATCAGTGAAGGCTGGGCAGCCTACGCCGGTAAATGTGGCTGTGGACCTCAGGAGCCTCCTAGGGCCCTCCTGGCCTGTTCGAAGTCCTGTCTGAAGATCACTCAACAGCGAACTCGGCAGGTTTACTGGTGGATGGAGGAACCATGTGGGACTCTGGATCCTGGGATAGGGTTCGTGCTCGGTACCCGGAGAGCATGCCTCAACCCGGCATTGTGCGGTCAGCGTTCGGGTCTCCTTGGTAACGTCTACTGGGGAAGGCCTCCGGGCGCACCCGGGAAGGGGCAGAAAGGCCTCGAGCGGCCCTGTCACGTCCTAAGGCCGCTGTCTGGCCGCCCGGCCCATGTGTTCCCGAGTCTCAGGCCGTGGCCCCAGTCCGACGCGCTCGCAGGAGAGGCCCGGGCCCGGAATGGCGGACGCGCTGCCCAGCTGCACCCGGCGCGGCGGGGTGCGGCACGGGCTGCTGGAGAGGATGGCGCCCCTCAAGCGGGACGGCCCGCCGCGCGCCGAGCCCGAGGCGGCGGGGCGGCGCGCGGCCGGCGACGGCGGCTCCTGCTCGGGCTGCTGGTGCTGGCGGCGGCTCTTCCGGCGGGGTGCGGCCCGCGGCCCGCGCAGGAAGAAGGCGCGGTACGCGAGGCCCGGGCCAGCGGCCCAGGAGCGCGGCCGCTGGGGCCCCGCGGGCCTGCGGAAGCTGCTGCAGAGGCTGGTGGCGTGGAGGCGGCGCTACCTGCGGCGCGGGGAGCGGTGCGAGAGGCTGGAGGAGATCCCGCTGCTGGTGCTGGACCGCGCGCAGGCCCGCGACTAGGCCGCGGCCGCCCGGAACCCTGCCCCGCCTCCTGCACCCAGAGCTTTGATTTTGTTTTGTTTAGTAAAGACAAGATATGAAAATAAACCCAGTTCCATTTGAATGAAAGAATGCGGGTGTGGGTTTTTTTTTTGGCAGGGATGGTGGGGGGGGGGGGGGGCATGCATTTGAAACCAAGGTTTTAGTGATGTGACCCGGCTTCATTCTCCTTCTCTGGGGACTGGGGCCTAGATGCAGTAACAGATCAGGAGGTAGTCGCCGCGGAGGCCCCGGGATCCCTCCGGTCCCTTCTGGCCATTGCTGCCAGGCAAGGAAGAGCTGAGAAAGGAAGCGGGGGCTCATCTTTCCCTGAACACCCCAGAAGAAGGTGGGAGGGGCAGTGGTCTTCAACTGGAGGCAGGCCCTCTGGGATTAAAACATTTTTGTTTTTCTTTTCAAGAGGGATGCTCGAGGTCTTCACCTCACACTACCCAGAGCAAATCCTGCTTTGATCTTTCGATTGCAGACGTTTATGAACCCGTGTAAACCCACATTAGGGCCAAGGCCCGGGGGGCTAATGCGGGAGTTTGAAAACTTGTGCTGGAGATAAAAGTGCTACAGGAGAGGAATCCAGGAGATTCCTGGATGCGTCTTTAACTTCTTCCTCTTCCTCATCAATAAAAACTTGCTAATGATACTCTGTACCTACAGGCCTGCGAGGATGAAAGTACAATATTAGAAGCGAAAGTGCTCGAAGTACACTAAAAGAGCTGTATGCAGTCAAGGTATTTATTAAACCGGTATAATTGTCTCTCCCCGGGCTACTCCCAGACCACTATTGACCCTATTGTCCTCCCTTCCTGCCCCACCTGACCAAAGCAGCGCTTTAAACAAACTAGAGACGCTGAGCAGTGGGCCTTCAGGTTCTTCACTTGATGTTGCTGATGTTGTTGGGGAGCTCCTGAGGCCTTCCAGGGTCTCCCCATGCCCTTGACCTAGAAAGTCATCTTGGGGAAGCCGGCATGGAGGACCATCCCTTGTTCAGTTCATTGCTGTGGTAAGGAAGGAATGAGGACTCTGGAGATCGGAACCTAGGAATCTCAGAACAGGAGAAAAAAGCAAGGCATAGACCAAAAAGCTGGGACCAGGAAGCGAGGTCCTACAGGACACAATTCTCTGTGATTGAGGTTAGGTGTATTTTGTACTTCTACTAATTTTTTTTTTTTTTAATTCCTAGCATCATCCAGACAGCTTAGATTATTCTATAGAGTTGGGATAGGGGAATGCATTTTCAACAGAAAAGCCATTAAGCTTCATAGTCAGCATCCATCCTTATAAGGAAACCAATCTGGCTATCTTGCCTTATAGCTGATTGAACCAGGGATCTCAAGATGCCTGAATTACACGCTGTTCCATAGAGAGCAGCCCAATGGAATCTTCCTTGCTTGGAGAGGTTGAAACTAAGAGACCATAAAAGGAGAAGCTATTAAAAGAATATCAGATTACTGAATCCTCAAATACCAAAACAGAGGTGCTGTTGAATAATATGTAAGAAATTCCAACTGTTTAATGTTTCCTGGGATTATTTATTTCAGAGAGGAAAGAGCCAAACTAAAGCAGAGTTAATTTTCTCTGATCCTTAATTTGAATGTAGCTGTGCCTTTTTGTTTTTTGTTTTGACTGACAGGCCATGGCCTCTACAATATATCTTCTTCATGAGGCTAAAGAAATTGGTCTAGGCTGTGACTGGGTCTGTGTGGACACATTTCCACTAACTAACACACACATGTGCATACACACACTCATGTCAGCTCTGTGTATAAGTACATGACATAATGTAAATGTTTATCTTAGAGAATTTGTTCCATCTTCTCATTCTGTCCACACAAAACCTTACACATTTGGTAGTGCTGTCTGCCTGTGATCAGTTCCTCTTGACAGTTGGTTATAATGAATTCCTCCTAGGCCAAGAGAGTGGTAGCTTCTACCACTCTCTAGGCTATTATTATACCAGCCAGTATGTACGTGCTTGCTAAGTCCCTTCAGTCCTGTCCGACTCTTTGTGACCCCACGAACTGTGGTCCACCAGACTCCTCTGTCCATGGGATTCTCTAGGCAAGAAGTTGGTTGCTATGCCCTCCTCTAGGGGATCTTCCCCACCCAGGGATTGAAACCTTATCTCCAGCATCTCCTGCATTGGCAGGCAGATTCTTTACCACTAGCGCCACTTGGGAAGCCCCATACCAGTGGGTATCTCCTGCCAAAGCCCATCTTCAGCAGAAACATGGCTTTTGGGTGTGGATGCTACATCAGGGTGCTGGGGTGGAATACCTGCTGGCGGTTTCCTCTCCCACTATACCCTCCTTCCCCTGGAATTTTAGAGTATTTCCTGGTGACAGTGTTAACTTCTGATCCTCTGGGGCCGGAGCAGTATCAGCTTGTGATTTGTTCTTCCTCCTATATCCATTTCTCTTTGAATCAAAAACCAATACAAATAAATGCAGCCCCTCATTATTCAGGCACTTTTGGTTGAGGGTTTTCTGGTGCAGATATTCCAGAAGCATGTCTCTTGGCCAGAGGAGGTAAGTCAGGTTGGGTCTTAAGTTAAGCTCTTTTCATTGCCTCTTGCCAAGTCTTCTCTAACCCCAGATTTCTGTAAGGTAGCTCTGCTTCAGGCCACTTCAAGGGGAAAAATGTTTGCTGTAAGGAGCCAGGAGACCACAGACCTTGAGGTAGTTCTGGGACAGGCTTGTCCCCCTACTTCTCTTGAGCCCCCTCTTAGGGAAGGGTTTTTATAGGCAAAATTTGGGGTGAGGGCTGCAGGGTGTGTGACTTTCTTCTGATTGGTTGGTGGAGAGGTAATGGTGTTCCAGGAATCTGGTACTCACCCCAAAGTTACCATCCTCCACCAGGGTGGGGGGCCTTGGTTCTTGTAGAACTCAAAGATATATTGTCATTTACACCATGACATATCAATATATCTCTTGAGGAACTAGGACTGGGCTTTATTGCTGCACAATTGTTTTCTGACTGCCTTTCCTTTGTTTTTGCATCCTTTCACTTCCTTAATTAGTAACTGTTTGAATCTGCCCTTTGGAATTACGGGAAGGTCTATGAGACTGAAGTCTTTTTCCTACAAAGGAGCAAGGGGGTATATTGTAACGCTTTTGTATTGGGAGGGCCTCACAGAGTCCTACTTGGTTTTAGAGAGTGTTCAAGAGAGAGCTTAAAATGCTTTACCCTCTGAAAGAGAAGCGAGGCAGGCTGCTGATTTGGGTTACCAGTGAGGAGCCCAAGAGGAGGAGTCTCAGCTCACTAATAGGCCAACCTGCTCAGAGTTCCAGGCTTTGCTCTGCCAGGGGGCTCCAAAGGATATATCGAGGCCCAGGGTTAGGCATGTGAGGTAGACTTCTCCCACAAAGGGACTTTGTCGTTGTTTAGTCGCCAAGCTGTGTCCAACTCTTTGCAACCCTATGGACTGTAGCCTTCCAGGCTCCTCTGTCCATGGGATTCTACACGTAAGAATACTAGAGTGGGTTGCCATTTTCTTCTCCAGGGGATCTTCCCAGCCCAGGGATCAAACCCGCGTTTCCTGCTTGGCAGGTGGATTCTTTATCATTGAGCCACCTGGGAAGCCAAGGGAGAGAAGTAAGATTTAAGATGCCTCTCCACTCCCCCCATCTGATTTATATGGGAACAGGTAGAATTGCTTTATTTACATTTGTGTGTGTTTTCTAAGTCGCTTCAGTTGTGTTTGACTCTTTGCGACCCTATGGATGTAGCCTGCCCAAGATCCTACTGGATTGGGTTGCTGTACCCTCCTCCAGTGGATTTTTCCGACTCAGAGATCGAACCTACGTCACAATACTATGTTCCTGACAACTACTCTGTGACTTGAATCATTTAAAAAATACTTCTAATTGTGGTAAAATAGACACGAAGTTTATTATCTTGAGGCAGGAGCTAGATGGCCCCCAGGTTGAGCAAATGGAGTCTGTCCCCTGTGGACAGATACTTTTAAGATGAAGGAAGAACTGATCCTTTCCCAGATAAAGAGACCACATATTTCTCATTCTTGAGGTTGAGGAGAACTTCCTGATGACATATGTGCAGAAAGGCTCCTCAGGGGTCAAAAAGGAAGGGTGTGCCACCTCATAGGTGATGTCAACCTACCTATAGGCCTCTTCCCAACCCAGGGATTCAACCTGGATCTCCTGCATTGCAGGCCCAAGAATACTGGAGTGGGTTGCCATTCCCTTCTCCAGGGGGTCTTCCTGACCCAGGGATTGAACCTAAGTCTCCAATATTGCAGGCAGATTCTTTACTATCTGAACCACCAGGGACGCCATAGGGCCTTTCACTAGAATCCATCTTGGCTAAGAGATGCTCACACACCAGGGGAGGACTCTGAGATAAACCAAATATGAACTCAGTGCAAGATGACTAGCCAGAGGAAACCTGGAAGAAATGCCCCATATTAGTGATTCAAACTAACACGAGGGTGCAACTCTGAGTCTGCCCGTGTGAATGTACTCATTTTACCTCCTAGAAACACTTGTTTCACAATGTTCTATCTTTTTGTGGAAATGCATTTCTACAAAGCTAACGGGCCAGGACCTTGTCTCCGGTCCTCGTGGTCTAGTGGTTAGGATTCAGTACTCTCACTGTGGTGGCCTGACTTCAGTCTCTAGCCTGGGAACCAAAGTCCTGCTTCAAGCGACTGCAGGTTGAGGCCACCCGAGATCACTCTGAACCATTTTAAGTGGTATTAAGCACATTCACATCATTGTGTAACTATCAACACCATCTATCTCTAGAACCCTTTTCATTTTGCGAAACTGAAACTCTGCCTCCCTTAAACAACAACTTTCCATTCTCCCCTTGAAACCTAGCAGGATCCTGCAGGGCCTTCCCAGGTAAAAAAGTTCCTCAATGTCCCTTGCTTCTTGTTTGCAGAAAGAAGGCGTTAGTTTCCAAGGTTTTCCCTGAGTTCCAAAGAGCAGGCATAAGCAATTATTAATTGGGGAAGTGAGGGAAAGCAGAAACTAAGAAAAAGCAATTAAGCAAGAAGAGTAATGACAGGGACTTCCCTGATGGTCCAGTGGCTAAGACTCCACACTCCTAACGTAGGGGACCTGGGTTTGATTCCTGGTCACGGAACTAGATCTCCCATGCCACAGCTAAAGATCCGGCATGCTGCAACGAAGATTGAAGATCCCACGTGCTGCAACTTATTCTGGCACAGCCAAATAAATAAATAAATTTTTTTAAAAAGAAGAGTAATGACAATAGGTTAGTGGTAAAACAGAGTCCTGGTTCCTACATAACAATTTGACATATCTGCAGGGTTGTTCTGTGTTAACTAAGACCCTACCCAGCTGGAGCCTGCTGAGCATAAGCATTAGCTTTCAGACTGGTTGGAACCAGAAGGCTGATGATTAAGATTCCTGAAACATCATCCTGTTACCTCAACACCAATCAATCAAAGAAAGTCAAGCACCCTGCAGTCCTTACCACAAGTGCTGCCTTTAAAAACTCTTCCCTGAAAGCCATCAGGGAGTTCAGGTGTTTGGGGCATAAACTGCTCCTTCTTGCTTGGTACCTGCAATGCACCCTGTACTGTCCTTCACCACAATCCGGGGTCAGTAAACGGACTCTGCTGCATGATAAGCGAGCAGATCAAAGTTCATTCCAGTTACACACACCCTCCCAATTCCTTGCAACTGTGGTTCTACTTTTTGTGTCTATGCACTTGACTAGGTATATTTAGAATATTCTAGGTATATTCTAAAATAGGAATCGCACAGTATTTGTCCTTTTGCACTTGGCTTATTTCACTTAGCATAAAGTCCTTTCGGTTCCATGTTGTAGCATATATCAGAATTTCCTTCTTTTCTAAAGCTGAATAATATTACAACTGTATGTACATACCACATTTTGTTTATCTGTCAGGAACACTTGGGTTTCTTCCACTTTTGGCTATTGTGAAGTGAATAATGCTGCTACGAACATGGATGTACAAATACCTCTTTAAGACCCTGCTTTCAATTTTTTGTGTACATACCTAGAAGTGCTGGATCATATTCTATTTTTAAGTTTTTGAGGAATAACCATACTGTTTTCTATAGTGGCTGAATTGCTTTACCTTCCCACCAAGAATTGGAGCATCAATGTTCCAGTTTCCTGAACTCCTCACCACTTGTTAGTGAAAGAGCACATAAAGCATGCATTCGCTTAAACTGGTTCTGATTCCTTAAAGCACACTGTTGATTAATCAAACCTGTAGTTAGTTATCTGACAGAGACAGCACTGCCCATGAGCAAGAGGGGACCCATGTTTCTAGGATGACCCCAGAACCAAGAATCTTCAGTCTATGGAACTCAAAGAATAGGACTCTTGTCACCAGAGCCACAGACTAGAAGTCCTTCAATAAGGAAAACCCAGCTTCCGAGCAGCCCGAGTAACTTGGTTAACATATATACAGGCTGGTTAGAGACTGGTCAGTCAGCTTCTGCCCCAACCCCTTATGTTCTGCCCCAACTCTGGACCAGGGAGACAGATTTGAGCCTTGCTTCTTGTCTCCTTGCCAGTCAGTCTTACAACAAAACTTTTTCTTTCCTCAAAAGTTGGTGTCAGTGTTGGCTTCAGTGTACGAGGGGCAGCAAGCCCTTGCTCAGTAACATTTTCTGTTTTCTTCTTTGTCTTTTTGACTGTAGCTATTCTAATGGGTGTAAGGTAGAATTTTATATGCTCTTGGTTTCCATTTCCCTCATGATTGGTGATGTTGCACATCTTTTCATGCGTTTATTGTTTATTTGCATATCTTTTAATCTTTTTTGGAAAAAAGTCTATTCTAGCTCTTTGCCCATTTTTTAATTGAATTTTTCCCTTCAATTGTAGGAGTTCTTTTACTATATATATGCATACATATACATATATATTACTATATACTTTTACTATATATAATATATATATATATATAATTTGAGAATATTTTCTCCCATTCTGTAGGTTGCCTTTTCACTGTACTGATTTGTGTTCTTTGATGCACAGAAGCTTAAAATTTTGGTGTAGTCCAATTTATTTCTTTTCTTGCTTGTGCTTTTGTTGTCATAGCCAAGAAATCATTGCCAAATCTAGTGTTTTCTTCTATGAACTTTACAGTTTTAGCTCATATGCTTAGGTCTCTGGTCTGTTTTAGATTAATTAAATTTTTTTACTTATTTTTAATTTTTGGCTGCTCTGGGTCTTTGTTACTGTGCAGGCTTTTCCCTAGCTGTGGTGAGCGGGGGCTGCTCTCTAGCTGTGATGTGTGGGCTTCTCACTGCAGTGGTTTCTCTTGTGGAGCACAGGCTCAAGCACGTGGGCTTCAGTGATTGTGGTTCCGGGGCTCTAGAGCTCAGGCACAGTAGTTGTGGTACACAGGCTTCGTTGCTCCTTGGCCTGTGGGAACTTCCTGGTCCAGGGATCAAACTGGTTTCTCCTGCATTAGCAGGCAAGTTCTTTACCACTGAACCACCAGGGAAGCCCAAGAATAACTACTATTAATTGAAAGTTTACCACTTGCCCTGGCTTACATTAGGGTTTACTCTTGTGTTCATCCTATGGATTTTGACAATTATGTGACATCATGGAAAAGATAAAACTATAGACACAGTAAAAAGATCAATGGTTGTCAGGAGCTTGGTTGGGGAGAGGGAGGAAGGGATGACTAGGCAAACCACAGACGGTTTTTAGGGCAGTGAAACTACTCTGAAAGATATTATAATGGGCTCCATCAGTCCGTTGACTTAGACTACTGGGAGGTGATGCCCAGGGAATCACCTAGGGAATCTGTGTTTTAAGCTTCCCAGGAGATTCTTACGCCTGCAACTTGGGGAGCACCTTGGAGGCCTGGGAGTTTTGGGGGAGGCCTCGGTGGGTCATTGGCTCACCTCCTCTTCTCTCTTCAGGCCCACCTCCTGGGTCAGGCTGGCCCTTTCCTGAGCCTATGCTGAAGCTCAGCAAACTGTGGAAAATTCTTAAAGAGGTGGAGTATCAGACCACGTTACCTGTCTCCTGAGAAACCTGTATGCAGGACAAGAAGCAACAGTTAGAACCGGACATGGAACAACAGACTGGTTCAAAATTGGAAAAGGGGTTCTCAAGGCTGTATATTGTTACCTTGTGTATTTAACTTCTATGCAGAGTACACCATGTGAAATGCCAAGCTGGATGACTCACAGGCTGGAATTTAGATTGCCAGGAGAAATATCAGCAACCTCAGATATTTAGATGATACCACTCTAACGGTAGAGTCTTCTGAGGAGAGTGAAAAAGTTGGCTTAAAACTCAACATTCAAAAAACTAAGATCATGTGTCTGGTCCCATCATTTCATGGCACATAGATGGGGAAAAATTGGAAACAGTGACAGACTTTATTTTCTTGGGCTCCAAATTACTGCAGATGGTGACTGCAGCCATGAAATTAAAAGATGCTTTGCTCCTTGGAAGAAAAACTGTGACAAAACCTAGACAGCATATTAAAAAGCAGAGACATCACTTTGCTGACAAAGGTCCATATGGTCAAAGCTGTGGTTTTTCCAGGAATCATGTATGGATGTGAGAGTTGGACCATAAAGAAGGCTGAGAGACAAAGAATTGATGCTTTTGAACTGTGGTGCTAGAGAAGACTCTTAAGAGTCCCTTGGACAGCAAGGAGATCAAACTAGTCAATCCTGAAGGGAATCAACCCTGAATATTTATTGGAAGGACTGATGTTGAAGCTCCAATACTTTGGCCACCTGATGCGAAGATCTAATTCATTGGAAAAGACCCTGATGCTGGGAAAGATTGAGGGCAGGAGGAGAAGGGGATGACAGATGGGATGGTTGGATGGCATCACCGAATCAATGGATGTGAGTCTGAGCAAACTCTGGGAGATAATGAAGGACAGGGAAGCCTGGCATGCTTCAGTGTATGGGGTTGCAAAGAGTCAGACACAACTTAATGACTGAACAAGAATGCTGAAGATGTCTGTGCATGTTACCCTAAACCAGAAGACAGTGACTGTGGGGACCAGCAATCTCCTTCTTTTACAGAGGAGGGAATTCGGCCTCAGAGGAAGGAAGTGAGTTTGTACCACACGTCAGGGCTGGGACTAGAATGAACATTCCCTGTCTTCTCCCACTGTGAGCAAGGAGCATGAACATACAGCCCTCACTGGTCAGGCCCCCAGTGTCCTGGTGGGGAAGGAGGTGGATGGTGATCAGGGACCTTTCCCATACAAGTGTTTCTGGTAAACTGACTAAAGAGGTCTGAGAAACAAAACAAAAACTAAAGAGCCAGAATCTCCAAGACTCCGGTAACTTGCTTTAACTTCTTTTTCTCATTCCAGACACACGCTGATTTTCATATTATGTAAACCTCAGGCCCTGCAACCTGCACACTGATGGTTGAGGCTGATTGAAAATTAAAGGCTGTCTGTTGCCCCAAAACTCCCTTTTGTGAAGCAGCCAAGGGAGGGGGAGGCAGCTTTAACCCATGATTGCCTCTAAGCCAGCCTTCCCAGCCCAAGAAACAGAGCTGAGAGACCGAGTTGAGACACGGTATATTGAATCATTTGAAAACACACAGCCTGGGGCTGCCCAGGTGGCTCAGCTGCCCAGGTGACCCACCTGCCAATGCAGGAGACACAGGTTTGATCTTTGATCCAGGAGGATCCCACATGCTGTAGAGCAGCTAAGCCTGTGTGCCACAACTATTGAGCCTGTGCCCTGGAGCCCAGGAATTGCAACCACTGAAGCCCGAACATCCTAGAGCCCGTGTTCTGCAACAATAGAAGCCACCGCAATGAGAAGCCTGCATCACAACTAGAGAGTAGCCCCTGCTCAGCGCAACTAGAGAAAAGCCCGCATAGTAACAAAGACTTAGCAAAGCCAAAAATAATAAATATAATTATTCAAAAAAGAAAGAAAAGAAAACACACTGTCTGAAGCAACGAGGATAAGATGGTTAACACACAGACGGGGTGGAAAGACCACATGGTTATGCAGTGTTCATCAAAATAGCAGCCTGGATTCCCTCCCACTGGAACACTAAGAGTCTGGGGAGTGAGGGGCCCTGAAGCTTAAGCCACATTAGCTTTAGCGATAATCCCAATGCGTCTCTCTGCTGCGTCAGCTCATTGCACTGATGGAGGGGTTGTAAGGACCAGAGCTGAGGACAGCAAGGTGGCTCAACAGACTGAGGATGTTTGAGGTCAGCGTTCCTTCTGTTGAGGAGAGATGCAGGACGAGCTTGCCTGGCCACAGCTGCGCTCATCCATTGCCTATGGAATCACTGGAGAGATTGCCTGGTAGGCTGGAGCCAGAGGGGTGTCACCAAGGGGTGATTGTGTCAGTCATGGTTGTTGTTTTTCTTTTCTGTATTTTATGATGCTTTGACATTTTTGGGCTTTGCAGACCTGGGGAGGGACTGCTGCTCCCAGGGTTAGCTAATTCCTCCAGATGACCCGAAACTTGTCTATGATCTTGTCTTTGGTATGAAAATAATCAATTCAGAGTCTCTAGGCTCCCACAGTCTAGGACCCTATCCCTCTGCCCCCAATTACCCCAGGGCCAAGCAGTTGAAAACTAGGGACTGTATCTATAGCCCAGAGCCTGCAGAAATTATTCAAACTAATCAATCCTCTGCATGCTCAGTTTGCCTACCCTTCCTTACCTGTTTCCTTCTAGGAAAACTGCAATAAAGCCTCTTGCCCATGCTTTCCTCTTGCTTGTTCTGCCTCCTAACTCCCCTTGGTGCTTCCCCATGTGGACTAGCATGCCCGTTTCTAGGGATTTGTGAGTATAAAGATGCCTTCCTTCATGACAGTCATTTCTGTGTCTGCATGTCTCACCATGTTTGGCCTTCCCTGGGGCTCAACTGGTAAAACCCATCTGCCTGCAATGCAGGAGACCATCTACAATGCAGGAGACAAAGGACATACAGGTTTGATTTCTCGGTGGGGAAGATCCCCTGAAGAAGGAAATGGCAACCCACTCCAGTATTCTTGTCTGGGAAATCCCATGGATAGAGGAACCTGTTGAGCTACAGTCCATAGGGTAAGAGTCGGACACAACTTAGTGACCTAAACACCATGTGTTTTACCATACCTGGAATATTTTAAAAGTAATGACCAATTTAAGACTCATGACTACTGAGTACCTCATGTACATCATGAATATCTAGTGAGTTTTGGTGCCTAGATTGCATTTTACCATATTGTAGTATTTGGTTTAAAAAAAATGTGTTTTACCATGTGGTATTTGGAGTTCCAGTGTATCATACAGTGAATAATGAGTAGTTGGAACTTCATGTGGCTCCTTGGTCTTCCTATCCATCCTCGATGTTTAGCACACATGTGTTCTACTTATTTGTATATTGAACATGTCTCACTGAGTGACTGAACATGTCCTCAGCTCTGGTCCTTACAACCCCTCCATCAGTGCAATGAGCTGACGCAGCAGAGAGACACATTGGGATTATCGCTAATAACTAATTAGCTATACTTAACTCATCTTCTGAAACTCCAGTACTTTGGCCACCTCATGCGAAGAGTTGACTCATTGGAAAAGACCCTGATGCTGGGAGGGATTGGGGGCAGAAGAAGGGGACAACAGAGGATGAGATGGCTGGATGGCATCACCGACTCGATGGGCATGAGTTCGAGTAAACTCCGGGAGTTGGTGATGGACAGAGAGGCCTGGCGTGCTGCGATTCATGGGGTCGCAAAGAGTTGGACACGACTGAGTGACTGAACTGAACTGAACTCATCTTCTGAGTTTTGAGTCTGTCTCACGAGCTATTTGTGTCTTTGGCATGTCTGCTTAACATGTATGTTTGTCTTTCCCTGGTGCTGACCTCGTCCCCTCCAGCAGGAGTACACATTCTCAGTGACGCAGTCCCACACACTTCGAAAGGCTGTGGAACTGGAGTCCCTGCCCACCTGATGCTGGCTTTGTCCTGCCAGAAGGGCCTTGTGTCCTCACAGCCTCTCCCCCTGAGCTGCTATGCTGAGACTGAAATGAGCAAGTGGGCCCCTGGGTGGCTGGGGCCTGACTTGTTACAGGGTCACCTGGCCCCGTAGCTGGCGCAGGGTCAAAGAGGACCATGCAGAGTAGCCACTGACCCACACAGATGTCTGCCTCGAGGGCCACTGGGGGCTTGGGGGGAAGCACTCACTGAGCTGAGGTGCACACCTAGAGAGAGACAGGAGCTGGATCACACAGGTGGTGCCTGCTCCCCCACGAGGAGGGGACCACCTGGGAAGTCCCTGGATCTTGTTTTGAAACCTGTAATCTGCCTGGCTACTTCTATTAGTTTGCTCTTGCATGTTTAAAAATTGTATTTTACTTAAGTTTGTTCTCCCAACGACTGAAGCGACAGCAGCAGCATTCTCCCAACTTTTTTTTTTTTTTCATTTTATTTTATTATTTTTTATTTTTGGTGGTGCTGGATCTTCATGGCTGCATATGGGCTTTCTCTGGTTGCAGCAAGAGAGGGCTACTTTTTGTTGCGGTTGGTGGACTTCTCATTGTGGTAGTTTCTCTTGTTGTGGAGCACAGGCTCTAGGCGCGTGAGTTTCAGTAGTTGAAACATGTGGGTTCAGTAGTTGTGGCCCACAGGTTTAGTTGCTTTGTGGCATGTGGGATCTTCCCGGACCAGGGATTGAGCCCCTGTCCCCTGCATTAGCAGGCGAATTCTTATCCACTGCACCACCAGAGAAGTCCTCTCCCCACTTTATTAATCAAAGACATTTATAATCAAAGACTTTCAAGTAGCACAAGGTAACCAGTATATCACACTCACTTGATGCAATCTGAATCACAAAGTACAATGCAATGCAATTATACTGAAAATTAATACATGGCACCATCATTACTAGTTTGAAATCCTTGGATACCCTAATTTCAGAAGATTTCAGTTCAGTTCAGTCGCTCAGCCGTATCCGACTCTTTGTGACTCCATGGACTGCAGCACTCCAGGCTTACCTATCCATCACCAACTCCCAGAGCTTGCTCAAACTCATGTCCGTCGAGTCGGTGATGCCATCCAGCATCTCATCCTCTGTCGTCCCCTTCTCCTCCTGCCTTCAATCTTTCCCAGCGTCAAGGTCTTTTTGAATGAGTCAGTTTTTTGCATCAGGTGGTCAAAGTATTGGAGCTTCAGCTTCAGCATCAGTCCTTCCAATGAATATTCAGGACTGATTTGCTTTAGGATGGACTGGTTGGATCTCCTTGCAGCCCAAGGGACTCTGAAGAGTCTTCAGAAGATTTACTCCAGACTAAACAGCACTGGCTGGCATTCCCTGAACATTTACTACATGCCAGGCTCTGTTCCAACAGTCCTGCAATTAACCTCGGTGGATTCTCACTGTTGCCTGTTGAGTGAGGTGTGCGGTCAGTCCTGTGTTACAGGAGGACAGAAATGGCAACATATGTGGGTTAAAAGCAGCTGGAAACAAAGGAAAAGCAGATGCTCAACTTATTTCTTTCTCCTGAGAAAAGAACTGTACCCGTAGGTGAGAACTGGATCTTCCATTTGCTCCTGAGAGTGGTATTGTCTATCCCAGTGTAGCAGAATAAAATGATCTGCAGAGGTAGATAATTTTACACAAGAACTTCGTGACTGCAGGATCACTATATACTCTGGGGAAATAAAGGCTGGACCATGATCTGTGAATCCTCTCATCTCTTAGGTCCTTTATCAACTATATATAAAGATCTAAAGTTTTTCCAATTGTAATAACATATTTTAAAACAATTAATTAAACAATTAATGTAATTAATATATTTAATCCTTAATTTTTGTCTACTTCTTTCTTCGCAGGCCCTGCCTCTGCTTCCTGAGCCTTAATATTTCCAGATATATGTGTGTCGAATGCAGCAAGCCGTGTGATACAAAAAGTCAGGAGAAGAATTCAGTTAAAGTGATCCTGAATGGATTGGCCCCATATGCAGCTGGCAGAGGCTCTTGTAAATCCTCTTGGGAGCAACACAACTTCAGCATGGGCCTGAGGGAATCTCCATAGTTAAAGTTCCAGGGAACATGAGCTCACCTTAAAATAAAATTATGAAGCACACAAAGAAGCAAGGCACTCTATGCATGAGCATGAAAAAAAGAAGCTAGCAGCAATAGGCACATAAAGATTTAGACACTGGATTTATTAGACAGGGAATTTAAAAAGTATGCTTAAAGAAAATTAAGCTTGAAAGTATAAGCAGGGAGCAAAAGATTATTTAATGACTAAGAAGATTTGGAAAATATTTAAATAGAAATCCATGCTACGAACATATAACTGGAATAAAAAACTCATTGGATAGATAAAGTAACAGACTGACAAAGCTAAGGATAGAGACAGAAAACTGGAAAGTAGATATACATATATTACTCAGGATGCAGAACAGAAAAACTATGAAATGGGAATATATAAAAGAGAAGTTAGGAGATACAGAACAGGGGGAGGGTGTAATAAAAGTCTAGTTGGAATTCTAGAAAGCAATATTAGAATAGATAAGAAGAAATATTCAACAGGATTATGGCCGAGAATTTTCCAAAGCTGTTGAAAGTATTGCTTTTCAGATGCAGGAAGCCAGAAGACTCTCAAGCAGAGTAAATAAAACATCACCTCTACCCAGACAAGTTACAGTGAAACAGCAGACTACTAGAGGGAGAAATAGATAATATGAACTAACCAATTACTGGTAATAAAATTGAATAATAAAAAAAAACTCCCCCTAAATAAAAAAACCTAGAACCAGATGCCTTCACAAATATTTACTACCATTTAGAGAAGCGTTAACACCCATTCCTTCTAGCTCTTCAAAAAAAAAAAAAAACTGTAGAGAAAAGAATGTTTCTGAACTCATTCTATGAGGCCAGCATCACCCTGATACCAAAAATAGACAAAGATACCACAGAAAAAGAAAATTACAGGCCAATATCACTGATGAACATAGAGGCAAAAATTATCAACAAAACATTAGCAAATCAAATTCAACAATATATGAAAAGGATCTTATACCATGATCAAGTGGGATTTATCCCAGGGCTGCAAAGATGGTTCAGTATCTGCAAATCAATTAGTGTGATACATCACCTTAATAATTTTAAGAACAAAAAATATATGATTACCATAATATATGCAGAAAAACCTTTTGACAAAATTTAACATCCATTTATTATAAAAACTTTCCATTAAGTGGGTAGAGAGAGAACATACTAAAGTATAATAAAGGGCATAAAAGACCCTGATGCTGGGAAAGTTTGAGGGCAGAAGGAGAAAGGGGCGACAGAGGACGAGATAATTGGAGAGCATCATCGACTCAATGGACATGAGTTTGAGCAAGCTCTGGGAGATAGTGAAGGACAGGGAAGCCTGGCATACTGCATTTCATGGGGTCACAAAGAATTGGACATGACTGAAGGGACTGAGGTGGGCCTTAGGAAGCATCACTATGTACAAAGCTAGTGGAGGTGATGGAATTCCAGTTGAGCTATTTCAAATCCTGAAAGATGATGCTGTGAAAAGTGCTGCACTCAATATGCCAGCAAATTTGGAAAACTCAGCAGTAGCCACAGGACTGGGAAAGGTGTTTTCATTCCAATCCCAAAGAAAGGCAATCCCAAAGAATGCTCAAACTACCACACAATTGCAGGTAAAGTAATGCTCAAAATTCTCCAAGCCAGGCTTCAGCAATATGTGAACCGAGAACTTCCAGATGTTCAAGCTGGTTTTAGAACAGGCAGAGGAACCAGAGACCAAATTGCCAACATCCACTGGATCATTGAAAAAGCAAGAGAGTTCTAGAAAAAACATCTATTTCTGCTTTATTGACTATGCCAAAGCCTTTCACTGTGTGGATCACAATAAACTGTGGAAAATTCTGAAGGAGCTGGGAATACCAGACCACCTGACCCACCTCTTGAGAAACCTGTATGCAGGTCAGGAAGCAACAGTTAGAACTGGACATGGAACAACAGACTGGTTCCAAATAGAAAAAAAGAGTACATCAAGGCTGTATATTGTCACCCTGCTTATTTAACTTATATGCAGAGTACATCATGAGAAACACTGGGCTGGAAGAAGCACAAGCTGGAATCAAGATTGCTGGGAGAAATATCAATAACCTCAGATATGCAGATGATACCACCCTTATGGCAGAGAGTGAAGAGGAACTAAAAAGCCTCTTGATGAAAGTGAAAGAGGAGAGTGAAAAAGTTGGGTTAAAGCTCAACATTCAGAAAACTAAGATCATGGCATCTGGTCCCATCACTTCATGGCAAATAGATGAGGAAACAGTGGAAGCAGTGTCAGACTTTATTTTTTGGGGCTCCAAAATCACTGCAGACGGTGATTGCAGCCATAAAATTAAAAGACGCTTACTCCTTGGAAGGAAAGTTATGACCAACCTAGATAGCATATTAAAAGCAGAGACATTACTTTGCCAACAAAGGTCCGTCTAGTCAAGGCTATGGTTTTTCCAGTGGTCATGTATGGATGTGAGAGTTGGACTGTGAAGAAAGCTGAGCACTGAAGAATTGATGCTTTTGAACTGTGGTGTTGGAGAAGACTCTTGAGAGTCCCTTGGACTGCAAGGAGATCCAATCAGTCCATTCTAAAGGAGATCACTCCTGGGTGTTCATTGGAAGGACTGAAGCTGAAGCTGAAACTCCAATACTTTGGCCACCTCATGCGAAGAGTTGACTCATTGGAAAAGACCCTGATGTTGGGAGGGATTAGCGGCAGGAGGAGAAGGGGACGACAGAGAATGAGATGGCTGGATGGCATCACTGACTTGATGGGCACGAGTTTGAGTAAACTCCAGGAGTTGGTGATGGACAGGGAGGTCTGGCGTGCTGCGATTCACTGGGTCGCAAAGAGTCAGACATGACTGAGAGACTGAACTGAACTGAACTGAGGGGACTGAACAAAAAAATCATATTTAATGGTGAAAAGCTGAAAGCATTTTGTCTAGGATCAGGAAAAACATAAGAATGCCCAGTCAGACTAGAAAGGCTTTGTTAATCATCTGGGGTATTCCACAGTGAGACCTGAAGGGTCACACTTAATAGGATGGCTGAATCACCCCAAGAGCGTGGGCTATTGTGCACCTGCCATAAAAGCTTACAAACAAGCCTTGAAAATATCAAACTGATATGCAAACTATTTAATTGACAGCCAGAAAAAATAAAGCCCTCAACATCCTTTAAAATACAGACCCTCAGGAGTGTAACATTGAAATATATAGCATTCAATCAAAAAATATTATGTTTGCTAATAAGCAGAAAAATGTGACCCATAATCAGAAGAAAAACCAGGCAATAAAAACAGACAGAATTTAACAACAAACCAACCATAAAAGAAAGATATGATAGAATTAGCAAATAAGAACTTTAATATAATTAAAATAAATATGTTCAAGGAGTTTAAGGAAAACATGAACAGAATGAGGAGAGGTGGAATATCTCCAGAGATTAAAAAATATAATATACTAAATGAATATTTCACTTTTTGGGATTTATACCAGATTAAGCATTGCAGAAGAAAATATCAATCAACATCAACAAATAGTAATAGAACTATTCGCATAAAAGTAAATAAGACCAGGAAAATGGTAAGAGCAAAAAGACCAGGAAAATGATAAGAGCATCTGACCTAGAGACAATACCAAACCATGTTAACACATGTATAACTGGAGTTTCAGAAGGATAAAAGAAAGGATGGGGAGTCAAAGGGAATGACTGCAGGAAAAAGTAGTTGAAGACATAATGACTAAAATTTTTCAAGATTTTGAAAACTATAGAAAACCACTGTATCACAAGAAACATTAAAGGAATTCTTCGTGTGAAAGGAAAATGATGCCAGATGAAAACTTGGATCTACACAGATAACCCTGGAAATGGTAAATATGTGGATAGGTTTCAAAACATTTTTTTGCCATTTAATGTCTGCCTGGGTGGCTCAAATGGTGAAGAATTCGCCTGCAATGCAGGAGACTTGGGTTCGATCCGTGGGTTAAGAAAATCCCCTGGAGAAGGGAATGGCTACCCACTCCAGTATTCTTGCCTGGAAAATTCCATGGACAGAGGAGTCTGATAGGCTATAGTCCATGGGGTTATGAAGACCCCGTGTCATTTAACAGTTCCTTTAAAAAATAACCATTTTAAAGCAAAAGCAAAGTACTGTGTGGTTTAAAACACGTACAAATCTAAAACGTATGAAAACTAGCAGAGAGAATGGGAGAGAAGAAATTGAAGTATCCTATTTTAAGTTTCCAACAATATATGCGAAGTGGTATATTATTATTTGAATGTAGATAGTTATAAGTTAATGATGTGAGTTGTAAACCATGAGCAATCACTAGAAACAAAACAAACTCAAAGACATATGAGCCTAAAACTGCCCTAGAAAAATAATCTTAAAAAAAATCCAAAGACAGATAAAGCAGACTAACAAAGACTAATAAAGCAGACAAAGTAGATTATTAAAATATTCTATATAAATCCTCAAAAAAAGGCAGGAAAAATGAATAAAGAAACCAAACAAACATAAAAAAAACCACACAAAAAACAAAAACCCACAGGACAAGTGGTTAAAAAATAGCTAAGTGGTAGATTTAGATGAAATTGTATTGATATTTGCATTCCCTGTGAATGTCAAAAAACTCCAGTCTAGGAAATTGTCACACTGGGATAAAAATGTAAGATTCGATTATATGCTGTATGTAAAAAAGAAAAAAAAAAAACACTTTAAACATAACGACACACAGATTGAAAATAAAAGGATGGAAAAGATAAAAAACACTCACCATAAGAAAGTGTGGTTATATTAATACCAAAGTAGACTTTAGGACAAGGATTATAACAGGGATAAAGAAAGAGATTTTTGTCATCTATGTGTAGAGCGGAGATCAGACCAGTCAATCCTAAAGGAAATCAACCCTGAATATTCACTGGAAGGACTGATGCTGAAGCTGAAACTCCAGTATTTTGGTTATCTGATGCGAACAGACAACTCATTGGAAAAGTCCCTGATGCTGGGAAAGATGGAGGGCAGGAGAGCGCGTCAGATGAGATGGCTGGACAGCATTATCGATGCAACGAACATGAACTTAGGCAAACTCCGGGAGATGGTGAGGGATAGGGAGGCCTGGCGTGCTGCAGTCCATGGAGTTGGAAAGAGTCGGACGTGACTGGGCAACTGAACAATAACAATACTTGTATAATAGTACAAGAGTGAACCCTAATGTAAATGGACTTTAGTTAATAATAATGTATTAATCAGTTTATCAGTTCACAAGTGTGCCGCACTAATATAAGATATTAATAGTAGGGGAAAGTGTGCATGTGAGAGGAAGAGTATATGGGAACTCTTTGTTCTGATCAGTTTTTCAGTAAATTTGAACCAAGTGAACTGCATTTTTTACATATGGTGAAAAATGAGTCAAAATATAATTAGGAAATAAAAGATATCACACAGGCACGAAAAAATACAAGGAACCTAGGGATATAGCTAACCAAATATTTAATACAATAAACCCCCGTATGGAGGAAATTATAAAACTTTATCGAGAGACACTGAAGATCAGTATCCATGGAGTGATATATCATGTTCTTAGGTAAAGACTCAATATCATAAAGCTATTGGTTCTTTACAAATTGATAAATAAATTCAATGCATTCCAATAGGATTTGCACATGGGTATGTAACTTAGATGGCTGGATGGCATCAGTGACTTGATGGACATGAGTTTGAGTAAACTCCGGGAGTTGGTGATGGACAGGGAAGCCTGGCGTGCTGCAATTCATGGGGTTGCAAAGAGTCGGACATGACTGAGCAACTGAACTGAACTGAAATGATGTAACTTGAGAAGTTGATTCCAAAATATACATGGAAGAGTAAAGGGCCAAGAATAACCAATAACTTCCAGAAGAAGATGGGAAAATTTGCTTTACCACATATTGAGGCTTATTATAGAGCGTTAGTAATTAAGACAGTGTATCATTAGTGGAGCTAGTAAATAAACCAATGGAACTAGAGAGCCCAGAAACAGACACACATATATATGGAAACCTGAGTAATGGAAATGGAACTTGTAGATCTGTGGGTAAAGGATAGCCTATTCAGCATATTGTGTTAGGGCAAATAGTTATCTTTACAGAAAAAAAGATAACTCACACATACCCAAATCAGTTCTGGTTGGATTAAAGTCTTAAAAAAGGAAACATTAAAATATTTAGAAGAAAATGTACAAGAATATCTTTCCAATTTAGGTAGAGAGATGGATTTCTTAAGATTCAAAAACTATCTACCACAGAGAATATTATTGTGTAGTCAATAATATTAGTAATATTATTACTAATAATTAGTAATTATTATTAAACAAACTTGTTTTACGCTGAAGATAGTGAAAAGACAAATCTCAAACTGGTAGAAAATATTTGTAGCACATAGAATTGTCAAAGAGTAACAGTTAGACTATGTAAATATTTTCTACAAATCAGTAAGAAAAAGATAAATAACCTAATAGAAAAATAGGCTAGGAGCTTCCATGGTGGCTCAGTGGTAAAGAATCCGCCTGCCAATGCAGGAGACACAGGTTCGATCCCTGGGCTGCGAAGATCCCACCTGCTGTGGAGGCAGCTAAACCCACGCACCACATCTACTAAGCCTGTTCTCGAAAGCCCAGGAGCCGCAACTACTGAAGCCCAAACACCCTAGAGCCTGTGCTCCGCAACAAGGGAAGCCACCCAATGAGAAGGTTGTTGCTACAACTAGAGTGGCCTTCACTTGCTCCAACTAAAGAAAAGCCCAAGCAGCAACGAAGATCCAGCACAGCCAAAATAAATATTTAAAAAATAGGCTAAAGATAGGACAGAACTGTCACAGGAAAAAAAAAAAAAGTCCCAGAGACATAGAAAGATTCTTATCTTATTAATAGTCAGGAAAATGCAAATTAAAAGCATAGCTCGATACCACTTTATGCCAGATTGGCAAACACTGAAGAGTCAGTCAACATGAAATATTGGCAAGGGTGTGGGGCAATAGGAATGAAAGTCTTCTGCTTGTGGGAGTGCAGAGCGTTATGGCCACCTTGAAAAACAATTTTGGTGCCCAGTGTTGACAAGATGATACAAGGACTTTCAGATGATTTGTTAAATAATGTATCTAGCAGGGGGGTTTTGATTTTTCCATCATGCTCATAGGAAAAAGGTGCCATGATCCTCTTCCTATCTGTAAGAGAAGCTTTTTTTTCAAGTATTGTAACTTTTAGGAATACTGGGATCGTACTTACAACATTATAATTGTCAGTGAATTAAGTAAGACAAACAACCAAATATAGGTTTCTTTGGAGGTTATTTTCACATAGTGGTTATCGTCACAGGATGTGGCAACAATTTCTAGTCAGAGAAGTCTATCTAGACTCTGCTGCTCTGAGTTGCAAGACACATTCTGTTGAAGGTTCTTAACCAATCAAGCAGATCCTTTGAATGACTTTTGTGATGCTGAGTGTTGTCTTCCTAGGGATTGTGTGGGAGCTGAGCACAGCTCTTACCTCTGAATAATGAAAAAAATACTTTCCAAGCCCAGGCTCTGAAATTTCATTATATGATATTATAAGAGAATAACTAGCCTGTGGAGCTCTGTTTGACTAGTAGATGAAGAGAGGGCTGAATAAGATTTTATTTAATAAAAGTGCAGTAAGAAGAGTATATTTTCTTTCCCCTAAAAATTAATGAAGTTGGATGTGCACATTCCCTCCAACTCTGCAGTTCCTCTCCCAGATAAGGGGAAACCCTCCCCCATGTTCCCTCCAACCTCAAAGTTCCACCCCTAGAGGGACCTTTTTATCTGAGCAGAGGGTATGTCTTAAACAACATTCACAAGAGCATTAGGGCTGTTTCGGTAAACAGCCCAAATGTCCATTAAAAGTAGAATATATATAAAACTGTGGTATAGGTATACAGCAGAATACTGTATAGCAGTGAACGTGAACTATAACTACACACATAAATGTGCACGAATTCAAGAAATACATAAAATTTTTTTAAATCACGGGAGAACATATACAAAGTGATTCCATTTATAAGAAATTTTGAAATAGGTAATACCAAATAATATACTGTCTAGGGATGCTTAACTGGGTATGGAAAACTGTTAAAAACAGGAATGATTAACATATGGTTCAGGATAGTGGTCATCCCCTCAGTGGAGGGACAAGGAAGTGACTTTGGAGGGAGATGGAGCTTCCTGCTCATGTTCTGTTTTTTTAAGCTGGGTGGTGGGTACAGGGAGGTGTTCATTATTTTTCAGGCTGAAATATATATGTATGTAGGCCAAAATATTATTTATGAGTGAATGGGACTTGAAGGTGCATGAACTTTTGTTGTGGAGAGAAATCGGGAAAAGTTGCCCTGCTAGGGATGAGAAGTGAAGGGAGAGTTTGTCCTGGATTGTTGGTTTTAGCTGAGAAAGCATGGAACATGTTTTATGCTTGATAGGAATGATCCAGTGGAGAAAAGGAAACTGATGTTTCAAAGGAGACAAGAAGTAAAGTTGGGGCAAGGCCTTGAGAGATGAGAGGGTGGGATCTAGTGATAAAGGATTGGCTTTTGGAAACAGTAAGGATGTTTTCCCACTGTAACATGGACAGTGACTCTGGCTTCAAGCTCTGATGAGTACGTAGGCTGAAAAATTGGAAGTTGTGAGATAATAGGAAATGTATGTATTGTTCCTTGGCCCCGATTCCAAGAACAGAGCTCTTAGAACCCTTGTAAATTCTTGAGTGAAAAGAGCACCAGGAGAAGATTTTGTTCTGTCGAGGCCACTCTGGGTGGGCATCTTATGGCTCCTGGTCTCCAGAAAGACCAAGCCATGACTGCAAGCATGCTTAGTTGCTCATTTGGGTCTGACTCTTGGCGACCCTTATGGATTGTAGCCCGTCAGGCTCCTCTGTCCATAGGATTTCCCAGGCAAGGATGCTGGAGTGGGTTGCCATTTCCGTCTCCAGGGGATCTTCCTGACCCAAGCATCAAGCCCGTCTCCTGTGTGTCCTGCATTGGCAGGTAGATTCTTTACCACTGAGTCACCTGGGAAGCCCCAAACCATGATTAGAAGCTTGGACTCTTTTCCCGTCATCCCTGCCTCTGAGAGGTAAGAGGGGCTGAAAATGGAGTTAATACTTACTCATCCCTACATGAAGAAGCCTCCATAAAATCCCAATAGTATGGGGTTTGGAGATCTTCCAGGTGGCCGAACACATCCACATACCAAAAGGGTGATGCACCCCAGCTCCAAAGGGACAGAAGCTCCCCTGTGCCCTGGATACTCTCAGACCTCACCTTGTGTTTCTTTTCATCTGGTTGTTCATTTGTACTTTCTAAATCATATCCTTTAATAAACTGGTACATGAAAGTGTTGCTCTGAGTTCTGTAAGCCACTGTAGCAAATCAAACTCAAGGAGGGTATTGTGGGAACCTCTGATTTGTAGCCAAGTCAGACAGAAATTGTGGGTAACCCGGGGCCCTACTACTAGTGACTGGCATCTGATGTGGGGGGCAGTTTAGTGGGACTGAGCCCTTAACCTGTGGGATTGATGCCTTCTCCAGGCAGATAGTGTCAGAATTGAGTTGCAGACCCACCAGCCCGTGTCGTGGAGAACTGCTAGGTTTGGAGAAAACCCCCACACATTTGGTGATAGAAGTGTCACCAGTAGGGTGTTCTGTGTGACAGGAAAGGAGAAACACAAGGGCAGAAGAACCTCCCCCAATACCGAGGTCAACTGCCCGATTTTTTTTAATGATCTGTAGGATCATAAATTTTATTGCTATGTTCCAATTTTAAAATATACTATTCATAATTTATTTATGTAATTTTAAAGGTCATTTTTTTTTCAGTGTTTTCTCAAAACTTTTAAAGCATATACATACAACCCGGGTTATAATATTTATAATACATTTTAAAATAATACATGTTGTTTTATCTTACTGGTCACTGGTTTTAATATTTTATATTAATATTTATCAAACAATGGGCAATTAAATAAAACATTTAATATTGGACATTAACTATTTAAGAAGCATGTTCAGCTCAAGCTTTAATGTATTTTAGGTCATTATTCTCTGGTATTTAACAATTTTTCTCTGCTGTTGACCTATTAGTTTCTTACTCCCTGAAGGAAATATTTTATCACAGTTATTATTTATTGACATAAACAGTGTGGTGGAATTACAAATATGTCTACATTTTTTAAAAGCAAATTCAAATCCATATTTTAGCCGAGGCCACGTATTTTGGGGCCTATTTTTATTAAAATTTTTTTTTCCTAGAGTAGAGTTGCTTTTCAATGTTGTGTTAGTTTTTACCGTACAGCAAAGTGAGATGAATGCTTTCCTGAGCTGGAACTGAGAGCAGGCCTTGCTTAACAACTTGGGCTTCCCTAGTGGCTTAGTTGGTAAAGAATCTGCTTGCCATGCAGGAGACTGGGTTCGATTCCTGGGTTGGGAAGATCCCCTGGAAGAGGGCATGGCAACCCACTCCAGTACGCTTTCCTGGAGAATCCCCATGGACAGAGGGGCCTGGCTGGCTGTAGTCCATGGGGTTGCAAAGAGTTGGACATGACTGAGCGACTAAACACACACTTGCTTAACCCTAGCTTTCCCCTTGGCCTTGACAAGATGCAAACTATTCACACCTCCCACTGGAACAAAGCATAATCCTCTTTGGGAGGATCTTCCTTTTGGGGAAACGATCAGAGAGACAAGCTTGAGAGGGCTCAGCAGTCCTCTGGGTTCAGAATCCGTACTGAAGTAAGTGGCTGCCTGCCTCTATAATCGACCTCTTGCAATGCATAGCACGGAGCATTCTTCTTTATTAGCACAGACTTCTGCACCCTGAGAACTAGGTCAGTATCTGGGTGATGAGAACTTCGGGAGCAGATAATGGGAGAGTAAAGACCATTGTCCCTCAGTGTATTTGGCATCCTTTCTACAGGTAAGACCAGTTGCTTTACCAGACTGGAGTTGGTAGTCTATTAAAAACCTATTTAGACTTGGGGGAAAGCTCCCCTTTGGTTTCTGTCCTTGAGAACAAATGAGTTGCAGATCATTCCTAGTTAGCAGAGAGTGAACAGGCATTGACAGATCATAAACGGCCACCATTATTATTTTTTTTGGCTGCATCACGCGGAATGTGGGGTCTTAGTTCCCCAACCAGGGATTGAACCTGCACCCTCTGCAGTGGAAGCGGTCTTAACTACTGGGCCACCAGGGAAGCCCGAGCCACCACTTGTGAAGTTTTTGAATTTGTGGAGGGACTAGGTACAAAATGAAGACGGGGGAAGGGTCAGATTGGAGGTGCAGAGCAGAACAGGTTTGCAAGAAACTAGGAGCAGAGTCACCCAGGCTGCTGCTCGCTTGGTGCTTCTAGATGGGCAGTGTGTGTTGAGGGACAGTGGGGGCCATTCCCCTACAGGTCTCTCCCCTGCACTCCTGGCGGAGACAAGGGGGCATATTCTCCCTCCCCAGCTTTGCCTCCATCCGCCAGAAGTCGGGGCTGGCACTGCTGCCTGGGAGCATGTGTGGTTATGCTTTGACTGTTAAGGAGCTGGTCTATGGACCTGAAGTTCAGCAGGAATACATGGGAGTAAAAGTACAAGCAAATACAAGAGGAATATACAATGGAGAAGGGTGGACTATGTCTCTGCAGAGCAGACGGGATTCTTGGGTTTTACAAATAATCTCCCTGTTGGGTGTAAGAGAGACTACAGAATGCACTGTTCCAACGCGGGGACAGAGCCAGGTGCTTCTAGACGCGGAGTGTGTTCAGGGATAGCGGGGGCCCGACCTTTATCCCCACCCATCTAGAAGTACCTGTAATCTGTAAATAGAGTGTAGCTTTTAAAACTATATAAACAAAAAAAATAAAAATAAAAAATGTAAATAAAAACAGTACACCCCCCCACAAATATATAACATTTTCAGTCTTCTGGAGGTCAGAAAGCACTATAAAACATTTCTTATAAAAGTATTTTTTAATAAATTGATGTATTTCAATGTTGTTAACATGATAGCCCAATGCTATATCAAGGTAGCAAAAGTGAAGATTCCTGGTATTTTTTCATATAAACACTATGAATGACAGTACATTTGCATTCAACTTCACAAGAAATAAATCTTCAGGTTCATGAAGATTCTCCAACTGCTGTTAACACCTTTCAAACAGTGAAGATGCATATTGACTGGGTAGACAATGAAAGTCTAATGACTGAGCTGCTAAACCATACTGAAGGGAAGGGGTACAGTGGCAGTATGGCCAATTTGCTGAACAGAACCCACGCCTTTTAAACTTAGTCACTGAAAGAAAATACAGCATGTATCAAAATTACAGAGTATCTTATAGAAATGGAGCCATTAGACGACACACAGATTAGAACCCTGAAGCAGTGAACGTGTTTCTACCCGTTTTGTGATGGAAAGAAGCCATGGATACAGAGTCCCGCAGCTGTCTGTAGGGTTGAATCTCCTCATACACACAATGCTATCAATTGGCGAAAACCAGAATTCCCTGCTCTGTACAAATGCTGGTGAAGGTAACTTGCACTATTGCTGTGGGTCAGAGCAACAGTGGGCTGGATTTCAGGCATCAAGTGGAGGCTCTCTGTACTGCTGCATCACCGCCTTCTACCACGCCACAGGCCGCGCTTTCCAAAACTGATGCCCCCTTCTTAGGGTTGAGAAAAAGAAAAAAACCGAAACCAAAGGGCACTGAGAACAAACAGCAGAAACCAGCAGCTCCCGACCCTCTTTAACACTTTTACTGCCCAACCCACCATGAGAAATGAGTTTCACTTGGTTACAGCTACAGAGAGAACATCTGACGCCATCGTATCACATGTATCTTAATGACCTGATTTTTTATATAGGATTTTTCTTAACAGAGATCAGGTTGAGAACAAGAGGCTTTTCCTTCAAGGGCAAGGGAAGGTGGCTAAATGCTAGTTAATTAAATTCATCCTCAATTTTGAACTGCAGTGAACAAATGGACTTAAATGAGATTTTCTAAAGACACTTATTTTCTCAACCTCAAGTACAATTAGACTGCCAACAATCTCATGTCCAGAATTTCATCTGCTGATTCTATGGATAATTGGCCTTTTAGGCCATTATTTATTTTTACTAAGACCCTTTACACTATTTTTAAACCCCAGCTGCTGCAGATGAAAACAAATACAACAAAATCACAATAAAATCTTTTGTGTGCGGAGGTGCTGGAATCTGGATGAGCAAAGGAGGAGGTTCCTGGCTGCTCACCGAGAAGCGCCTCAGCAACGGCCACCCCTCCACGGCTGTCAGCAGCACGGACTTAAAGTCGTGTACATTTTGAATGGATAAGAAAAAAACTGGAATCCACCAAATTAAAAAAAATATATATCCCAAGCAAACTGCACTAAACATTTATCACTAACCTGAGTTTTAGGTTAGGACAGGACTCTTCTTTGAGTGAACTGATTCCCTATCAGAGTCTTTGCATTTTATTCTCAATTTCACTTTTAGACCTGAACCGAGTCAACGTCTCATAAAGATCATATATTCCTTTCTGGCCCATCTCTTAAAACAAGTGCTCTGCCCCTCCCAAAGAACTGAGAATAACTCATAAAGGCTTTCCTCTCCAGAAGCAGAACAGTCAAAAGCGTGATTAGGTTAAGTGGCTTCATCTTCCTCAGGTCAAACCCAAGGTTTATTTTCCCTATGAACAGGGTGTGCTTTATTTGATAAAACGACTCAAAATCAGCTTATGGAAAAGTTAAAAATGTAGTTTACTGAAAGATATGTATCTTTACAAAGAGTAATAGCAAACAATCCCATCTAGAAGTTTAAATAAATGTAGATGATTTTAAAACTAACTATATATAAAGCTGAAGTCACTGCCTTGGATAATTTACACACTGCATCCAATATTTTATATAGGACATTCATTCTTAAGGCAGAAAAATTGAATCTGACATGTAATGACTTGGCTCTTACATCCAAGGGTCAAACTGGGAGTAGACGTGAACAGACAGATTCCTTGCTAATGAGGACATACCTGGGGTGACAACTTCATTTTTAGAGTAGGTCATGTAAGACACATACATTTGGGAGAACAGAAAAAGATGGAAGTCTAAGACACATAAATATGTGTTTTCCACATGAGGTCAATGAGACTAGGCTTTCTATTATGAGGTGAAACTACTCCCATAACAAACTAATAGTCTTTCTGGTAGGGAACATAAAATGCTTAAAATATCCAAGTATTCACTTTTTCAGAAAGTGTTCGTTTAGACTCTAGTTTTCAAGATGTAGTATAAAAGTAGCCTGAACAGTTAAAAGCAGTTGAATGTCAACTCACACTGCTACTCAGAAGGCTACCACTTAGGATACTCCTGCCCCATGTACAAAATCCTGTGCAGGGAGGATACTGATACATACTAAAATAAAAATGAAGCCCCCCCAGTGCATGTGCAAAAACACTTGTTGCCAGCAAGAATATCTTTAACGAAAAACATCTTACTTACAGAATCAGAGGCATCAAAGCCAGACTGACACAAGAGTGCACCACCCCCTGGAGGTGGACGGATATTTGGGATGAAAGCAACCGTTCAGCGGGGACCCTGGGCGATGTGCTACTTGGAGAGGAAGGCGCGCTGGAGCACCGCGGGCGCCTCTCACGCAGACCAAGGTCCTGAGCCCCCAGGGCTGTGTGCTCCTTCACTCAGTGCATCCTGGTGCCCAAAGGGGGACAAGAACAAAGACAAACCTGAAAGACAGTTCTCAGGCAGGTCATGGTGCCTCTAACTGCATGAGTACCTTCCTCTGTGCCTATCACGTGTGCCGTAGCTCGGGCAAGGGTCAGAAGTGTACAAAGATTACCTGCCTAAGTTCTGAAGACATGATTTTCTTCTTTCATGGTGGCAGGAGTCCATGCAAGATTTGTAAACAGTGATACAAAATACTGTAAACATAACTTAACAGAGCTTGTATAAAACAGAAGAAGTAAATCCAAATTTACAAGTGGGTAAAAAAAACAGAGGGCAGCTTCATACAAAGTTCTCCCTCCTGCGCCAAGTGATTTCTTTTTTTTGTTTTGTTTTTGATTACAAATATAATCCTGAGCTGAAAAACTGGGATTTGGGGGAGAGCCATCTTTGCATACAAAATATCCAAAGGACGTTTATTCTTTTACTTTTCTCTAGTGATAGTCAACTGCCACAGACAGTCCTGAATGTGTGACTTTGGAGACAGTTATAGTTTGGTGTGGCGCCCAGGTCTGGAGCCTGCGGTGGTGCTGGCCATGGAAGCTGAGGCTGCAGCGTCCTCTGCCTCCTCCAGTTCGTCCTGGAGCTCCTGGCTGACGCTGGACTGCAGGGCTGCGGGCGTGAGCCACTCCTTTGGGAGGCAACTCTGTAGAAAAGGTATACAGGAGCTGAAGTAGGCAAGCCGATTGATCCAGCGAGGAATCTCTTTCCCACAGAGAATCTACAAAGGAGAAGGAGCGTAGCATTAGGTGAGAGATTGAGGTTATCTGGTCCGCTGCCAAGGAGTGGAGGGTCAGGGAGGCAGGCGGATCCGCAGAAAAGCCACTGCTCCATATCCTTTGGTGCTGTTACCTCCAGCCTTTGATGACAAGCCGGTCCCTAACTCAGAGGCCTGGGTCTCCCTATGGTCAGCTCTGTCCCTTCCTTTCTGAAGAACTTTGTTAAGCTGCTTATTTTTTACATCTATAAAATCAAGCTAATTCCATTTGGTTCCTTTCTTTACTGTCTGGAGATGCTTGTAGAAGTATTTTGAACACAGAAGAAAAGATGTGTGAAAGAAAATATTATTCAAGTAACAGGAGCTCCAGGCAGTTCTCATCCTTATCCTTAGAACTTGTTTGTAAAGTAATTAGCCTCCAACTAACAAAAATAAATGGAAAAAAAAAAAAAAGAACTTGTAAGCCTCATCTTTTTCCAACTGCAAATGGTATGAACTAGGTCTTTTATAATACTAACTTTATTACCCTCCTTTCCTTCCACAGTCGAAACTGGGCTTAACTAGGCCATGCTTTCTTGTCCCTGTGGTGGTGTTGCTTCCAATCATGTCAAAGATTATAATCATTATAATTATGATCCAGAAGTGAAGTATCAGCTAGTTTAGCTTCATTGGTTTCAAAGTATCTTATGTCCAAAAATTAGCTAAAATGTAAATAAGCTGGCACCTGTAATCAAGCAATGTGACATTTTAGCCCTATGCCTTAATGGCTTCATTTAAACACTATGTTTCTGTCTTAACTACAAAGCTAGAGGGTGGTCTCACTGGGGGGAAAGTAGAAAGTTTTGATCATTTTTGATTACACTGCCTGGAAGCCGTGAGAGGCAGACAGTACTTAAACATACTTGAAGAATGTGCATGAAGTAGATCTGGGGGAAAGCTGAGCAATGACCTTGTATTATTCCATTCCTATCTGCTTATTCTAAAAAACACAGGCAAACAAGTATTCCATTACATTTTACACCCAAGACATAATTAGGGGGATTTGTATATTTGAAGGTCATCACAGAAGTGGTGACTAGGAATAGTTAGGTTAATGTAACAAGCCATTGTTGACTATCCAAGTGGTTTTCTTCATTCTCCTTCCTAAATCCTGATTTTATTTCTCCATGTATGAATGTACTTCACGGGAAGCTGACTTCATCTCAACATCCAGGGCTGGCTAGATTAACCTAAAACAGAGTTCTGTAAGCTAAAGCCACCTGTTTTTAGAAATAAAAATTTTACTGCAACACAGCCATGCCCCTTCACTTTTTTAAGGCCTATGCTTCTTGGGCTACCATGGCAGAGACAGAGTAGAATCCAGGAATAGTAGTCCACAGGCCTAAAATATTTACTATGTGGCTCTTTCAGAAAATGTGTGCAGATCCTCAGTCAAGCCAATGTCTTTTATTAACCTTTGAGTCAAGATTCATAAGTAGGTCATTTAGCACTGTAACTTGAATTCTTAAAATGAAATAAACTGAAGATAATAGGGTATCTGTGATACTTGCTTTATTTTATTTTTTGGATCCTTGTTTTAATTATGTGTACATATCTAGATCATGATATAAAATATATTTCTTACTGTGAAAAGTGATAAAAAAATATTTGATTCATATAACAAAATTACTTTTGCATTTAAGCATGAATTTGGTAATCTCTCTTACTAAGAATTTACTGAAAAGAGGTATGCACAGGGTTATTGATTACAGCACTGTTTGTAATAGCCAAAGACTAAAAATAACCCAAATGTCATTAATAGGAAACTGACATTTTGGCACATCCAAACAAGGAGGATCATTCAGCTGTTACAGAATAAACTCCATGCTATAATGTTAAGTGAAAAAAAAAAAAGTAGAGAAAAGTGTGTATAGGATGCTCCCCAAATATAATGGTGGATAGGCAGAGTAAATTATCCACATTCCCGTTCTAAAAGGGAGAACATGGAAGGCAGGAAGGAATTATTAGTCCTAAGCAATTTCAAAATCTGACTGGGCAACCTCCATTAGGTTACAAGGCTTGGGACTAATCCTCTGTGGTCCTCAGTTCTGTTGTCTGGGCCCACGAAATCATCCTTTTTCACAAGCCTGTTTCCTGCCTATAGAATCCAAGAGTCATCTTTCATTTTATCCTTTCTCTGTCCCTTTTATTTCAAGCTGGCAGTGTTTCTACTAACATAACAACCTCAAAAATGTTGAGTCTCCTGTGTACATCATGGGATTCACTCCACGAGCTATGAGGTTCCTCTACAGATCTCTCCTGGAAGATTCCATTTCTATCCCTGATTTCTCAAGATGGTTGAAAGGATCCAGGAGTTGAATCTTTAATCTCTTCAGCAGCAGCAAGTTACCCAGTCACACCCTTGGGCCTTCTCTCTACAATATGCTTTCCTAACAGAAAAGCCCCTACTTTTACCATCTTTTCCACCCGGACAGGCTGAACAATTCCAAATCATTAAGTTCTGACTCCTCTGTCGCTTAACTTTTCTTTCTTCATTTTATCTTTCTTTGTTCATTTCTTTTTTTTCCTTTGTGCTTAAGCAGAAAGAATACCTTGAACACTTTGCTTGGAAATGTCATCAGCTAAATATTCAAGTTTAATGTTTATAGTTCTGCTTTCCACAAAACTGCTGGACAAAATTCAGTGAAGCTTCCTGTCACTATATAACAAAGATTTCCTTTCCTCTAGTTTCCAATAACATGTTCCTTATTTCCTTCTGAGCCCTCACCAGCAGCACCTTTAATATCTATATATTCAATATTTCTAATAAGTTTGTTCAAGGTAATCCAGGTTTTTTCTATCAAACTCATTATTGCTCCAGCCTTTACCAATCACCTAATTCTAAAACCAACTGCACACTGGTAAAGGTATTGTTAGAGTGGTGGCCGTCTCTAGGCACCAACATCTGTACTGGTTCCCCGGGGCAACGTGAACAAACTATCAGAAACTCAATGGCTGAAACAACCCACTTTTTTCTCTTACAGTTCTAGAGGCCAAGAAAGAAGGGTGGAGGGGAGTGGATACTGAGAAGTTAGAAAGCTATGAACACATTTTGTTTTTTCTTTCTCCCACATTTGACTGTGGAACTATGAAAAGACTTTATAAACACAAAATTAAACAAAAAAGCACCCCCCAACCAAAAAGAGGATCAATGAAACAAGGACCCTGTGTAGCAAACTAGTGGCATAACCACACAAGAAAAAAAATTATTTCAACTAACTATAAAACACTGTTACTTTTATTGAGCGATACTATAAAAATAGAACTGCAAAAAACTTCTACTTTTCAGTAGTCATATTGTTGGTGGCAGAGGTTATACTACTCCTCTAAGGTTGCTTTAGGTATAGAGGGATTAAGATGAATGGGTAATTATGTTATTGTTGAGAAACGGGATTTTATACCTGGCATGGCAAAGTACAGATATACTATTGATAAGGTTAAGTAAAAATCCTATAGCCTGAATTTTAAGTTGAAACACCACTGCTACTGTTAAGTCACTTCAGCTGTGTCCGACTCTGTGTGACCCCATCCCTGGGATTCTCCAGGCAAGAACACTGGAGTGGGTTGCCATTTCCTTCTCCAATGCACAAAAGTGAAAAGTGAAAGTGAAGTTGCTCAGTCAAGTCCCACTCTTCACAACCCCATGGACTGCAGCCTACCAGGCTCCTCCGTCCATGGGATTTTCCAGGCAAGAGTACTGGAGTGGGGTGCCATTGCCTTCTCTGAGAAACGAATCTGTAAAAAAAAAGTCCTAAAAAAAAAAAAAAAAAAGTCCTAGCTCTGTCTACTGCAGGAAAAAAAAAAAAAATCTAGAAACTATCACCAACGCACTAGCAAGGAGCAACCCTAATGCCCAGATTAAGATTTCTAAATATTTACTAGAAGGAAACAGTTCTGAGGTAGGAAATACATAGATGAGCCTGGAATATTTCATTATACCAAAAACCAAGAAGGCTACTAAAGATGAACGAGGTCAGGGTGGGATGAACTGGGACTGACGTATATACGCTACTATGTACACAGCAGGTAACTAGTGGGACCTACCGTATAGCACAGAGTACACGACTCAATGCTCTGTGGTGACCTAGACGGGAACGAAACCCAGAGAGGGGATGTGTACACGTGTAGCTGACTCACTTCACTGTACAGCAGACACTAACATACGTTGTAAAGCAACTAAACTCCAATAAAAATTTTTTTAAAAATTAGCATATGAAAAGACTCAGAAGCTGACTTAAAGAGAATCCCATTGATAAAAAACAGGACAAGGACAGTAACTGCACTGAACTGAAATATATCGATTATTTTAAAATCTGGGGCGGGGGGAGGGGTGGAAATCTATAGTTATACTACATTCTGAAAAGATCTGTTACCTTTGGAGAATGATAGGGAACTCTATCAGGCAAATCGGGATGATTTGTTGAGGGGACTCACTAGACTTGGCATATAGCTGTATTCACAGCTATGATTTATTATGGTAAAAAAAAATACAAAATTAGCAAGAAAAAAGGCACAGGGCAAAGTCCAGAGGAAATCAGGCACAAGCTTTCAAAGGTCCTCTTCATCGTGGAGTCACATGGGAGAAGCAGCTGTGGCAACACACGTGGAATGTTTACTTCTAGGGGAGCACGAGAGACCTAACATCCAGGTTATATAGGCCTGGTCACACAGGCCCCGTCCCTAGCACGCACTTAAAACTGTGGACTCCCAGAACCAAAGCAGGGCTTTAGCATAAGGCGCACCGTCACGCAGACAGTTCAGGCACATGAGCCCTTAACCTGCGGGAGTCTGGGGCAGGTGGGACCCTCCCGAAAACCAAGTTCTCAGAGGCAGCCAAGGATGACTCTGCATGCAGGCGTTTTTAAGGACAGCAGTCTCCGGGCTGCTTTGTTAACTTTTCTGGCACCGTTCACCCCTCAGCCAAGCTGTCACAGCAGAAATGATCAAAGGACCCCCTGCAGCACTGAGCCCAACTTGAAGTGCTGAGCTCAGCTGCACTCTTGAGGGGTGCCAGACTTAGCCAGTTGAAAGAAACTCCATGAAACCATCAAAGTTTAAGTTTCAGTATAAGCTTTCTTCATCTGGTCTAAGGTATCCATTTAGGAACTGCACAATGCTGGCCAGTAAGCTGAAGCCGACCTGAAAGCTTTTCAGGGCTGAAGCAATGTCAGGATAGTCAGGGTGTGCCCAGAAGAAGGAAAACACCAGAGGGTACCACTAGAAGCTAAGCTTACGATGTCAGGGCACTCTAAGCAGGGCAAACATTAGTCAGGCAGCACAGGGTTAACAAGGCCCTCAAGGGGTTTCTCACTGTGGGGAGCACCATGGGCCTGCTACAGACAGAGCATCTGTATCCCCTCGAAATTTCATGGCAACTGTAACCCTCACTGTGCTGGTATTTGGGGGTGGGGCCTCTGGGAGGTAATCAGGTCAGGAGCGGTGTAAGCAGCCTTACAGAAGAGATGGGGGAGCTTCTGCACTGCTTCTGCCTGCTGAGGACACAGAGAGAAGGCGGCCTGGAGGCCAGGAAGCAGGCCTTTCGCCAGGCCCTGAAGTCAGCCAGCTCCTTGACTTGGGACTTCCAAGCCTCCAGAACTGGGAGAAATAAATTCTTATTGTTTACAAGCCACCAGTCTACAATATTTTGTCGCAGCAGCCCAAATGGACAGGGCCCTCTGCTCCAGGGTTTCTAATCTAGTCTGAAAAATGAGCTGCATCTTGGTTTCAGAGGAACAGCCTGAAGGCACTCAGTTCCAAGCAGTTCTGTCTGTCTGTCCACGACACGAGGTTATCAGCCTCGTGAGTGTGGGAGACATCTGCTCATGTTCGGTGCGGGGAGGGCAGGAGCGAGGGCCACGCTCCGCTCTCCCTGATCCAATGCTGTCACTGTGATCACAAGCTCAGCGGCCTGTCTGAACTCAAGGTGCCTGCAGCAGCTGAGGCAGGCAGAATGAAAAGTTCTTCCTCAGGGAGAGGGAAAAGATTATTAATGGCTTCACCCATCCTGGCCTCCTCAGGGGCCAGGGTTTTCTTTGGTTGCTGCTGTTGTTACAAAATCAGTATGTCACATTCAGCAATCGTAAGTTGATATTAAAAAAAGAATACCCTACTCTCCCCCAGACCTTTTGTTTGGATTTGGAAGGGAAGTATATATGAGAAACAGAAGAGTTTTCAGAGGAAACATTTTTATATAATTTAACCAGCTAGATGCATTACATTAGCAATCAGTCAGGATTAAATTCTGAATTTCCAGAAAATTTCAAAATGGGTTTATGTAGCCAACCCCTCCTTTCCTCCTGGTCATTTATCTAGAGAATGGTCTAGAAAAGATCCCTCTGATTCTGGGGATGGCTGCATGTGGTAATCAAGCTACCTTACTCAGGTGGGTGCTCCAGGAGACAGGGTGGAGAAAAGCAGAGTTAGGTGAGCCCTGCGTTGCTGCAAACTGCAATGAATTCTGATACTCACCCCTGATACTCATGAAGGGGCCTGCACCGAAACAGCCCCAAGATGGGGCTGAGAGTAAGTTCTGTTAGGGGTGGTCACAGGGCGGAGGGGTCACAGGCCTGGCGATGTGCTCTCCCCTAACCTGCAGCTTTTGGCAATAATCACCAAGTCAGGAATGCAACGTCTCTGTCTGAGAAATACAGAGCTGGTCAGCAGCTCAATTTCAGATGGTCCCGATGGAGGACAAGCCCCTTTCTGGGGACACCTCCAACACGCTTCAGTCAACATCCATGGCGTGTATGTTACAAACACGCCACTGGTCCTCAGAAAACAACTGGAGAGGGACAGCGACAGTGTGCGTAGCCCTGTTTGAAAGCTCTGCTGTGGAAGCCAGGAGGGCAGTGAAAGGGCCAGCTAGCTAAGCAGCTCTGCAGAGAAGGTCACTGAAACTGCAGCCCATATTCTCCTTTACAGATTTCACCGTTCCTGTGGTACTCGAAGTGGCCACTGTGACCATCTGCTAAGTGTCAGAAAGCTGGGAAGCGGTTTCAAGTGCGATTTAATTCTCCAGACCTTATTTTATAATCTTTTAACTTTCTTCCCTCCATTTTCTTTTTTAAGGTCCTTTAATTTGGATCTACTTTAGGTTTTCTGCTTGGCACCCAAGAACTGGGAAGGCAGTAAGTACCTGTGTGATGACTGGCAGAGTAAAATTTCTAGATAGGAGAAATGAATCACTTACTAATAAGTAAGAGCCAGAAAAAAGTTCAAGTTGGCAACTAAAAGTTAGGAAAAGAGGAATCCTATTGGCTAAGAAGTGGAAGTCACTTAGGCATTACTTTTTTATAATTTTTTTCCCCCAATCCCCTTGGCATTAATTTAAGTGAAAATATAAAGCTGTAATAAAATAAATTAGAATAAGAAGCGACTCATTATTGTGCTCACTCTACACACTTGCTAGATCATGACTAGAATTATAATTTAAAACTGTGCTGACTCTGAATGAACTTATGGTTGGGAGTTGGAGAGGGGGAGGATAGTAAAGGAGTTTGGGATGGACATGTACACACTGCTGTATTTAAAATGGATAATCAACAAGGTCCTCCTACAGCACAGGGAACTCTGCTCAATGTTACGTGGCAGCCTGGACGGGAGGGAGAGTTTGGAGGAGAATGGACGCATGTATGTGGATGGCTGAATCCCTTTGCTGTTCACTTGAAACTATCACAACACTGTTAATCGGCTATACTCCAAAACAAAATAAAAATACTTTAAAAAATTGAATGCATAACGTAAAAAAACCCCAAACTGTGCTGACTCTAAAGTTACCAACTTTGGAAAGGTCACTATTAAGAAACAGTCACAGAAAAGAAATAAAATACCATATATTACATAATGTAAATAAACAGAAAAAATAACTTGCTAAATATAGTGGGGCAGTAAGTATATGAGTAAATGTTATTTATTTGAAGAACTTTTAGAATAAAATTTACCTCTGATAAAGCCGAAGAAAAGTGATTGCAATTTTTATGCATCAAATGATAGGCATTGCCTTTGTATTCTTTTCCCAATTCTTCCACAATTTTTTCTATATCATCTTCTAGGAAGTCAGTGCTCCCTAAAACGACAGCTTCTCTTAAAGAGAAAAAAAAAAAAAGAATATAGCTGTGTGAGTTATATTATAGGCATGCTTAAAGACTTATTTCCAGAAATGCTTATTTCCAGGAATATTATGATGGATGTTTAACAAAGCAGGGTTAATGTTATGACTAAAAAGTAAATGAGGTATTTTAATAATCTGATTATTTTAGTTTCTACTTTTTAAAAGCAATAAACTCTTAGGTATACCACTTCTAAATAATACAAATGCAAAAGAAGTCATTTCCCTTATTAAACAGTATTATATTAAAAATGTAATATCACAGTTATTTTTATTACTATTGTATTAGAATTTACATTACTAGAGCACCAGATTCATGCTGCAAATATTCTTGCTTAATTACAGCTGCCATCAAATGGCTGGTCATATTCTCACTTAAAAATCATCTGTTAAGTTGTCAGCCACTGGGCTGTAGTCAACTGTCAAATGACTAATTTAAAAAAAGGCATCATAAAAACAAACCCCTTCTAAACAATACACCAAACCAAAAAACAAATCAACCCCCCACCGCTCCTAAACTACTACCCTGAAATGCGATAGACATTATTCAACAGAGAGTACAATTTTAGTCAGATACAAGTTAGAATCCAAGAAAGCTGACAACACTCAGAAAATCCTTTTATCTAGGAGTTTTGACAAATGGGAGACCTAACAGGTGGATTCAGGCTGGCATTATAGCACTTACGTGTGTAAATATTTCAAATTGGTTATAGGCTAAGAGAACCATTAACTTAGTAGTGATAAAAGGGTATAGCCTTATATTGAATTTCAGTGTTATAACCTCATTTCATTATTTTCACTTGGCAACCATTATAGGCCTAGAAGTTTCTTTAAAGCTCCTTGAAACTAAGATTCTAAATATCACTTTAAATATAAAACTTAATTAAGGAACGACAATTTGATTATTAGCATTAGCAGTAGGTTTTCAGTGCTTTTTACTACTCCCAAGGCTCCCGAGTACACTCATATCCATACATTTTAGGTCTATCAGTGCATATAATACCTTAACAATACTTTCTCGGCTAATCTATTCAGATTATTTTAGTTATTTCAAGTTTATAAACATTGTCCCTTTCACTGGGAAAATGAAGAGATTTTTAAGAGTGTTAGGTAGGTCACAATTCATCTTTCCTCCATCTCCCTCCAAACAGGAGACTGAGGGAAGCAATCATTAGATAGGAAAGTCTGTTAAAGCAGAATCTTACATCAAGATAAAAACATTTGTAAAGTAGACAAAATAACTTTCATGGGTCCTCAATAAGAGCAACAGACTAGCTTCTTTCAGGCACTTTATCTGGCTGATTACTATCTTTACACAACTTAGATTTGTTTTTAAAGCATTAGCAACTAAAACAACATTGAAGAAACATTTTAACTTCCTATATTTTTTTAATCTACAGAATGAATTCTGTATGCCTGAATACAAGTTTTGGCACCTAAGACAGTGTAATAAAAATTATCCTCCCTACTTACTTAAATTTAAATGTTTCTCCTAGTTCAGAAGCATTTCCTGGGGAAATTTCAAATATTCCAGAAAAGGGATAAGGATGGCCACCATAAGCAAATTCTGAAAAGAGAAAACTCATGATTTTTAGTATTTATCACATAAAATTTAACCAGTATGTTGAATTAGATTTAATAAATGATGAAGATAATAATGATACCATCTAAATATTTTTAAATTTAGTAATGCTTTCACAAATATCTCATTTAGCTATTACTTGTATAGAACAGTTGACGCAAGACTTGAAACTCTAATAAAAGATGCTCAAAGGTAATTCTGACTTCTCTGTTTACTTTATAATGGCTAGAGGAGAGTGCCTAACACTCAAAAGAGAAAGAAGTTCCTGTTTCCCTATAACGCCAGAGTACGTAGGTGGTCAGTTCAGTGATGTGCCGTTAAAAATTAAAGTGGTCAAATTTCAAACTTGCATTTTACTGGAAAAACTGTCTAATAACAATGAGTTTTCAAGGTTCTTGGGATTAAGACTCTTGGTTTATCTCTGATTAAGAATGAAACATTAGGAAACAGAAAATTGGAATTCAGTCCCCCTCATTCAAGAAAAAATAAGCTGAAAAATTAACATACACTACCACTGACACACAGACACACACACTCCACAGCACATCCTTAAGCTAGGAGACAGCAACTTGTATTATAGTGAATGTACATCCAGACTGATTAGATACAAACTCTTATCCAGAATGAAAATGAAGAATGGTTTCAAATCAGTAAGGAAATAAAATTTCTGGCGACAATTATGGTATGAGATGCTTTGATATTTAAGTGGAAAATCATAGTAGTCTTATTTAAAGAATTCTAAACAAATGCTTAAATTAATACTGTCACTTAAATTTATTAAATATAATCTTAAAGGTTTTAGAACAAAGCATGGAAAAGAATAAGGCAATTCTAAGTTTACTTTTGATTCAGATCTTTCAGAAGAAACAACAATAATGCAGAATAAGAAAGCATTTAATTCTGAAACATACAACTTTTTAATAACAGAACTTTATAAAACACTGTAGATAAGGTTAGACATGGAAAAATCATATTTTGATTTTTAACTTTCTCAATTATAGTAAAATTGTAGGCCCACTTATTCATCTATTCAAGAAGCAATAATTCACTTTTAGGGATGCAGTTGGTTCTGGTTTTGCTCTTTTGAACCATGTTTCTAATTATTCCTAAGTCATTTTATGAATAGGAACAATGATTAGGCAGATAAAAGGATAATGGACTAGTATATGAGAATACTTGGGTTCAAGTCTTAGTTTTGTTAATTAGCCGTATGACTTTCTGCAGGTTTGAGCTCGTTTCTTCACCTGAAAAATGGATGCCCCATGCTCCAATCTACCTTAGAGTAGTGTGGTCATGGGGTTCCAAAATCGATGGCACTTTAAAAACTGTAACATATCACTCAAATTCAGTTAAAAATGAACATTCACGCAACTTTGGCAAAAGCCACATCAAACAGGGAACAAGCCCACAGACTACAATTTCTCCTGTGTCAATACACCAACCACTGGAACCCTCAATACAAACCCCTCTGCTTTCTAGCAGATGCAGTCTTTCAAGTAAAATGGAGCTTATATGGCAGATTTTTATAGCCAATATTTAATATGGTACACTGCACCTGGAAGAAGCTAATTTAGCATATAAAAACGGGACAGCAAAACACCACACTGACACATGTAAGTCAATGAGCCTTTTCCTTGTATTAGCTAAGCTGGTACCACCGGGTTGCAAAGAGCAGACATGACTTAGCAACCGAACAACAACAAATGTAGTCTTCAGGGGTAATTGGGAGGAAACTGCAGTAGCATAATCTAAGAGGTCACAAAGACTGCCTAGCTGAAGCAAATAAGAGCATTTCTGCTATAGGATGAGCTTATGATTCAAACTAGTATATTATTACAACCTTGGTGAAATCAGCAACGTGATCTGTCTTATGAAGAACATTCTACTTAAAACATGGTCAGGATTATCTTGTACCAAGAGAGAGAATTAGAACAAAGGAAAAAGCTGTTGAAACAGAGCTGCTTGGTTTGAGTGGTTCCAGCTAGGTTTATCATAATGAATGGTAATAAAGAATAAAAAGGGCTCAGTTAACGACAAAGGCCATCATCTTAAGCAAAAAGCAACATGTATTCAAAGGCAGGATTTGCTCAGCAATATTTTTAAACTTTATAACTATACATTTGTAGGTCTACAAAAACAAGTTACTGAAATTCCCTCAGGAAATTGGTATTTCAAAATTGACGTTCCAGCACCAATCCTTTTCCAACCAAAATGATTATTTATATCATAGTATCTTTTCAAAGTGAAAGGTTTCTTAGGAAGGTCAATATAGATTAAGGCAAAACTATCATGGTATAAAAATCTCAAAAGGAAAATATTAATTAAGACACAGGATATAGAATAAAAGATAACTAAATCAATATACACGTGTGTACTTTGGAGTACTTTCTCTTCAAACACATTCAATTTTGGGCATTTTTCCAAAATGCAGTATAAACAAATACGTGGAGATTTTCTCCTACTTTCTACAATAAAGCATGGCACTTAAAAAAAGGGGGGGGGAAGAGCTACAGTCATGATTTTGCAACCCCTTTAAATGAGAAAAATCTTCAGAAAGTATATTTAGACTGTGTGCACACATACCTCTGCCATATACTTCAATTCCTGAATGAAAAACTCCAATTCCGATGGAAGAGGTGTATTCGTTCATCCAGTACTAGAGGGGAAGAAAAGATTCAGTATATTTGTTCACTTATAATTCAAATCCACTTATAGGAAGCTACTATTTCCTGAATCTTTTACTGAATATTTAGGCCTTCCTAACCCTATTTCTTGGTATCTTCCTTACAGCTCTGAAATTCCCATGATAACGGCACACTCAATCTTATCTCTGTGCCTTTGACTATGCCACATACCATATGGCGGAGAAGGCAATGGCACCCCACTCCAGTACTCTTGCCTGGAAAATCCCATGGACGGAGGACCATAGGGTCGCTGAGAGTCGGACACGACTGAGTGACTTCACTTTCACTTTTCACTTTCATGCATTGGAGAAGGAAATGGCAACCCACTCCGGTATTCTTGCCTGGAGAATCCCAGGGATGGGGGAGCCTGGTGGGCTGCTGTCTATGGGGTCGCACAGAGTCGGACACGACTGAAGCGATTTAGCAGCAGCAGCAGCATACCATATGGAATACCTTCCTGTGTCAAAGTGAAAGTGAACTGAAAGTGACAGCTGCTCAGTCATGTCTGACTCTTTGCAATCCCATGGACTGCCCACCAGGCTCCTCTGTCCATGGGATTTCCCAGGCAAGAATACTGGAGTGGGTTGATACTTCCTTCTCCAGGGGATCTTCCTGACCCAGGATCAAATCTGGGTCTGCTGCATTGTAGGAAGATTCTTTACTTCCCTTTATCAGGGAAGCTCAACAATCTCATTAGTAATCAGAAAAATGCTAGTTAAAACAATAAGCTACCATTCTTTTTTTTTTTTTTGGCTACTTGGCTGGGGGGTCTTAGTTCTCCAACCAAGGATTGAACCCAGGCCCTCATCAGTGAGAGCACGGAGTCTAACCACTGAATGGCTAAGAAACTCCCTACCAGCTTGAAGATCCATCAGACTGGCAAATATACAAAACATTGCTAATATGTAGCGTTGGTAAGGATGTCAGAAGATACTGCACAAATGTGAATCAACGTCAATTAATTAACCATTCCACCTCCTGGAAGCCAGTCTACAGAAATGCTTGAACATATGCAGAAAGATATCCTAGGATATTAACTTCAGTTATCTATAGCACTAAAAACTGGAAACAGATAAGTACCAGTAGGAGAATGGTTACATTAAGTGATGGTAAATCCATATGATGAACTATCATAAAGCTACTAAAAAGAATGAGTTACTATAAAAGGGCACTAAAAATACACCTAAGACACAAAGTAAAGACATCAGGTCATAATACATTATCTGTAGCAAGATCACATTTTTGTAAGTTAAATAAATAGGTCCTGTGTATATGTTTACAAGCTAAATATAAAACAAAACAAAACTACCACTAATTATAACAAAAGAAAGTTTGAAGCATTACAGATCAAACTGTTAACAGTTTGGGGGAGTGGAGCAGATATAGCATGGGGGTGTGAACAAAGGGGTGCAAAGAAATATATTCACTTTTGACTCCATACACTTCAAGATTGTTTTTCTCAATTTTATGAACTATGTATATTACTAACTTTTATAATTAGAAAAATGTTTACCCAAGTCTATTTGTTCAGTGGTTTCCTGACAGCCAACTTCCAGGACTTAAACTGTCTTTTCCAATTGAGAAATCTCATTGCTTACATTGTTTACAACCAATAATTTGGTCTAGTATCTAACTTCCTTAACAATGGCACCAACAGGTTTTTGTTCTAGATGCAGACAGCTCCTATGTAAAGTTACCTTTTCTCTTTTTATGGTGTGAGCGCCTCTCTTTCAAAATAGAATATTTTTGAAAAAGAGAGAGATACATAATAGTTGTCTGCAATAATCAAAAGATTTAAAAACTCTTAGCAAATTGAACATTTATTTGCATTTAACATTTAATATCACTATTAATTTTAACAATTTATCTTTTGTTGACCAGTAAATAGCTTTCTCAAAGTGCTTTTATAATGGATTTCTATAATGTGAATCTAAATGTTTTATTAAGAGAAAGGTTTTCATGAAGAAACAAAAACAAAAACCCTGCATAATGACTTTTGCCAGAAGAGTTAACACAGGTTTAGGATGGGAATGTACTTGTCAGAGTGCGGAATCCTAGACTCAGAAATCTTTTACTCTCTGCTCTTTCACAGTTGAAAATAATCTCTTCTATAGCACTTCTGTATGTTGCCTGGGTATATATACTATATATACTACTTTAGTCTGAAACTTCCCTGCATTCAAGACTTTACATTCTAAATATAAAAGAATATGTTTCAACACATTCTATAAGTTAGAAAATCAATAAAATGAGAGAAGCTAAAAATGAGAGAGAAATCCATCACCTAAAAATTTGGTCAGTCCTTTAAAGTTTACCATAAAGAGATTTGACCTATGTAAGGCTTCTTAAGAACTGCTGAGACACTGTAATGAAAAATGAATACCTGATAGCTTTGCAAGTGGTAGTGTTACCTCCACTCAGACAGAAAGTTGGACAATAAGGTCAACAGTTTCTGCTCAAGGTTATAGGAAGCCTGCAAGCTGCTAGGAAAAGGATTTCTTAGCCCAGAGATATTTCTTTGAACACTATTAAAAAGTAGACATTAACCACTCTTAACATTGTTTCCCAAAGGCTCTGTCTCAATATTCTGTGCCAGGCAGGAATTAACGCTGATGTTTAACAATGAGGGACTCAACAGTTCTTTGCATTTCAAGTATCTTCTATCCCTAGAAAGGGCCCCAAAGGTAAGAGTTATTTTTCTGGATTAAAATAACTATTTACTAGCTACAGATCTATGACTAGATATTTCTACTGACCTTACAAAAACAATTATAAATAATACTATGAAATTGGATAACACTAACAAATTGGATAACTGAAATGAAGAGAATAAATTCCTGGGAAGACAGAGTACAATAGATCTATAATTAATGAGAATGAAGAAAAGAGAATGAATTGGTCATTTTAAAGCTATCCTGAAAGAAAAGTCTACAACCAGGTGATTTGGCGCTAGTGGTAAAGAACCCGCCTGCCAATGCAGGAGACGCAAGAGATGCGGGTTCAATCCCTGGGTTGGGAAGATCCCCTGGAAGACGGCATGGCAACCCACTCCAGTATTCTTGCCTGGAGAATCCCAGAAGAGCCTGGTGGGCTACAGCCCATAGGGTCGCAAAGAGTCCAACACAACTGAAGCTACTGAGCATCCACACACCAAGTATTTAAACAAAAACACTAATTCTTCACAAACTTCTCAAAAGACAGAAGAAAAAGGGAACATTTCCCAAGTCACTCTATGTGGCCAGCATTAATTGGGACATCAAAACCAGACAAAGACTTCATAAGAAAACTACAGATCAATCTCTTATGAATACAGATTCAAAAATCCTCAACAAAATACTAGTAAATGGAATTTGGCAACATGTAAAAAGGAACATACATCATGACCAAGTGATATTTGTTCTAGGAATGGAAGGTGAATTTAGTATCTCCCCAAATCAATTAATGTAATATACCACATCTCTAGAAGAAAGGACAAAGAATCCAAAGCTTTCACAATCAAAACACTCAACAAACTAGGAATATAAGGATTGAGGATCAGGGATCAAACCTTTGTCTCCTGCACTGGCAGGCAGATTCTTTACCACTGAGCCACCTGCTTGTTGGTTATCTGTTTTAAACAGAGCAGTGTGTACATGTCAATCCTAAACTCCCAATCTATTCCTCCACTCTTGCCCCCTGGTAACCATAAGTTCATTCTCTGTTTCTGTTTTGTAAATATGTTTATTTTATAATTTTTTAAGAAGTTTTTTTTTAGATTCTGTATACATGTACACACACACACACACACACACACACTACTCTGTATATAATACAAGTGATATTTGTCTTTGTCCGACATCACTCAGTATGATAATCTCCAGGTCCATCATGTTGCTGCAAACGGCATTTCATTCTTTTTTACTGACTGAGTAATATTCCACTGTACTTATGTAAAATGGGACAGCAGTTTTGGAGAAGTGTAAGCCCAGAGTAACCATGCTGCTGCTGCTTAGCTGCTCAGCTGCGTCTGACTCTTTGCGACCCCGGGGACTGTAGCCCACCAGGCTTCTCTGTCCATGGGGATTCTCCAGGTAAGAATAATGGAAAGGGTTTCACTCCTGGGTTTATGCTCAAGCACATGAAAACACATATAAAAAGCTGCCATCAATGTTCATAGCAGTATTCTTCACTATAGGCCCAAAGTGGAAACAACCCAAACGTCCCTCAACTAATGAACAGATAAACAGTGTGGCGTACCTGTATTACCTTATTTTTCAACAAAAAGGAAAGAAGTTGCTGATGCATGCAATTGAATGAACCTTGAAAACATTATGCCAGGTGAAATAAGTCAGTCACAGTGTATGATTCCATTTATATGAAATGCCTAAAATAGGTAAATTTATACAGATAGAAAATAGATTAGTGGCTACTTATGACTGGGAGGTTTGCAGAGCAATCGGGAGTGATTGCTAATGGGTATGGGATTTCTTTCTGAGGTGATGAAAAATGACTAATATTGAATGGGATGATAGCTGTACAATTCTGTGAATGCCCTAAAACCCACTGAATTGTACACAAAGTGCAAACTGTCTGATAAGTGAACTATGGCTCAATAAAACTGTTTAAAAATGTTACGAATAGAAGTAGGAGATCTACTAACTTGTACCAAATGGTAGAAGAGTATATAATTTCCACAGTTGGCCAACCTAAACAAAAACTCCTCTATAAATATCATGAATCCTCCAAGGACAAAATTTCGTTCAGAATACATACTTTGTTCCTTTAAAAAAGTGAATTTGGCATTATAACAAAGATTTCCTCTCTGTTAGCAGAGTGAGAACCAAGAAATTCTTGAACAAAAAAGTTTCCATTTTCCTATCTTTCTTCTACGAAATAATCCAAAATATAAACTTTAGTAAAAGTGAAATAAAATATACATATTATAAGTATGGGACTTGATGCCCACACCCCCCAAAGTGAAAAGACTATTAGCTACCTTAAAACATTTCTAATGAAAAACCCAAAAGATGGTCCAATTTGTTCTTGAACTCTTGTTGTTTGGTCATTAAGTCATGTCTGATTCTTTGCAATCTCATGGACTGCCAGGGCCCTGCCAGGCCCCTTTCCTAGTCAAAAACCTTTTAACTAGGTTATTCCTCAAATTACAGACTGCATTCCTAATTTCAATTGCAATTTCCTAATTGCACTCCTAATCTGTGAAGGCAGATAGCTGCCTTTAAAAACATGTGAAAAACAGACTGTAAACAAATAACATATCAAGAACAGAAAAAAAAACTGGCAAGTTCCTGGCAGTCTAGTGGTTAGGACTTTTTGCTTTCATTGCTGAGGGCATAGGTTCAATCCCTGGTCAGGGAACTGATATCCTACAAGCTGCACGGCATGCCCCCCCAAACCAGAAAACAAAACAAAAAATAAAACCCCCAAATTCTAAATATATATATATATATGTATTCTGGTCAGCCACTTCTCATCTACGAACAGCAGCAAATTACTGACGAAATTAATTAAGTAAATTAGATATTTCTCCTTGATGTGATTAAAAATTTTTTTTTTTTTTTTCCTGAATGGACTGCAAAGAAAAAGAGGGTAAACCTTCCACAGAGAGTCCATCAAGAGTGAGAAATGCTCTCCAAATGTTCCTGTTTCTGTTAGGGCTTCCTTGCTCTATTATTAGAGAACACGCCTGGAAGGCTTATTACTCTTTAAAAACTGGGCAGGCTGCCTGTGGGAGACGAGCGTTTAATTCAAGGTCAGCAAGCCTTATCAAGTCCTTCTGCCTCAAAGTCCTGCCAAGGCTATGCAGACAATATGGAGGATGCCTATTTTAAGTGGAGATGCATGATATAACTGTAAATAAACAAAACAAGCACAGCAATCTCTCAGTATCTGTGAGGGACTGGTTCCAGAACCCCCACAGACTCCCCAGTGCGAGATGCTCTAGACCCTTATTTGAAATGGCGTGGTAAAGGCAGCCCCCTGCATCTGTGGATATGGAGAGCTAACTGTATATAAGGACTCAGTCTTTTACTGAATGATTTTAGTTGTGAAACTTCCCCTAAAATGACTTGCTGTGGGGACATGCTGAAGTAATATTATCATCTCACAGTTTAAGATTTTTAATAGCAGTGTTTCTCAATGCTCCTCTAACTTGATTTCCATCCTTTGTCTTTAAAAAATTATTTACCTACTTACCACTGCTGAAACAGTTCACAAGGTATCTGTGGAATAAAAATCTCACAAAGCTCAACAGAGCTTCTCAAACTCACTATGTGGAAATTCATGCTTTTGTAGAACCATAAAACATTGATATTTTCCAACAGAAGATGTATTATAAATATGCAACATGAAATCACAGCCAGGACCATGTATCCATGAAAAACAAACAAACCAAGCTGCTGAATTAGACATGACTGGATGTTAGCAAGATTTTTGTTAATTTCTGTTGGACATGTCTTCAATGATTTTGCTGTCTAAGTAGCAGCAGATGCCAAAAGTTTTAAACTTACATACTTGGGGGAAAAGGACAATTTTATTTAAAGGCTTAGGTTTTTATTTGAATTGGGAAAAGACCACTTTTATTTCTAGAGTTGGGTCCAAGTCTAAGAGTATAACCAGTACTCAGAGACTAGTTGAATATACTGCTCTGAGACAACTGCAGAAGCTGGGATAAGAGGTGTATACATAATGACACTGGGGCCAGCCCCGCAGAGAAAGTTTCCCACACAGGGCTTTGTGAGGGCAGAGTGATATGGAACACTGTGGGTGATCCACCAAAGGAAGCTTTACGTTCAAGTTTACCCAACGCTGACAACCATATAATCCCTGAGGAATTAAATGAAGCTCAGATGCTTTCATTTTAAAGTTGGTTTACAATGTGATTCTTCTCAAACTGTTCCCAATATACCAAAGGAAAACAGTAAATGAGCCAGCTGCTACCACAAAACAGTCTCTCTCAAACCATGAAACAACATCGGAGTTACCACAACATGCCCATGTCAACCATCTACTAAGCTATTTGGTCATTTTCATCTAACACTATCGTTCCCTTAGGATCCAACAGGAAAGCTCACAACACTTCTGTGTTCCAGTTTGGATCACAAGAACGTTGTTTCTATTATCTTAGAATTTACTTCAGAGTTTACTGCTTGGATAGAAAAAGGCTGATCCAAGCATTACAACGAACAGTGCTGAAGCATTTGAACTATAGTGGAAAGACACGGGGCTGAGTGTCAGGAGATGGGGGTTCTTTGCCTTGACTTCTTCACAGATATTGGTAACTTTTTTTAAATTTAGTTTTTATTTTATATTGGAGTATAGTTGATTAACAATGACGGGTTAGTTACAGGTGTACTGCAAAGTGATTCAGTTATACCCATATAAGTATCTATTCTTTTTCAAATTTTTTTTCCCCTTTAGGTTATTTTACACAACATTGAGTTCCCGATGCTATACAGTAGGTCTGTGTTGGCTATCTATTTTAAATAGTGTGTATGTATCAATCCCAAACTCCCAATCTATCCCTCCCTGACCCTGACATCTGATAACTTTTAAAGGTTCCCAATGTCTCAAAAAGAAACACTGATTCCAATTCACACCCCTGGTTCAAATTCTCACTTCACTATCTACTACTCGTGTGACCTGGGGAAAGATACCCATCCTCTTTGTCCTTATTTACAAAATGGGGATAAATAAATAAAGTCTTCCACAGAGGACTACCATGAGGATTAAATACATCAGTACGTATAAAGTACTTAGAAGAGCGCTTGACCTACAACGAACATTAAGTATTAGTGGTAGCAAACACATATTGGTAGGGTTCTTCCCTTATACTTTGTTCTACACATTGATAAAAGGTTGGATACACATGCAAATTGGAGAAGGCAATGGCACCCCACTCCAGTACTCGCCTGGAAAACCCCATGGACGGAGGAGCCTGGTAGGCTGCAGCCCGTGGGGTCGGGAAGAGTCGGACACGACTGAGCGACTTCACTTTCACTTTTCACTTTCACGCACTGGAGAGGGAAATGGCAACCCACTCCAGTGTTCTTGCCTGGAGACTCTCAGGGAGGGCGGAGCCTGGTGGGCTGCCGTCTATGGGGTCACACAGTCGGACACGACTGAAGCGACTTAGCAGCAGCAGCAGCACATGTAAATAGCAGATTGGTTCTGGCTATCTGTTAATTCTCAGAACTTTCAAGATTTGGGAGTTGATGTCACATTACCAAGAGCAGTGACGCACTAAATTGAATGGCAAACAATGGCAGAGTTAATTTGACTCTGCTTTAAGGTACCTATAAGCAATTATTTATCTTCTTGAGAAGTACAGATCTGAGTAAAAGGTCTCTGTAAGGCAGTGGTTTTACGGGGTTCTTATATATTCAAGAAGGACATGAGCAGAGGACTGGAGAACTAATCTCACTTTGGTGTTAGGACCTTACAGCCTTGAACTTAAGTCCACAGAGATGGCATGTAAATGAAGAGAAGAGGGCCAAGGAAGGACCACTAGAAAATGCCTAACTCCCTCTGACACCTGCCAGTGTCACCGAGGGTTAGAAGGCTTATCAAAATATTCCAGAGTATTAACATAAAAAGAGGAAGCAATTCACAGAAAAATCATCATCTTGAAATATACAGGAAAGCAATAAATACATAAATAACAGCAGTTACTTTTGAACTCAATCTTGCTTCAATGCAAAAAATTGGCCTAAATATTTCCATTTATTATTTCTAAAGCATTGTCTACAGAACTGAACTGACTGTACTATACTATATTACAGTCATATGTTAAAATGTTGAGTTCTTCTGATAGAGAACTTTCATTAAACTTCATTTTAGTCAGTGATTTGTTTTATCAACTTAATAAAATGTTATGCTTCCTGCTTGAAAGCAACAACTATGATAAATGCTATCTCCCTAGTCTGGAACTTAAAACATTTAATATAATAACTTAGAGTCTGCGTCTGATTTCCTTAAAAGGCATACTAAATGATATAAGTATAAAGTACGACTGTTTCCCCTAAAAACTAAAATCACTGTTCATGGCATTAAAAGTAAGTAATTTACTTTATTCCTCCCGAAAGGTGTTTAGGACAAGACATTTCAATTACTGAGTTAAAAATCCAAAATAGATCATATAAGGATACAGCAAGAAGGCAGCTGTCTGCAAACAAGGAAGAGAGCTCTCATCAGATACCAAACATGCTAGCATATTGACCTTAGACTTCACAGCATCCAGATAAATAAATGTTGCTGATTTACATAGACCACCCAATCTACGATGTTTCGTTAGCAGCCTGAGCTCTAAGAGGGCAAGAAATGATATTGTCTTCCCACACTGTCCAGAAGATTAGAGATACTGAGGGAATATTTTGTGCAAAGATTGTTACAGTAAGGACAGAAATGGTAGGGACCTAACAGAAGCAGAAGATATTAGGTGGCAGGAATACATGTAGGAACTATACAAAAAAGATCTTCATGACCCACGTAACCATGATGATGTAATCACTCACCTAGAGCCAGACATCCTGAAATGCGAAGTCAAGTGGACCTTAGGAAACATCACTGTGAAAAAAGCTAGTGGAGATGATGGAATTCCAGTTGAGCTATTTCCAATCCTAAAAGACGATGCTGTGACAGTGCTGCACTCAATATGTCAGCAAATTTAGAAAACTCAGCAGTGGCCACAGGACTGGAAAAGGTCAGTTTTCATTCCAATCTCAAAGAAAGGCAATGCCAAAGAATGCTCAAACTACCGCACAATTGCACTCATCCATGGGATCACAAAGAGTCAGACACGACAAAAAAAAATAAATAAATAAAAATAAATAAATAAAAATCCAAAATAAACTGTGACAAGTAGAGACTCTGGGGTAATTATTATAGTGTCTTCTCATATAAAACTGTCCTTGATGTTCACACTGTTAAGCTATGTTATGAAGTCTTTTTGGTACCAATGGATATATTCCAAGATAATCTTACCACAAATGCTACTTAACAGTAAATCACATTTAAATGCTTTCTATGGTGCCTTAACACCAGGCTGGTCATAAACCAGACAATAAAATTGCACCGAATGAACTGAGATTTTCCAGTATTTTCTTAGATGCAATCGTGAATATCCATGTCTGTTAATTTGATTTATACTGTAAGAACTATATAGTATGCTGCTGCTAAGTCACTTCAGTCATGTCCGACTCTGTGCGACCCCATCCCTGGGATTCTCCAGGCTAGAACACTGGAGTGGGTTGCCATTTCCTTCTCCAATGCATAAAAGTGAAAAGTGAAAGTGAAGTCGCTCAGTCATGTCTGACTCTTCGCGACCCCATGGACTGCAGCCTACCAGGCTCCTCCATACATGGGATTTTCCAGGCAAGAGTACTGGAGTGGGGTGCCATTGCCTTCTCTGAAGAATTATATAGTATAGATTCTATTTTATTACTATTTCTGAGAAAATGTCCAATCTCTTCACTACCAGAAAATATTATCTGATAAGCACATGGCTGACGTTCTATGTCTCAGGGAAAAAAAAAATATCTACATATCAAAAACATTTTCATTTCAAAATTATTTATAAATTGTCGCTAACAGTAACTCAGGCTTAATACCTGAGTTAATCTTTTGGAGTACATAATATCTCCTGATTATGAAAGATTTGTCAGTAATCTTTTAGTTAATACTGTTTTACTCTCAAGTCTCAGTTCTGATGATAAAATTTAAAGTTAGCCTAAGACTGACAGTGTAGCCAAAATAAAGATATGCACAAAAGCTACAGCCAAACTTCCTTGTTTGCTGGGACAGTTCCAGTTTACATTTGCTTCAATATAACTATTTAGACTGCCCCTTTCTGATAAAACTTAAAGTTAGCCTTAGACTGGCCTTCTTAGGGACTGTACTGAGTCTTAAAAGCTCCTAAGTACTGTCCTGATCTCATGAGTGTGAATATGCCTGACATGATATAGACATGATAATATATATATGCTGACATGATAATCTAAAAAGCAAAGAAAATGTGGTGACATGTATTTTGTACAGGGCTGAAGTTCCTCTTCTTTATTGATTAGGCAAACTAATTCTCAAAAACAAATTACTATGTTCACCAAAAGATCCAATTTCTAAAACCCACAACAAGCTAGATACAAGATGACTCTGAATTAAGTTATTTAAAGGAGACTAGATTTTTAAAAGTCAAATCAACAGTGAACCAAATGCGCCATGAACATTGTTAGGACTAAACCTATTTTATATGACCCACAGTTTGACTCCACCAGTGGATGGACAGGGAACTGCCAGTGCTTGGTCCTGAACCACAACTATACCGGAAAACCAAGTTCTTGGCAAATCTCTCCTAGCAAGCACTTAATTTAGTTGTGTGAAAGATTTTGGTAAAACACTGAAACTCCTTCTAAGGAGTCTATTTGTATTTGACTATCCTCCTGGGTTCTAAAACTGCATGAGATCTGAGACAAAGTCTTACTTAATTCTGTACCCTCCATGTTGCTTAGTGTACTGTATTATACTTAGATCATTCAAATTCTTGATCAGCTGAAATGTAGCAAGGAACATGTAATCCTTTTTCCTTTGTCCTGTCCTTAAATGTGACTCATGGGAAAGAGGATGGGAAAAAGCAAGGGAATTCCAAAAAACCCCATCTATTTCTGCTTCACTGACTATGCTAAAGCCTTTGACTGTGTGGATCACAACAAACTATGGAAAATTCTTAAAGAAACAGGAATACCAGACCACCTTACCTGCCTCCTGAGAAACCTGTATGTAGGTCAAGAAGCAATCGGACAGGTCAAGTTAGAACCGGACATGAAACAGACTGGTTCCAAATTGGGAAGGAATACGTCAAGACTGTTTACTGTCACCCTTCTTATTTACCTTATATGCAGAGTATATCACGTGAAATGCCAGGCTGGATGAAGCACAAACTGGAATCAAGATTGCCGGGAGAAACATCAATAACCTCAGATACACAGATGACACCACCCTTATGGCAGAAAGCAAAGGACTAAAGAGCCTCGTGATAAAAGTGAAAGAGGAGAGTGGCTTAAAATTCAACATTCATAAAAAGAAGATCATGTCATCCAGTTCTATCACTTCATGGCAAATAGATGGGGAAACAATGGAAATAGTGACAGACTTTATTTTCTTGGGCTCCAAAATCACTGCAGATGGTGACTGCAGTCATGAAATTAAAAGATGCATGTTCCTTGGAAGAAAAGCTAGGACAAGCCTAGACAGCATATTAAAAAGAAGAGGCATCACTTTGTCGATAAAGGTCCATCTAGTCAAAGCTATGATTTTTCCAGTAGTCATGTATGGATGTGAGAGTTGGACCATAAAGAATGCTGAGTGCCAAAGAATTGATGCTTTTAAACTGTGGTGTTGGAGAAGACTCTTGAGAGTTCCTTAGCAAGGAGATCAAACCAGTCAATCCTAAAGGAAATCAGTCCTGAATATTCACTGGAAGGACTGATGTTGAAGCTGAAGCTCCAATACTTTGGCCACCTGATGTAAAGAGCCAACTCATTAGAAAAGACCCTGATGCTGGGAAAGATTGATGGCAAGAGGAGAAGGGGATGACAGAGGATGAGATGGTTGGATGGCCTCACTGACTCAATGGACATGGGTTTGAGCAAACTCAGGAGATAGTGAAAGACAGGGAAGCCTGGCGTGCTGCAGTTTACGGGACTGCAAAGAGTCGGACATGACTTATTGACTGAACACCACCACCATGGGAAAAGAGGATCTCCACTCTTTCACTCATTCAAGAAATATTTATTGAACACCTACGACACAATAGAACTAGCAATACAGACTCAAACATAACCAAGTTTCTGTTCTCTTGGAGACTGCATTCTTAAAAAGTTATCTTTTAAACTGCAGGTGTAAAACTCATTAAAAAATCCTGAAATCACTTCAGTGGGTTGTGCCAGCATTATTTTAACTGAATGAAATATAATGTGGGCTTCTCAGGTGGTGCTAGTTGTAAAGAACCCACCTGCCAATGCAGGAGACACAAGAGACTTGGGTTCGAAGTCTCCTGGGTTGGAAAGATCCTGTGGAGGAGGGCATGGAAACCCACTTTATTATTCTTGCCTGGAGAATCCCATGGACAGAGGAGCCTGGTGAGCTACAGTCCATAGGGTTGCAAAGAGTTGGACATGACTGAAGTGACTTAACACACATGCACGCACTAAACATAGTGGAATAGAACTTATTAGAGGATATCACATACACACCGAAGTGTTTCCTAAATATCTGGTTTCAGTTACATGTGTGTTTAATAAGTATTATATAAAATGTATATCTTAGTTGAAAGTGAAAGTCGCTCAGTTGTGTCTGACTCTTTGTGACCCCATGGACTATACAGTCCATGGAATTCTCCAGGCCAGATTACTGGAGTGGGTAGCCGTTCCCTTCTCCAGGGGGTCTTCCCAACCCACGGACTGAACCCAGGTCTCCCGCATTGTGGGTGGATTCTTTACCAGCTGAGCCAGAGGGAAGCCCAGGATAAAATTGAGAAATGGTTCTAGAAGGTTCCCCTAAATTGCATCTCAGTGTAAATCTTACTTTAAGTTTTTACTTACCTGCAAAGCTATAAATAAAGTTCGACAACTTTGACTAATAAAACATATGTGTCAGGGACTCTGCTAGACACTGGAGATCTAAGGATGATCAACTCACAGTCCCTGTCCATAAGGAACTCATTAAAAATGTAAACAATCAATCACAATTTGATAAGTGTTAAAACAAATACGTGTATATATCATAAGTAACTCATTTTTTGGATGTTACTCTAGCACATGCTTTCACTTACTCTGTGTTTCATAATAATAGTCCACACAAAATATGTAAATCACTTTTGGGATATTCAACCAAGTAATTTGTGCCCAAGGCCACATAATAAGTGGCTAAGTCGCACATAGAGCCCCGGTTTCTTAGGCTTTATCTACTGCTTTTTTAAATTACATGACTATTTCCTAATAGACAGTCTCATGTGGCTTTGATTTTCTTTACGTGGTCTTGAAGTATCCTGAACAACTTCAGAATAAGATGGAGATCATTAATATTAGTTCATCGTTTTTCTTAAGTGTGAAATTTTGGTGACCTCTCATGTACCATCACAGGTAAAAACAGCCATCATTACTCTTTGCCTAAATGCCGTATGACATGCCCACCTTATCTAGTTTAGTAATGGAGAGACCTCCTACCCTGGGAACTATAACTAACCTTCAAATGTGAAGGAGAGGGAAAATATACAAGATGTGTTCCTTTTAGAAACTAGAATTTCCATGGTACTTCAACCAGACAACTCTTCTAATAGTATTCAGCAGATTCCAATACACACAACAGATTATACTGCGAGCTGCTGGAGACAATGAACATGTTAACTTTATCTGGTGGTTCATGTAACTCACCGCTGGACAGTGAGTTAGAAACTACAGTTATGCTGTGGTATACAAACCAATCTCAAGCTAAGTTGTTTCAGTTTCCATAAATACTTCACGACTTATAAATTAGTTCCATTAAGTTCATGTGGCAGAAAGGCTGAAGACTAGCTGTCAACTCTAATGCCAAGGGGATAAAAAGTGCTACACAATTAACCCCAATTTTATATATTTAGTATGACAGAGATCTTGGAGATGGTGTCAAATGTACAATAGCCCACTTGAATAAAATCTAAATTATTAATTTTTATACAATTTTACAAGCTTGTTTTCCATTTACAGTTGTTATAAAATATTGACTATATTCCCCATGTTACACAATTATATCCTTGAGCCTATTGTACACCCAGTAGTTTGTACCCACGCCCCTACCTCTCTACTGCTCGACCCCTTCCTGACTGGATCTACCACAACCTGCTTTCAACGCTTCAGTTGGGGTAGTGCTTTGCTCTGTGTGCTAACTCTCCTTCAGATAAAGTGAAGAAATCCCCAAATCAAGCTATTAAGTGTTGCAACTACTGAAAGTATACAAACGGAAGCTCACTTAGCTTTTACAATCCTGCAAATAACAACACAAGCAACAACAACAGGTAACACTTTCTAGTGCTGATCATGTGCCAGGTGTCATTCTATGCATCTTATATAAATTGACTCATATGATCCTTATAAAAACCCTATAAGCCAAATACAGTACTTCTCCCATTTTATTTATCTTTTGACCATTTGGCATGTGGAATCTTAGTGTCTTTACAAGGGGTGGAACCCGTAGCCCCTGCATTGGAATCATGGAGTCTTAACCACTGAATGGCCAGGGAAATCCTATTCCCATTTTAGAAAGAAACAGTAGCACAGAGAAGTTAATTTCCTCAAAGTCACATAGCTGAAAAGCAGGAGGTAAAATACAAATCCATGCAACCTGATGCCAAGGCTAAACCACAATGACAAAGAACTACGAACACATTTCACTACTTTCAGTAACAGATTCCAGGCATGACCAAGGAGAAGGCAAGCCTGCCTCAGCCTTCTTTCTCATATTGCTACTCTTGTTCTGAACCAGTGTGGATGTTCTGTGACTCTCACTTGCCACCCGACTGGCCAGGGAGACCCGTCAAGACACCTGAGCAATGCAGAACCCTGCATGCACGCTTCTCCATCCTGCAAGGAGCAGCCACGAACAAGATGACACAATGGAGGAAGAAACTGTTTCAGGATGACAAGTCCTAGGGGAACCTCAGGTTAAGTCCAAGAAACCTTTTTAAAGTACTGTAATGACTATATACCAAGTTCTGGGAATAAAAAGAAGAGTAACACACTGTCTCTACCCTCAAGTTCACTGCAGAATGAATAACTTAGAAAGTGCAAAAAAAAAAGCCTTTTTTTTGGTTGACCATGTCATGCAGCATGTAGGATCTTAGGTCCCAGACCAGGGATTGAACCCACGCCCCCTGCAATGGAAGCGAGAACTATCAACCCCTGGACTGCCAGGGAAGTCCTGCTGCATTATTGCTTTGATACCCACAGATAAAAGAGGTCAGAATGAATGTGAACTGAAACATCACAGCTCTTGCTTGCTTCGTTATTTGTTAGCCTCTTAAGTAATAAATTTCTTTGGAAGTTGATTTAAAATGACATAAACCCCCAGGCTGAGAGCACCATGGGAACATCATGGTACAATATGGTGGACAGTTAACAGAAATAATATTGAAGTATCCCACTAGTTCTCCTTGATTCAAGTGGATAAGAGTTGGAAAATATTACAGCATATTCGTATGCTGATTGGAATGAAAGTAGGGGTAAAAAACAAAACAAAACCTGAAGAGAGAGAACATAAGAAGACAATTCTGAGAGCAAAGTCCTTGCGTAGCAGAGTCTGGGTTTCAGCACACAGGGGAAGGTTTGACCTCAGACAGTCCCATTCCATGTAACAGGAGATGAACAGTGGTGGTGGAAGGGTGAGAACATTCTCTTCAATTTTTTTATTTTAATTTAAATGAAATAAGCAGTGAAGTCATCAGCCGACAGTAAAGAAGGTGGAAAGAGAGCATGAAATACTGCAATTGTCTTGGAGAGTGGGTAAGTCAGTTGACTAGAGAAATAAGGAAATGTTGCCAAATGGCATTTAGGGTCCTCCTGGGGTTTGTGGTCATGATTTTAAAGTGAGATTAGTCTGTATGGTTGTATATTTTTCTCTAGCTGCATTTGGCTGCTGAGGTATCGAGTAGATGGAGAGTTCAATTTAACTACAGCTGCTAGACTAGTATGACAGAGGGAATGATTAAAATGGTAGACTACAAAATCTAACTTGGATGGGGGCGGTGGGAGTAAGGAAGTGATTATTAAGAAATTGACTCATGTGATTGTGGGGGATGGCAAGTCTGAAATTTGCAGGACAGGACAGCAGGCTAGAGAGGCTGGGAAGAAGTGACGTTACAGCTGTCTGACACAAAATTCCTTCTTTATAGGATCTTGGTCTTTTTTCTTAAGCTCTTCAACAGATTGGATGAGGCCCACCCACATTATGGAGGATAATCTGTTTTACTCAAAGTCTACTGATTTAAATATTTACCAAATCTAGAAAATATTTTCACAGCAACACCTAGACTGTTGCTTGACCGAAAACTGGGCTCCCTACCCAGCTGACACATAAAACCAACCATTTACAAAATCATTTACAGAAAAGGATGAGGATGTAGGGGATGTTTACAAATCACTACCTATTCATGGGTTCCGGAAGAGCACAATGAAACTTAGTTTACCGATGTGTGTAAGATTAGGACAAATAAAAAGAGAAACATAGCACTTTCCATGGATGAGGGGTGCTACATGGTGGTTAGTGGCACAGACTTTAGTGTTAAGAGCTCTTGGTTCAAAACTGCTCTACCCACATGTACCCCACTGTTCATCACAGCATTGTTTACAACAGCTAGGACATGGAAGCAACCTAGATGTCCACTGGTGGACGAATGGGTAAGAAAGTTGTGGTATATATACACAGTGGAATATTACTCAGTTATTAAAAAGAACACGTGAGTCAGTTCTAATGAGGTGGATGAAACTGGAGCCCATTATACAGAGTGAAGTAAGTCAGAAAGAAAAACACCAATACAGTATACTAACGCATATATATGGAATTTAGAAAGATGGTAACGATGACCCTATATGCGAGACAGCAAAAGAGACACAGATATAAAGAACAGCCTTTGGACTCTGTGGGAGAAGACGAGGGTGGGATGATTTGAGAGAATAGCATTGAAACATGTATACTACCATATGTGAAATAGATCACCAGCCCAAGTTCAATGCATGAAACAGGGCACTCAAAGCCAGTGCAGGGGACAACCCAGAGGGATGGGATGGGGAGGGAGGTGGGCGGGGGGCTCAGGATGGGGGACACATGTACACCCGTGGTTGATTCATATCAATGTATGGCAAAAACCACCACACTATTGTAATTAGCCTCCAACTAAAATGAATTAATTAAAAAAAACCTGCTCTACCACTTAAGGCATGAGTCTGAACAGGCTCTTCAACTAAGCCTATTTCACCATTTTTTAAAAGGGATATGAGAGAATGGCTTATTACAATGGTTGGCATACACAAAACACACAAAACTGTTATTATTATTATTGCTCTTATTATTACAGGAAAAGACTCAATACTGTAAATCTATCTATTCTTCCCAAAAATTATTCACAAATTTAGTGTCATTATACTTCAATTTTTAATGAATTTTTTGATAAACTGATTTTAAATTCTGTTTGAAAAATAGATATGTGGAGGAAAAAAGAGAATTCTGAAGGAGAATATGAGAAACTCATGACCAGTCATCAAAACACAGTAGAATACCACAATTAAACATCTGTAATGGTGCACAGGTAACTAAATAAATGAATAGTACAGAAGGTCAAGAAATAGACTTCTATAGAATGATAATTTAAGATAGGATAAATATACTATGTACCTCCGATGAACGTGGGGACTCACAGATCATTCATTAACTAGCATTGGCTTTTCACTTGGGAACAAAAGTATAAACTCTTTCTGTCGTTTTAGGCTAGTGGAAGCCTTTTTAGAGGGATGACATGAGGCTGAAATGTTATGAAACTCAAAAAAATTTTATGGGCTACGGGATATATAGCTAAAGGAACTGAAAGCAGAGACCTGGAACCAATATCTCTATACCCACGCCCACAGCAGCACTATTGACAATAGCTAAAAAGTGAAAGTAAACATCAATCAACAGATAAAGGCATAAACAAAATGTGGACTATCATTCAGCCTTGAGAAGAAAAAAACTGACATGCTACAAGAGGGATGAACCCTGAGAACTCTATGCAGAGAGAAATAGGTCAGTTACAAAAAGACAAATACTGCATGATTCTACTTGTATGAGGTTATGTATTCATAGACAAAGAAAGCAGAACGGTGATAACCAGGGACTGAGGGGAAGGGGAAGTGGGAAATGGTTGTTTAATGGGTATAATTTCACTTTTGAAAGATGACAAAAAGTTCTGAGACTGGTTGCACAACCATGTGAATGTACATTGAACTACAATAGCTAAAAATGATCAAGACAATAAATTTCATGTTTACTTCAATAAAATTAAAAAAAGAGAGACAAAAAAAGTATGGAATTTTTTCAGAGCCTTACAAAGTATTCCTAAAAAAGAAAATGAGTAGTAGTCACGAAAACTTTGGAATGATAATAAACGGAAACTGGCCCAGCCATATACTAAATATATTGTAAAATTATAATAATTAAAATAGTGTCGTAATGAGACTAATCAATTCTGTATGGGCAAGAATTCAGTATTATGATAAAGATGACATCACAATTTGGTGAGGAGAGACTTTTTTTTCAAATAATGTGGGGTCAGTTAGTTAATTTTTGAGTTTTCATTTCATGGGTAAGGGACTATCACAGTCAAATACTAAATACATTCCAGATAAATAGAAACAAAACTGTTTTACACATATCTTGTTTCCCTTTATTACTGCTTTGCCTTTCTCATAGTTTAATACTCTGAATATTCATTGGGCTGATGCTGAAGTTGAAGCTCCAATACTTTGGCCATCTGATGCAAAGAGTAGACTCAGGGGAAAAGATGGTGATGCTGGGAAAGACTGAAGGCAAAAGGAGAAGAGGGAGGCAGAGGATGAGATGGTTAGATAGCATCCTCAATTCAACGAACATGAATTTGAGCAAACTCTGGGAGACAGTGAAGGACCGGGAAGCCTGGTGTGCTGCAGTCCATGGGGTGGCAGAGTCAAACCACTTAGCGACTGACCAACAACAGTAACATTATTTTGGCAGCTTCTCTTTATATTCTAACAACCAACCGGGTGACACAGGAACAATAATAGTGCTTTCGAATTTAAATATCTTACAGAAAATCTTGACAGTCAACAAATGGAAAGTGTAACTTAAGAAAAACCTGTTTAACAAAAGAATTCACCTAAAATAGTATGCTCTCCCTGGTATTTAAAAGTAATTTATAAGTTTCACTAAATTCTATTTGGCTAACTTTACCCCTCATCACGTGACCTTGGGGTTGGTATACACGGTACCACTGTACTTCGAAGAGTCTGTAGCCATTAACATGCTTGGACCCTTCATATCTGAGTATTTGTCACCATAAAAAGCTTCCAAACTTTACTTTTTTAATACATTTGACTCTTTAACAACATGGGAATACCTGAAATGTAGACTTTGTTTTCCCCAATAAATACAGTCAGCCTTTGAATCCACAGTTTCTGCATCTGTGCACGGGGATGGCCAGCTACGGGATTTGAGCATCTGCAGACGTTGGCATCTGGGGTGGGGCCTGGAACCAATTCCCCCAAGGATACTGGGGGATGACTGAACATCAGATTTTCCATTCTAAGTTACCAGGTTAGCATTTACTCCATGGCAAGCCAAAGGAGTGCTGAAAGGGAACACTGAACAGTTTGGGGTTTACAAAATGTCTCTCACAGATGGTGTGGTAGGCAGAACGACTTCTTAAGATGTCTAGATCCTGGTCTACAGAACCTGTGAATATGCTGTATTACACAACAAAGGGACCTTCAGAAGTAAAGTTATAGACTTCAAGAGAGATATTCCCCTGGAATACCCTCGTGGGTCTCATATACCTGGGTCTCCTGCATTGCAGGCAGATTCTTTATCATCTGAACCATCAGGGAAGCCCTCAAGACAGATACTCCCCTGGAATATCCTTCTAGGTCTCATCTATATATAAAAGCCCATAAAAGCAGAGAACTTCCTCTGGATGCACGTGGAATCGATGTGGCAGAAGGGGAGGCCAGAGCCCTCTAAAGTGTGGCAAGGACTCAGTGCATTATTGCCGGTTTGAAGATGAAGGATGCAGGTGAGGAATGCAAGAGACTTTAAGCATCTGAGAGAAGCCTGGCTGACACAGCAGCAAGGAATGGGACCTCGGCCCTACAACTGCAGGCCACTGAATTTTCGTCACACTCTTAACAGGCTGGGCAGATCTGTCCCTGCAGCCTAGGCCAGCTGACAACCTGCTTTCAAACCTTATGAGACCGAGAGCAGAGGAACCAGCCCAGTCCACCCAAACATCTGACCTACACGAATGTGAGAGAATAAATCTGCACTGTCGTAAACCACTAAGTTTGGGGCAATTTATTATTGAGGGAATATAAAACGAACATATAGAGGCACTGGATTCTTTTACATACTAAACCAAAAAAAAGAAAGGAAGAAAAAAGAAGAGCAGATACTGTTAGGGATAACACAAGAGGGCAGACTTATGACTGTCCTTTTTTTTTTTTTTTTTAAAGTTAGACCTGTGGGTCACTGTTTTTAGAACAAGTGGTAGGAGAGTCACTGGTCCAAGAAGCATACTTGGTGTAAGAAAATTAAGACTAGTTCCTATTAACTTAAGACTAGTTCCTATTAATCAGATACTGACAATGTTTTTGGAGGGATTATCTTCCAAGGAGTGACTAACACCCAAGTTCAAAAGAATAAACCAGTAAAGAACATTTCTTCAGTGTAGTTCCACAGTGTTTAAAACAACCTCCCTCCCCCTGAAAGAAGCTATGCCAAAGAACAATAATGGATATTTTTTCCTATCCTATTCCCCTTCTTGGTCACCCAATTCCAACAATAAAGCTACAATCCTACAATAAACTAAGTAAAAGTACAGCGAAAAAAACCCCAGAAACAGGCATTTGACACAGGAGAAGAGGGATCAGATGACTTTCTCATGCCATTTAAGAACTGGCCCCATTTCTAATAAAACTGCCTAGTTAAAATCCCGTTCATTTAGTAAATATTACTTACAGAACACCTTCTAGTGACAGGCCCTGTTCTAAACACTGGTGACAGTACAATGCTACCAAGTGACTCCCCTTCACGGATCACCGCCCTGCTGTGGCGAAAGGACTTGCGTTACTCGATGAAGCCAGGAGCCATGCCATGCAGGGCACCCAAGACGGACGGGTCCTAACGAAGAGTTCAGACAAAACGTAATCCACTGGAGGAGGGAATGGCAAACCACTCCAGTATACTGCCATTAGAGCCTCATGAACTGCATAAAGGGACAAAAAGATATGACACCAAAGGATGAAGATGTCCAATATGCTACTAGGGAAGAGTGGAAGAGAACTACTAATAGCCCAGAGAGAAAGAATGGGTGGGGCCAAAGTGGAAACGATGCTCAGTTATGGATGTGTCTGGTGATGAAAATAAAATCCGATGCTGCAAAAAAGGGTATTGCACAGGAACCTGGAATGTTAGGTCCATGAGTCAGGATAAATTAGACGTGGCAAGCGGAGATGGTAAGAAAAAACATCGACATCTTTAGTTCACATCAGTGAACTAAAATGGACAGGAATGGGTGAATTTAATTCGGATGATCATTGTATCTACTACTGTGGACAAGAATCCCATAGAAGAAATGGAGTAGCCCTTATAATCAACAAAAGAGTCTGAAATGCAGTACTTGGGTGCCACCTCAAAAATGACAGAATGATCTTGGTTCGTTTTCAAGACAAGCCATTCAACATTACAGCAATCCAAGTCTATGCCCCTGCCACTGATGCCGAAGAAGCTGAAGTTGATCAGTTCTATGAAGACCCAGAAGACTTCCTAAAACTAACACCAAAAAAGATGTTCTATTCAACGGGGATTGGAATGCAAAAGTAGGAAGTCAAAAGATATCAGAAGTAACAGGCAAGTTTGGCCTTGGAGAACAAAATGAAGCAGGGTAAAGGCTAACTGAATTTTGCCAAGAAAATGTATTGGTCATAGAAAATACCCTTTTTCAACAACACAAGAGACAACTTTACACATGGACACCACCAAATGGCCAATACTGAAATCAAATTGATTACATTCTTTGTAGCCAAAGATGGAGAAACTGTATACAGTCAGCAAAAACAAGACTTGGAGCTGACTGTGGCTCGGATCATCAGCTTCTCATAGCAAAATTCAGGCCTAAAGAAAGCAGGGAAAACCACTATGTCAGCCAGGTATGACTTAGATGAGATCCCCTATGAATATGCAGTGATGGTTAACGAACAGATTCAAGGGATTAGCTCTTGTAGACAGAGTGCCTGAAGAGCTGTGGATGGAGGTCCATAATACTGTACAGGAGGCAGCAGACAAAACCATCCAGAGAAAGAGAAAAGCAAGAAGGCAAAGTGGTTCTCTGAGAAGGCTTGACCAATAGCCAAAGAAATAAGAGAAATGAAAAGCAAGGGAGAAAGGGAAAGGTATATTCAACTCAACACAGAGTTCCAAAGAACAGCACGGAGAGACAAGAAGGGCTTCTTCAATGAACAATGTATGAAACTAGAAGAAAACAGCAGAAGGGGAAAGACTAGAGATCTCTTCAGGAAAACTGGAGATATTAAGGGAACACTGTGCCCAAAGATGGGCACAATAAAGGACATAAACGGTAGAGACCATGTTTGTTTAATCTATATGCTAAGAAATGCCAGGCTGGATGAGTTACAAGCTGGAGTCAAAACAGGAGGGAGAAACATCAACAAACTCGATATGAGGAGGATACCACCTGAAAGGCAGAGAGCGAAGAGAACTAAAGAGCCTCTTGATGAGGGTGAAGGAGGAGAGTGAAAGCGCCGGCTTAAAACTAAATATTAAGAAAACTAAGATCATGACATCTGGCCCCATTACTGCATGGCAAATAGAAGGGGAAAAGGTGGAAGTAGTCACAGATTTCCTCTCGTTGGGCTCTAAAATCACTGCAGATGGTGACTGCAGCCCTGGTGTCAGAAGACATTTTCTTCCTGGCAGGAAAGCTATGACAAAGCTAAACAGTGTGTTAAAAAGCAGAGACATTACTCTGTTGACAAAGGTCCGTATGTCAAGGCAATGGCCTTCCCAGTGGTCACCTAAGGTTGTGAGACTGGACCGTAAAGAAGGCTGAGTGCCGAAGAATTGATGCCTTTGAACTGTGGTGCTGGAGAACACGCCTGAGAGTCCCTTGGACACAAGGATATCAAACCAGTCAATCTTAAGGGAAATCAACTCTGAATACTCACTGGAAGGACTCATGCTGAAGCTGAAACTCCATTGTTTTGGTCATCTGATGCAAAAAGCTGACACATTGGAAAAGTCTATGGTGCTGGGAAAGCTTGAGGGCAGAAGGAGAAGAGGGCATCAGAGGAGGAGATGGCTGGATGGCATCACCGATGCAATGGACATGAACTTGGGCAAATTTCAGGAGATGGTGAGGGACAGAGAGGCCTGGCGTGCTGCATCCCATGGGGATGCAAAGAGTCAGACACAACTGGGTGCCCGAACAACAACAATCAAGTAACTTGCAGTCTAGTGGGATGGGCAGAATGATAACACATGCAGTTATTGAGACATGTAGAAAGTACAACTAGGGCCCAGAAGTTAAGGCAAGTCTCATGAGTAAAGGCTAAGCTATAGTCAGAAGGAACAGGGGTTGTATTAATAGCTGAGCAACGTTGGAATTGGACACTCCAGACAGAAGGATCAGCATGTGTAAAAGATACTGGTTACAGTATAGCCTATTTGGATAACTTAAAAATTTCACTGTGTGAGCATAAAGAGTGAATATTAGGTGGAGGGGTGGTAGCAGGGGACTGGTAGGAAAGGTTTTTTTAAGTAGTCAGGTGCATCAAAAACGGCCTTAGTTATTAGACTTTATCTTCCAGGTGAATTTTAGGCAGAGGAATGGCACCAATCATTTATGTTTCAGGAAGACTACTTTGGTCACAGAAGGGAAGACGGACTAAAATGAAGTAACATTTGAGACTGAAACTCATAAGAAGTCTATTATAGAAGCAGAGATAATGAGGGCCTGAACTACTGAGAAGCAGTAGTGGAAATGGGGGTAAGATAACTAATTTAAAGAATATTCAGAAAGTGAAGTCTGTGATAGACATCATAGGCTCCCAGCTACCTGCCTACTCACAACTCACCACAAAGGCTGGAAAAGCCACACACCCTCCTTCTCAGCTTCATCACAGTCACTGTGAGCCAACTCTGGACAATCTCTCAGGAAAGGAAGGTGGCTCTGGCAAAGTCTTTCTCTTCTGTTATTAAAAGGAGAGGTGCAGGTGGAGAACGGTCCTGCTCACCTGTCTTCGCAGCTCAGTGAAGGAGGACACGGGTGCCCGACAGTCACGTTACAGTGACGCGGGGACAGTGCAGGAAGAAAAGCCAACGTGCCGAGGACAGTTGAGTAAAAAGATGAAAACATCTTGGTCCTTGCTGACTTGGCTGAGCTGCTCAACTAACACAGGGACTGTTTAATCTCTGGATTAAGAATCCTTCCAGTTTAAGCCACTGATCGTCAAGCTCTCTCTTACTTCCAGATAAAATCAACCAAACTAAGAGACAGGAAGGGTTTGAAGGGTTTGTAATAAAAAGGAATTTAAGTTTTACTCCCAAGGTGCTGGCTTGGGAAACTGAGCAGAAGAAGGTGCTAGTTATTGAGATAAAATTACAACACAAGCAATGTGTGTCTGCGCTCCCGTGGGAGCATGTAGGAGGGAGGGTTGGGTAGAGAAAGGGGGAGGGGCCTGAGGTCAGGAAAGGAGAAAAGGAAAAATGTTTGTTCCTGGACATGTTGATTTAAAGAAACTATGGAATCACTTAGATTTAAAGTATATTCAGGTGAGTCTGAAACTCTTTCAAGAAGAGTGAATTAGATTTACAGATGTGCAGGAAGTCAGATCCTGTCATACCTGCATGGCCTCACACTCTTGGAGAAGTACAATGGGGTGAGGAGAATCAAAAGAATGGAGTCCAGACAAAAACTTCTCCATCTGAAGACTCCTAGAAAGTGTCTGTGACTCTGAAGATGTGCAGATACTATTTAAAAATCAGGAAGAAAATTGTTTATAGGATGAAATCTATAAACATCATATTACTGCATATTTTTGGTTTCTAAAAATTCATTTAGCAGCACAAAATCTGAATCTATGACAAAGGAAGACCTTGTGTCCAAGTGACTATGCCAGAGACTGGCCCAGCAATTGAAACTAATCTGAATCACTTGCTTTACTATGTATGCCAATAAATTAGCAATATGTGAATAACCTCATTCCCAAAATATATGTGACAGAGTTATGGAAGAAAAGAAATGATCAGCAGCTCCCAATCTACTGAACAGGAAAAACACAGTCAACTAGAGCAGGCAACAGTCTCACAGAGAAAGAGGAACAAGAATACACTGCAAGAGATCCCTATGAACAGCGACTGTAAGCACAAATCAAAGGCTGATTTTCATGTTTACAAAGTCTAGACTAGATAGACAGCTGATGTACCCGGCCTGTTCCGACAGACCACAGCAATCCTCATCAAAGACATTTATGATGAATAGGAAGTACTACCAAAGATAAAAGGAATTTGCCCTTGACATCAAGCAAAGATGCTTCAAAACCCAAAACTGACTTGAGAAAAATGAGTATAATAGCTACAAATTTATACCTCAATCCACTGGTCTTGATTCTAAAACATAACTCCGACCACACTGCTCTTCACCTCGAAAACTTTAAATGGTTCCCCCTGGCTCACAGACCATCCCCTCAGCCCCAAACTAATAAAAATTCTAGCCAAACTGAAAGTTTTGTCTCCTTTCATGCATCCTACACTCTAGCTACACTGGATTTTCCAAATCCAACCTGTGCTTTCCTTCTCCTGCCAGTCTGCTTGCGCTGACTGTTCCTTGCCTGCGGAAATCCTCCCCATTCTTCAAGGTTTTCCCCTTTATTTTTCAGCATTCCATGATCCTACAAGAGCACTGTCTTCTTGACATCTTGTTCTGCTCTTATCAAAACCATGGCATTGTTCTGAATTGTTACCACTAGTGTACCTCCCCTATGACACTCTAAATTCCTTAAAGAAGAAAGCATAATTAATTCATCTTTGTGACTTCTACAGGGTCCTAACTAAATAACTGTAGGTTGCTGAGTTAGTGACATAAGACACTTACAGACCAAAAGCCCTCAGGAGAACATATAAACTCAAGTTTATTAGAAGTCTAGTAACTCAGCTATTTATCATTTCTGATCAACATTCACGTGCTCCTCCTGTTGACAGCAAAGAGCAACATATAAGAAATAAACCCAGGAACAATTCAGTAGAAAAAATAATGAAACAGACTGTGGTCTGGAAATTCTAGATCCTATTTGTAGCTCTCTGGGCAGGTACCCTTTTCTCTATTTATTTTGTAACTACCTACTTCAGAAAAGCTATATGAAGAATAATTGTTATCTGGTTAACATTTTAAAGATCTTTCAGAACTAGTTAACATTTTAAAGATCTTTCAGAACACTCCTCCCTTCAAAACATACTGGTTTGAGAATCATCTCTAGCTGTCCCTACGTTTACGACATAGCAGTGATTTGTTATTCATAGACTACCTAAAGTGTAAAGAAGCCCATTGTAAGCCAAAGAATGTATCTCCAGTTTTATTAAAAAAGCAAAATGCTCTCTTCCTCTATTTTCACAGATTTCTTTTAGGCAATGAAACTGGCCCTCTGGCCACTGCATAATCCTAATTTACAAAGGGGTTTAACAATCTAGAAGAAAACGTATACTGTACTCTCAAGAACAGAATATATCCTGAGGAATGGTGTGTAACAATCTGCATGAATAAATAAGAAACCAAATTCAGACCACTGACGGGGGAACCAGGCAGAAACAGTAAAAGGGCAATAAAATTCTTGAAAAACAAAGGCTTCCGCAGCTATCCACAAAAAGTTTAAATCTAGAGAATTATTTCTTAACCAGTGACACAGGCCAAAGACTTTACAAAGTACCAAGCTCTTTTAAAATCTCTGGTTCTGATTATTCCTCTCTGGAACTTTTCCCTATCATACTCCACTTTTCTCAGTATGCTAACCTATCTCCTTTCACCTCCAAGTTTATATGCAAACTCAATGGAGTACTCCCCTCAGGTCCCAAGCAGTCTCTATGGCCTTCTCACATAATTCCCAAACTGAGGCATAGGAATTCCTTCCTACCCAAGAGGTTACAGTGTAAATTTAAAAACTTAAAAAACAATACAAGGGAACACAAAGTTTACATCTATGAGTGAGAACCACGACTCCCGACCTCCCGTATTTTGGCTCTTCATCTTTAAGCTAACAAAAACAATGCTGGGGACTTTTTCACTTGTCAATCCACTTACGAAATTTTAACCATCCCAAGTGGTGGTGACCTCTCATAAAACAAAAACTAATCGACCAAAAGCAAACAAACCCAAGCATGCATCTAACTGCAACAGTAACTGCGTACCGGTTATTTCAATGGCGATTATAACGCAAACCAACGTTTGGACTCATTTCTGTATGCTCGCAGTACCCCCAAAGTTCGATGACACAACAAACTCGTCCTTCTCCTGCGGCCACGTCAGATACCTGTTGCATCACCTGGAGAGAGGTCTCCAGAATCTAGGAAAGGAGTACCACCACGAACCCCTAAATAATTCAGATGGGCTACTTTCTGGATAAATTTTAATTTAGCCTCATTCATTTTAATGAGGTTGCCTTGGAGGCTAGGGTGTGTTGGCTCCTGTTCACCTTTAAAGAGACTCTAGCACTGGCGTCGACAATCGGTGACTTTCTGGACTTGGAGGGGCTTGGGAGTTTTTGAAGACGGGCTGCTTTGGCAGAGCGGGCAATTGGGGTGGGAGAAGCGGGGCTGCCCCGGGGTTCCGGTGATGGAGCGGGAAGTCCGACCCGCGACCCAAGCTTCGCGGAAAGGACACTGCTCGTCGGCCAAAAGGTCGGGCCCAGCCCAGGGTCCGAGCCAAGTCGGGGCACGAGGGAGGTTCGAGGCGAACCGAGTCTTGGCCAAAGCCCCGGGGCAGACCGGGAAAAGCTAAGAAGCGCGGAGACGTTTGCAGGGATTAAAAAAATAATACTCCCCTCCCCCAACCCCGGTGAACCAAGTGGGAGGCGGCGACGCCAGGCTGGAAACGCGAGGGGCCGGGTCCGAACCCATCAGCGAGAGAATGCCGGCCGGGGCCGGGCTCGGGCGCCGGCGCCGTACTCACCATGTCGTACACGTTGAGCACCACTAACTGGTTAGCCCCCATCCTCCTCCCGGCGGCCGCCGCCTCGCGCTCCAGCCGCTCCGTTCCGCGGGGCCGAAACCGTCCTCACCCACGCGGACACCTCAGGGGGCCGGAGCCGGGCCCTAACCGCACAGCCCGGCCGGCGGGAGCCAGGGCGGAAGCATCGGGAAGCTAGTCGCTCCCGGGCGCCGCCGACAGGACCCTCTGCGCCTACGGGGCCGGACCGCAGGCGGCCGCTCTGGCTCAGGCACCTCCCCCCGCGGCAGACACGTGGGGGAAGGCGGGGCCCGAACAAGGGGCGGGCGCCGGGCTCCCGGGGGCGGGGCCGGCAGGGGCTGGGCCCGCCTGCGCTCTGGCCTCCACTGCCGCACTCGCACCTAAGATGGCGCAGCCTTGGTGCTTTTCCGCCTTGGGGGAGCGCGTTCCGAGAAAGACTACAATTCACAGCATGCAATGAGGAAGCGCAGAGGCGGAGTCCTAACTGCGGTCCTTCCTTGCGGTGCATTACCAGCTGTCGACTACAGTTCCCAGCATGCTGCGGGGGCAGGGTCCTGCTGGCCAGGCCTAGCCCGGAGACTACAGCTCCCAGCATGCAGTGCTTGCGGTGTGCGCCCTAGCCTTGCCGTCCGTCCTTGTGGGCCGTGAGGTTGTCCATCTGCTTCTTTTATCCGTTACTGCTGTGATTGGTTTCTGTCGCGTTGATCTCGATGAAGCCTCACGAATGTAGCAAAAGCCCACACTGATGACCCTGTTTTCCAAGTCCCATCTCACTATTAGTTTTTATTTTGCAAGGGGAGAAAAATAGACGAAGGTGGGTTACTAGCAGGAGAAGGGGTATAACATGCATCCAGTTAATTCTCAATGTGGAATTTTACATTTTATGAAACTATCCTGCTGAAATGGGAAGACAGCTCATAGATTAGCACAACCCTGGGACACAGTACGTGCTTTTGCATTCATTCAAAAATTATTTGTTGTGTACCTGCCCTTTGCCAGGCGGTGATGTAGGCCCTGGGGAGTATGGAGTAAACGATAGGGAGGAGGAGCAAAATATGCTTTATAGAGAGTTAAAATAGGATGAAGTGATTGAGAGTAATCTTAACTTGGCTGCAGTGGGAAGGTCTCCGTAAGCTGCTGAGGTTTAAGCTCAGAGTTTAGTTCAGTTCAGTTGCTCAGTCCTGTCCAACTCTTTGGGACCCTATGGACTGCAGCACACCAGGCTTCCCTCCCTATCCATCACCAACTCCTGGAACATACTCAACTCATGTCCATCCAATCGGTGGTGCCATCCAACCATTTCATCCTCTGTTGTCCCCTTCTCCTCCTGCCTTCAACTGTTCCCAGCATTAGGGTCTTTTCCAATGAGTCGGTTCTTCACATCAGGTGGCCGAAGTATTGGAGTTTCAGCTTCAGCATCAGTCCCTCCAATGAATATTCAGGACTGATTTCCTTTAGGATTGACTGGATCTACTTGCAGTCCGAGGGACTCTCAAGAGTCGTCTCCAACACCACAGTTCTAAAGCATCAATTCTTCGGTGCTCAGCTTTCTTTATAGTCCAACTCTCACATCCATACATGACCACTGGAAAAACCATAGCCTTGACTAGACGGACCTTTATTGGCAAAGTATGTCTCTGGTTTTTAATATGCTATCTAGGTTGGTCATAGTTTTTCTTCCAAGGAGCAAGCATCTTTTAATTTCATGGCTGCAGTCACCACCTGCAGTGATTTTGGAGCCCAAGAGAATAAAGTCTCTCACTGTTTCCATTATTTCCCCATCTATTTGCCATGAAGTGATGGGACCGGATGCCATAATCTTTGTTTTCTGAATGTTGAGTTTTAAGCCAACTTTTTCACTCTCCTCTTTCATCAAGAGGTTCTTTAGTTACTCTTTGCTTTCTGCCATAAGGGTGGTATCATATGCATATCTGAGCTTATTGATATTTCTCCTGGCAATCTTGATTCCAGCTTGTGCTTCATTCAGCCCAGCGTTTCTCATGATGTACTCTGCATATAAGTTGAATAAACAGGGTGACAATATGCAGCCTTGACGTACTCCTTTCCCGATTTGGAACCAGTCTGTTGTTCCATGTCCAGTTCTAATTGTTGCTTCTTGACCCGCATACAGATATCTCAGGAGGCAGGTCAGGTGGTCTGGTATTCCCGTCTCTTTCAGAATTTTCCACAGTTTGTTGTGATCCACACAGTCAAAGGCTTTGGCATAGTCAATAAAGCAGAAATAGATATTTTTCTCGATGATCCAACAGATGTTGGCAATTTGATCTCTGGTTCCTCTGCCTTTTCTAAATCCAGCTTGAACATCTGGAAGTTCACAGTTCACGTACTGTTGAAGCCTGGCTTGGAGAATTTTGAGCATTACTTTACTAGCGTGTGAGATGAGTGAAATTGTGTGGTAGTTTGCACATTCTTTGACATTGCCTTTCTTTTGGAGTGAGATGAAAATGGATCTTTTCCAGTCTTATGGCCACTGCTGAGTTTTCCCAATTTGCTGGCATATTGAGTGCAGCACTTTCACAGCATCATCTTTTAGGATTTGAAACAGCTCAACTGGAATTCCACCACCGCCACTAGCTTTGTTCATAGTGATGCTTCCAAAGGCCCACTTGACTTCGCATTCCAGGATGTCTGGCTCTAGGTGGGTGAGCACACCATTGTGGTTATTTGGGTCATGAAGATCTTTTTTGTATAGTTCTTTTGTGTATTCTTGCCACCTCTTCTTTTTTTTTTTTTAATTTTTTATTAGTTGGAGGCTAATTACTTCACAACATTTCAGTGGGTTTTGTCATACATTGATATAAATCAGCCACCTCTTCTTAATATCTTCTGCTTCTATTAGGTCCATACCATTTCTGTCCTTTATTGTGCCCATCTTTGCATGAAATGATTCCTTGGTATCTCTCATTTTCTTGAAGAGATGTCTAGTCTTTCCCATTATGTTGTTTTCCTGTATTTCTTTGCATTGATCACTGAGGAAGCCTTTCATATCTCTTCTTGCTATTCTTTGGAACTCTGCATTCAAATGGGTATATTTTTCCTTTTCTCCTTTGCCTTCATGTCTCTTTTTTTCTCAGCTATTTGTAAGGCTTCCTCAGACAACCATTTTGCCTTTTTGCATTTCTTTTTCTTGGGGATGATCTTGATCTCTGCCTCCTGTACAATGTCATGAACCTCTGTCCATAGTTTTTCAGGCACTCCGTCTATCAGATCTAATCCCTTGAATCTATTTGTCACTTCCACTGTATGATCATAAGGGATTTGATTTAGGTCATACCTGAATGGCCTAGTGGTTTTTCCTACTTTCTTCAATTTAAGTATGAATTTGGCAATAAGGAATTCATGATCTGAGCCACAGTCAGCTCCCAGTCTTGTTTTTGCTGACTGTATAGAGCTTCTCTATCTTTGACTGCAAAGAATATAATCAGTCTGATTTCGGTATTGACAATCTGTATATCACCATGGTCAATACTGAAATCAGATTGATTAAGCTCAGATCTGAATGACAAGAAATCAGCCCTACAATGTCAGGAGACAAAGGGAACAGCAAAACTAATTGTTTCAACCAATTAGGAAGCTATTCCACAAGTGCATGCCAAAAGGTGGCTTGGATATTGGGGGTAGTGAGGAACATCTAAGAAATTAATTTGGAATATTTTGGAAGTAGAGTATACAGGACTTGCTAATGGATTGGATGTTAAGTTTATTAGAATACTCCAGGATAACTTCTAGATTTTGACTTCAAAAATTGTGTGGATGATGGTGCCATTTATAAGATATGATAATTGGGAAAAGGGAAATCAAGACTTAAGGTTTGGTCATTTTAAGTTGCAGATGCCTTTTAGACATCCATGATGTCAAGTACCAAAGTACACTTGTATGTAAAAAGAGAGAAATTGATAATGTAAGAGAGGGGGGTTTCCATGGGTGAGGTAAGAAGGGGAAGAGATCCAATGCATAAATGAGGGGTTGGCCTTAGGTAGGAGCGATGCTTTATCTGTACTGACAGCATATAAGGTGCATATGATGGTACAGAAGGTATAGAAGACAAATGAGGGCAGTTCTTTTCCGATTTGTTTTGATTTTCTCAATGAATAAGAGGCAAGATGATCACTGGAGAGTTGGGGAGGGGTGGATTATAGGGAAGTTGGAGAGAGAGAAGGTATTAAATAGGGAATACAAATATACTAGGGAAATAGTGTTGAATTGCCAGGCAATGTTGAGTGATAGTGGATGCTGTGTGCATTACTGTCTTCAGGTTGTGGCAAGGTTCCCAAATTCTTTTTTGGTGTACCCAGCTGCTTTGTTTCTCTTCCTCACTGTGGCCTTCCTCTCCTTCTAACCCAGTTGAACAAACTACAGGTGTGGGGAGAGGCAGGCAGGCGCTCTTCATTAAGCACATCATATCACCTCTTACTGAGGGCTCAAACTACTGGTTCCTTTCACCTCTTACTCGAAACACTCCCTTTGCCCTTTGTGAGCTGAGTTACTCTCTCAGCAAGCCCCCATCTCCAATTTCCGTCTCTCTTTTTTTAATATTTATCTTTATTATTTGGCTGCATGGGGTCTTAGTTTGTTGACAGTCACTCTTTCATTTGTCTTTATGAAGACACATCATTTTACATAAAGAGAAAAATTTCCATGCTATTTTTCTATTGTTTTCCATCTTCTCCAGTTTTGAGAGTTTTTATATCTTCCCTCTCTACGTCTCTTGATACATCCCTTCTCCCCCTCCCACAGTGTATAGACATACATATGCACATGATGTACACAAAATGCTGTGTATCTTTCCATAGCTTTTCCTGTGTTCTCATATCAGAACTTTTGTTTCATTTATATAATGGGATCATACTGTAAAGACTTCCCTGCTGCTTGCTTTTCTCTAACGAAATCTTGTGGAAAATCTTCTAAATCAACACATTGATCAATATGGTCAATGAACAATCATTTATTCAACCGTTCGCCTGCTGATAGACATTAATTCTCCCCCTAGCGTTCTGTAGGTGTATGTGTATGTGTGTGTGTATATATATATATATAAAAAATTCTGTGTATATATATGTGTGTGTGTATATATATATAATTCTGTGTATATATATATACACACACATAGATGTATATGAAACTGAGGAGGGCATGGCTACCTACTCCAGTGTTCTTGCCTGGAGAATCCCCGTGGACAGAGGAGCCTGGTGGGCTACAGTCCACAGGCTCACAGAGAGTTGGACACGACTGAGCAACTGGCACAGCATGTTTATAAAACTATCTGATTGTCTGTATATGTTGGTCCTCCTAGCTCATGGATAAATTTCTAATTTCTAAGAGTGGGTCCAAGAGGATTAATATTTTTAATTGATCTTGCTAGACTGTTTTCCAAAAAAGCTTTAAAAGTTCACTTTTCCTTCAGAAATGCAGAAGAATTTTTTTTTCTTCTCATCCCTGATTCTCATTCCTTCTCAAGAGTGTTACTCTTCTGAGTTTTTGCCATCAGGCAAGAAAAGTAACCGCATTGTAACTTTGGTTTATATCTTTCTGACTGCTGGTGTGACTGAGCATCCTTGGTGGATAAGCACCTGATTTGGAGCCAGTCTGCCTGAGACTTCACTTACAGCTGTGTGACCTTAGAAAAATTATTTACCCTCTCTGTGCCAGTTTCCTTGTCTCTATAATGCGATAATAATAGTTCCCACTGCATAGTATGGTTGAAGAGTATTAGATAAATCACTGGGACAGTTTCTGGCACATAGTACACAGTAAAAAAAAAGTTTTTAATATGTTTATCGGCTATTTGAATATGCTCTTCTGTGAAATGACTATATCTTTTGCTCATTTTAAATTGGATCATTTTCTTTCTTCTTTCCATCAAACATTTCTATCAGATCTTGTTTCAAAACCCCTTTCAATAAAGCTTTTAAAGATGTTTTTCATGTATGGCATATACCTTTCATGTTAAATTTAATTCTGTGTAACTTGTCACTACAATGAATAACTTTTATTATTTCTATTGCTAACTGTTATATAAATATTATAGAGAAAAGGTATTGAATTTTAAATATTTATCTCATATTGAGCCATCCAATGGTCTTATTCTAGGAATTCTTGTTCCTAATTTTGGGTTTCCTAGGCATATAATTAATTATTGAAATTAATTATCTCCTTTCTCCTTGTATTTGTAATGGTTATTTTATTTTCCTCTTGTAATATAAGAACCTTCAAAACAGTGATGAACAGCAGGTATCCCTGTCTTGTTCCTGATCTTAGTAAAATGAGAAATTCTATATGTGGAAATAGCTTTGATTTGTCCCAACAAATCAAATAGCAAGTCCCATCATGCTCCTCATCTTCCATTCCTGATGTCTGTGCTATGGCTTTCAGACTTGTCTAGCTAGCCTCCACAATCACATAAGGCAATACTTTCCCTCCCTCTATTTGGTGAGGGGAAAGGAACCAGTTTGTGAAATTAAAGTCCAAGGAGGGAAAGAAGAACATGGACTAGGGTACCTCCCCCCTGGGGGACAGCTAAAGCTCAGCACACCATGCGTCTTCTGCTTTTCCTTCATAAGTCAGTTCTCTAAGCACACACACACACACACACACACACACAATCTCTTGCTCATTCTCCTTTTGTTGGATCTTCATTCTTCAAATATTAATTGTTTAGAAAGCTGTGGTCACATGTTTGGACAACTTAAGAAGCTTATTTTGAGCATCAGAATAAAATTTGAAAACTTAAAATTAAGACTTAGAGCATTAGTTTCCTATTTTCAATATTATAAGTTATATTTCATATATATTTTGACAGACTATTTAAACTCACATACTTATTAAATCTTTTCTACATAAATTATCTACAGCTTTATAAGGTTCATATGAAAAGTTTTATGCAAAATAATATTTGACACATTTATATACTTTCAAAAATTTACTTTCATTCTTAGGAAGGAGTGTAATAGCCAAATTTAGGTAGTTTTTAAAGTTTTAAAACTTTTAAAAACTAAAACTCTCATTTACTTTGACAAAAAACAAAATTTAGAATACAGTTTGTCAGTTTCTGAAAAAGACATATCTACCACATGAATGAACCATTTACTAAGTGTTTCCCCAAGAAAAATTAAAATCTACATCCACACAATGACCTATAAAAAACTATTCATAGCAGTTTTATTTCTAATAGTCTAAACCTAGAAAAAATCTCAAATGTTAATCAATAAGTTAACCAACAGTACAACAGAACAATTAGCAATAAAAAGAATTATAGATGCATGCAAAAACATGGATTAATTTCAAAATCACAATGCTAAATCAAGGAAGCTAGGTGAGAGAGAGCAAGAGAACACAACTATAAAAAAATTTTTTTAAAGCTATTTAAGACTATATAGTCTTTTATTTTAAGATAAAAGTGAACACATTAAGGATTAATTTAATAACATACATTATATATTAAAATATTTCTGTTTGGGATAATTTGAGAACAATTTTCAGATTTTGAATTTGATAATACTATGAGCTTATACTTAATATTTCTTGGTCAAAATACACTCTCAATGTAAGTATATATACATACTTCTACATTCATAGTAAATAGACTTTCATTTCTCTTAGTTTTTCTTTTTTCTTCTTTCAGATTTGTGCAGTGGTTCATAAATTTGTTTTCTATAAATCCTCATATAATGGAAGTAGCTCAAAATGAGAATACTGAAGAACAGTAGCATCAGGAGAAAGAGGAAAGCTGCAACCGTGTAAGCATTTGGACTGAAATAAGAAAAGAAAAGTCATTAGAAGTCGTTGCTCATTTTGGTTGTTAATTTAGTCAAATATTTTTTGAATGGCTAGCTGCTACGCCATTGTTCTCTGTCAGTGATGAATGAGATTTATAAGACATCTTGTCTCCCCTCACGGTGTTTGAGGCTGACCAGAGAGGAAGCTAGACCGTGTGACTGATGAACATGATGAGAGAAGGAAGTATGAAGTGCCATGGGAGCCAGGTGTCAGGAAGGCCTTCCAATGGAGATAGGTGAGAGTTAGCTAGATATGACAAGGATTAGGAGTATTAGTGAGAGTTAGATAAAAATGTTAGAGAGTGGAGAAGGAGACTAAGGGTGGGCATAATATTTTAGGCTAAGGGAGATGCATTACAAAGGCATGGAAGCATAAGAAAACCTGAAGATCAGCCCCAGACATTCTGGAACTAAAACCAGTTCAGTGTGACTGGAATTTAGGTGCTAATGCTCAGTGATTAGGGATGAGGAATCATAAGTTGTTCAAGGTGCAAAAGACAAGCTACGGAGGGTGGATTTTAGTATAAAGGCAAGAGGGAGTTTCAGACATGTGATACAGCATTCTCATTTTTGAAGGACGATTCTGATTGTAGTGTGAAGAATAGATGAGTGGCATGCATGAATATGGAGGGAGAAAACCATTTATGAGGTTTTTATAATAACCAAATATGGTGAGAGTTTTAATTGGTTAGTGGCTGTAAAAATGGGGAGAAATGGATAGATCTAAGGTATATTTGGAAGTTAGATTGGGTGATCTTGGTGATTAAGATGTGAGGTTTGAGAAATGTGTTAGAATAAAGGATATCTCCTAAATTTGGGGATGATGTAACTCTGAGGATGGTAGCACCATTCACTGACATAGGAAATTCACAGGTAAGAACACTTTAGAGGGTATTTGTGAATATAGTTGGCTTACTTTTGGGCATATTGAATTTGAGGTACAACAGGGTCAGCCAGGTGTGTGTGTGTGTGTACATAGATGCTACTTTCAGCTGGGATCCAGACCTCTTGCCACTTCACCTCATGTGTCTCCCATCAGAGTAGATTTATTTCTTAAGCCAAACACTGTGCTGTTTTCTACTTTGTGTCCTGGTGCCTGACTTTCATTTTTAGTTCCCTTTTAAATCATAATTATTTGTTTGCCATTTTACACTTTTCCCAGGTCCCCAGCCTCATTAGTCTGACCTTCCTTCTCTGTGGATACAAGCTTAATCTAGCTCCAGTGAATCATTTGCTTCTTAGAAATTAAATAACTAATTTAATAAATGATCTGGTATATGCCACGACTGTGCTGGGTTCTGGTAAAACAATAATGGGTAAAAACAGACATAGTCTTCACCCTTAGAGACCTTAAATATTTAGCGGGGACATAACCATTAATCAGATAACGAGAAAATAAATATAAAATTGAACTTCTAATAAAAACAAAGTAGGAGAGGTAATGCAATGAAAGCTTACTATGGTAGGATTTAAACCTGGTGAATTGGTCAAGAAATGCCCCCATGAGGAAAAGATAATTATTCTAAACTTTGAAGAATTAAATGGAAGTGGATTTGGTAAAGTTAAGTAGGTAAGGAGGGGAAGGAAGAGATCCCAGATAGAGAAAATAGCGTGTGCAGAGCTCCTGCTGTAGAACAGTGTACAGAGAAGGCCAGGGATTAAAAGAAGGTTGGTAGGTCTGGAGCTGAGAAAATAAAGGGAATGTGACGCAAGATGAGATTGGAGCAGTGGGTAGCAACTAGGTCAGAAAAGGTTTTGCAGGTCATGTTAAGAAGTCCCCATTTTAAGGAAAGAAACTTAAAAGTTTTAAGTTACTAAAATTAGCATTAGGGATCTACTGCAATAATTCAGATCAGAGATAATAGTAACTTGAATTAGAGTGGAGTAGTGGTGATGGGTTTGGTAAGAAGTGGATTCATTTAAGGGCGATTTAAGAGGTTAAATGAATGAGAGTCAGTGATTGGATGAGCTGGAGGAGAGAGAGAGAGCGATATGAGTGACAACCTAGGTTTTGTGTTTTTCAGTTTTGACTGTTAGGTGTCTGGCTTGTGCAGTTGGATCTGCTATTTCCTGAGAGAGGGGACATTGGAAAAATAGGGTCGCCATATTGTTCAACTCCAGAGGGTAGCATTCACATTATAGCCTATGGGATTGAATTCTCTGGGAACTGTGCAATGATGATCCATAGAGCTGAATGCAATTACCTTGATGAGTTAGTTTTAGAGTAAGACAAATAATGGGGTAAGGGAATGGGTGATAAGATCATGAGTTCATTGTTGGACATGTGCAGTCTGACCAGTCTTTGAGATATCCCAGAGAAGAGGTTAAGTAGACAGTGGGATATATGACCCTGGGTGGGGTTAGAGATATGATTTGGGAGTTGTGTATTTATAGATGCTAACTGAAATCATGGGTATGGATGAGCTTGCCAGAGTGAGCAGCTCAGAAAACCAGGACTGAGCCCTCCCTAAGGGAGGTCAGCATTTAATGGCTGGTGATATAGGTTGTAAGTTAAGGCTCTTTACTAGAAAGATAGAGAATGGCTACAGAAGGCTAGGAAAACCTACAGAGCAATATGGCAGCCAAAAGGAAAGTCAACTCTAATGAACGCTCAAATATAACGTGGACTGAGCAGTGTCTGTCAGATTTAGTGTAGGCCAGTTCCAGTTCAAGATGGTGACAAAGGAAGCTCCTGAACGTACATCCTCCCACAGACATACCTGTCCTAGAGCTATGTGTAGAACAATTCCCTCCAAAAGAAAACCAGAAATTCACTGAGCAATGCCTACACATTGGGTGAATGAGAAAAACCCACCCACATAAAAATGGGTAGGGAGAGACTGAGGCATCATCTTACCCAAAACCCTATCCTAGCAAAGCAATATACAATGGAGAGGGAACTCACAACTCTTAACTTCTCCCTAAGAGGTTTGGATCTAATATCCCGTACCTCAGCTTTTAAAACTTCCACCTGAGGGATGGGACCCTCAAACACCTAGCTTTGAAAGCCAACTGGGCTTCACCCATGAAACCCACAAGGGTAGAGCAAACAAATGGGCTCCTGAGAACTCTTGGTAGCTAACACCCTCTCTCATTATCCATCACTCCCTCTCCACCCCAGCACAGAATCTGCAGACTGAAATGCTCATTTCCCAATCTTTCCATGAAAGAGTTGTTGTTTTTCAGTTGCTAGGTCGTGTCCAACTCTTTGAGACCCCATGGACTGCAGCAGGCCAGGCCTCCCTGTTCCTCACCATCTCCTGGAGTTCACCCAAGTTCATTTCCATTGAGTTGGTGATGTTATCCAACCATCTCATCCTCTGCTGCCCTCTTCTCCTTTTGCCTTCAATCCTTCCCAGCATCAGGACCTTTTCCAATGAGCTAGCTGCTTTTAGCTTAGCTAGAAGCTGCCATCTGAGGGCTAGGCTCCTAATATGACACTAATCTAGGGGCCTCCCCAGGGACTGGGGATGCTAGCAGGTGCCCTCCTGCTGCCTCTCCCCAGGTCACCTGAAATAATGATATCTCTGAAATGATGCTGTGCATTCTTCTGATGCCCCAGCTTCCACGGCTGTTCCTCAGGGGGACACACCACTTGATCACCTGGCTCTGGTAGGCAGCAGAGCTTAAGTTCACCAGTCCCACAGGACTGTGACAGAGAAACTATTCTTAACTGGTTATTCTCTCAGGGCTCAGCACAGAGGGAAGAGAAAGCAAGGCCCATCTTTCAGTCTTTTTCCAAAAGTAGTCCACTTGCATACTTTGAAAGCTGCTGCTTGCAGGTCCAGCTTCCAGCCAGTCTGCATCTTGCTTCTGACTGAGATCCTCTCTCTGGGACACTGACAGGTCCTGGTATACCCTCACCTACTGGGGAATGCTAAGAACTAAGAAGGCAGCTCGGGCAATCACGAGGGTTTAAAAGACAACAGCTAGGGCTAGGCTGAACAGTAAGTTCCATCTCCTACATAAGACTACTCCTTCTTGCCTGGGAGAAGTGGCTATTTTATCTATTGCATAGAAACTAACACAGAAAAATCAAGAAAAATGAAGAAACAGAGAAATAATTTCCAAACAAAAGTACAAGATAAAATCTTCAGAAGCAGACCTTCATGAAATGGAGATAGGTAATTTACCTGATAAAGAGTTCAAAATAATGGTCCTGAAGGTGCTCACTGAGGTCAGGAGAACAAGGCATGAGCAAGTGAGAATTTCAACAGAGATAAAATATGTAAGAAAGTGCCCAACAGATTTAGTGCAGGTCAAAGCGATTCTAATGAGAAGTAATGGGTGGAGTGATAAGATAGAAAGCAGGCTGAATGGGTTAGCAAAATAGGGATGAAATATAGGGAAATGGGGCTTCCCAGGTGGTGCTAGTGGTAAAGAACCCACATGCCAGTGCAGGAGACATAAGGGACACTTCAGGTTCAATCCTTGAGTCTGGAAGATCACCTGGAGTAGGAAATGGCAACCCAGTATTCTTGCCTGGAGAATCCCATGGACAGAGGAACCTGGAGGGCTACAATCCATGGGGCTGCATGGAGTTGGACTACTTCAGTGTTGAAGTAATTGTTACAGAGAGTGGAAACTTTGGTTGACCAGAGAAAGAAGGATTTCCAGGTAGTGTTGGCGACTTATATAAAGTTGGTGATCAATTTGCTCTGTTGTGTAACTTTCTTTACTTGGCTCATCAGACGTCACTGCAAAGAAAGTAGGTAGTTCGGGGCTTGTCAAGAGTGGGCGCCACATTCTAGAGCGTACTAGAAAGTAGTTATTAAAACAGAAGGCCTTGTCTGAAATGTAAGAAAATAGGAAATAAAAAGGAAGAGGTTAGAAGTAGAGGTGAAGGGACTTCCCTGGTGGTCCAGTAGCTAACACTCCATGCTCCCAATGCAGGGGGTCTGGGTTCTATCTCTGGTCAGGGAACTAGATCCCATGTGCCACAACTAAGAGTTTGCAGGCTGAAACTAAAGATTTTGCATCCTGCAACCAAGAAAAACAAAAAAGATACTACATGCCTTCACTAAAAGAAAAAAAATGTAGAGGTTAAGGTCCCAAGGAAGATGAAGAAGAGTTGTAGTGGGTGTAGCTGAATTAGCAAACTGGGAATGTCTGAGAATAAGATGTCTGAATTGATGCTTTAGTAAGCAGAGAAATTACGATAGTATTGATCATGCCTAAGACATAACACTGGGAGAGGATGGCCAAAGTACGGTGCAGGAGGGGGACATCAAGGATTAGGAAAGGCCACGATGGTGGGTGCTTGCCATAGAGGTGAAAACAAGATGACATTTGAATGAGGGGGACTTTGGAGAGGGTGCAGCAGTGAGGATAGAGAAAGGACAGGGGTACATCAGATGCCATGAACTTCAAAGGGTAAGTGTTTTAAAATTTTGTTTTTTGTTTTTCAGAAGAATCATGATCTGCGAGTAGTGATGGTGCTCTGTGGCACAGACAGAGCTCAGAGGACAGGACTTAGGTGAATTTGCTGGTTAAATGGTGGCAACTCCAAAGGACACACAGTGGAAAACTTGAGGTGGTTGAAAATTGGGCCAGAAAGCAAAGAAACAGTAAGATCCTTGCCTCCTACAAACTGATCTCCAGTCATTGGTTTGCTCATGAAAAGGGCTCTCTTACCACCAGCTAACCTCTGCTCTGCCTCTGGACCCTTCAGGGCTCAGGCATGACAGAGACTGAACTGCAGTCACTAAACTAAAGGACTATCCCTGTGTTGCACCATATTCTCTGGTTGCTGAAATCCAGCTCCTGGGAGGTGAGCTGGGCAAATCGGTGAGATCCCTTAGTAGGTGAGATCTCCCTTTACTCTTTCTTCTCCTCCCTAACTCATCAACTCCCTCCCGCTTCTGTTGGTGGATACGTGCATGGACATATGTTCTTAATATTCATCTAAATCAAACGTATAGATCTAATGAGAAAGAGAAGTTGCTGCAAAAAGGCTATACATGTTTCCCAAAGTTACTTATTATTAGAAACAGGCATGACTTATCTCCTTTGCAGATTATTCACACCATTAACCTCCCATTAGCACAAAAAATTAAGGAGTCAGTAATATTTAAAATAGGGCCGTAAGTAATTTAATTGTTTATGGTCCACTCTTGTTTAATGTTTTCCAAAACAAAAAACAAAAAACACAGGACAGAGATAATTATCTGCAGTCCCAACTTTTGTGTTAAGACTTTTTACTCTGCTCTCGAAGGAAACTAAAGCTGAGTCCAGGGAAATGCTTTTCCTACCTGTTTCCTGTATGCATTGGAATGATGACTGGTGGCCAAGGGCTGACCCAGGGTCAGCGGGGGCACAACCCCTGCCTCCTTCCTGTCCCCACTGCTGCAGTCTACCATGTGCCCTTAGGTGGAGTTGAAAGTCACTTTTGATTGGGAAGACAATGGCTTCCCAATTGTTGAGGATGAGCATAAGGGGACCTGAGGTGCAGTAACAATTCTCAGGAATTCCTTCCTCCTGTATCCTTGGTATAATAGTTACATACAACTTTTAGGATGTCACATATAGGACAGAAGTATAAAGGTCCCAGGAAAAGAGGGGAGAGCTGTGTTTACTTTTCTGTATCTTTTACAACTTCCCGAATTAAGGCCTAATTAGGCACCAATCATTACCTGGGAATCACTCCAAAGGTCTCTATTGCAAATATAGTGGTTAGGTTACAGAAACTGCAATAAAGAAAAATATTAAAGATTAGATTAAATACAATATATAAAAGACTCTGGCCCATCTCTATGGTAACCAAATCATGTATAATCTTAGTTAAGGTGTGATTTTCTGTTTTCTTTTTTGTTTCAAGATAGTAATTCTATTACTACCAAAAGAAATTTTAATCAAACTGAGTATTGCCTTCCATTTTACAGAGAAAAATCTCCACTGTAATGAATGGGAATTATGAATGCTGCTGCTGCTAAGTCACTTCAGTCGTGTCCGACTCTGTGCAACCCCATAGATGTCAGCCCACCAGGCTCCACCGTCCCTGGGATTCTCCAGGCAAGAACACTGGAGTGGGTAGCCATTTCCTTCTCCAATGCATGAAAGTGAAAAGTGAAAGTGAACTTGCTCAGTCGTGTCCGACTCTTCGCGACCCCATGGACTGCAGCCTACCAGGCTCCTCCGTCCATGGGATTTTCCAGGCAAGAGTACTGGAGTGGGTTGCCATTCCCTTCTCCAGAATTATGAATGAAATATATTTAAATGTATACTCCCTTCTTTGTTCTGTTGATAATTTCACTGCAAAATCACAGTGGGTAGACGGATGTGGAAGAATTGCTAAGCATTTTGTTCCCTTCGGTGGACAACTTCACTAATTTAATTAGCTTTATTTTAATTTTTTTTTGAGTTGTTTTAAAATTGAAGTACAGTATAGTTGATTTACAAGGTTGTGTTAATTTCAAGTGTAAAGCAAAGTGATTCAGTTATACATTTATCTATTCTTTTTCAGATTCTTTTCCCCTATAGGTTATTATAAAATATTGAGTATAGTTCCCTCTGCTAAACGATAGATCCTTGTTGGTTATCTATATTATATACAGTAGTCTCTATATGCTAACCCAACCTTCTAATTTATCCCTCCTGTCTTTTTTCCTTTTGGTAACCATAAATTTGTTTTCTATGTCTGTGAGTCTATTTCTGTTTTGTGAATAAATTAATTTTTGTCTTTTTTAGATTCCACATATAAGTGATATTATATGATATTTGTCTTTGTCTGTCTTGCTTATTTCACTTAGCATGGTAATCTCTAGGTCCATCCATGTTGCTGCAAATGGCATTATTTCCTTCATTTTTGTGGCTGAGTAATATTCCACTGTGTGTTTTTGTGTGTGTATAAAACATCTTCTTTATCCATTCATCTGTTGATAGACATTTAGGTTGTTCCCATGTCCTGGCTATTGTAAATAGTGATGCAGTGAACACTGAAGTGCATGTATCTTTTCAGATTATAGTTTCCTCCAGATATAACCCAGGGGTGGGATCCCTTAATCATATGGTAGCTCTATATTTAGTTTTTTAAGAAACCTCCATACTGTTCTCCATAGTGGCTGTACCAATTTACATATCTACAACTGTGTAGGAAGGTTCCCTTTTCTCTATACCTTTCTGTGCAAGTGAAAGTCTCTCAGTTGTGTCCGACTCTGTGCGAGCCTATGGACAATACAGCCCATGAAATTCTTCAGGCCAGAATACTGGAGTGGGTAGCCATTCCCTTCTCCAAGGGATTTTCCCAACTCAGGGATCAAACCCAGGTCTCCCACATTGCAGGTGGATTCTTTACCAGCCGAGCCACCAGGGAAGCCCTAGCATTTATTATCTGTAGACTTTTTGGTAATGGCCATTCTGATGGATGTGAGGTGACACTTCATTGTAGTTTTGATTTGCATTTCTATGATAATTAGCAACGTTGGATATTTTTTTCGTGTGCCTTTTGGTCATCTTTGTGTGGAGAAATGTCTTTTAAGATCTTTGGTCCATCTTTTTTGATTGGGTTGTTTGTTTTTTTGATATTGAGCTATATATGCTGTTTGTATATTTTGGAAATTAATCACTTGTCAGTAGCATTGTTTGCAGATATTTTCTCCCCGTCCATAGGTTGTCTTTTAATTTTGTCTATTGCTTGTTTTGCTGTGCAAAAGCTTTTAAGCTTAATTAGGCCCCGTTTGCTTATTTTTGTTTTTATTTTTATTACTCTAGGGGGCTATCCAAAAAGATACTGCTGTTTGACATATTTATGTCAGAGTGTTCTGCCTGTGTTTTTGTCTGTGAGTTTTATAGTATCCAGTCTTACATTTAGGCTGTTAATCCATTTTGAATTTAATTTTCTATGTGGTGTTAAAGAATGTCCTAATTTTATTCTTCTACATGTAGCAGTTCAGTTTTCCCAGTACCACTTATTGAAGAGACTATCTTTTTTCCAATGTGTATTTTTGTCACCTTTGTCATAGATTAATTGACCATAGATGTGTGGGTTTACCTCTGGGCTTTCTATCCTGTCTCATTGACCTATATTTCTGTTTTTGTGCCAAACTGTTTTAATGACTGAAGCTTCATAGAGTAGTCTGAAGTCAAGGATCCTGATTCTTCCAGCTACATTTTTCTTTCTTAGGATTGCTTTGATTACTTGAGGTCTTTTGTGTTTTCACATAAATTTTAAGATTTTTTTTGTTCTAGTTCTGTGAAAATACAATTGGTAATTTGATAATGATTGTTTTGAATATGTAGATTGCTTTGGGTAGTATAATCATTTTGGCAGTATTGATCCTTCTAATCCAAGAACATGGTATATCTTTCTATCTGTATCATCTTCAGTTTCTTTAATCAGCATCTTATAGTTTTCAGAGTACAAGTCTTTTGCCTCCTTAGGTTTATCCCTAGGTATTTTATCTCTTATAATTTAGCATATTGCTTGGGATGAGATAGTATATAGCTAAATAAACATTAATATATGGTTCCATCTATCTTCATGTGGGAGAAGAGAGAAGAAAAGAACTTAATTTTATTGAGTCTTTGTTACGTGCCCAGCAAAATTAGAGATTTTTACCCAGACACATCATTTAATCTTCAAAATAAAGATAGGTTTTACTGACTTACTTTACAGATAAATAAACTTAAAAAGACTGCTATTTGCTTAAGAGATGGCTAGATGGCATCACCAACTCGATGGGCATGAGGTTGAGTAAACTCTGGGAGTTGGTGATGGACAGGGAGGCCTGGCATGCTGAGATTCATGGGGTCACAAAGAATTGGACATGACTGAGTGACTGAAATGAACTGAACTGAACTGAGATAGTTACTAGTGGCAAAATTTGGACTCAAACCAAAGTAGACTCTCTAACATAATGTTCTCAAGGTCCACTGATATTGTTTCAAGTGGCAAGATATCCTTCTTTTAATGGCCAGATAATATTCCACTGTACATATACCACATTTTCTATAACAATTCATCCACCCTTGGACATTTACATTTGTTCCATATCTTGGCAATTGTAAATAATGCTTCAGTGAACATTTAGTTCAGTTAAGTTCAATTGCTCAGTCATGTCCAACTCTTTGCAACCCCATGGACTACAGCACGCCAGGCTTCCCTGTCCATCATCAACTCCTGGAGCTTGCTCAAACTCATGTCCATCAAGTCAGTGATGTCATCCAACCATTTCATCCTCTGTCATCCCCTTCTCCTCCTGCCTTCAACCATTCCCAGAATTAGGGTCTTTCCCAATGAATCAGTTTTCACATCAGGTGGCCAAAGTATTGGAGCTTCAGCTTCAGCATCAGCCCTTTCAATGAATATTCAGGACTGATTTCCTTTAGGATGGACTGGTTTGATCTCCTTGTAGTCCAAGGGACTCTCAAGAGTCTTCTCCAACACCACAGTTCAAAAGCATCAATTCTTCAGCGCTCAACTTTCTTTATGGTCCAACTCTCACATCCATACATGACTACTGGAAAAACCATAGCTTTGACTAGACAGACCTTTGTCAGTAAAGTAACGTCTCTGCTTTTTAATATGCTGTCTAGGTTGGTCATAGCTTTTCTTCCAGGGAATAAACATCTTTTAATTTCATGGTTGCAGTCACCATCTTCAGTGATTTTGGAGCTCCCCAAAATAGTCTCTCACTGTTTCCATTATTTCCCCATCTATTTGCCATGAAATGATGGGACCGGATGCCATGATCTTAGCTTTCTGAATGTTGAGTTTTAAGCCAACTTTTTCACTCTCCTCTTTCACTTTCATCAAGAAGCTCTTTAGTTACTTCTTGCTTTCTACCATAAGGGTGGTATCATATGCATACCTGAGGTTATTGATATTTCTCCTGGAAATCTTCATTCCAGCTTATGCTTCATCCAGTCTGGCATTTCTCATGATGTACTCTGCATATCAGTTAAATAAGCAGGGTGACAATATACAGCCTTCAGGTACTCCTTTCCCAATTTGGAACTAGTCTGTTGTTCCATGTCCAGTTCTAATTGTTGCTTCTTGACCTGCATACAGTTTTCTCAGGAGGCAGGTCAGGTGGTCTGGTATTCCCATCTCTTTCAGAATTTTCCACAGTTTGTTGTGCTCCAAATAGTCAAATGCTTTGGTATAGTCAATGAAGCAGAAGTAGATGTTTTCCTGGAATTCTCTTGCTTTTTCTGTGATCCAGTGGATGTTAACAATTTGATCTCTGGTTCGTCTGCCTTTTCTAAATCCAGCTTGAACATCTGGAAGTTCACAGTTCACGTACTGTTGCAGCCTAGCTTGGAGAATTTTGAGTGTTACCTTGATAGTGTGTGAATAAGTGAAATTGTGTAGTAGTTTGAACATTCTTTGGCATTGCCCTTCTTTGGGATTGAAATGAAAACTGACATTTTCCAGTCCTGTGGCCACTGTTGAGTTTTCCAAATTTGCTGGCATATTGAGTGCAGCACCTTCACAGCATCAGTTTTTAGCATTTGAAATAGCTCAGCTGAAATTCCATCACCTCCACTAGCTTTGTTCACAGTGAACATGGGGGTGCATATATCTTTTGAAGTTGGTGGTTTTGTTTTCTTCAGATAGTACAGAGGAATGGAATAGTTGAATCATATGGTGGGTTCTATTTAATATTTTCATAAACCTCCATAACAGTTTTCCATAACGGCTACATAAATTTACATTCCCACCTACAGTGCACAAGGGTTTTCTTTTCTTTACATGCTCATCAACATTTACCTCTTATCTTTTTGGTAACAGTCATTCCAACAGGTGTGAGGTGATATCTCACTGTGGTTTTGATTTGTATTTCTCTGATAATTAGTCATATTGAAGACCCTTTCATGTACTTGTTGGCCATCTGTATGTCTTCTTGGAAAAAATGTCTAATTAATTCAATTTTAAAATTGGGTTTTTTTCCTTTTTGATATTGAATTGTATGAGTTCTTTATATATTTTGATATTAACCCCTTATCAGATATATAATTTGCAAATATTTTCTCTCATACTGTAGGTTGCCTTTTCATTTTATTGTGGGTTTCCTTTGCTGGGCAGAAGCTTTTTAGTTTGAGGTAGTTTCACTTGTTTGTTTTTTATTTTGTTGGTGTCAAATAAAAAAATACTGCAAAGACTCACATATTGGAGCTTACCACCTATATTTTTTTTTCTAGGAGTTTTATGGTTTTAGGGCTTATGTTGAAGTCTGTATTCCATTTGGAGTTAATTTTTGTGTATAGTGTTAGATAGTGGTCTAATATCATTCTTTCACAGGTCCAATTTTCCCAACAGTGTTTTTGAAGATATTTTCCTTTCCCCCACTGTATATTCTTGGCTACTTTGTCATAAATTAAGTGCCTGAATATGTGTGAGTTTATTTCTGGAGATTTCTATTTTATTCCATTGATCCATGTGTCTTTTTATGTGTATATCATACTTTTTTGATTATTGCTTTGCAATGTAGTTTGAAATCAGGGAGTATGATGCTTCCAGCTTTGTTGTTCTTTCTCAAGACTGCTTTGGCTTTGGGGGATCTTTTGCAATTGCACACAAATTTTAGGATAGTTTGTTTTATTTCTGTGAAAAACATCATTGGAATTTTGATAGGGATTGCTTTGAATCTGTAGATTGGTTGGGTAATATGGAACTTTTTCTTTCTCTTCATTTTTTTCTTTTTCTTTTTGAAGAGCTTTCTACTCAGCTCCTTTTCTCATAACCCTCAGTTTCTTTCCTGTGGGTATCTCTTAAAATCTCTTTTCTTCTAGTATGTCAGTTAACTTATTTGTATTTTCAAAACTCTTTACTATCAGCTATTCTCTCCAACTCAAGTCCCAAATTAAATTTTTAGCTGTCTGTAGGACATCTTCACTCAGACATTTCATTGTCCTCTCAAATACAAAGTCAGAACTCTTATCTCATTATTTCCAGCAAAACAAAACCACCTCATTATCTACTGTGGTCAAAGAAAATACCATAATTTTTAATCACCTAGTCTAGAAAACTTGAAACCATGTAAATTCCTTCTTTTCCTTCACTTGGCACATTAGATCAATATAATATGTCTTTCCCTGATAAATATTTATTAGATTTTTTCCTTTCCATTCTTACTAGCAACACAGCTTCCTTTGATCCCTGTCTTGTTAATTCCATTTCTCTCATTTATCTGTAATTTACTTTCTGTTCATAGTATTCTTTCTTCTTAGGCTAATTTTCCTAGAACTACTCTCTCATCACAATGCTCCTCTAGTAAAGATACTAAAGAGGCTCTCTAGGACATGGTTTGAAATTGACTTCAACATTATGAATTGCCTTGGATTAATTTGCATCCTTTGTTTTTGACCTTCCTCATGCAAGGTATTGGGTTGGCCAAATGAACGAACATTTTGGCCAACCCCAAATTTTCCACCATGTTAATGTTCAGCTCAATTCCATTATTAGTGTGATTTCTTTCATTTGAAGGGTCTGTCTTAGTTCTCTGACAATATAAATTCTTAATATTCCCTGTCCTCTGGGAAATTTTCTCCTGATGCTCAATATTGATTTTTCCCATCTCTGAATTATTATTGTGCTTATCAATAATACAAACGATTATATTTGAAAGATAGGTGTTTGCTCTGATTTAACCTCCTTTGGTCTTAGGTGTACCCTCCGCTCTTCCTTCCCCAACCAGTTTAATTACAAGCATCTTGAAGGCTGAGATTATCCTTATGCTCTATTTTGCATCTATCATAGCAATGAAACGTAGTGAAGTACTCAGCATGTTAACTGTGCATAGATTATGTTGAACATGAAATCCTATCTCTTACTGCCACAGAATGTTTAACATGATTGCTCCAAAATGAAAAAGCAAATGTGACACGAATACTTAAGTGACATTGTGGGTTCAGTTTCAAACCACCACAATAAAGTGAACCCTGCAATAAAGCAAGTCACACCAATTTTTTGGCTTCCCAGTGCATATAAAAGTTACGTTTACACTATACCATAGTCTATTAAGTGTGCAATAGCATTATGTCTAAAAAAAGAATGTACTTATCTTAATTATTTCTCAAAAATGTTAACCATCATCAGAGCCCTCAATAAGTCATAGTCTTTTTGTTGGTGGGGGGTTTGAAATATTGCAGGCATTACTAAAATGTGACTCAGAGACATGAAGTGAGCAAACGCTGTTGGACAAATGGCACGGATAAGCCTTACTGACCAAGGGTTGCTACAAACCTTCAATGCAGTATCTTTGAAGCACAATAAAGCAAAGCATAATAAAATGAGGTATGCCTGTAATTGGATGGCTGGGTGATATCAAATTAAATCAAGAAAATAAAAAATGTAATTTTTAGAAACTAATGCTAAAACTATTATAATGGAACATTTATATTCACCTATAGTTTGGATCCAGGATCTTCACACGAAACACATACATTCCAGAATGGTCCAAGGGCCAAACCAAATGGTTATAGTTAGACTTGTTGATAATCTCATATGGTTGACTTAAATCTCCTGGTTTTCCAATAGCATAAGAAAAACAATGCTTATAGTTCTGAATAGAAAACAAAAACCTTAAGGTCATTATCTGAATTTTATAAACAAAATTATATTCCCATATGTTTATTTTGGAAAATTATTTAAAGATATAATAATTATTCCCATCTCTTTTATCATTTTAGTGTTGTATATTAATAGTATTTTTAGAGGCTATCTTGGGTTAAAGTCTGATTAAAAGTGAGGCTTAGTGAAAGCAAATACTTTATTTGCAAACAATAATTTAATAAATTAGGTTGTTAAGAACCTGTAAGTATTTTATTTCCCTAAATCTAAAAAATACAAAATCCTTCATGGATACTTAATTTAGGGACAGATACAATTTTGATTATAAGGTATGGATACAATAGTAGTTAAATTGATAGCTTTCCATGAATGATGTCAGATTCGTGATCTCCAAAGAAGATTTAGCTTTGGAACCAGGGACCAGGCTTGATCACTCAAGAGCTTTTGTGTAGCAGAGTTTTATTAAAGTAAAAAAAGGGACAGAGAAAGCTTCTGACATAAACATTAGAAGGGGGACAGAAAGTGCCCCACTAGCTAGTCTTATGAAGGCCTTATATACTTTTACCAGACCCACTCCCATAACAATACATCTTAAATTAACAAGATTAGAACTAACAACAGAACGGTCTTACCAGACTGACTCCCACAACATACATATTAATTTATAACAAGATTAGTCAGAAGGTTCTTGTTAAGAAGGAGAAATATGTCCTCAAACAGGATGCATTGTTATTATATAATCTTTAGTACAAAGCTTAAGGAAAAACATACCTTTGAGCAAGATGAGTTTTGTTGTGTTATTATTAGCTCTGGGCTTAAAAAAATAAGTGACTAAGACTAAGGAATGTAGGGAAAAAAAGTTTGTCCCTTTCTCCTCCTGGAGAGCCCTGGACTTCTTCCTTGAGGGCCCTGTACTCCTTATCAACCTACCTAAGAATCAGCTCTCTCAAAATCTTCCCCTAGGCATTTTATTTATTTCCATTTACCACTACTGTCTCTCTGTGGGTCTCAAGATACAAACTGGAAAGGATATTTGTTTATCTCTTGTTCCCCTTTTTAAAAGCATAGACACTATATTTTTTTAAGTCACTTTGTTAAAGTTATGTTTAGAAAATAAAATCCTAAAATAATACACGGCATTTCTTCTGGATACTTGTAGATCCTGTATGCTTTTACACCCTACTTAAAGTGTTGCTCATCTCTTTGTCATGCATTCTCACTGTGGCTGAATTCTTTCTATAGCTTTTGAATGAGTAACTACCATTTGATTTGCTCAAGTGGTAATTATTTCTAGGGCTTTTCTTCACATTCTTCCTACATTTTGACAATTTTCAATATGCAGATATTGTGTACTTTCTTAACTTTACTTGGTTTTGATGATAATCAGTAACAGTTCATATAGTCCCTGGCCTCATGAATTACTATTCATTTTTAGCCAAGGACGTCTTGGATTACTACAGAGTCATGTCCAGAAACTCAGCTCACATCCTGAGTTATTAAGTATGTAGCTAGGCATTCGTAATCCACATTCTCCCTTTCCTTCTCAAACTCTAACATTAACTTAGAAGAACCTGTGAAAATGCCACCTTTGTTTGTGAGTCCTTCAGATTTTCTCTTGAGAAATTACAGTCTGTAAGCTACTTCCCAGGTTTTAATACAAATGTCACTCATCCTTATAGAATCAGGACTACGCAGGAACTAGTGCAGCTCTAAGAACTGGAAGGCTATTTCATTTCAGGTATATGTTTCAGGAAGACAGTACCTCTGATTGCCATGTTGAATAAATACACAGTGACACTGTTTAGTAAGCATAGCCTTACTCACTAGGACATAACTAATCTTTGCAGGTACCTGCCTTCTCTTATATTCAAACTCCAGACTGAACCTATTCTTTCAGTGGTGAGATTTTTGTTTCTCATCTGGTAGAATTGAACACTTATGGCCTGGTGTGGGCACTTCAGAATTCTTTATAGAATGTAAGCCACTATTTCAATGTTTCTAGAATGTGGTCCCCAGATCAGCATCACTTGGGAACTTGTTAGAAATACAACTTTGGGGGCTTAGCCCCAGATCTGATGAATCAGAAACTTTGGAGGTAGGACCTGGAGATCTGTTTTAGCAAGTCCTCTAGGTGATTCTGATGTCACCTCGACATAATTCTAAAATTTGAGAAGTACTGCACTGTATTGGGGCTTCCCTGGTGGCTCAGTGGTAAAGAATCTGCCTGCCAATGCAGGAAACACCAGTTCAGTCCCTGGGTTGGGAAGATCCCTTGGAGAAGGAAATGGCAACCCACTGGGAAGTCCCATGGACAGAGGAGCCTGGTGGGCTACAGTCCATGGGGTTGCAAAAGAGTCAGACACGACTTAGCAACTAAACAATAACGGTACTGTATCATACTGAGTGAGGTGAGCTACTTAAATGCTAGTTATCAGGTAGATCATTGCTTCCTAGGACCATATTATTTTATCATATCTCATAACATTTGGGTGCCCTTTGTGAGATTTTGAGTCAGAGTGAAACCTACATCTGTCCTCAACCCCAGATTCTTGGATATCCTTCAGTAAGAAGTTAGAAGGGTAAGTTTTGTTTTTAACTGATTCCATTACTAGTTTAATTCCTTATGATTTTTATTTTTATTTTTTTTCATTTATTTTTATTAGTTGGAGGCTAATTACTTCACAACATTGCAGTGGGTTTTGTCATACATTGACATGAATCAGCCATGGAGTTACATGTGTTCCCCATCCCGATCCCCCCTCCCACCTCCCTCTCCACCCGATTCCTCTGGGTCTTCCCAGTGCACCAGGCCCGAGCACTTGTCTCATGCATCCCACCTGGGCTGGTGATCTGTTTCACCATAGATAGTATACATGCTGTTCTTTTGAAACATCCCACCCTCACCTTCTCCCACAGAGTTCAAAAGTCTGTTCTGTATTTCTGTGTCTCTTTTTCTGTTTTGCATATAGGGTTATCGTTACCATCTTTCTAAATTCCATATATATGTGTTAGTATGCTGTAATGTTCTTTATCTTTCTGGCTTGCTTCACTCTGTATAAGGGGCTCCAGTTTCATCCATCTCATTAGGACTGGTTCAAATGAATTCTTTTTAACGGCTGAGTAATATTCCATGGTGTATATGTACCACAGCTTCCTTATCCATTCATCTGCTGATGGGCATCTAGGTTGCTTCCATGTCCTGGCTATTATAAACAGTGCTGCGATGAACATTGGGGTGCATGTGTCTCTTTCAGATCTGGTTTCCTCAGTGTGTATGCCCAGAAGTGGGATTGCTGGGTCATATGGCAGTTCTATTTCCAGTTTTTTAAGAAATCTCCACACTGTTTTCCATAGTGGCTGTACTAGTTTGCATTCCCACCAACAGTGTAAGAGGGTTCCCTTTTCTCCACACCCTCTCCAGCATTTATTGCTTGCAGACTTTTGGATAGCAGCCATCCTCACTGGCGTGTAATGGTACCTCATTGTGGTTTTGATTTGCATTTCTCTGATAATGAGTGATGTTGAGCCTCTTTTCATGTGTTTGTTAGCCATCTGTATGTCTTCTTTGGAGAAATGTCTGTTTAGTTCTTTGGCCCATTTTTTGATTGGGTCATTTATTTTTCTGGAATTGAGCTTCAGGAGTTTCTTATATGTTTTTGAGATTAATCCCTTGTCTGTTTCTTCATTTGCTATTATTTTCTCCCAATCTGAGGGCTGTCTTTTCACCTTACTTATAGTTTCCTTTGTTGTGCAACAGCTTTTAAGTTTCAAAAATATGGAACGCTTCACAAATTTGCGTATCATCCTTGCGCAGGGGCCATGCTAATCTTCTCTGTATCGTTCCAATTTTAGTATATGTGCTGCCAAAGCGAGCACCCTTATGATTTTTAAATAGCTGAATAATACTCCTTATAATAGGTAGGTGACCTATAATTAATTAATTGGCTTCACAAATATTTACTGAGCACCTGTAATGGGTCAGATGCCACTGAAAACAACAAACAAAATTCCCTTTCCTTATGGAGCCTACATCTTAGTTGGTGAGTCAGATAATGTATAAGATAAGTAAGTAGACTACGTAATGTATCAGGGAGTTATAAATGCTAATGACATTTAAGAAAATAGGGGAGGGAGGTAGGAACTGTCATGGGGTGATGTTTAAATTTTTCAGTGGAGTGGCCAGGGAAATCTTCATTGACTAGTTGATTTTTAAGTAAAGACCTGAAGAAAGGTATTAGCTAGTCATGATGGGGGTTGGGAGGGGATGCGATACTGTAAGTTCTGTTGGCTTTGTCATAACTCTAAGTGATATGAGAACTATTGCTTGGCTTTTGAGCAGAAGAGTGGCATGTTCTGATTTATGTTTTAGTAGCATCATGCTTGGTGCCATGTTGTGAATAGATTCATGATGGGCAAGGCTGAAGCAGAGAGACCAGTTAGGGTGCTGTGATTATATCCCAGATGGTTGGTGATGGTGGCTTGAAATAGGGTGGTGACCAAATCTGAATACATTTTGAAGAAAGAACCAACAAGATTTCCTGAAGGACCAAATGTGGACCATAAGATGACATGCAGAGGCTTTTATCCTGACCAAGCTGGGAGGATGGAATTTCTATTAACTGAGGTAGGGAAGAATATTGGAGGAGTACATGTGAAGGGTGGATATCAGAAGCTCAGTTTCTGACATGTTAAATCTGAAGCATTATCAGTTTTCTCTTTTGCTGGAATATTCCCATCAGTCAATATGTGGTTATGTCTCTCAACTATTAAAAGAAGAAGATTTTTTCTTTACCCATTGCTCTCCAGCTATTTCTCTTCTTTACTACAAAACTGCTTTGCAGAGATGTCTGTTCCTGCTGCTTTGAACTCTTTTTTTCCTTGCTAATTAAACCCACTTCAGTAAGGTTTAGTCTCTCACTATCCTACCAAAACTCATCCTGTCAAGGTTATCTCTATGTTACTCTATGTCAAGGTTATCTCTATGTTATGAAGTAAATAATCATTTTTTTCAGTCCTCATCATAGCTGACCTATTTTAGTAGTGAATTTAGCACAGTTGATCCCTCCCTCCTTCTGAGGAGACTTGATTAATAGGAAGTCCAGAACATCGTATTTGCCTGGATTTTCTCTTGCTTCTTGGATGATTCCTTTCTTACCTCCTTTTTGTGCGTGTGTGCTAAGTCGCTTCTGACGTGTCTGACTCTGTGCAACCTTATGCACTGTAGCCAACCAGGCTCCTCTGTCCATGGTATTCTTCAGGCAAGAATACTGGAGTGGACTGCCATGCCCCCCTCCAGGGGATCTTCCCAACCCAAAGGTGGACCCCACGTTTCTTACGTCTCCTGCACTGGCGGGTGGTTCTTTACCACGAGCGCCAGCTGGGAAGCCCTTTACCTCCTTTACCACTCCTCATGTACTCCATCTCTAAGTACTGAAATGACCCAAGATTTAGTCCTTTTCTTTTTTTATCTATATCAGGGGTTCCTAACCTCATAGTGAGTGTGTATAAATATATAAATATAGATTTTAAAATATAAATAAAGTTGTGAAAGTGAAGGTGAAGTCGCTCAGTTGTGTCTGATTCTTTGCGACCCCATGGACTGTAGCCTACCAGGCTTCTCCATCTATGGGATTCTCCAGGCAAGAATACTGGAATGGGTTGCCATTTCCTTCTCCAGATCTTCCCAACTCAGGGATTGAACCCAGGTATCCCGCATTGTAGGCAGACGCTTTATCGTCTGAGCCACCAGGGAAGTCCAAGTAGATAAAAGTTGTATCTTATTTTATTTTTATATGGACCCCTTTGGCAATCTGGTGAAACCTATGAACTACTATGGGCCCCTCTCACAATAATGTTTTTAAAAGCATAATGTAAGACAGGTTGCATTACAAGGGAAACTAGTTATATGGAATTGTAGCTGTCAAAATATTAAAAACAAACAAAAATATTAAAAACAATAGAGCAACATATTTCATGTTTTAAGATATGTGCTTCTCTATATAAAATTAGATAGAAGGGTCTTGTACCAGATTTAATAACTACCATAATTTTCTTGGTGAAGTAGGAAGCAAGTTCATTATGTAAGAATGAGGATGGGGAAAGAGTTGCTGGAGATTTAAAGAGAGAGGAGAAAGCCTGCAATAACTATTTGTGACAGGGGAAGAAGCAACAAGTTGAAGAAATACAGTAACATTTGCTGGGTATTATGGGACCATTTTAATCATTAAATGAAAGTGAAACAAGTCAGCAAGGGTTTGTTTTTCTCTGACCACAGCTAAGGTGGATAGTTGAATTTAACCAGGGATGTGATTAGCTATAGAAATACAAAGAAGTGCGAGGGGAGCAAAGGAATTGAGGGTGTATACTAATAGAGTGATATGATTATTGACTGTGGAATTTAAAATAAAAAGGGAAAAGAGAACTGGGGGTGTGGTGAGGGTGGTAGGACCAGTGAGTTGAAGGTTATGTTAAGTTGGAAGAACTGTTCGAAGGATTGTTGGAGTAAAGCTCCTAGATTCATGTTACTGGGAAGACAGGGAGTAATGGGTGGAAAATGGATGGTTTGGAGTTGGGAATATAGAGGAAAATACACATTGTTCATCTCTGTCTGGACATGTATAGATTCTGCTGGAGAAGCAAAAATAATATTCCATTATAGGGTTTACATTTTAAAGGCTGAGGTACCTTATATGTCACATGTTATTCATGAGATATGATTTGATTTGCCAAATAAAATAATTGCAATTTAAGAAAATTCAATTGAAAAAAATTGAAAACAGTATAGTATTGATAATTGGCATTCAGAAAAGATCTTTTAGTTGTATAAAAATTGAAATGTCAGGCATTCTTTAGAAAGATTCAGTCTCGGTGCTTTAACATGTGTTTCAGATATTTAATAATCTGCAGATAGATTTTCAGAAGAGAAAATTAAAACAAAATTTTTAGTAATGCAGAGCAACAGAAAATCAAACAGAATTAAGAGGAAACATTTTAGAATAGAACAGAAAAACTGGATTTGATTTACAAAATCAAACTTAAACCCAAACTATTTCCTTTAAGCACTTATTAATACTAAAATGCCAAGTTAGTTATTGTAAATAAATAATTTACAAGGTAATGTTTTTCTTACCTCCGGTCCCCAGACTTCTTCTAACGGGAGGTGCTTGTTAAGCTCAATCATTGAATTCCATGTCTGAGCTTCATTCAAACAACCGCTCTGTCAAAAGATTTTATATATACAGAAAGATTATATATATATATATATATATGTTTTGCATGTCAATTTATTTCTAAGTATTTAATTAGTGCCATTGGAAATTATACATCTAATTTTAATTATTTAAGTGTTTGCTGATATATAGAAAAACAATGGACTTTTGTAAAATGATCTTGTACAGAGACAACTTCTTAAACTCAGTTATTAATTTTAATTGTTTCAGATGAACAATCATGTTATCTGTAAATATGACAGTTTTATTTCTTCCTTTCCAACCTTTATCCTTTTATTTTTATTGCTCATTTTTTACCTTATGAGAAACATCTGGAACAATGTTGTATAGAAATGGTTAGAACAGGCCTCCTTGTTTCATTCCTGATTTCAGAGGGAAGGCTTTCACATTTTTACCATTAAGTATGATGTTTTATGGGCTTCCCAGGTAGCTCAGCTGGTCAAGAATCTGCCTGCAATGCAGGAGACCCTGGTTCAATTCCTGGGTCAGGAAGTTCCCCTAGAGAAGGGATAGGGTACCCACTCTCATATTCATGGGCTTCTGTGGTGGCTCAGACAGTAAAGAATCCACCTACAGTGCAGGAGACCTGGGTTCATTCCCTGGGTTGGGAAGATCCCCTGGAGGAGGGCATGGCAACCCACTCAAATATTCTTGCCTGGAGAGTCCGCATGAATGGAGGAACCTGGTGGGCTACAGTCCATGGGGTTGCAAAGAGTTGGACACGACTGAGCAACTCAGCACAGCAGCATGATGTTTTATACAGGGTTTTTTGTATCCACATTTTATTAGGTTAAAGAAGTACCATTTATTTATAATTTTATAAGATTTATTTTTAAAGTAATGTTATATATGGATGATAAATTTTTTACAAATTTTATTAAAAATTTTTTTGGCCATGCTGGGTCTTTGTTGCTGCATGGTTTTTTCTCTAGTTGTGGCAAGTGGGGCTACTCGCTAGTTGCAGTAGTGCCCAGGCTTCTCTTTGCAGTGGCTTCTCTTGTTGCAGAGCATGGGCTCTAGGGTGCATGGGCTTCAGTAGTTGTGGCATGTGGCCTCAGTAGTTGCGACACCTGGGCTCTAGAGCACAGGCTCAGTAGTTGTGGCTCACAGACTTAGTTGCTCTGTGGTATATGGGATTCTCCCAAATCAGGGAGAATCTGTGTTGGTCTTACTAGTAAGGCCTTTCTGCCATGGCCTGCAAAGTAAACAGGCAGAATAACAGGGATTGACTGTGGAGGCTAAGACTGACCAATCACTGAGGATGAAGGAAAGCCAGGAGAGGAGAGTGTGGGGACAGTGAAGCCAAGGTCAGTGGGTCAAGTGCTGCAAAAAAATCAAGTGAGATGAAGCCTACAGTGGTATTCATTTGATTTAGCATGAATATGATGATTGGCCGAAAGCCAAAGTCAGACCCATAAATAATCAAACATTAAATACAATGTGGAGAGAAAATAAAATAATAATTGCATCATCCTACTATAAATATTACCTTTTCTGACCCCTTTTGTTCTATGTGACAGTGATTTCTTTTTTCATAAATGAATTATAGTAGTCATAGAATTTAACACAGAGGTAGTATTTTTTTTCCCCTGCCTACAGCTGACTGGTTCTGTTTTCCTTAGATAACTTATACATCGATTTAAAATAGAAAGACTTGTCTAATTGTATGCTAAATTCTATTTAAATCCAAAAATGTCATACCTTCTTCATAGTATTATTAAAGCTATAGTCATCCCTGCCATGTATTTCCCACACTATGAAATTTACTTCAACATCTTCAACATAACCATTGTCATTGTATCTGAAACACAAAATAACAATTTAGTGTAGAAGAGTTAAGAGCTCCAGAATTTAAGATAGATGTGCTTAGGGTTAAATCCTGTCTTTATTACTAGGCTTTGTGAACCCTGCAGAAATTACTTAAACTCTTGAAGCCTCAATTTTCTTATCTATAAAGTACCTACTGTGTAGGCTTCCTTCAGTTCTCAAAATAAAACTAATAGTAATGAAGCAGAATTTTTTTTACTTTTTAAAACAGTTGCAACCATATATTGATGAGGTGAGTGAAAGTGAAAGTCGCTCAGTCATATCTGACTCTTTGCAAGTCTGCAGGCCAGAATACTGGAGTGGGTAGCCTTTCCCTTCGCCAGGGGATCTTACCAACCTAGGGATTGAACCCAGGTCTCCCACATTGCAGGCAGATTCTTTACCAGTTGAGTTACAAGGGAAGCCCAAGAATACTGGAGTGGGTAGTCTATCCCTTCTCCAGCAGATATTCCCAACCCAGGAATAAATCGGGGTCTCCTGCATTGCAGGTGGATTCTTTATCTACTGAGCTATTAGGGAAGCCCAGGAACAATAAAAAATCATAAAATCATATTTCCTGTTCCTCCACCCCCACCATTCCTTTGATATTCAATTTTAATCATGAATATTATCTTTTTTAATGTTTGCTTTGTACAATTAAAAATGCTTACATTTCTACCAGAAAGAAAACAACATGATTTATTTAAGTAAAAAAGATCTTAACTCTTGAGCAGGCATCACTTGACACTCATGAAAAGCAAGAAGCTACAGTGTCATCTAGTGGCAATAACAATGAATTGCATAACCCATGCTTTCTGGGTTTATTATGCTCTTTAATATTCTATTCATTTCATTGAGAATACCAGGCAAAAATACTTGCCCGTGTGAGCATGGCTTATTTTCATTAAAGTTTGTTAATGTGATATAAAATACTAATTAAACCTGAGAGACTCATGAATGTTACTACATTTTGTAACTCTTCCCTACAATTTGTAATTTCTCCACTATGGCAGTTCTACTTTTGGAATTGGGAAGGAGAGAGCTCTCTATTGATCCAGTAGACATATGTTTACAATCCTGTGTGGTCGCTCCAGATAGCTCATTATATTAATCATGTCTTTTAATTTCTGTAAAGTGGTGCTTAGTATCTGGGGACTTGCTTAATTTGGAGGGACTGCCCTTCCCAGGGTTAATTCTTAGAGATGGTAAACCAGGAATGCCTTTCATACGCAAACCAACCAATCCAGAAGCCTGGACACTGAGGCTAACTGATCTCAGATCTGACTGTCCTTCCATAGTAGTCCAACTCTGGCAGCCCCATAGTCTGTAGCCCAGCCAGAACCCACCTCCTTTATGAGTTGTCACACTGGCCCACTCCCCATTCACCTCCTTTAATCACCCCAAGACGAGGTACTAGACAACTAGACAGCACTTGTGCTCAGAGCCCACTGAAATGACTCAAAATAGCCAGTTCTGTCCTGCTTACCCTGTCTCTCCATTCCTTCCTACAGAAAACACAGTTGAGGCTCTTACCTCTGTTTTCCCCTCACTCCCTCTCTCCTGACAGGTCCTGGTGCTTCCCCATGAGGCCCTACATGATGTGCTGTGCCTCCTGTTTCTTGGGATTGTTATTTATAATAAACTTCTTCCTTCATGACAGTCATTTCCATGTCTATGTGTCTTACCGTACCTGATTAAACAAATCTTGAGTAGCCCTAAAACACCCTAATATCTGCTATTGAACTTCCTGCATCATAGTAGAGCAATTATGTCCCTCTGTTCCCTCTGGGTTGCTTCTGTAGCACCAAATTCTAGTTTGGGATGGGTTGTCATGGGAATTGATAGCAAAGAGGCAGCTGGGATGACATATTCCCAGCTGAATCGTACTTCTAAGACTTGCTTTATTCTTGTTAGTATTTGATATTGAATCTGTTATTTTATCTGTAAAATTATGCCCAACACTGTTCCTAAGCCGTTTTCTAGAAAGGTAAGGCATTTATTATAATCTAGAGATCTAGACTACATGCTAATTTCCTAGCGACCATCCCTATCTTAAGGCTTAATTAGCACCCAAATTTGCTTCTGGTAAATACCTAATTGAATACTGGGTTATTAACTATGTATTGCTATAATCCAGTTGAACTGGACACTGAGGCTTATTGATCTGACTGCCCCTCTGTAGTTGTTTAGTCACTAAGTTGTGTCTGACTCTTTTGCTGCCCCATGGACTGTAGCCTGCTAGGCTGCTCTGTCCATGGGATTTCCCAGTCAAGAATACTTGAGTGGGTTTCTATTTCCTTCTCCAGGGGATCTTGCCCACCCAGGGATCAAACTCAGGTCTCCTGAATTAGCAGATGGATTCATTACCACTGAGTCACCTGGGAAGCCCATCCCACTGTACTTAACCTCAACTATTTGGTTGATTATCTTAGGAGAATTGGAGTCAACAAGTTTTATCAAGTGATTCCTTGTTGGAGAGATACAAAAGTACTGCCGCAGTAGTCCAAAGTAGTGCTGCTCTAAAAGGCCACTTTCTGACTCCAACCTCTTCCATCTTTCACAGCCTCTCAGCTGCCCCTTGACCTCCATTCCCCTTATTCCCCTCTGCTTCTCTGCTGCATAAAAGTTCCTTTCTAGCCGCTCTTCCTCTCCCACTCAGCCCAATCTCATGGTTGATTATCTGACCCGCTGTCTCCCACCAGCACCCTGGATACACTCAGTTATTCTTCCCCTTGCATCTAACGTCTAACCTAAACCTTGGATGCTACCTATGCCTTCTTCAGCTGTGTATGTGATACTTGGGAAGTTCAGCGTGTGTGAGGATTGGACCCACTCATGGTATCTTACCTCAGTTGTACCTTTGCTGTTGTCCAGTAATCTTTTTACAGGCCCTTAGCCAGCTCCTTTTCATTTTACCCTCAGTGACCTTTGACATTCTCCTGAAGTCCCCTCCTCAACCCCTTCCTTCTCTGAGTTTACAGATGACCCTCCTTTCTCCTGCATGTAAGTAAACTGGGGCTATCAGACATGACCTCTCTCAACTTCTACATTCCTATCTCCAAACTAGTCATTTTTACTTCTTCCCTCCGAATCTCACGGGCTTCCCAGATGGCATAGCAGTGAAGACTGTGCCTGCCAATGCAGGAGACGCAAGACTCAGTTTCAATCCCTGGGTTGGAAAGATCCCCTGGAGGAGGAAATGGCAACTTGCTCTAGCATTCTTGCCTGGAAAATTCCATGGACAGAGGAAGCTGGTGGGCTACAGTATAGGGTCGCAAAGAGTTGGACATGACTGAGCAATTGAGCACACATGCACCCACAGTCTCAAAGAATGGATTACCCTTTGAACCTTGCCACCTGGGCCTTTGATCCTATTTCCCCAGCTTTCTTCATGGACGTTGCTCCTATAGCTTAGGTGCTTATTTTATTTTAATAAGGTATTTCAAATATACGGAGAATAATGTGAAAATTATTATTTATCATTTCCATCCAGGTTGTATTCTTTAATTATATACAAATGTGTCCATAAATCATGTATATTATTGATTTATGGGTTTGAAAATGTACATACATGATATTATACTGTAAGTATCTTTTGGTGACTTTTTTTTCCACTCGATATTAGGTTTTGAGATAAATCCACAGAAATTTCCAGTCTCTTGATCTGTTTTCTTCATCAGTGGGTCCCTCCTGATCTCTCTTCCTTCCCTACCCAACCTGGAATTCATGGCTGAACATTTGATTCCCTCTTACAAGCATCATAGCTCATTCATTTTAACTGCTATTTGGCATTCTGTTGTCTAACTACATAAGGTATTCATCCAAATGTTTGCCATATTTTACCACAATTCTTAAAAATCTGTATTTAAAGACATAAAAAACAAACATTTCAACCACTTGTCTTTTTTACTTTGTTTATGATATCATTTAGTGCAGATTTTTAAAAATTGCCATTGCATCAAAAAGAATAAAGTACCTAGGAATAAACCCACCTAAGGAGGCAAAAGACCTCTAAAAACTGTAAGATACTGGTGAAAGAAATCAAAGATGACACAAACCGATGGAGAGCAATATCATGTTCAATATTGGAATAATCAATGTTGTCAATGTGACTATACTACCTAAGGCAATCTGCAGATTCAATATAATATCTATCAAGTTACTGATAGCATTTTTTACAGAATCAGAACAAAAATTTTTACAATTTATATGGAAATACAAAAGCCCCTGAATAGCCAAAGCAATCTTGAGAAAGAACACAGCTGGAGGAATCAGACTCCCTGACTTCAGACTATACTACAAAGCTACAGTAATCAAGACAGTATGATACTGACACAAAAACAGAAATATAGATCAATGGAACAGGATAGAAACCCAGAAATAAACCAATTCACCCTATGGTTAATTAATCTATGACAAAGGCAAGAGTATACAAGAGAGAAGAGACCATCTCTTCAATAAGTAGTGCTGAGAAAACTAGACAGCTACATGTAAAATAATGAAATCAGAACATTCTCTAACACCCTACACAAAAATAAACCCAAGATATATTATAGACCTAAATATAAGACCAGATACTATAACACTGTTAAAGGAAAACATAAGGAGAATATTCTCTGACATAAATCACAGCAAAGATCTCTTTTTTTGGTTCACTTCCTAGAGTAATGGAAATAAAAATAAACAAATGGGGCCTAATTAAACTTAAAAGCTTTTGCACAGCAAAAGAAACCACAGACAAAATGAAAAGATAATCCACAGAAAGGAAGAAAATGAAATTTGCAAATGAAGTGACCAAAGAGGGATTAATCAAAATATACACAGTCCATGTAGCTCAATATTTAAAAAAAAAACAATTAAAAAATGGGTGGAAGATCTAAAGACATTTCTCCAAAGAAGACAGACATGCAAATGGACAAGAGGCACATGAAAAGATGCTCAACATTGCTAATTATTAGAGAAATACAAATTAAAACTACAATTAAGTATTTCCCTCACACAGTTCAGAATGGCAATCCTCAAAATATCTACAAACAATAAATTCTGGAGAGTGTGGAGAGAACGGAACCTTCCTACACCATTGGTGGGAATGTAAATTGGTACAGTCACTATGGAGAACAGTATGGAGAATCCCTAAAAATCTAAAAATAGAGCTACCATATGACCCTGCAATCCCACTCCTGAGCATATATCTGGAGAAAATCATGTTCTGAAAGGACACCTGCAACCCAGTATTCATTGCAGCACTGTTTGCAATAGCCAGAACATGGAAGCAACCTAAATGTCCTTCGATAGAGTAATAGATAAAAAAGATGCGGTACATATATGCAGTGAGATATTACTCAGCCATTAAAAAGAATGAAATAATGCCATTTGAAGCAACATGAATGGACCTAGAGATTGTCATACTGAGTGAAGTAAGTCAGACAGAGAAGAAGAAATATTGTATGACATCCCTTATATAGGAATCTAAAAGGAAATGATACAAATGAACTTACAAAACAAAGAGATTCACAGACTTAGAGAATGAACTTATGGCTGCTGGGTAAAAAGATGGGGGAAAGGGATAGTTAGGGAGTTTGAGATGGACATGTATACACTGTTATATTTTAAAATGGATAACCAACAAGGACATACTGTATAGCACATGGAACTCTGCTCAGTGTTATGTGACAGCCTGGATGGGAGGGGAATTTGGGGGAGAATGGATACATGTATATGTATGGCTGAGTCCCTTTGCTGAAAACTATCAGGTTTGTTATCAAACTATCATTGTTTGTTAATTAGCTATACCCCAATACAAAGTAAAAAGTTAAAAAAAAAAAGTCATGGAGAAAATAATAAACTAAGAAATTAAGGAAGAGCTACCAGTGAGGTAACAGGAAAAGTAGGAAAACATGACATCCTGGAATCCCAATAAGGAAGATATTTTAAGTAGGAGGAAATGATCAACCGTGTTAGTTCTTGTTAATGAGATTGAGTAAGATGAGACCTGAGAACTGACCATTGAGTTAGCAACATGGAGGCCGCTGGCCACACTGGCTGGCAATGTCAGTGGAGGGGTGGGAGTAAAAGCTGATTCCTGTTGATGTATGGCAAAGGTAAATACAATATTATGAAGCAATTTTCCTTTGGTTAAATAAGTTTTTTTGTGGGAAAAATAAAAGAATGGCTAGAAAGCCTTCCATGGTCTGGAGTCTACCTAGCTAGTTTCTCAGCCTTCTCCTGACACATCAGGACTCAGTTTGTGCTCCAGTAACATGATACCACTTGAACTATGAAATTTCTTCCTCTATCACTTCTGTTTCAAAGGCTTACTCAGTGGAATTCCCTGTTACCTTCCCCACTTCTCCTTTCCTCCCCTGCCTTCATTGAGCTAAATCTTATCCTTTAAGCCTCAGTGACTCAGCTCTAATGCTCTGGGAACACTTCCTAGGGCCCCTCTCCCTTCCGTAGCTGAACTGGATTCTTTTCTTTTCAGGACCAACAATCCATACTAATCCTTTCTATTGTTCCATTTAGCATATTAGTTCATATCTAATTCATCAGATTCTTGAGAGCAGAAATCCTGTCTTACCCATCTTTGAGTTCCCAGTGCCTAGCACAGTAATTGGTGTAAATTAGGTGTTTAATCACCGATTAAACATGAACTTTGGACATGAACCTTGGCAAACTCTGGGAGATGGTGAGGGCCAGGGAAACCTGGCATGTTTCCATGGGGCATGCTTCCATGGCATATGTCCATGGGATCACAAAGAATCAGACATGACTAAGTGGCTGAACAACAACAGGTGTTTAATAATGATTTGAGATGATTTGAGACTTGTTCCAAATAGGAAAAGGAGAACGTCGAGGCTATATATTGTCACCCTGCTTATTCAACTTATATGCAGAGTACATCATGAGAAACACTGGGCTGCATGAAGCACAAGCTGGAATCAAGATTGCTGGGAGAAATATCAATAACTTCAGATATACAGATGACACCACCCTCATGGCAGAAAGTGAAGAGGAACTAAAAAGCCTCTTGGTGAAAGTGAAAGAGGAGAGTGAAAATGTTGGCTTAAAGCTCAACATTCAAAAAACTAAGATCATGGCATCTGGTCCCATCACTTCATGGCAAATAGATGGGGAGACAGTGGAAACAGTATCAAACTTTATTTTTTGGGGCTCCAAAATCACTGCAGATAGTGATTGCAGCCATGAAATTAAAAGACGCTTACTCCTTGGAAGGAAAGTTATGATCAACCTAGACAGCATATTAAAAAGCAGAGACATTACTTTGCCAACAAAGATCAGTCTAGTCAAGGCTATGGTTTTTCCAGTAGTCATGTATGGATGTGAGAGTTGAACTATAAAGAAAGCTGAGTGCCAAAGAATTGATGCTTTTGAACTGTGGTATTGGAGAAGACTCTTGAGAGTCCCTTGGAGGGACTGGTTGCAAGGAGATCCAACCAGTCCATCCTAAAGGAGATCAGTCCTGAAGCTTTCTTTGGAAGGACTGATGTTGAAGCTGAAACCCCAATACTTTGGCCACCTGATGCAAAGAGTTGACTCATTGGAAAAGACCCTGATGCTGGGAAAGGTTGAGGCAGGAGGAGAAGGGGATGACAGAGGATGAGATGGTTGGATGGCCTCACCGACTCAATGGACATGAGTTTGGGTAAACTCCGGGAGTTGGTGATGGGCAGGGAAGCCTGGCGTGCTGCGGTCCATGGTGTCACAAAGAGTCAGACACGACTGAGCGACTGAACTGAACTGAGCTGAAGAGTGCATGTATCTGGGAGAGAACATTAAGGGGGATCATCTGCTGGATCATCGAAAAAGCAAGAGAGTTCCAGAAAAACATCTATTTCTGCTTTATTGACTATGCCAAAGCCTTTGACTGTGTGGATCACAATAAACTGTGGAAAATTCTGAAAGAGATGCGAATACCAGACCACCTGACCTGCCTCTTGACAAACCTATATGCAGCTCAGGAAGCAACAGTTAGAACTGGACATGGAACAACAGACTGGTTCCAAATAGGAAAAGGAGTATGTCAAGGCTGTATATTGTCACCCTGCTTATTTAACATATATGCAGAGTACATCATGAGAAACGCTGGGCTGGATGAAGCACAAGCTGGAATCAAGATTGGCGGGAGAACTATCAATAACGTCAAATATGCAGATGACACCACCCTTATGGCAGAAAGTGAAGAGGAACTAAAAAACCTCTTGATGAAAGTGAAAGGGGAGAGTGAAAAGGTTGGCTTAAAGCTCAACATTCACAAAACTAAGATCATGGCATCTGGTCCCATCACTTCATGGGAAATAGATGGGGAAAGAGTGGAAACAGTGTCAGACTTTATTTTTTTGGGCTCCAAAATCACTGCAGATGGTGATTGCAGCCATGAAATTAAAAGACGCTTACTCCTTGGAAGGAAAGTTATGACCAACCTAGATAGCATATTAAAAAGCAGAGACATTACTTTGCCAACAAAGGTCCATCTAGTCAAGGCTATGGTTTTTCCAGTGGTTCATTGTATGGATGTGAGAGTTGGACTGTGAAGAAAATCTGAGCCTGAAGAATTGATGCTTTGAACTGGGTGTTGGAGAAGACTCTTGAGAAGTACTTGGACTTGCCAAGAAAAATCCAACCCAGTCCATACCTAAGGAGATAAGTCCTGGGTTTTCATTGCGAAAAGACTGATGCTGAAGCTGAAACTCCAGTACTTTGGCCACCTCATGCGAAGAGTTGACTCATTGGAAAAGACCCTGATGCTGGGAGGGATTGGGGGCAGGAGGAGAAGGGGATGGCAGAGGATGAGATGGCTGGATGGCATCACCGAGTCCATGGACATGAGTTTGAGTAAACTCCAGGAGTTGGTGATGGACAGGGAGTCCTGGCATGCTGCGATTCATGAGGTGGCAAAGAGTTGGACACGACTGAGCGACTGAACTGAACTGAAATGAGTTCCTGATGGGGAGGGGTGCTGTAGGTTGAGGAGAGATTTAGAGAGGATAAAGCAAGGGTTAGTTCTGTCTGCATCCCTGAGAAGAGTTTTAACCCTCTTACCCACTTATGCCTCAGCTTCTAAATTGTAACCTCCCTCATGCATGGACCACAGGTCATCCAATTTTGTATAACTAGCACTGAAAACCCAGTGCTGCATACGTTGGGTGCTCAAAAATATTTATTATTAAATGCATGACTAATTAGGCTTCTTTTCATAATTTTGAAACTTTCAATAGTAAGTTAAAATTTTTAGTGAGAATATACTTACAGTTGAACCAAAGGGCGAAATTTTTCTCTGAAATCAACTCTCAGTGGGCAGCCGTATTTGTCCCAGTTATATTTTACTCTCTAGAAAAGGAAATAATGCTTTAGTTATTTTCTATATTTGGCTGATTGACAGAATTATAGTTTTCTTACCAATGGTTTAGACGGTCGATCCCTCAGATATGACCTGTAAAAAAATTTTTTTTTGTTACTTAGAATCTTTCCTCTTCTCAAGCTTAAAAAATTAAACCATTACTTCGCTTAGATAGAGGTATCACAAAAAAGTCAAACAGGTGACCATAATTACAAAATACTCTTAAAATATATGGAGGCTTCTAAATAACATTTCTAAATAACACATGGATCAAAGATGAACTCTCAAGAGAAGTTTCAAAAATACACTCATCTAAATGAAAATGAAAACACAACTTATCAAAATTTGGGAGGTGCAGCAAAATCAGTGCCTAGAGGTAAATTTATAGCAATAAGTGCATATATCAGAAAAGACTGCTACTAATAGGAATAAATACAAACTAATCATAAATTATCGATAGTACGTTAATATACAAGTCAATGCTTACATTAGAAAATATTGCTTACTGTTCAATGATGTAAAAAAAATCATGCTGAAGACATTCCCTTTTAGTAAATCTACAAGAAATAAAATACAATGAAGTTGTAATATCATCATTCCTTATTTATTAGCACAAATATTTACTTGTTTCACTCAGTGATTTTTAAACTTGAAAGTATCACAGAATCATCACTTATTGAATTAGAATCTCTGGGACTGGTGTGTGGGCCTAGCATTTCTATTTTCACAAACGTTTCTGAAGGTGCCAGAATTAGAAATATACTGATTTACCTCTTATGTTTGATACATGTGAAAAATTTGTGGAAAATCTATCAAAGTAAAGACAAATTTCTTTGGACTGTTTTATTATTCATAATTTTTAAAAACACAGTTCTAACTGCTACTAGAGCCTCAGCTGTGCAGGTAAGGACCTATTTTAATGATTCACATAATTTCTAGTTAGGGTTTATGCAGACATAAGGCTATCAAGGTCTATGAAATGATAAGAGTTTTTGGTAAGTTAATTTATTCATTTGATCATTTTTGCTGACTGCCTCCAGTGTAACTCAGAAGGAACCCTGGACACCATTGTGTTTATTTTATATAGAAAATGAAAGCCTGGGACCACCTCCCATCCTGAACTCAAATTTGATCCCAAGAGATGCCCTCTTTCATTAACACCTCTCCTGCCAGAAGGATCATGGGCCTCATAGCTCTCCTTTGTGGACTGTGAAAAGTTAGGCCCACCACAACCTGAGTTCAAGAAATTAAGGTCATTTTTAGAGGTCCAGAACAGTGGGTCATTAACTACGAGATCTGGAAAAGGACCTGAAATCTGTGTTTTCTGATGCTCTCCAGTTGATTCTGACGAGCAACCTAGTCTGACAATAGCTCACTAAACCTTCCCAGAAATAGATGGATTCAAGTTGCTTTGCATCTCACTGAAGAAGGAGATCTTCATGTAATGATACTGCATGCAGGGGTACTGGGAATTGATTTTTGCAACCTGTCGCTTAGAGTGGGCATCCCTGGTAGCTCAGATGGTAAAGTGTCTGCCTGCAACGTGGGAGACCTGGGTTTGATCCCTGGGTCAGAAAGATCCCCTGGAGAAGAAAATGGCAACCCACTCCAGTACCCTTGCCTGGAAAATCCAATGGATAGAGGAGCCTGGTAGGCTATAGTCCATGGGGTCGCAGAGAGTTGGACATGACTGTGATATTTAATATCACAGTGACTTTAATATATATATATATATATATATATATTGCCTAGAGCAGTTATTCTCAAATTTTAATGTCCCTACTAATCTTGGAAATTTTGTTACAATAGAGATTCTGACTCAGCAGATATGAAGCGAAACCTGAGGTTCTGCATTTCTAGTAAGTTCCCAGGTGATGTCAGTGCAGCTCCTTAGATTATACTCTGAGGAGAAGGATGTAGACCATCCCAGAAATGAGATGCTTTAGGCTTTATAATCAGTTAGCTTTTGTGTTTTCTGGAAAAGGGTTTATGGGAAATGCAAATTCCTTGCTAAAGGAGATGAGAATATTTAATTATCTATCTGGCAGCTAATTATGACAATTCAGTACTCAAAAGATTATTAGAATGACAGATGAATAGACTTTTGTTTTGGATGAGAACACATCACTTTATAAATAGATTTAGCTAAGTGTCAATGTCACTCCACCCTCACCATAACCACAGGAAAGGAACTGCAATACATTTCTGTCTCCGTTTTACATTCCAAACTCAGCTGCTTAATTTTTGTGTATGCTGACCTTTATTCTCTCCCATGTAGAAGAAAGAACTGTGGATGACACAAGTTCCAGTGTGCTTCGCTGTGAACCGCAGTAAAATCAATAAAAGTCACATCTTGGGATTCTCTGGAGGAAACACTGGCGGTTCTGTTAGGTTTGCTTTAAAAAACTTTCTCATGGAAAAATATTTGAATCTATTTATGAAGTGACTTGCTTTCATCCATGGAAAAAGGTGCAGAAAATAGGCTTCTCTCATGTGGTTATAAGCAGTTCTCTGATAGAAATGGAATTATAACTGGTTTGAGTAGGATGGACAACAGACATTAAGTGTTTCTTCCTCTCATTTCTCTGGAAATGAGTTGTACACTGAAGAGCTGAGAGAAGTAATGCAAAAGATGGAAGCTGGCTTATGAAAAGGGGAGACAGAGAAAAATGCTGATAATAGAGAAAGAGGTTAAATCTTTTTCCCTTTTAGTCTGATTAAAATGTAATGTTTGACTTGGCAAAAAGTTAAAACAAGTCTGGTTTGAACAAATTGTCAATTTATTATGGATTTCATACGGACATGTCAGTCATTAGGCTAATAACTAGTAATTACATTTAATTCAACATTTGTTTTAAAACATAAAGAGTAAGACAAGTCAAGTGCAAATATACTTGCCCTTTAACAGCAATGAATTTACTAGCATCACAGCCAACAGATATTTGGAACACCTAAAGTAAAGTAATTTAGGTGATGAGTTTAGTGGTTCTAAATCACATAGTCTAAAACATTACTACAGCTAAAAACAATTACATTTTAGATCTGAAATAACCCTTTAAATGTAGAGTTTGGCTATTCTGCTCTGTGTCATTTTCCTCATTTGATAGCTTTTTTTTCTTTCTTTGCTTTCTTTCACCCTTGGGGCTCACAAGCTCAAAGGTCAGGTCTCTGCTTTCTTACTTCTATATCAGAGAACCAATTTGATGTCATTTTTCACTAGCATCTCTACAATCATGACTATCAACTCTGTGGTTCCAGCTTGTACCTGACTCACCTGGAAGGTTTCTGTAATACATTTAACTATGAATTTGACTTCTTTTTAAAACTGGAGTCCTCGTTCTTCCTCAGCTAGGATAAGCAACTTCTATTTCTGATTGACTCCAGGACACCTTACTCACTCCTGTATACCCTGCCTATCTTCCCATCCTCCACCGCAGGCTTTCTAAGTGGGATCTAGACACTTGCCATCTATTATAAACATGCCCTATATATTGCATATTTTCACAAAGCAAATCTAAAAAAAAAAATCTTTAGGAATCAGGAGGGTAGGGTTAGAGAATGATGTCCAGTCAAGCTTGATGGATTTAGAGAGTTGCACCTGCTAAACCAAACCCTTTCTGGCTTCATTAGAAAGGCATGCTTCACAGCAGGAGTTTATGGATTTTATTCCTTGAACTACCTGATCTCACCCATAGGACCTGATTTGTTCTCTCAGCAACTCTACCCACAGTACTTGCTGTCTATCATCACTAAATCTTTTCCCATCAAATGTATTTAGAAACATGGGTCTGCCCTTTATCTTTACTAAATTACGCATATAAGGTACATGGTTGGCTGAGGTCCTCAAGTTTTTCATAGTTACAACACACTATTACTTGATGATCTTATTTGTAACATCTCTTCTTTTCTGGGTCTTAGTTCACTAAAGTCATCCCTAACCTCAGAATTAACAATCATGACTAAGATTAGAAATATGAGTTGACCTGGAGGTGGCTCTTCAACAAAAGCATGGGTGCAGAATGTGGGAAGCATGAATGAGCCTGTTGTGTAGGTACCCACTGCTAGAGGACTAACACATCTTCCCTGGGACTGGTCATCTAATAGAGAAATTCTGACGTACAGCCCAAATGAGAATGATGAGTGTATTGAGTTTCTTTATTAAGAAATATTTCTTTATCATTCTCTTAAGTACAGGACAGAACTCCTCCTCGCTTAGCTTAGATCAGACCCAGCATATTCCCCTCTAACTGGACAGAACAACTGAACTGAGACAGGAATTCTAAAGGCTTTCAACATAGAAATGTTGGAAGACAACGTATTAGTCAGTGTAGTCATCTCTCCCTGGGAAATTTCACTTTGGAAGGAACTATTATGTCCTTCTGGGACCTGGCTTACTGGGGTGGCCTCACTGCATTCTGGTTCTTGGTGTATGGTTAAAAAACTGAGACGTAGCCTTGTTGGAGCTGCCGGTTCTATTTGCTGCTCTGCTGCAGGCTATAAAGACTCAGTGACAAAGATGGCAGGCTTATGTTCAAATGGCTCACCCCATGAGCCATTTGGTTCAGCAGGTTTATCAAGGGCCTAACTTCATCCAACTAGAGAAGAAGTCTGTGGGCCCTCTGTCTATAATACTTATCTGGGAGACTGATGACTTGCTTACCAGTGGGGATGGGAGCATAAAAAGGGGTCCCTGTGGTTTAGAGCATACCTTGCAGTTGTGGACTAGTTTTTATTTTCTTGGCTAGCTAGTTAATCCAGTTAACTTTGAATTCTTCATGTGGGTATGCCCCCACTGGGCTCTGCCTGGTATGTATTTTCTTGCCACATGTTCCTATTGCCTAAAGGACTCTGGCATATTCCAGCATCTTCTACTATATGGCATATTCTCCATTCTATTTCAGTGGGTAGGTCAATACAAACTACCTGAAATGGGCACAGACGGTGGTTAGATTTGAATGGTCCATGTCTTGGGGTGTGCCAAGGAAGAAACCAGTAATATTAGGTAATTACTCTGTGACAGTACTATTCTGGGCATTTTACATAAATTATCTCATTTAATACTCTCAACGAAGTAGATAAATACTGTGAAATGGATATTACATTTCCCCCTTTATGAAAGAGGCAGCCAAGACTCAGAGTGCTTAGGAGCTTCTTGAAGTCAGTAGGTGGTAGAGCGTGCATTTGAACTCTGGTTAGACGGTAAAGCGTCTGCCTACAATGTGGGAGACCTGGGTTTGATCCCTGGGTCAGGAAGATCCTCTGGAGAAGGAAATGGCAACCTACTCCAGTACTCTTGCCTGGAAAATCCCATGGATGGAGGATCCTGGTATGCTATAGTCCATGGGGTCGCAAAGAGTTGGACACAACTGAGTGACTAAACTTTCACTTTCACTTACATTAACATTGGGCTTCCCCCGTGGCTCAGGCAGTAAAGAATCCACCTGTAATGCAGGAGACCCAGGTTCAATCTTTGGGTCGGGAGGATCCCCTGGAGAGAGGAATGGCTGCCTACTCCAGTATTCTTGCCTGGAGAATTCCATGGACAGAGGAGCCTGGTGGGCTACAGTCCATGGGGTTGCAAAGAGTCAGACATGACTTAGTGACTAACACTTTCACTCTAGATTAATATGTTTTGTAATGCCTGGGCTGGGCAGGAGAGGGGGCATATCTCTAAATTAGACAGGGAAAGAGATGGAGGAAATCATGGTGCTTCAGGGAGGCAAATTATATGGAATAAAGTGGAGCTAAAGATAGAGAGCAAGGAGATCCAACCAGTCCATCCTAAAGGAGATCAGTCCTGGGTGTTCATTGGAAGGACTGATGCTGAAGCTGAAACTCCAATACTTTGGCCACCTCATGCGAAGAGTTGACTCATCAGGGAAAAGACCCTGATGCTGGGAGGGGTTGGGGGCAGGAGGAGAAGGGGACAAGGATGAGATGGAAGAGGATGAGATGGCTGGATGGCATCACTGACTCGATGGGCATGAGTTTGAGTAAACTCCAGGAGTTGGTGATGGACAGGGAGGCCTGGCGTGCTGCGATTCATGGGGTCGCAAAGAGTCGGACACGACTGAGCGACTGAACTGAACTGAACTGAACTGAAAGATAGAGAAGGCAGACCGAGGCTGGGGCAGGAACTTGCTAGGTGGCAGGTTTTTGCTTCTTCAGCAGATTAAGCTGGGTAGGCAGCATGGTGGGTAAACAGGAGGAATGGTCAGTATGCATTTCCTGGGGAAGCAATGTGCTTCAGTCGTGCTCAAGGATGGATCACGTCTGCCTTAGTTCAAGGCTCCCTCTAAATTCTTGGAATCTTGCCCTGATAGGAACAGGCTCTTGGTTCCGAGGTCCTGAAGAGCAGGGCCTATGTCTCATTTAACTTTGAATTCTTCATGTGGGTATGCCCCATTGTGCTCTGCCTGGTATGCAGCAGGTGCTCAATATATGTTTATTGATTATTAGTTGGAATGAGAAAGAATAAAGAGAGGAGTCATCCCTCAATGGGGAACAAACACTCAAAGGAGGTGGTAGTGGGTGGTTATCTGAACACCCCGCTGAGATGTAACACTGCTGTGCTTTTGTGTATGCCTCTTCCTTGAATTCCCTTTGCATTTTCCCTCTCAACTTCTACTTACCCTTCAACAGTCATTTCATGCATCTTCTTTTCACTTTTCCCCTCCCAAACAAAATTCCTCACTCTTTCCTCTGGGCTATTTGGTAACTGCATATTTCACATTCTCTTATACTAGTTTATGTTTTCCCCTTTGGAAAGGACTCTTTCCATCTTGGTAATTCCCATCACTTAGCACACAGGCTGAAACACAGAAACATGGTAGGCATGCAATAAAATTTTTTAAGTGAAGAAATGGTCCATTTTTAAAAATAAATAAATGCAGCATTGATACGGACATGACTAGCAGTCTTCTCTGACAAACCATATCCAAATTTGGCTGTTCTCATTAATTTCAGTTTTTCTCTACACAGTTTTATTTATATAAATATGTAAATACATTTTAAAATTAATTTTACATCTTTACGCATGTTTATATTCTGATGTAAATTCATGGAAGGCAGTAAGTAATCTTCTCTTTCCAAAGTAAAATAATGCTGTCTCTACAGTGAAATATTACAGCATGTTGCTACATGTTAGGGGGAGTGGTATTGAATGGAGTTAATATGTATTATTTAGTTTACCACCTGTGTCTTATTGAAGAAGATTTTTTGATCTTCTACTCTGTTACTTACCTTTTGGGATATTGGACATGTTTTTGCAAGTTCACTGGGTCTCACGTGGACAAGCAGAAGACCTGTGTTCTCGTATCTAGGAGAAACAACACATACAAATGACTGTAAAATCACAAGGGAGGGAGCCATGAGCCTGCTTTGTGTAGAACATATGAAAGCCCCATTTTCAAGATGTGAATGAATCCCCCACTGAGGAATCCTAGAGGCCTAGTGGTGGTGGTGACCGCTTGCTGCTTCTGCTAAGGTGCACTGTGGTCATATCCTAAAGTCATTCTCATTTCATGGTATCCCATATTTTGGCCAGCATAAGTCAGCATAATGGGAAATAAAAATGAACTTCCATCAGCATTTCAGCCCTTGTATTTCATTAACACCCTTAGTCTCCTGAGGATGGGATTTTGCTGCTAACATTGTTGCCTGTTTCCTGATGGTATTTCACAGCCATAGCTTCCCTGGTGGCTCAGTGGTAAAGAATCTGCCTGCCAATGCAAGAGACTCAGGAGACGTGGGTTCGATCCCTGGGTATGAAGATCTATCTCCTGGAGATGGAAATGGCAACCCACTCCAGTATTCTTGGCTGGGAAATCCCATAGACAGAGGAGCCTGGTGGGCTACAGTCCATGGGGCTGTAAGAAGCAGACACGACTGAGTGACTAAACCACAATAACAACAAGTCATTGCATAGATTCCTTTTCTAGCCTCTACAGATTTCCCCCCATTGATAATGCCTTTGGAACAATAGATACTAAGTTAACGAAATTAGTTTTCTGAACCTCATTATGCTGCACAATATGATCTGACTGGAAGCAAAAGGGAGATCAGACATCATGCCTTTGTAGATTAGGAAATGCACATGGATCATTTCTGCTCAGGCAAAATAGGAGGTCTCAAAAATTACAAGAAAACTCAAGAAAAGTTTTGAAAGTATTATTTGTTTCCTGCCCCTGCTAAGGTTTTTACTTATTGAAAAAACTGGGAAAAAGCAAACACAAACTAACCACAAACAAATGTCCTTTTTTTTTCAGTATTCATTGTATTTTCCTATTTCTCACATATATAAAATATGCTAAATAAGTGAGGATACAAATAGCACATTTTTGTATTTTTTAAATCACTATACAATATATCATCTGAAGCTGAAGCTCCAATACTTTGGCCACATGATGTGAAGAGCTGACTAACTGGAAAAGACCCTGATGCTGGGAAAGACTGAAGGCAGGAAAAGAAGGGGATGACAGAGGATGAGATGGTTGGATGGCATCATCGAATCGATGAACTCATCACCGAATGAGTTTGAGCAGATTCTGGGAGTTGGTGATGGACAGGGAAGCCTGGCATGCTGCAGTTCATGGGGTTGCAAAGAGTCAGACATGACTGAGGGACTGAACTGAACTGATACAATATTTCATCAACTCTAAGAGACATTTTTATTTCTAACACCTTTGAAATCAGGAAGCATCTTATAATTATGCCAGTTATGACTTTCTCTCCAAATTTTATGGAATATTTGATTTGGTCTATTCAGTAATATAGTACAGATCTGTAAAAAGGACACTGAAGTAAATATTACATCTTCAATTTTCTACATAATTTTACTTATAGGTAGGTTTTTTCACACCAATTTCAAGGTTTTTGGTATTTTTTTTTTTTCTCAAGTCCTGGACTGACCTAAAGTATCCTGGACAATTTGATGTGTGTTGTGAAGCAACAGAATTCTGAGTAAATATCCACAAAAACAAAAATACCCAAAGTAACCTCCCTGGTGGCTTAGTAGTAAAGAATCTGCCAGCCAATGCCGGAGATGCAGGTTCCATCCCTAGGTTAGGAAGATCCCCTGGAGAAGGAAATGGCAACCCACTCCAGTATTCTTGCCTTGGGAATCCTGTGGATAGAGGAGCCTGGCGAGTACAATCCATGTGGTCGCAAAAGAGTCTGACATCACTTAGCGACTAAACAACAACAATCCTGGACAATTTGATGTGTTTTGTACAGCAACAGAATTCTGAATAAATATCCACAAAACCAAAAATACTCAAAGGAACTCAAGAGAAAAATTGATGAGTTAGAGGGAAAGGGGTGTTTTGAGCGTCTCTTGACTACTGTGTTTAAAGTGGCATTTCCTTCCTATACTTCCTGGTGATATTCTACTGCTTCTTTCTGCTTTATTTTCTTAATAGCACTTACAATTGTTCGGGGCCATCTTGTTTATTTATTTGATTACTTGCTGCTTGTCTTCTCCTACTGGAGATATATCTCATGACAGCAGTAACTCCGTATTTCTTGTTCACCATGTGTTTTGAACACCTAGAGTGCCTGGCGTGGAGCAGGCATGCAAACTCAGGTGGAGTAGCTGCAAGCTAAAGAAAAATGGACTTTTTCCTAGAACAATGCTACTTTTCCAGAAAATATATTCAATCAGGACATAGTGATAACCTAATGCCTTAAAATACAATACCATGTTGGTTGCCTTCCTCCATGAATTAAGTGTTTAATGGTGCTACCTTATTCCAAGATTCAGAAATTTATCTGACTCTAGTCATAATTAAAGACTTTTGGGGATTAGAGTTCTAGTTTTTGCTTAAGCATAGTATGTAAAGACTTTGGGATGGGAATGAATGATAAAAGGTGCTCAAAAATATTGAACTAAGAAATTGCCTGGTTTTTTTGTAACTTCAGTTGGATGAATAGCACCTTCAGATGGGTTATGTTTCCATTAAACTAAAGGAGTATTTTACATTTTTTCTATAGAATACTAATCTTGCATCTTTTGAGATATCTAAAAGAATTTTAAATCTGGATATTTAAAAGGATATGAGGCCATTTAAATAAAACAATATGTACAAATCAATAACCTGAATAGCATATTTAATATTGAATAGACTCTTTTAAAAGTCATACTTACTGCAACTTGAAATAATCATCTACTGCCTCATAATTTATATTCTGAGAAAATGTTATTGTCTGAAAAAGAAAATAAAAAAGTTTATGTAACGCAGGAAAATTGGGAATGGAGACAATGGATACTTTCAAGACAGATTTAAATCTTTCTCTAGGTAAGAAAAATAATATTTAGCATTTTTCTAATTTGTTGTCTATCTCAGAAACTCCAATTATGTAGATATTCAATTTTCCTTTTTATATTCCCTTATTTTACTTTTTATATTATCATAGCTCTTTTATTTACATTGTTTCTCTCTCCTCATTTAACTTTTGTTGTTGGAATGTTCTTTTATTTTTCATTTATATCAGCATAGCAAGCTTTTCACTTTCCTCTGGTTTATAATAACCTGTCTCTGGACCTTTTAAATTCTTCTTTGAGGTTTTTAAATGATTACAGATATCATATTGTCTATAGTTTTTGAGACTATGGAGAGTTATTTGCTTGATCTTTCCTCTGTTGTTTTTGAGTAAGTTTTTAAAATGTCCATTTGCCTTTTGCATATTTTCTTCCCTCTGAACCATGTTTCATCTCAGTTTTCAGTATCCTATGTGGTTACTATCATCTCAGGGTAAAGCCATTTATAGAACATATATGATGACAAAGGCAGAAAATTATAAATTTCACATTTTTGAAGTATGGAAGCTATAATTTCTACATAGTTCTTTGTCATATATATATATCTTCAGATCTAGTTAATCTGTTGTGATAACAGACTTTGTGCCTGTAAAACAATCTTAGTGAGGGACTTCTCTGGCGGTCCAGTGGCTAAGTCTTTGCACACCTAATGCAGGGGGCCTGGGTTTGATCCCTGCAACTAGTAGATCCCACATGCTGCAACTAAGACCTGGTGCAGCCAAATAAATAAATATTTAAAAAACCTTAGTGAAAAATCTTATCTCTTAAACAAAGTTTATTTACTTGTATGCTGGATACTAAGTTAAATGACATAAAATATGCAATCTTTTATGATAAAGTTGAGGCTATGAAAGTAATCACACTAAAAATAAATCTAGCTTCACTTCAATGAGATATCGCCTCACACCAGTCAAAATGGCTATCATCAAAAAATCCACAATAAATGCTGGAGAAGGTATAGAGAGAAGAGAACCCTCATTGTTGGTAGGAATGTAAATTGGTATAGCCACTATGGAGAACAGTGTGAAGGTTCCTTAAAAAATTAAAAATAGAGCTACCAGATGACCCTGCAATCCTACTCCTGGGCATATACCTGGAGAAAAACATGGTCTGAAAGAATACATGCATTCTAATGTTAATTGCAGCACTATTTACAATAGTCAAGACATTGAAGCAACTTAAATTTCCATCAACAGAGGAATAGATAAAGAAGATGTGGTACATATATGCAATGGAATATTACTCAGCCATTGAGAAGAATGAAGTAATGCCATTTGCAGCAACACGGATGGACCTAGAGATTGTCATGCTGAGTAAAGTAAATCTGACAGAGGAGGAAAAATATCATATGACATCCCTTATATGCAGAATCTAAAAAGAAATGATATAAATGAACTTATTTACAAAACAGAAAGAGACTCACAGACTTAGAGAATGAACTTATGGTTGCCAGAGGGGAAGAATGGGGAAAATGGATTATTAGGGAGTTTGGGATGTACATGTACACACTGCTATATATAAAATGAATAACTAACAGGGTCCTACTGTATATAGCGCAGGGAACTCTGCTCAGTGTTATGTGACAGCCTGGATGGGAGGGGAATTTGGGGGAGAATGGATGCATGTATATGTATGACTGAGCCCCTTTGCTGTCTACCTGAAACTATCACAACATTGTTAATTGAATGTACTCCAATAAAAAGTTAAAAAAAATACAGAGCAAAAAAAGAGAAAAAAAATCTAGTTTCATGTTCAAAGAAAGGAACTAATTGTCAAATTTGCACCTGTATTCTTCTGTATGCCACATTTTTCTTCATATATAATCATAAACATTATTTTACAAGAATTTTCTTGGATATAATTAGATTTTAAAAGTTTAATGTTATCTTTTGTGAAACGGAAGCAGTCTGTTGTTCCATGTCTGGTTCTAACTGTTGCTTCCTGACCTGCATACAGGTTTCTCAGGAGGCAGGTCAGGTGGTCTGGTGTGCCCATCTCTTTCAGAATTGTCCAGTTTATTGTGATCCACACAGTCAAAGGCTTTGGCATAGTCATTAAAGCAGAAATAGATGTTTTTCTGGAACTCTCTTGCTTTTTCGATAGCAGATAGAACTCCACAAAACAGTCACATGCTATTTTTTTTTTTAAAGGGAAGTGAAAAATACAATTGACAATAAAAGAGTTCAATAGGAATGTGCTTTTAAGTGGCAAAGAGGCCCTGGATGTTGAAAATAAAAATTGTCACTCAGAAGTTAATGAGTTATCATATCATTATTCATTAAAAACATACATATTTCTCAATATTTCAAAGCTAAACTTGAAGAGACATTTGTTTTTTTTTAAATGTTAATATTATAATTTTACATTTATTAAAATCAAAGAATTTTAAAATATTAACTTACCATGGTTTTACTGCAATATCCTGAGGCAATTTCATAGTGAATCTTATCTTTCATTTCTAATATTTTGGGGCCATATGATTCTACAATGATATATAGACCAATATTTTCTGGATAGACTATTTGAGCCCAAACTGACAGGTTTTGTCCCTTGTCCAAAAGGTAAGAAAAATGAATAATATCATTATGAAATGCCATGTAGGGGCACTTTTCTTTTGTCTTGAAAGTTATACTTTGTGCTTCCAGTTTTAAGGGATAATCCTCTGGATATATTTTGCCATTTTCAAAAACATATAGGAGATACATATTACCAGATGGTTTAAAGCAAACTAATGATTTTACTGTGCTATTTGTCCATAAATGTAGCTTTATTGCATCTTTGACTTTAAACTTGAAATAAAACATTACATTGTTTTCCATTTTTACCACAATATTTCCATAATAATCTGGAAAAAAAAGAGAAAAGTTTTTGTTACTCTAAGTTAACATAAATCCATGCTGACATGGACTGTAGCCCGCCAGGCTACTCTGTCCATGGGATTCTCCAGGCAAGAATGTTGGCATGGGTAGCCATTCCCTTCTCCAGGGGATCATCTCAACCCAGGGATCGAACCCGGGGTCTCCCACATTGCAGGTAGATTCTTTATCACCTGAGCCACCAGGGAAGCCCCTACTTAAGTGCACTATTAACCAAAATAATTTCTTTCATAATGATATTTATATACTTTGAGAAAATCAAGGTGTGCAGACACAAACCGATAACTTTACATAATGTTTGAGAGCTGCTCTCCCACTTCATAGCAGAGCATTTTGTTTTTCTGCATACCTTTCTTCTTTCATTCACTGTATGACTTTTATAATCACATGAACATACATGTGAACATTGAAAGAGCTTGAATTAGTGCATCAAATAAAAATGAGGATGAGTATGACAGGAATGGTATTATTAGGAAGTATTGTGATATGGACCGAATTATGTCCCCTCAAAATGCCTGTGTTGAAGCCCTAACTCTCATTGTGACTGTATTTGAATGTAGAGGCTCTAACGAGGTAATTAAGGTTAAATGAGGTCAGAAGGATGGGGCCCTAATCCAATATGACTGATGTCTTTATCAGGGGAGGAAGATATACCAGAGATCTCTTTCTCTCTCTGCCGGCACAAAGAAAAAAGGCTATGTGAGGACACAGTGAAAAGGTGGGCACTGTCTCTAAGCCGGTCAGAAACCAACCTTGATGACATCTTGATCTTGAACTTCTAGCTTCCAGAATTGTGAAAAAATAAATTTCTGTTGTTTAAGCCACCTGGTCTGTGATATTTTTTATAGCAGCCATAGTGTGTGCATGTTCAGTTGCTTAGTTGTGTCCACCTCTTTGTAACCCTATGGACTTTAGCTTGCCAGGCTCCTCTGTCCATGGAATTTTCCAGGCAAGAATACTGGAGTGGGTTGCTACTTCCTCCTTCAGGGGATCTTCCTGGCCCATGGAGTGAACCTGTGTCTCCAGTGTCTCCTGCATTCACAGGCAGATTCTTTTTACCACTGAGCCACCTTAGGAAGCCCAGCAGCAATAGTAGGCTAATGCAGTTGGGATGAAGAAAAGGTGGTGGTGAAGGAACTAGCACCTTTTCAGGTTCACTCTATAAATAATAATCGACTTTCTCCCCTTAATAGAGTATTATAACGAAGTTATAGACATTCATAAACAGTACATTTCTTAACCTCTTTGGTTCTATAACCATATCTATAAAATGAACAGGTGGTCTAGTTGGTTTCATAGCTTTCTTTTCAGATACGACACTCTGTGTACAGCTCCCAGGATTATACTGTCAAAAACAACACTTAGAAAGGACTAGCTGAAAGGAAAAAGGTGAATAAAAGAGTTAGGGAGATTCAGAGTGTTTTGTGCTTTTGCACCTTACATTTGGAATCTAAATAATTAAATGACATTTTCACAAATTGCCATAAATTATATTCTAATCAAACTCAAATCAGAAATGCTGTTTTTTAGGATCAGAATATTATAGTAACAGTGTCAACATACTCCCATTTTCCTATCACACTGCTCCTTAAAACACTATTAAGTGAATTTTGGATTAAACATGAAGTTAAGATGAAAATTAGAAGTTATTTTTTAAAATAATGAGAATAAGAACACTGTACATAAAAGTTTGCATAACTTTTATATAACACTCTATATAAAAGAATCATTAATGATAAAAGCAGAAATTAAGGAATTAAGTAAAAAAGGATGTAGAGTTGATAAATAAAACAGTTCTTTTCAAAGGAAAGGAAAACAAAACCAAAAAAAACCTCTAAAAATAATAAATATCTTGCAAACCAGCAAGTAGGGACATATTATAAATGAGCAAGAGAATAGAAATACAGATATGTAAGAAATTTAAACATTAAAATATGAAGTCTTTGCCAATAAATACAAACATCTAAAATTGACTGAAGAAGAGATGAAAGAATTTAATAGACCAATTAAAGAAAATAAAACTAATGAAGACATATAACATCCTGATTGGGAAGATATGGCAAATATGCATTCATCTATTCATTACATATTTATTGAATGCTCAACTATAGCTACACACCACTCTAGATAGTTGGGAGGACACATTAGTAAAAACTAAAAGATTTTTTTCCTTTGTAGCTTACTTTACTTTGGGGAAGGCAACCAATAAACATAAAATAAGTAAATTACATAGTGTGTTAGGGGCTTTCCTGGTGGCTTAGTGGTAAACAATCTGTCTGCCAATGCAAAGGATGTGAATTCAACCCCTGGGTAGGGAAGATCCCCTGGAGAAGGAAATGGCAACCCACTCCAGATTCTTGCTTGAGAAATCTCACAAACAGAGGAGACTGGGCGGGCTACAGTTCATACTGTCACAAAGAGTCGGACACACACACTTGGTGACTAAACACACACACTTAGTGTGTTAGGTGATTAAAGCTGCAGTAATCAAAACACTATAGATCTTGTGAAGACAGATGAGTGGGAGGGAATAGCCTAAAACTGAACTCACTTAACATGAGGAATAAATACACACTAAAATTGGCATTTCAGATCTGTGGGGCAAGCTTTGCTTAATAGAAGACTAATCTGAAGGCAATACCAGGTTTCAGAGGAAAAATAAGAAATAAAATTAGGTTTCTAACTTATACCAAATACAATAATATAGTGAATTAAAGATGGAAACATAAGAATTATAATGTTAAACTATTTTTTAAAATATTTAAAAATTTTATTTTAGGACTTATTTGGCTGCTTCGGGTCTTAGTTGCACATGGGGTTTCACTGAATCACACAGGGTCTTCTGCTGCAGTGCATGGACTCCCCAGTTGCAGTGCATGGAGTCTCTAGGTGTAGTGCATGGGTTCAGTTGCTCCACAGCATGTGGGAGCCAGTTTCCCAACCAGGGATCGAACCTGTGTCCCCGCATTGCAAGGTAGATTCTTAACCACTGGATCACCAGGGAACTCCCAAAGTTAAACTATTCACAGAAAATATATGACAATATTTCTAATAATTGGAAAGTCCTTTCATATTATGACATTACCAGAGACGTCACACATAAAAAAATACTTGGACTTAAGCCTGAATTAAATAGAAGAGTTATGTCAATATCCAAGTGAAGAATATTCTTGGCAGCAGATATCCAAGGAATAGCAAAGAGGCCAGTCTGGCTAGGTAACAGTGAACAAAGAGTCAAGTGATAGGAGACCACATCAGAGTCTAGGGCCAGATCTCATACTGTGTTTCAGGTTATGCTAAAGGTTTTAGATTTTATTCTGAGTGATATAAGAAGCCAAATGAGAGTTTTAAGCAGAGGAATATGATTTTGCATATATTTTCAAAGGCTCACTCTGGCTGCTAGGTGTACCCTAACCTGGTTGATGATGGGGACACACAGATAAAAGGTGAGAGACCACTTAAAAAACTCTTATACTTATGGGCTAGAGAGGATAGGGGCTTGGACTGGAGTGGGAATGGTGAAAAAAGGTTAGATTTTAGATATACTTTTTACACATAGCCAACAGGATTTGATAATGGCTTGCTATGGGATGTAAAAGGGGAGAATTCAAGGATGAGGTCAAGGTTTGTGGTTGGAAGAAAAGAAGAGCTATTTACTTGGTAGGGGACGACAAGGGAAGAAGCAGGCTGCAGTGTGGGTGAGGGACTCAAGGATTCAGTTTTGGATATGTTAGTCTGAGGTGCACTCTAGTCATCTGAGTGAAAGGATCAAGAGGTAGTAAGAAATAGCAGTTTGGAGTTCAGGCTAGGGATCTTGGCTGGAGGGCAAAGAATGAATGTAATGTAAAGAATTACATTAGAATGAATTACATACAAAGAATGAATGTAAAGAGAGTTCAACTACTTCTCCATTTAGGAATTAAGAAGATGAGAATGGAAAAGAGGTTGAGGCTGGTGAAACAGGAGGAAGATCAAAAATACCCCCCAAAGTCTTTGGGAAAACGTGTTTCAGGAAAAAGGCCATGTTGAATTGTTTCAAGTGCTGCTGCTGCCAGATCACAAAAGATGACTGGAAATTGGCCACTGGATTAACAAAGTGGGAGTCATTGAAACCCCTGACAAGGGCAGTTTTTGAGAAAATTTTATTAGAGTGGATTCAAGAAAGAATGAGAGGAAAGAGGAAAAAGTGAAAGTAGGCAATACTTCTTGGAGTTTTGCTGTAAAAGGAAGTAGCAAAATTGAATGGCTGTGAGTTGAAGGGTGATATGGGGTCAAGAAAGATCAATTACAAACAACAGTGATATTTAGTTTAAATGTCTCAGTTAATTTAACTCCTAACTAGATTCCTTGAGGATCAAACTTTCTATTTCTTTGTGTTTCATATGATGTCTAGTACACTACCTTAGGAATAATAACATGAAGAATAAATAATGTGTTTTTAAATGTAATTAACTAATTTATTTTTGGCTGTGCTGGGTCGTCATTGCTGTGCTGACTTATCTCTAGTTGTGGTGTGTGGGCTTCTCATTGATGTGGATCCTCTTGTTGTGGAGCACGGGTTCTAAGGCATGTGGGCTTCAGTAATTACGGCTCCCGGGCTCTAGAGCAGAGGTACACTAGTTGTGCATACAGGCTTCATTGCTCCGAGGCAAGTGGGATCCTTCTTGATTAGGGACAGAACCCGTGTCTCCTGCATTGGCCGGTGGATTCTTTACCACTGAGCCGCCAGAGAAGCCCAAGAATAACTACTATTAGTTAAAGGCTTACCACTTGCCAAGTATTATCTAAGCATTTTATATACAACCCCTTATCTAGTCAATGTGACAGTCCTATTAATATATTTTAGATTAGAAAACTGAGGTTTGGAAACATTAAATGACATTTTTATGGACTTGAAAACAGATTGGTTTAGCTCTACAACATCTGTTATAGAATTCAGTTTAATTGAATTGTGTCCCCTCAAAAAAGTTATGTTGAACTTCTAACTCCAGATGCTGCTTCAGAACATGACTATATTTGGAAACAGAGTCATTACAGATGTAATTAGTTAAGATGAGATCATTCTGGGCTACGGTTGGCCCTGGTGTCCTTATAACAAGATGGTGTATGAAGACAGGAAGAATGCTATGTGATGCCACAGGCAGTGACCGGAATGATGAAGCTGCAAGGAAGGAATGGCAAGGTTTGCCAACAAGTCATAGAAGCTAGGAAAGATTCCTTCAGATTTCAGAGGGAGTATGGCCCTGCCAACACTTTAAATGTGGAATTCTAGCCTCTAGAACTGAGACAATAAATTTCTGTGGCTTTAAGTTTGTACCAGTTTGTGGTACTTTGTTATGTGAGTCCTAAGCCCTAGGAAGTGAATACAACCACACATCACCTCCTACACTGAAAACACATATGCAAGTTGCATGTGTATCTGCTGATTGATCAAAATGTACCTCTGAATAAAGAACTTGAGTTTGCCATTTTGCTTTATGAGATTCTGGGAAAAAAAGTGAAAGTGTTAGTCTATCAGTTGCGTCCGACTCTTTCAGACCCCATGGACTGTAGCCCACCAGATTCTTCTATATATGGAATTCTCCAGGCAAGAATAGCAAAGTGGGTAGCCTGCATTGCTGGCAGATTCTTTACCTTCTGAGCCACCAGGGAAGTCCCTTATGAGATCCTAGTTAGCATTAATAGAATTTTAAAGATAACCATTTTTAGATGGTAAAACATCTAAACATCTTTATCAAAAACACCATATATTAATGCATTACAATTGTACATCTTCATAAGGAAGATGTCTATGAAATCTAGAATAATTTTTGCAGATTGAAGATAACTTACCCATAAGAACATTGTGAATAATGCTGTTTTGTGATAATCTTGATAGATTTCCAAATTCTGTAGTTGTCTGTAAAACTCCAGTATCTGTGAAATTATGATAATAATAGTAGACCCTATGTTTGTCCCATAGTAATAATTCTGGCATTGCTGAATATAAGAAATATGGAATTAAAAAAGTGTCAATAGTGACATCTAATGCAAAGTCTTGGAATACCCATTGTATTGTATCTTCATTGTATATCACTAGGTAAATTGTTTTGGAGGTGTTACATATAATGCAGTAATTTAATAACAAGGCAAGTTCCAAAGGGTGTCCTGTATACTCAACATTGTGTATAGTCAGAGTAGCAGTTGGTGACATATTTAGAAGTCCTTTCAGTTTTTCAGTAGTTACTATTTTAACAAATTTAAGAAGAGTATATCCAAGATAAACTTCATTTTCTGTCCAGATTGCCATGTCGCTTCTTCTTTCTTTATCCTGTGACAAAATAGAAAACAATTAGAATATCTTTGATTTTAGAGAGGGTGCTAACAGTTCCTGTCTTCTATTTTGCAACACTTAAAAATAAAACACAGTAACTACTAAGGTTTAATTTGTATTGTATTTCTGAACAATACTTCAGACATAGAAGTTACATGGAAATATATTACACATAGGTATAAAAATAAATTATTCCAGTAATTTTATTCTTTTATATACTTTTTCTATCAATATAAATAATTAATTTAAATTCCCTTTTAAATCCTCAAAGAGCATTAGCCTTCTCTTTTCTTATGTATTTATCTACTCTGACCAGGAGTGTCCCTTAGACTTTGATGTTTACTAAGGTCAAGAAATAAGGATACTTCAAACATTATTTTTGGAATTCCAACTTCCTTTGCTAAAGAGAAGAGAGAACTTAAAACCTGAGACAAATCAGTACTACCCTTTGATGGACACTGTTAGAGGGGAAGACTACCCAGAGATGCTATGTCTGAGATTCAGTGGGTGTAATTTCATTTAGGGAGCCAGGTACCCCCTTTTCCCCATCTCCCCTCCCCCAAATGGTTCTAATTCTTAAAGATTTTTACTTAAAATGGAAGTTCTATGTCTATGACAATCAACAGAGTCTTTTGTGCATATCTTGTCTCTCAAAATAAATAGATTTGTACATTTATTTAATGTACAAATATCTAGTCTATACTCAAACAGTATGTGGAAAGAAATCGAACTGATAACTAAAAAAAAGAGAGACCATTTGGGGTAAAAAGATGTTTTGCCAAATGAAGATTCAATTTAAAACCTAGAACTTCTATTGCTGAAAATGAGTGCGAAACAATTCTCAAGAAGGAAATAGATTAGAAACAAAATGATGAGCCCTTTATAGAAAAGACTCACAGTTATTCTCACTGTTCTTGGCAGAGAGATGGGAAGGGGAATTGGTCATAAACATGATAGATGGGAACTCCAGTGAGCCCCAGCCATGTAATGAGATTATACCTACCCAAAACTCTTTCCTACCGATCTTCAGTTAGTGCTTGGGTATAGTAAGCCAAGGTCTTGGGGCAAGGCAGGAAAGTGGAGCAATCCCTCTGATACATTCGTGGCCTCTCCCAAATATAAAGCAGTAACCTTCTGAAGACAGGGAGGGTACAAGCACCAGGGCAACAAAGTTGAGAAAAATCTGTCAGCATTCTGGATGCTTGCTACCATATACAGGAAGTGGGATAAGAGAGCTAAGACAAGCTCTCCTTCTGAGATATACATGGTCTTCACTGAGAGTATAAAGCAGTCTCCATGCAAGGATTAGGGGCAGGGAAGCAGGAGAGAGAGAGAAATCTCCCAAGGCAAGAAATCCTGGGGCTGATGAGAAAGGAAAGAGAAATCCTCAGAGATTAAAAAAAAAAAAAAGCTGGCAGCAGAGATGACTTTCTTAGGATTTGGAAAGCTGGTGACTCAGTTACAAAGTATGAAGAGATCTCTGGAATCTCGTCAGTGCTGAGACTCCAGGCACAGCAAAAAAGAAAATTGCTATGATGAAACACTGAAAATCTAGTGGAAAGACAAGCAAGAATGCAGAGATGGGGAATTATAGCTAAGATATGTAGATGATTTAAAAAAAACAAAAACAGAATAGGGAACTTCCCTGGTGGTCCAGTGGTCAAGAATCCACTTGCCAATGCAGGGCACATAGATCCTGTCCCTGGCTCGGGAAGATCCCACATGCTGCAGAGCAACTAAGCCTGTGTGCCACAACTACTGAGCCTGCGTGCTACAACTACTGAAGCCCACATACCTACAGCTGTGCTCTGCAACAAGAGAAGCCACTGCAATGAGAAGCCTGAGCTCTGCAACTAGAGAGTAGCCCCTACTCACCTCAAGTAGAGAAAGCCCACATGCAGCAACTAAGACCCAGCGCAGCCAAAAATAAATAAAAAAAAAACAGAATGGAAATGCTAAAAATTAAAGATATGATACGAGGAATAAAGACATTACTAGATGGATTTAAGAGTTAACTGAGAATAACAAGAGTAAAAGAGCAGTGGATTTGATGACAGGATAATAGCATGTATCCTAACTGAAATACAAATAAAAAAAATCAGGGCATCTGCCCATATGAAGTCTCATATATATATGTTTCTGGAATCCTAGAAGAAGAGGAAAAAGAGACTGGTGCAGAAGAAGTATTTGAAGAAATAATGTTCAAGAACATCCAAAAATTAATGAAAGACATAATCCCAGAAATCCAAGAGGCTCAACTGAACCACAAACAGGAAAAATACAAAGGAAATTATACATAAGCACATAATAAAAATGCTGAAAACCAAAGATAAAATGAAGGATCTAAAGGAGAAATGAGTAAAAAAGACACATTATATACTTGAGAAAAATGACTGGAATAATGGCTCACTTCTTAACAAAAATGATGAAAGCCATAAGATAACCAAATGTCTTTGTAAATTGCTTTAAAAACAACTGAAAAACAACAAAACCCACGTGTCATTATATAATTCTGTATTTGGTGGAAATGAAGGCAAAAAATAAAGACACTTTCTGTTCTGTTCAGTGGCTAAGTTGTGTCTGACTCATAGTGATCCCCTGGACTGCAGAATGCCAGGCTTCCCTGTCTTTCACCCATCCCTTGGAGCTTACTCCAATTCATGTCCATTGAGTCGGTGATGCCATCCAACCATCTCATCCTCTGTCGTCCCCTTCTCCTCCTACCTTCAATCTTTCCCAGCATCAGGGTCTTTTCCAATGAGTCAGTTCTTTTCACCAAGTGGCCAAAGTACTGGAGTTTCAGCTTCTGCATCAGTCCTTCCAATGAACACCCAGGACTGATTTCCTTTAGGATAGACTGGTTGAATTTCCTTGCAGTCCAAGGGACTCTCAAGAGTCTTCTCCAACACCATAGTTCAAAAGCATCAATTCTTTGGTGCTCAGCTTTCTTTACAGTCCAATTCTCACATCCATACACGACTACTGGAAAAACCATAGCCTTGACTAGATGGACCTTTGTTGGTAAAGTAATGTCTCTGCTTTTTAATATGCTGTCTAGGTTGGTCATAACTTTCCTTCCAAGGAGTAAGCACCTTTTAATTTTATGGCTGCACTCACCACCTGCAGTGATTTTGGAGCCCAAGAAAATAAAGTCTCTCACTGTTTCCATTGTTTCCCCATCTATTTGCCATGAAGTGATGGGACCAGATGCCATGGTCTTAGTTTTCTGAATGTTGAGCTTTAAGCCAACTTTCTCACTCTCCTCTTTCACTTTCATCGAGAGGCTCTTTAGTTCTTCTTCACTTTCTGCCGTTAAGGGTGGTGTCATCTGCATATCTGAGGTTATTGACATTTCTCCCGGCAATCTTGATTCCAGCTTGGGCTTCATCCAGTCCAGCATTTCTCATGATGTACTCTGCATATAAGTTAAATAAGTAGGGTGACAATATACAGCCTTGATGTACTCCTTTCCCTATTTGGAACCAGTCTCTTGTTCCATGTCCAGCTCTAACTGTTGCTTCCTGACCTGCTACAGGTTTCTCAAGAGGCAGGTCAGGTGGTCTGGTAGTCCCATCTCTTGAAGAATCCTCCACAGTTTGTGGTGATCCACACAGTCAAAGGCTTTGGCATAGTCAATAAAGCAGAAATAGATGTTTTTCTGGAACTCTCTTGCTTTTTCAGTGATCCAGAGGATGTTGGCAATTTGATCTCTGGTTCCTCTGCCTTTTCCAAAACCAGCTTGAACATCTGGAAGTTCACAGTTCACGTATTGCTGAAGCCTGGCTTGGAGAATTTTGAGCATTACTTTACTAGTGTTTGAGATGAGTGGAATTGTGCGGTAGTTTGAGCATTCTTTGGCATTGCCTTTCTTAGGGATTGGAATGAAAACTGACCTTTTCCAGTCCTGTGTGAGTTTTCCAAATTTGCTGGCATATTGAGTGCAGCACTTTCACAGCATCATCTTTTAGGATTTGAAATAGCTCAACTGAAATGCCCTCACCTCAACTAGCTTTGTTCGTAGTGATGCTTCCTAAGGCCCACTTGACGTCACATTCTAGGATGTCTGGCTCTAGGTGAATGATCACACCATCATGATTATCTGGGTCCTGAGATCTTTTTTGTATAGTTCTTCTGTGTATTCTTGCCACCTCTTCTTAATATCTTCTGCTTCTGTTAGGTCCATATCATTTCTGTCCTTTATTGTGCCCATCTTTGCATGAAATGTTCCCTTCATGTCTCTAATTTTCTTGAAGAGATCTCTAGTCTTTCCCATTCCATTGTTTTCCTCTATTTCTTTGCATTTATCACTGAGGAAGGCTTTCTTGTCTCTCCTTGCTGTTCTTTGGAACTCTGAGTTTAGGTATGTCTTTCCTTTTCTCCTTTGCCTTTCACTTCTCTTCTTTTCACAGGTATTTGTAAGGGCTCCTCAGATAGCCATTTTGCATTTCTTTTTCTTGGGGATGGCCTTGATCACTGGCTCCTATAGAATGTCATGAGCCTCCATCCACAGTTCTTCAGGCACTCTGTCTGTCAGATCTAGTCCCTTGAATCTATTTGTCACTTCCACTATATAAACCTAAGGGATTTGATTTAGGTCATACCTGAATGGTCTAGTGGTTTTCCCTACTTTCTCAATTTAAGTCTGAATTTGGCAATAAGGAGTTCATGATCTGAGCCACAGTCAGCTCCCAGTCTTGTTTTTGCTGACTGTATAGAGCTTCTCCTCTTTGGCTGCAAAGACTATAATCAATCTGATTTCAGTATTGACCATCTGGTGATGTCCATGTGTACAGTCTTCTCTTGTGTTGTTGGAAGAGGGTGTTTGCTATGACCAGTGCATTCTCTTGGCAAAATTCTATTAGCTTTTGCCCTGATTCATTCTGTACTCCAAGGCCAAATTTGCCTATTACTCCAGGTATTTCTTGATTTCCAACTTTTCCATTCCAGGCCCTATAAGGAAAAGGACATCTTTTTTTGGGTGTTAGTTCTAGAAGATCCTGTAGGTCTTCATAGAACCATTCAACTTTAGCTTCTTCAGCATTACTGGTCAGGGCATAGACTTGGATTACTGTGATATTGAAAGGTTTGCCTTGGAAACGAACAGAGATCATTCTGTCGTTTTTAAGATTGCATCCAAGTACTGCATTTTGGACTCTTTTGTTGACTATGACAGCTACTCCATTTCTTCTAAGGGATTCTTGCCCACAGTAGTAGATATAATGGTCATCTGAGTTAAATTCACCCGTTCCAGTCCCTTTTAGTTCACTGATTCCTAAAATGTCAACATTCACTCTTGCCATCTCCTGTTTGACCACTTCCAGTTTGCCTTGATTCATGGACCTAACATTCCAGGTTCCTCTGCAATATTGCTCTTTACAGCATTGAACTTTACTTCCATCACCAGTCATATCCACAACTGGGTGTTGTTTTTGCTTTGGCTCCATCTCTTCATTCTTTTTGGAGTTATTTCTCCACTGATCTCCAGGAGCATATTAGGCACCTACCGACCTGTGGAGTTCATATTTCAGTGTCCCATCTTTTTGTCTTTTCATACTGTTCATGTAGATAAGCTTAGGAAGAATTCAAAATTTTTAAAATATTCTGCATTCCAACCAAGATCTACATTTTTAGTGGCATTTATTTCTAGATTTTTTTTGTTTCATACTGATAGAATCAGCTTCTTAATTTCTATGAAAGCCAATAGGATTTTAATTGAAGTGCTGCTTTTCTCAAGCATTCTCATTGTAACAATATTGCATGTTTTCCACCTATGAACAAGATACATTTTCATACATTTCAACCTATGATACATTATACATGTCTTTTACTTCACTCAATAATATTTGTAGTTTTAATGTGTATGTATTTGCATATCTTTTATCAGGTTTATTCCTAAGTATTTAATATTTTAAATTCTATTTAAACAGTATTTTTAAAAATTTCAATTTATGATTGTTCACTTATATGTTTGTATCTTTCATATACAAAATTAAATTGCTATATAAATATGTGGTTGATTTTTTTATATTGATCTTATATACTGCAACCTGGTAAACTCACTTATTAGCCCTGTAGCTTAAAAAAAATAGATTTAATAATCTTTTCTACATTTAAAAGTGTTTGAATAAAGACAGTCTCCTTTTCAATACAGATTCCTTTTATTCATTTCTTAACTCATTGCACCTGCCAAAACTGTCAATACAATGTTGAATAGATGTGGTGTGGGCAAACATTCTCACCTTGTTCCTTATTTTAAGCAAGAAATGGAAGAAAGGAACAAAGGAGCAAATGGTGTTAATAAAAAATGAACACCAAATGGTAGGTTTAACCAATAACAGCATTTTTACATCAAATCTGAGCAGAGTAAGTAACAGTCTTTTACCATTGGACAATGTTAGCTTAAGGTTTCTCATAAATGTTCTGTGTTAGGTTGAGGAAATTCTCTTTTATTCTTAATTTGCTGATTTTTAAAATTAATTGTGTATACTACATTTTGTCAAATGCTTTTATATGTACCTATTGAGATGATCGTATGGGTTTTTTAAATTATTTTCTAATAAGGTGAATTATGTTGATTGATTTTCTATTGCAAATCACTCTTTTATTTCTAAGTTAAACCCACTTGGTCATGATGTATTTTCCTTTTTATATATTTTTATATCTGGTTTACTAACACTTTGTTCATAGGTTTTAAATCTTTGTTAGTAAGAGATATTGGTCTGCAGTTTTATATCCTTGTCATGTGTTATTCTTGATTGTGGTATCACATAATGGTGGCCTCACTGAATAAATCAGGAAGTATCCCCCTTGTTCAGTTTTCTGAAAGATTTTAGAAATTGTGGCATTTATTTTAAAAATATATCATAGAATTCACTGGTGAAATACTCTTGGCATGAAGTTTTCTGTGTGGGAAGGTTTTTAAATAACAAATTCAATTTCTTTAATTGATATGGGGGTGTAGCTGTTACATATGTCATCTTAGGGAAGCTCTGGTAGTTTGCATAAATTTGTTTTAACTTTGTATTCAGAGTTGTTTGACTTGGCCCCACTCTGCAACAGGTTTGCACCAGCCAAGAGGCCACCTGATCCATGAAGACAGCTACACAGAAACCCAGCCCTGTCCTCCAAGGGGTTGCAGAAGCCCCACATCTGCTGGGCCACACAACCAACTGAGCAAGAAGCCTACCCTGCTCTCCAATGGGCGCACAGCCACCACCCAAAGGGCAGCCTCACAGCCAGCTTGGCCAGCCTCACTGGCCAGCATGCCCACTAGTCAGCCCCACCACAAGGGAAGTGTGTATTCACAGTACATGTCAGGGGTACCACTAAAGAATATAGTTCTGGTAACCAAAGGGGTGTGCTGCTGGGCCCCATAGACTATCTCCTATGCAAAGCTACTTTTACAAGTTCAGGAGACACAGCTGACCTATCTAACACATGGAAGTAAACAGTAAAGAACTGGGAAAATGAGGCAGACGATTATGTTCCAAATGAAGAAACAAGACAAAATCCCAGAAAAAGAATTTAGCAAAGTGGAGATAAGCAATATATCTGATAAAGAGATCAAGATAATGAACATAAAATGCTCAATGAATTTGGGAGAATGAATGAATATAGTAAGAATTTCAACAGAGTCAGAAAATATATAAAAAGAGCTAGAGCAGAAGAATATAAAAGCTAAAATGAAAAACATCCTAGAAGGTATTGACAATAAGATTAGATGATACAGAGGAATTAATCAGTGGTCAGGAAGACAGAGTAGTGAAAACCATATGAACTGTCCTTTTGGGACAACATCAATGCAACATCATACTAACATTTGCATTATTGAGGAGAAGATAAAAGGAAAAGAGAGAAAGAAAGAGGCAGAGAATTTATTTGAAGAAATAAGAGCTGAAAACTTCACTAACCTGAGAAAAGAAACAGACATCCAGGTCCAGGAAGCACAGAGGGTTGCCAAACAAGATGAACACAGAGACAAAATATAATTAAAATGGCAAAAAAAAAAAAAAAAAATTAAAGAGAGAATCTTAAGAGCAACAAGAGAAAAGCAACTGGTTATATATAGGGGAACTACCATAAGAGAATTATCGGACTTTTCAGGATAGACTCTACAGGCCAGAAAGAGTGGCACAATGTATATAAAGAGATAAAAGGAAAAAACCTACAACCGAAAATAGTTGCTGCTGTTGTTTAGTCACTTAGTCACGTCCAACTCTTTTGCGACCCCATAGACTGTAGCCCTCCAGGTTCCTCTGTCCATGGGATTTCTCAGACAGCAGTGAAAGTGAAAAAAAAAAAAAAAAGAATACTGGAGTGGGTTGCCATTTCCTTCTCCAGGGGATCTTCCCGACCCAGGGATTGAACCCGCATCTCCTGCATTGGCAGGCAAATTCTTTACGTCTAGACCACCTGGGAAGACCAAACAGTTCGGTAAATATATCTAAATGTGCAGGTGTAATATACATATATATGTAATCTTTTACTAACCTTTAATAAATAGCTGATCCAACACCACCTTCTTGATGTAATGCCAATAATTCCACCATCAGGAAGATTTGCATTGCTTCCCAGTCTTGTAAATGTATTATAATTTTTAAAGTAAAGAATACCATTTATTAAGAAAAAAATTCCATCCCGTGATACGGTCACATCAGACACATTGTGTCTTTCATCTTCAGTCAGAATATTTGGAGGCACTCTGATTCTGGTCCAAGTATGGAATGAATCATTTGTCTGAAAGGTCTCCATGTCAGCTACCACCACAACAAATGAAGGACCACAAGCAGCCCAATTTGCTATTAACTGACTACCCTGTGGTGATGATATTGGTAAAAACCCAGGACTCTCAGGTATTGTCAACATAGGAGAAGTCAGCAGGAAAAGACTATTTGCAATAAAGCAGTCTTGAAAAGCCACTGGATTTCCTTTAACCTCTTTTAGCACATCACTTGTTGTCATTGGTACCGAGATATACCATTTCCTAAGAAGAGAAAAATAGAAAATATAAAAGAAAAACGCACCCCCTCCTTCTTCTCATTCATCTTGCATGGTGCTGGCATCATCTTTTTTTCTTTTTTTTTTAACATTTCTTTTCTTTTCTTTTATTGGAGAATAATTGCTTTACAATGTTGTGGTGGCCTCTGCCATACATCAGTGCCAATCAGTCATAATGGCATATTTTATGCCATCAGTCATATATATCCCTTCCTTCTTGAGCCTCCCTCCACCCGCCTCCCCCATTCCACCCCTCTAGGTCATCACAGAACACCAGGTTGAACTCCCCGTGTTATACAGAAGCTTCCCACTAGTTATTTTACATTTTACATATTTTATATATGATAGTGTATGTATGGTAGTGCTACTTTCTCAATTTGTCCTACCCTCCCTGTCCCCTGCTGTGTCCACCAGACCATTCTCTACAACTGCATCTCCATTTCTTCTCTGTAAATAGTTTCATTAGTACTATTTTTCTAGATTCCATATATATGCATTAATATATGATATTTGTTTTTCTTTTTGACCTAACTTCACTCTGTATAACAGGCTCTAGGTTCATCCACCTCGTTTATCATCTTTTATAAAAAATTTTATTTTTATCAACATAAGTCTGGGTAAAACAAAACAATATTAAAACACCACCACAGCCCCATTTCTCCTCATTCCTCACTTTAGTTACCAAAAGAAAACAGTTTTGATTCTTGCAGCTCTATGTTCTGAAATGTCTCCATTATCTCAAATAAATATTCTTATACTGCTCTCTTAATATGTAATTTTGTTCATTTTGGCTTCTTATATGACACATGAAACTATTTCTGCCACATAATATACCTGCCTGTACATCTCTTTTTTCAAGTTAATATCATAGTGTTTAGCTAAATTTATAGTATTTACATTGTTATTTTATATATATATATATATATTGTTAACTACTGAGAAAGTCATAATTAAGTTTTCCTATATGTATTATTTTCCTATATGTATATTTACAATATTTCCCATAAAGTTAATGATTTCACTTAAAAATATGCTCAGTTTTCTAAGTTTCCCAGTAGGTAATTAAAATGGTGCTCCACAATATCTTCCATGTGGTAAATGCAGAGGTAACCTAGTACTTCTTTCCTGAAATTTTCTTTCTTTATTCCCTGGGTTGAAGTCACCATTTACTGGGTCCAATGCTTTGATCTTTCTTGTTTTGTTAAAACACATTTTTTAGTACCTCTCTGTTAATGGGTATGCGAACATAAAATTTTTGAGACTCTGAATACCCCAAAATATCTTTATTTTACATAAAGATATGTAATTTGGCTAGATAGAGACTTCAAAATTTTGAAGGCATTTTCTCCAGCCTTGCATATTCAGCTTTACTAATGGGAAGTCAGATGACACATTGACTCTTGTTATTATTCAAATGAGGTGCCTTTCTATAAGTTTTTTAAGATCGTCACTTTTTTTCTTTGTATTATGAAATTTGACAGGGCTGGGTCTATCTTTTGAAGTGGACACACAAATGTATTTGTGAAAACAAGCACTCTGACATGTATCTTAAAACTTACGAGAAGTTCTAAGGAGAATTTCTCAGCAGGGCAATTCAGGGGACATCAGTTTAAAGAATGTTCAGTAAATGCTTCTTGAGTTTCCTATTTCCTCAATGAATATACACTCGGTTGGTGGTGATGGCATTCTGCCCACTCAGAATGAGGTCCTGCCAGGTGAAGGAAACCCCATGTTGGGGCAATTGAAGGTATGTCATCAAACTTCTATGCCCTAAACCATGACACCATTAAACTTGATCCAATTATTGCTTTTGGCAAGCCACACCACTGACTAACATTGGTTTCAAGCACCAGTTGGTCTTTTAAAATCATCAGTATCATTTTGTTATTGTCCACTGACTATATAATAATCTCATAAGCAGCCATAGAACAATTATGTATCAGTGACTATTGTGTTTGATTGGATAACTGGTTACCTACAAGATCTAGGAAGGACCCAGGACTGAAGGCCTGGCCAAGCATACTGAGCTTTTCAGTTTTCCATGTCTATCATTTTGCTTTCAAACCTCTGATTTTTTTTAAAAAAATTGTGACTACATTTATACACGTTTCAAATTCTTTTCTTCTCATTTTATAGCATCTTAGTCACCTTTTATGTATATAATATCTTCTCTTATTTCTGTGTACACAGTATATTTTTTTGTGAACTTTCTTTTGCTTCCTGCTGTGTCCTATGTCCTCTGACTTGAGTTCTTCTGTTTATTGATGTAGGTCTCTCAATCTGTTCGAAGCTTTCTGTAATTGGTGGTCCTTTAATATTTAATATTAAATGTCCTTTAATATTTAAGGGAGAAGCAGAAACAAGTTGTGAGATACCTCTGAGGTATACCTCTTATTCCCATTGTGCCTCACTCTGCTTCTCCCCTCCTGATTCCAAATCTAAGTTATCTTAAGTAGTTATAACTTGTTAATTCAAATGCTTTTGGGAGGAGATATGCTACGTTTCCATATTCAGGGAGCACAATTGCAGGTACCCTAGAGAACTTCTTTTCAGAATTCCCTTCTGCAAGCTCTCAACTAACAGAAATTCTGTGCTCTATGAAGTCAGTTACCAGTTCTCTCTCTGCTTTCTATTTTCTGTGCTTGCTTAAATACTACTTAGAAAATTCAGTGGCCCATATATTATATCCAGGAAAAAGTTCAAACTATTCCAATACTTTAATGGAATCTTAATCTTTCCCCCTATTCAATCCCATATGTCACATTATATTTCAGGTGTTCTTTTGTTCAGTCACTCAGTCATGTCTGACTCTTTGCAACTCCATGGACTGCAGCACGCCAGGCTTCCCTGTCTTTCACCATCTCTTGGAGTTTTCTCAAACTCATGTCCATTGAGTCAGTGATGCCATCCAACCAGCTCATCCTCTGTCATCCCCTTCTCCTCCTGCCTTCAATCTTTCCCAGCATCAGGGTCTGTTCCAATGAGTCGGCTCTTCACATCGGGTAGCCAAAATATTGGAGCTTCAGCTTCAGTATCAGTGCATCCAATGAATATTCAGGATTGATTCCCTTTAGGATGGATTTGATTGACCTCCTTGCAGTCCAAGGGACTCTCAAGAGTCTTCTCCAACACCACAGTTCAAAAGCATCCGTTCTTTGGTGCTCAGACTTCTTTATGGTCCAGTTCTTACATGCATGCATGACTACTGGAAAAACCATAACTTTACCTAGATGGACCTTTGTTGGCAAAATAATGTCTCTGCTTTTTAAGACATTATCTGAGTTTATCATAGGTTTTCTTCCCAGGAGCAAGCGTCTTTTAATTTCAAGGCTGCAGTCACAATCTGAAATGATTTTTGGAATCCAAGAAAATAAAGTCTGTCATTGTTTCATTGTTTCCCCGTCTATTTGCCATGAAGTGATGAGACCAGATGCCATGATCTTCGTTTTTTGAATGCTGAGTTTTAAGCCAACTTTTCCACTCTCCTCTTTCACTTTCATCACAAGATTCTTCTTTGCTTTCTGCCATAAGGGTAGTGTCATCTGCGTATCTGAGGTTATTGCTATTTCTCCTGGCAATCTTGATTCTAGCTTGTGCTTCATCCAGCCTGGCATTATGCATGATGTGCTCTGCATATATTAAATAAACAGGGTGACAATATACAGCCTTGACGTACTCCTTTTCCTATTTGGAACCAGTCTGTTGTTCCATGTCCAGTTCTAACTGTTGCTTCCTGACCTGCATACAGATTTCTCAAGAGGCAGCTCAAGGGGTCTGGTATTCCTATCTCTTGAAGAATATTCCAGTTTGTTGTGATCCACACAGTGAAAGGCTTTGGCATAGTCAACAAAGCAGAAGTAGGTGTTTTTCTAAAATTCTCTTGTTTTTCCTATGATCCAGCTGATGTTGGCAATTTGATCTCTGGTTCCTCTGCCTTTCCTAAAGCCAGCTTGAACATCTGGAAGTTCTCGGTTCATGTACTGTTGAAGCCTGGCTTGGAGAATTTTGAGCATCACTTCGTTAGCATGTGAAATGAGTGCAATTGTGCAGTAGTTTGAGCATTCTTTGGTGTTGTCTGTCTTTGGATTGGAATGAAAACTGACCTTTTCCAGTCCTGTGGCCATTGCTGAATTTTCCAAATTTGCTGGCATATTGAGTGCAGCACTTTCACAGCATCATCTTTTAGGATTTGAAATAGCTCAACTGGAATTCCATCACCTCCACTAGCTTGTTCATAGTGATGCTAAGGCCCCCTTGACTTTGTACTCCAAGATGTCTGGCTCTAGATGAGCAATCACACCACCATGGTTATCTGCATCATTAAGATCTTTTTTGTATAGTTCTGTGTATTCTTGCCACCTCTTCTGCTTCTGTTAGGTCCATACTATTTCTATCCTTTAATTGTGCCCATCGTTGCATGAAATATTCCCTTTGTATCTCTGATTTTCTTGACAATGTCTCTAGTCTTTCCCATTATGTGTTTTTTTTTTGTTTGTTTGTTTGTTTGTTTTCCCCTCTGTTTCTTTGCACTGTTCACTTAGGAGGGCTTTCATGTCTTTCCTTGCTATTCTGTGGAACTCTGTATTCAGATGGGTTTATCTTTCCTTTTCTCCTTTGCTTTTCATTTCTCTTCTTTTCTCAGCTATCTGTAAGACCTCCTCAGACTACCATTTTGCCTTTTTGCATTTCTTTTTCTTGGGGATAGTCTTGATCACCGCCTCTGGTACAATGTTATGAACTTCCATCCATAGTTCTTCAGGTACTCTATTAAATCTAATCCCTTGAATCTATTTCTCTCTTCCACTGTATAATCATAATGGATTTGATTTAGGTCATACCTGAATGGTCTAGTGGTTTTCCCTACTTTCTTCAATTTAAGTCTGAATTTGGCAATAAGGAGTTCATGATCTGAGCCACAGTCAGCTCCTGGTCTTGTTTTTGCTGACTGTATAGAGCTTCTTCATCTCTGGCTGCAAGGAATGTAATCAATCTGATTTCGGTGTTGACCATCTGGTGATGTTCATGTGTAGAGTCGTCTCTCATGTTGTTGGAAGAGGGTATTTGCTCTGACTAGTGCGTTCTCTTGGCAAAACTGTGTTAGCCTTTTCCCTGATTCATTTTGTACTCCATGGCCAAACTAGCCTTTTTCTCCAGGTATCTCTTGACTTCTTACTTTTGCATTCCAATCCCCTATGATGAAAAGGGCATCTTTTTTTTTTTTTTTTTGCTGTTAGTTCTAGAAGGTCTTGTAGGTCTTCATAGAACTGTTCAGCTTCTTCAGCATTAGTGGTTGGGGCATAGACTTGGATTACTGTGATACTGAATGGTTTGCCTTGGAAATGAACCGAGATCATTCTGTCATTTTTGAGACTTTGTTGACTATGAGGGTTACTCCATTTCTTCTAAGGGATTGTTGCCCATTCCATTCCATTCTAGTTCACTTCTAAAATGTCGATGTTCATTCTTGCCATCTCCTGTTTGACCACTTCCAATTTACCTTGATTCATGGACCTAACGTTCCAGGTTCCTATGCAATATTGTTCTTTACAGCATTGGACTTTACTTTTACCACCAGACACATCCACAACTGGACATTTTTTCCACTTTGACTCAGACTTTTCATTCATTCTGGAGCTATTTCTCCACTCTTCTCCAGTAGCATATTGGACAGCTTCCGACCTGGGGAGTTCATCTTTCAGGGTCACATCTTTCTGCATTTTTATACTGTGCATGGGGTTCTTAAGGCAAGAATGCAGAAGTAGTTTGCCATTCCTTTTTCCTTCAATATTATGCTTGTGAAATACGTTCATGTTGATTTGTGTTGCTGTGTCTAATTATGCAAGAGAATGTTTATCCATTTCCCTATGAAAGGAAATTAGAGTTTCAAATTTTTTCCTTTCAGAAAAATGCTGCTACAAATATACTTTCACATATCTCTTGATTCACCTGTGCATGGGTTTCTCTAAGGTAAACACAGGTGTTGAATTGCTCAACCATTGAATACATGCATCTTCAACTTTGTCTGACAATGTAAAAATATCTTTCAAATTGCTTGTGCCAATTTATACTTCTGCTAGCAATGTATGTAAGTGTTCCCATTGTTGCACATTGCTATGGTATGAATGTTTGTGTTTGCTCAGTATTCATATATTGAAATCCTAATGCCCAATATGATGGTAATAGTGGGGCCTTAGGGAGGTAAGTCATGAGGGTAGAGCTCTCATAAGTGGGATTAATGCCCTTGTAAAAGAAGCCCAAGAGAGCTCCCCAGCCTGTTCTGCCATGTGAGGATATGGTGAGAATTCTGACACCCAAAAGAGGGCCCTCGATCAACCATACTGGCATCCTGATTTCAGATTTCCAGCCTTCAGAACTGTGAAAAATAAGCTTCTGTTGTTATAAGTCACCCAGCTTGTGGTATTTTGTTTCAGAAGCCTGAATAGACTGATATGTTTTCATTAATAACATTATAAAATGTTAACATATTTATCAGTCTCTGTGTGTAAATGGTCCTCGTTGGGCTATTAATATTTTTCTCTAATTGTCAATAAAGTGAAACATCACTTCATGTTCCTATTAATGAGTGTTTATCAAATCTTTGATTTTATAATTTGAGATACTTTTATTAATTATAGAAATTATTTTCTATCCTGAGGCAATAAAGATATTATCCTATCTCTTTCTAAAATTTTCAGCTTAGCCTTTCACATATATGTCTTCTGAAGTTGTTTTATTATTATCATAATTATTATTAATCTGAGATTATTTTAATGTATGATATGAGGTAAGTATTGAGCTTCCCTGATAGCTCAGTTGGAAAAGAATCTGCCTGCAATGCAGGAGACCCCCGTTCAAGGCCTGGGTCAGGAAGATCCGCTGGAGAAGGGATAGGCTACCCACTCCAGTATTCTTGGTCTTCCCTTGTGGCTCAGCTGGGAAAGAATCCTCTTGAAATGTGGGAAACTTGGGTTCAGTCTCTGGGTTGGGAAGATCCCCTGGAGAAGGGAAAGGCTACCCACTCCAGTATTCTGGCCAGGAGAATTCCATGGACTAAGTCCATGGGGTCGCAAAGAGTCAGACCCGAATAAGTGACTTTCACTTTCACTTTCACGAGGTAAGTAATATATGATATGAGGTAAAAATAAAGTAAAGCTTTATTCTGTCCCTACTGAGAGGACATGCAGTTTTCTCCTTTATTAATGTAATAAATTATGTTAAAACATTTAAAATATTATACTAACCTTGCACTTCTGGTATAAACCAACCAGACTATATGTCATTTCTCTTTTCATGTATTATTGGATTTATTTTGCTAACATTTTATTCAGAGTTTTGCATCTAGGTTCATAAATGACATCAGCATATAAGTTTTCTTTCTCATATATACTTTGCCTGAATTGGCATATGCAAACTTGGTAACTTCATTTTGCAAGTTAGGATTGAAATTTTCTGAGCCAGTGCTCTCTCACCTTCCTTAAAGATTGCTAAGTACTGATTAAGTTTCTTCATAGTTAAAATATTGCTCAACTCCTGTATTTCCTTTTGAGTCATGTTTGAAAAACTGTATTTTCTAGAATGTTTTTTCTTTTTCAGATGTATTGGTCTATAATTGTTTATGTATCTGTTCCATCACTAATCTTTTTTCCTTTTTAAGAATGTAGATTAGTCTTTCCACATTTTTTCACATTTCTGATTCATACAAACCCTTTTATCTCAACTCAATGCCACCTCTAAGATGGTGTCTAAATATATTTCTCTCTGTATTATCATTTAGTATAGTTTTTCATAGTTCTTGATACAATATATTATGTTATTTACATATTTACTTGTTAATTATCCATTTCCCATGTTAGAATAATTTCAATTCTTGAATTCCCACTTAAAATTTGAATATAGAAGGTAGGGACCTTGACTGTACTTCTAGTTTCTAACTGTAGCTTGATTTGTAGATGTACAACAAAGATTTGCTGAATTAATTGTGAAAACCAACTGATATACATGTTGCCAAAAAACTAAGTTAAATCTATACTTATTCTGTATTAGTTACCATGAAGTTGAATTTCTTTTTTTAATTAGCTTCCCATATACTTATTTTATTTTATTAAAGTACAGTTGACATATAATATTATGTTCATTTCAGGTGTACAACATAGTGATTTGACAATCAAAGTAATAACACAGTGATCACCATGATAAATTTAGTAATCATCTGTTACCATACAAAATTATTACAGTATTACTGCTATATTCCTATACTGTATATTATATCCCTGTGAATTATTGTATAATTACAGATTTGTACCTCTTAATTCCCTTCACTTATTTCATCAAAGTCCCCACACCTCCCACCCGCTGGCAGCCACCAGTTTGTTCTCTGTAACTATGTCTGTTTCTATTTTACTTTGTTTGACTTTTATTTTATTTTTATTTTTTTCTGAGACACACAGTGTGGATTGCTCCACTAAATTGTTTGACTTTAAGATTGCACATACAAGTGAGATCATACAGTATTTTTCTTTCTTTGTCTGACCTAATTCATTTAGCATAATACTCTCTAGGTCCATCCATGTTGTAAATAGCAGGATTTCATTATTTTTTATGGCTGAGTAATAGTTCATTGTGTCTGTGTGTGTATCCCATCTTTATTGGTTCATCTACTGATGGATATTTAGGTTGCTTCCATATCTTGGCTATTGTAAATAATGCTGCAGTGAACACATCTATCTGTTCAATTAATGTTTTTATTTTCTTAGGGCAAATATCCAGAAGTGGAATTGCTAGATCATATGGTAGTTCTGTTTTTAATTTCTTGAGGAAGTTCTTCCATAGTGGCTATGCCAATTAACATTCCCACCAAGAGTGCGTGTTGTTCAGTTGCTCAGTAGTATCCGACTCTTTGTGACTCCATGGACTGCAGCACACCAGGCTTCCCTGTCTTTCACTCTCTCCCAGAGTTTGCTCAAACTCATGTCCATTAAGTCCATGATGCCATCCAACCATCTCATCCTCTGTCGCCCCACTCTCCTCTTGTCCTCAATCATTCCCAGCATCACGGTCTTTTCCAGTGAGTTGGTTCTTCACATTGGGTGGCCAAAGTATTGGAGCTTCAACTTTAGTAGCAGTCCTTTCAATGAATATTCAGTGTTGATTTCCCTTAGGATTGACTGGTTTGATCTCTTTGCTGTCCAAGGGACTCTAAAGAGTCTCAAGCGTCTTCTCCATCACCACAGTTCAAAAGCATCAATTCTTCGCCACTCAACCTTCAACTCTCATACCCATAAATGACCACTGGGGTCATGTACTACATGGAGCGTATGATACATATTTATTAAATGGAGTGCATCAGGGTTCCCTTTTCTCCATATCCTTGCCAACATTTGTTATTTTGTTATCTTTTTGATCATCAAAAAGATGGTATCTCACTGTGGTTTTTTATTTGTATTTTCCTGAGTACTAGTCATATTGAGCATCTTTTCATGTGTCTATTGGTCATTTATATGCATTCTTTGGAGAAATGTCTTTTCACATCATTTTCCCATCTTTAAATTGGATTTTACTTGATATTGATTTGTATGACTTCTTTATACAATCTAGATATTATTGATTATTTCTTTTTCTGTGCAAAAGTGTTACATCATTTAGATATTAGCTTATTAGATATAACATTTGCTAATATCCTCTCCAATCAGGAGTTTGCCTTTCCATTTTACTGATGGTGTCCTTCTCTGTGTGAAAGTGTTTTAGTTTGGGAATTACCTAGTGGTCAAGTAGTTAAGTGGTTAGAACTCACTGCTATAGACCCAGATTCAATTCCTGGTTGGGGAAACTAAGATCCTATAAATTGCGTGGCATGCCTCTTCCCTCCCTGGCCAAAAAAAAAAAAAAAAAAAAGCTTTTGATGCAGTCCATTTGTTTATATTTGCTTTTGCTGTCCTTGCCTGAGAACAAACAAGAAAAACACTACCAATACCAACAGCAAAGAGCACAGTGCTTACGTTTTCTTCTAGGAGTTTCATCACTCCAGAGGTGATACTTTAGTCTTTAATCCACTTTGAATTTGTTTTTATATATGGTGTAAGAAATTGGCCCAGTTTTATTCTTTTCTCCATTGTATATTCTTGTCTTCTTCACTGTAGGTTAATTGACCATATATAAGTGTGGGTATATTTCTGGGTTCTCTATTCTGTTCCATTGACCTATGTGTCTATTTTTGCACCAGTATCATACTTTTAAATTACTGTAACTATGAAATTACTGTTACTATAATGCTGTTGTATAGTTTCAATTAGATTGTGATTCCTCCAGCTATGTTCTTCTTTCTCAAGATTGCTTGGATATTCAGGATCTTTTGTATTTTCATACATGTTTTAGGATTATTTTAGTTCTGTAAAAAATGCCATTGGTAAAAAAAAAATGCCATTGGTATTTTGATAGGAACTGCACTGAATCTGTAGATTGATTTGGGTAGTATGGGCATATAACAATATGAGTTTTTCCAGTTCATGAGCAAGTATTATATTTCTATTTATTTGTGTGCTCTTCAGTTTCCTTTATCAATGTCTTATACTTCTCAGAATACAGGTTTTTAACCTCCTTGGTTAAATTTATTCCTATTTGTATTTTATTCTTTTTTGATGCAATTTTAAGTGGGATTGCTTTCTTAATTTCTCTCTGTCATAGTTTTGTTACTAGCACATAGAAATGCAACAGATTTATATATGCTAATTTTATTTTCTGCAACTTTTTTTTTTTAGTTCTAATAGTATTTTGGTAGAATCGATAGGATTTTTAATATATAATACCATGTCATCTGCAAACAGTTTTACTTTTTCCTTTCCAATATAGATTCATTTTATTTATTTTTTAATGTTTGATTGCTGTGGATGAAAATTTTTATACTATGTTGATGAAAGTGGAGAGAGTGGACATCCTTGTCTTGTTTCTGGTCATAGGGAAATGCTTTCAGCCTTTCACCATTGAGTATAATATTAGCTGTGGGTTTGTCATATGTGGCCTTTTTTATGTTCAGATATGTTCATTTGGGCTTCCTAGGTGGCTCAGTGGTAAAGAATCTGCCTGCCAATGCAGGAGACATAGGTATGATCCTTGGGTTAGAATATCCCCTGGAGGAGGAAATGGCAACCCACTCCAGTATTCTTGCCTGGAGAATCCCATGGACAGAGGAGCCTGGCAGACTACAGTCCACAGGGTCATAAAGAGTCGGACACAACTAAGACTGAGCACATACACATTTCCTTTGTATGCACTTTGTTGAGAGCCTTTATCATAAATGGATGTTGAATTTGTGAAAAGTTTTTTTGTGCATCTATTGAGATGATCACATGATTTTTATCTTTTATTTAGTTAATGTGGTGTATCACAGTGATTGATTTGTGGATGTTGATTCACCCTTCTTTCCCTGGGATAAATCTCACTTGATCATGGTATATGATTTTATTTAATGAATTGTTGAATTTGGTTTGCTAATACTTTGTTGAGTAATTTTGCATCTGTGTTCATTAGTGATACTGGCTTGTAATTTTCTTCTTTGTAGTGTCTATGTCTGGTTTTAGTAACAAGGTGATGCCAGCCTCATAGAATGAGTTCCTGTTCAGTTTTTTGGGGGATAGTTTAAGAAGAATAGTTATTAAGTCTTCATTAAATGTTCAGTAGAATTCACCTGTAAAGGCATCTAGTCCTGGACTTTGGTTGGTTAGAATTTTTTGATTTCTGATTCAATTTAGTTACTAATAATTGGTCTGTGCAGACTTTCTATTTCTTCCGGATTCAGTCTTAGAAGACTGTATGTTTCTAGGAATCCTTCCGTTTCTCTGGTTTGTCCTATGTGTTGGTGTACGATTTTTCATAAGTAATTTCTTATATTTTGTATTTCTATGGTGTCCATTGTAACCTCTCTTTCACTTCTGAGTTTATCTACCTGCGCCAAATTTCTTTTTTCTGGATGTGTCTGGCTAATGTTTTATCAACTTTGTTTATCTTTTCAAAGAACAAACTCTCCATTCACCCTTCCTTCCCTCTTCTCGTCTTTGTTTCATTTGTTTCTACTCTGATTTCATTATTTCTTTCTTCCTACTAACTTTGGACTTTGTTTATTCTTCTTTTTCTAGTTCCTTTAGGTACAAGTTTAGATTGTTTATAATTTTCTTCTTTCCTGATGTAACCTGTATTGCTATAAACATCTCTCTTAGAATTGCCTTTGTTGCATCCCATGGACTTTAGAATGTTATATTTCCGCTTTCATTTGTCTCAATGTGTTAGTTATTTTCTCTTTGATATTTACAATGACCACCAAAGGTTGTATAGACTCCATGTGCTAGTGCTTTTACCTAGTTTCTTCTTGGAGCTGATTTCTAGTCTCATACGATTATGACTGGAAAAAATGTGTGATATGATTTCAATCTTTTTAAATTTATTGAGACTCATTTTGTGTTCTTACATGTAACCTATCCTGGAGAATATTCCATATGTATCTAAAAGAATGTGTATTCTGATGTTTTGGGGTGAAATGTTCTGTATGCATCTCATAGGGTCATCTGTTCTAATGTGTCATTTAATGCCAGTGTTTCCTTATTGGTTTTCTGTACAGATAATCTGTCCGTTAATATAAGTGGGGTTTAAAGGACCCTGCTGTTATTGTATTACTGTCAACTTCTCCTGTTATGTCTGTTAATATTTCCTTTATGTATTTAGGTATTCCTACATTGTGTGCTTATATATTTACAAGTGTTATATATTCTTCTTGGATTGATATCTTTATCATTATTAATGTTCCAATTTGTCTTTCATTACAGTTCGTGTTAAAGTCTATTTTGTTCAATATAAATATTGCTACCCCAGCTATATTTTTGTTTTCATTTTCATGGAATACAGGCAATCTTTGGTGATATTATGGGTTCAGTTCCAGACCATCACATAAAGCACATATTGCAGTAAAGCAAGTCACATGATTGTTTTTGTTTCCCAGTGCATAGAAATATTATATGTACATGCTGTAGTCTACTGAGTGTCCAAGTGTATTATCTAAAAGAAAAAGGTATATACCTTTATCAAAAAGACTTTATTGGTAGAAAATGCTAACCAAAATTTGAATCTTCAGTAATTGTGATCATTTTGCAATAGTAGTATCAAAGATCACTGATCACAGACCACCATTAATATTTATTGTTCTTCAGTCACAAAGTCATGTCTGACTCTTTGTGACCCCATGGACTGCAGCACACCAGGCTTCCCTCTCCCTATCTCCTAGAGTTTGCTCAAACTCATGCCCACTGAGTCTGTGATGCCATCCAATCATCTCATCCTCTGTTGCCCCCTTCTCCTCTTGCCCTCAGTCTTTCTCAGCATCAGGCACTTTGCACAGGTGGCCAAAGTATTGGAGCTTCAGCTTCAGCATCAGTCCTTCCAATGAATATTCAGGGTTGATTTCCTTCAGGATTGATTGGTTTGATCTCCTCAATGTCCAAGGGACTCCCAAGAGTCTTCTCCAGCACCACAGTTCAAAAGCATCAATTCTTCGGCACGCTGTCTTCCTTATGGTCCAACTCTCACATCCATACATGACTACTGCAAAGACCATAGCTTTGACTATATGGACCTTTGTCAGCAAAGTGATGTCTCTGCTTTTTAATATGCTGTCTTCTGTCCAGACTTGTCATAGCTTTCCTTCCAAGAAGCAAGCATCTTCTAATTTCATGGCTGTAGTCATTAATATTATTATTACATAAAATGTAATATAATAATATAAACAATAACATAAAGTTTTAAATATTGCAAGAATTACAAAATGTGGCACAGATACACAAAATGAACAAATGCTGTTATAAAAAATGGTACTGATAGTATTGACAGATGCAGAGTTGCCAAAAGCCTTCAATTATAAAGTAAAGCACGATAAAATAAGGTATGCCTGTTATCTTTTTCCACCCTTTCACTTGCAGTCTGTGTGTGTGTTTTTGGATCTGAAGTGAGTCTGTTATAGGCAGCATGTAAATGGGTCTTGTTTTTCAATCCATTCAATCACCCTATACCTTTTGATGGGAGCATTTAGTTCATTTACATTTGAAGTAATTATTGATATAAATGTACTTACAAACAAAATGGCATTGATATATATGCCATTTTGTTAATTGTCTTCTGGTTACTTTTGTTGTTGTTCTCTGTTACTTTCTTCTCTTACTATCTCTCCTTGTATTTTGATGACTTTAGTGCAATACCTGCATTCCTTTCCCTTTATTTTTGGTGACTCTATTGGTTTTTGGTTTGTGGTTGCCATGAGGTTCTTATATAACAACCTATGTACAGAGCAGTCTATTTTAAGTTGATGCATCTTCTAAATTGTTTGAGCATGTTCTAAAATCACACTTGACTTTAACCATGAATTGAACTTTGATCTCCTAGAATGAATCTGCTCTCTCAGGTCTCTGTTTGAAGGCCCTCCTATATATTGCCCCACTGTTTGAAAGGCTCCTTCAGTTGGCTGACTTTTATTTTCTTTCAATAATGCAGATGTCACCTCTTTAGGAAAGTCCTCTCAGCCTTAGTGCATCTTCCAAGCCTTAGTTGGTGTACCTTCTATATATTCCACTTCACCTTGGGTTCCCTTCTATCACAGCATCTATTTGTTTACTGTCTCCCCCACTAAACTATAAGATTGTTGTCTAGAAGTACTACATCTTTTAGTTACAAGTACCTTGTCCTTTGCCTCAGTTCAATTCGGTTCAGCCACTCAGTTGTGTCTGACTCTTTGTGACCCCATGAACTGCAGCACGCCAGGCTTCCCTGTCTATCACCAACTCCTGGAGCTTGCTCAAACTCATGTCCATTGAGTCAGTGATGCATTCCAACCATCTCATCCACTGTCATCCCCTTCTCCTCCTGCCTTCAATCTTTCCTAGCATCAGGGTCTTTTCCAATGAGTCAGTTCTTCGTATCAGGTGGCCAAAGTATTGGAGTTTCAGCTTCAGCATCACTCCTTCCAATGAATATTCAGGACTGATTTCTTTTAGGAGGGACTGGTTGGATCTCCTTGCAGTCCAAGGGCCTCTCAAGAGTCTTTTGCAACACCACAGTTCAAAAGCATCAGTTCTTCAGTGCTCAGCTTTCTTTATAGTCCAACTCTCACATCCATACATGACTACTGGAAAAACCATAGCCTTGACTAGATGGACCTTTGTTGGCAAAGTAATGTCTCTGCTTTTTAATATGCTGTCTAGATTGGTCATAACTTTCCTTCCAAGGAGTACACATCTTTTAATTTCATGGCTGCAGTCACCATCTGCAGTGATTATGGAGCCCAAAAAATTAAAGTCTGTCACTGTTTCCACTATTTCCCCATCTATTTGCCATGAAGGGATGGGACCAGATGCCATGATCTTAGTTTTCTGAATGTTGAGTTTTAAGCCAACTTTTTCACTCTCCTCTTTCACTTTCATCAAGAGGCTCTTTAGTTCTTCTTTACTTTCTGCCGTGAGGGTGGTGTCATCTGCATATCTGAGGTTATTGCTATTTCTTCTGGCAATCTTGATTCCAGCTTGTGCTTCATCCAGTTCGGCATTTCTCATGATGTACTCTGCATATAAGTTAAATAAGCCGGGTGAAAATATACAGCCTTGGATTATCAATCAAGCCTAGGTGCTTGATTGATTATAGAAGGCTGGCTTTCTGCATATAAATCAATGAAGTTAGAATAAATTCTCACAACATATACAAAAATAAACTCAAAGTGGCTTAAAGACTTTAAAAGATTTCATCATAAAACTGTTAGATGAGAACATAGGCAAAACATTCCCTGACATAAATTGTACCAGTGTTTTCTTAGGTCAGTCTTCCAAGGCAGTAGAAATAAAAGCAAAAATAAACAAATGGGACCTAATCAAACTTACAAGCCTTTGTATAGCAAAGGAATCCATAAACAAAATGAAAAGACAACTTACAGACTGGGGAAAAATATTTTCAGATTATGTGACTCACATGAGATTAAGTTCCAAAATCTATAAATAGCTCATACAACTTGATAGCAAAAAACCCTGAACAACCCAATAAAAGGTGGGCAGAAGATCCAAACAGACATTTCTCCAAAGAAAACATACAGACGGCTAATAAACACACGAAAAGATGCTCATTATTGCTAATTATTATAGAAATGCAAATCAAAACTACAATGAGGTATCACCTCAAACCATTCAGAATGGCCATCATTAAAAATGTCTATAAATAATAAATGCTGGAGATGGTATGGAGAAAAGGGAACCCTCCTACACTGTTGGTAGGAATGTAAATTGGTGCAGCCACTATGAAAATCAGTATGAAGATTCCTCAAGAAACTAAAAATAGTTACAATATGACCCTGCAATCCCACTCCTGGGCATATATCTGGACAAAACTACAGTTTGAAAAGATACACGCATCCCAGTGTTCACTGAAGCACTATTTACAATAGCCAAGACATGGCAACAACATAAGTGTCATCAACAGATAAAGAAGGTATGGTATATATACACAGTGGAATATTATTAAGTCATAAAAAAGAATGTAATAAGGCCATTTGCAGCAACATGAATGGACCTAGATATTATCATACTAAGTGAAGTAAATCAGAAAGAGAAAGATAAATGCCATATGCTATCACTTATATGTGCAATCTAAAATATGACACAAATGAACTTATCTACAAAATAGAAACAGACTTACAGACATAAAAAACAGACTCGTAGTTGCCAAGGAAGGGAGGAATTAGGAGGCATAAATTGGGAGATTGAGATTAACAGATGCAAACTAGTATATATAGGATGGATAAACAACAAGGTCCTATTGCGTAGCACAGGGAATTATATTCAGCTTCTGACAAACCATAATGGAAAAGAACATGAAAAGAATGTGTGTGTGTGTGTGTATAACTGAATCACTTTGCTATACAGTAGAAATTAACACAACATTGTAAACCAACTATACTTCAGTAAAATAAAATTTCAAAAAGTTTGTTTAAACCCCATGATCACCTACTAACTTTAACAATAACCAGTTTTACTTTCCAGATGTGTGTTTGTGTGTATGCCCCTGCACTGAAATAATGGTAATAACTGTACTATCAGTCATACCACCGTGGCTCATTTTAAAGAACCAGCAGAAAACATTTTGCAGTATTTTCAAGATTTGCTACTATCCTGAATGAGACTCTTTCATTGACCTTTAGCTATTTAAATAAATTGTGAACCTAATCCAGGACTGTGACTGGTATTTTCTGGCTTGGTAACCAGTTCTGATTATCAAAATCTTTATGTGTTAAAAGAAGCTACTTAGAAATTACATATAAGATACTCCATGTGTGAAGTAATTAGCCTCCAACTAATAAAAAAATAAAAATAAAATAAATAAATAAATAAGAAAAAAAAAAAAGATACTCCATGAAATTCCACTGGGGTTCTTAAATATCTTGAAGTTTCTGATAATAATTTTACTTAATTTTAAAGATAAATTTCATATTTTAAGTTTAAAAATTAAATACCCATCCTTTATTCTTTCTTGTGGAAAATAAACTTTTCTCTTCAGAACTGTATATATGACAGGCATCTGTCCCAAAGCAGCCAACTGCTTGCTAAGTACTATGGAATTCTGCAAAAAAAAAAAAAAAAAAAGTTTCCTCTCTTACTCTTCTCATAGCCAAAGTTATCCTGAAATTACACCATGATATATTAAATTTACTATTTTAGTTAAGACATTGCTTACATTTATAAATTTACCACACTCTCAAGATTCAGCTTTATTTTTTCCCTACTATATAGTCTCCTCCCCAGTAGAACTTTATGAATTATAAATATCATAATATAATTTACAACATGTTGAAAATACAATGCAGAGTCCTGAATAAACTGAGATTATGGAGGCTCTTAAATAAATACTCTTAGTTTAATATCAATGCAATATGTAATGGAGTTTCTAAAACTAATCTTTAGGATTATTTCTATATAAGCCTGACTTCAAAACAACATATCCTTTAGAAAGCATATTTCAAATATATCTGGAAGCTCTAAGAAAAATTCTATTAAGATAAAGATAGATCTGACATGCCCCCTCTTTTTCTGATGAGATTTAAGGAGCTATTGAATTGACTGGAATTATCCCTAATAAAGTTTTTTAAGAATAGAGGCAACAGTTACATTATGGGGAATCTGTAGAATGCAAATTCAGATAGGGCTAGTCTAGACTCCTCCAATAATGCTCCTGTTTAATTTCCTAGAAATATGTCAACCACCCACAAAGAAACTTTTGAGATTGCTGTAATGAGTATCACTAAGAGTATAATCATTGGGACTATGGGATTGTCTAATAGAAGAATTTAACCCATGTTTTAAGAATAGGAATGGTGGTCTTCAGGAAGGCTTCCCTGAAGAATACACATTTAGAGATTTTGATGGAGAAAAATAGATTTGTCTGGTAAATAATTGATAAATAATAGATCTTTATTTTGTTTCTAAAAGTCTTATTCTCTATTCAGAATTTTAAATACAACTATCTTTCATATAACTGCAAAAGAAAAGAGTAAAATGAGCATTCTTAATGTGGCATAGAATAAGATGGAAATAAAATACAACAAACAACCTATACAGCAAGATGACAGAAAAAAGGACAGACTAAGAGAAAGTTGAGACAACTATGTAAACAAGCTTAAGAACGTATGTTTCTCCATTAAGAGGACAATTCATGGTCATCAAAGATAATTTTATAAGTATAGAAAAACATTACCACAAAGGAATCATCAAAAGTATAAAAAACACATTTAGGATATTTTCTTTTTTCCAATATTTACGATATTTTCTTAAGGTTTACCAAATGTGGGTTACTGCTACGTATTCATGCTATATAATCTAAAGTCCATTGTTGCTGTTCAGTCCCTAAGTCACGTCCGACTCTTTGCAACCCCATGAAATGCAGCATGCCAGGCTTTCCTGTCCACCACTATCTCCCAGAGTTTGGTCAAACACATGTCCATTGAGTCAGTGATGCCATCCAACCACCTCATTCTCTGTCACCTCCTTCTCCTCCTGCTCTCAATTTTTCCTAGCATTAGGGTCTTTTCCAGTGAGTCGGTTCTTCACATCAGGTGGCCAAAGTATCGGAGCTTCAGCTTCCGCATCAGTCCTTCCAATGGACATTAAGGGTTGATTTCCTTTAGGATCGATTGGTTTGATCTCCTTGCTGTCCAAGGGACTCTCAAGAGTCTTCTCCAGCACCACAGTTGAAAAGCATCAATTCTTCAGCACTCAGCCTTCTTTATGGTTCAGCTCTCACATCCATAGATGTCTACTGGAAAAATGATAGCTTTGACTAGACGAACCTTTGTTGTCAAAGTGATGTCTCTGCTTTTTAATTCTCTGTCTGGGCTTGTCATAGCTTTCCTTCCAAGGAGCAAGTGTCTTTTAATTTCATGACTGCAGTAACCATGTGCAGTGATTTTGGAGCCCAAGAAAATAAAATCTGTCACTGTTTCCCCATCTATTTGCCATGAAGGGATGGGACCAGATGCCATGATCTTAGTTTTCTGAATGTTGAGTTTTAAGCCAACTTTTTCACTCTCCTCTTTCACTTTCATCAAGAGGCTCTTTAGTTCTTCTTTACTTTCTGTCATAAGGGTGGTGTTATCTGCATATCTGAGGTTATTGCCATTTCTCCTGGCAATCTTAATTCCAGCTTGTGCTTCACCCAGACCAGCATTTTGCATGATGTACTCATGATGTAAGTTAAATAAGCAGATTGACAGTATACAGCCTTGATGTACTGCTTTCCCAGTTTTGAACCAGTTCATTGTTCCATGTCAGGTTCTAACTGTTGCTTCTTGTCCTGCATACAAGTTTCTCAGAAGACAGGTAAGGTGGTCTGGTATTCCTATCTCTAAGAATTTCCCACAGTTTGTTATGATCCACACAGTCAAAGGTTTCAGTGTAGTCAGTGAAGTGGAAATAGATGCTTTTTTTGAATTCTCTTACTTTTTCTATGATCCAGTAGATGTTGACAATTTGATCTCTGGTTCCTCTGTCTTTTCGAAATCCAGCCTGTATATCTGTAAGTTTTCAGTTCAGGTACTGTTGAAGCCTAGTTTGAAGGATATTGAGCATAATCTTGCTAATGTGAAATCAGTGCAACTGAATGATAATTTGAAAATTCTTTGGCATTGCCCTTCTTTGGGATTGGATAGAGGACGTATCAGATATTAAACTGATAAGAACAGATACTACACATGATCTTAGCCAAAAGGCCGAGAAGCGATGGGATTGGAATGAAAACTGACCTTTTCCAGTCCTGTGGCTACTGCTCAGTTTTCCAAATTTGCTGGCATATTGAGTGCAGCACTTGAACAGCATCATATGTTAGGATTTGAAATAGATCAGCTGGACTTCCATCATCTCCACTAGCTTTGTTCACAGTAGTGCTTCTTAAGGCCCATTTCACTTCACACTCCAGAATGTCTGGCTCTAGATGACTGACCACACCATCATGGTTATTGGAGTCATTAAGACCTATTTTGTACAGCTCTTCTGTATATTCTTGCCACTTCTTCTTAATATCTTCTGCTTCTGTTAAGTCCTTGCTGTTTCTGTCCTTTATTGTGCCTATCTTGCATGAAATGTTCCCTTGGTATCTCCAATTTTCTTGAAATGATTTCTAGTCTTTCCCATTCTGTTGTTTTCCTCTATCTCTTTGCATTGTTCACTTAAGAAGGCTTTGTTAACTCTCCTTGCTCTTCTCTGGAACTCTGCATTCAGCTGGGTAAATCTTTTTTTTCTCCTTTGCCTTTCGCTTCTTTTTCTCAACTATTTGTAATATAAACATCATTTCAAATTGTAGTATAACACTCTGTTGAGTGAATTATCATTACTTACTTAATACTCCCCTATTGAACATTTATGTAGCTTTATTTTTTTCACTTTTGTAAATATTAATGCCATGGACATTATTAGATACAGTCTTTTCTACTTTATAACTAATTCTTTTGATTAGATTATTGAAAATGTGATTACTGGATCAAAAATTATGAACACTTTAAAAAATCTTGATATAATTAGAAAAAAATTATTTCTCAAAGGACTATGCTAATTTATTTTATTACTATTAATTTTAACTAGCAAATTTCACTATCTACTGTCAAACATTTTATCCTTTTTAAAAAAGTATTCTTCTTTATAACATCAGTATATGGTCCGCTGGAGTAGGAAATGGCAACCTTCTCCACTATTCTTGCCTGTAAAGTTCCATGAACAGAGGAGCCTGGCAGACTAAAGTCCATGAGGTCGCAAAGAGTCAGGCATGACTGAGCAGCAGGCATGTCATGGCACTCTAATGGTTAAACATATAGCTGAATTTAATAAATATCTTTTTTTTCTCACTTGGTTTCTCAGCAGCATTTGAAACATTGAACTAATCTTCCCTTTTGAGGGCTTGTTTCTCTCTTGGCTTGCAAGCACTTCAAATCAGTATGTCCAAAACTGAACTACTGCCTCAAGGCTCTGCTTCCCAAACCAGCATTTATAAACATTTGTTAAATAAATAAAGGAGAAAATAGTCTCACCACCCAGAGGAGAGTAAAGCTTTCCCACAACTGTGAAAGGAGCATTAAAGACAGAATTAACAACAGTTACAAAGGCTCTGAAGTAGAAGAGGAATTATTATATTTTAAGAATTAAAAGGAAGATAATGGCTAGATTACAGTAGGTAAAAGAGTGACTAATACAGGAAATGTTAAAAAAGATAGGTAGGGGCCACATCATGCTAAGCATTGTAGGCTTTGGAAAATAGTTTGAATTTTATTCTTTGTACAATGAGCAAATACTAAAGGAATTTTTAAATAAAATTTTAACTATTTTATTTTGAAACAATTTCACTCCCAAGAACTGAGTCAGCTTTCCCTAACGACAACTGCTTACATAATCTTAGTGCATTGTCAAAGCCAAGAAATTGATATTGATGTAACACTATAACTTAGTTCAGTTCAGTCACTCAGTTGTGTCCAACTCTTTGCAACCCCATGGACTGCAGCACGCCAGGTTTTCTCTATCACCAACTCCCGGAGTTCACTCAAACTCATCTCCACTGAGTTGGTGATGCCATCCAACCATCTCACCCACTGTCTTCCCTTTCTATCCTGCTTCAATCTTTCCCAGCATCAGAGTCTTTTCCAATGAGTCAGTTATTTGCATCAGGTGGCCAAAGTATTAGAGTTTCAGCTTCAGCCTCAGTGCTGCCAATGAACACCCAGGACTGATTTCCTTTAGGATGGACTGGTTGGATCTCTGTGCAGTCCAAGGGCCTCTCAACAATCTTCTCCAACACCGTAGTTCAAAAGCATCAGCTCTTTGGTGCTCAGCTGTCTTTACAGTCCAACTCTCACATCCATACATGATTACTGGAAAAGCCATAGCCTTGAGAAGATCGACCTTTGTTGGTAAAGTAATGTCTCTGCTTTTTAATATGCTATCTAGGTTGGTCATAACTTTTCTCCCAAGGAGTAAGCACCTTTTAATTTCATGGGTGCAGTCACCATCTGCAGTGACTTTGGAGCCCCCCAAAATACAGTCTGTCACTGTTTCCACTGTTTCCCCATCTATTTGCCATGAAGTGATGGGACCAGATGCCATGATCTTAGTTTTCTGAATGTTGAGCTTTAAGCCAACTTTTTCACTCTCCTCTTTCACTTTCATCGAGAGGCTCTTTAGTTCTTCTTCACTTTCTGCCATTAAGGGTGGTGTCATCTGCATATCTGAGGTTATTGACATTTCTTCCAGCAATCTTGATTCCAGCTTGTGCTTCATCCAGCCCAGCATTTCTCATGATGTACTCTGCATATAAATTAAATAAGTAGGGTGATAATATACAGCCTTGACGTACTCCTTTCTTATTTGGATGCAGTCTGTTGTTCCATGTCCAGTTTCTAACTGTTGCTTCCTGACCTGCATACAGGTTTCTCAAGAGGCAGGTCAGGTGGTCTGGTATTCCCATCTCTTGAAGAATTGTCCACAGTTTATTGTGATCCACACAGTCAAAGGCTTTGGCATAGTCAATAAAGCAGAAATAGATGTTTTTCTGGAACTCTCTTGCTTTTTCGATGATCCAACAGATGTTGGCAATTTGATCTCTGGTTCCTCTGCCTTTTCTAAAACCAGCTTGAACATCTGGAAGTTTACAGTTCACGTATTGCTGAAGCCTGGCTTGGAGAATTTTGAGTATTACTTTACTAGCATGTGAGATGAATGCAATTGTGCATTAGTTTGAGCAATCTTTGGCATTGCCTTTCTTAGGGATTGGAATGAAAACTGACCTTTTCCAGTCCTGTGGCCACTGCTGAGTTTTCCAAATTTGCTGACATGTTGAGTGCAGCACTTTCACAGCATCATCTTTTAGGATTTGAAACAGCTCAACTGAAATTCCATCACCCCCACTAGCTTTGTTTGTAGTGATACTTCCAAAGGCCCACTTGACTTCACATTCCAGGATGTCTGGCTCTAGGTGAGTGATCACACCATTGTGATGATCTGGGTCATGAAGATCTGTTTTGTATAGTTCTTCTTTGTATTCGTGCCACCTCTTCTAATATCTTCTGCTTCTGTGAGGTCCATACCATTTCTGTCCTTTATTGAGCCCATCTTTGCATGAAATGTTCCCTTGGTATCTCTAATTTTCTTGAAGAGATCTCTAGTCTTTCCTATTCTATTGTTTTCCTCTATTTCTTTGCATTGATCGCTGAGGAAGGCTTTCTTATCTCTCCTTGCCGTTCTTTGGAACTCTGCATTCAAAGGGGTATATCTTTCCTTTTCTCCTTTGCTTTTCGCTTCTCTTCTCACAGATATTTGTAAGGCCTCCTCAGACAGCCATTTTGTTTTTTTGCATTTCTTTTTCTTGGGGATGGTCTTGATCCCTGTCTCCTGTACAATGTCACGAACCTCCATCCATAGTCCATCAGGCACTCTGTCTATGAGATCTAGTCCCTTAAATCTATTTCTCATTTCCACTGTATAGTCATAAGGGATTTGATTTAGGTCATATCTGAATGGTCTAGTGGTTTTCCCTACTTTCTTCAACTTCAGTCTGAATTTGGCAATAAGGAGTTCATGATCTGAGCCACAGTCAGCTCCCGGTCTTGTTTTTGCTGATACTCAGGGCTTTGTGTGCCATATTAATGGTGTGAGTTGAGTCTGAGTAGTTTGTCAGCTCATATAGTTCAATATAAAAAAAAAAAACATATCAAAAAATGGGCAGAACATCCAAATAGACATTTATTCAAAGAAGATATACAGATGGCCAACAGGCACATGAAAAGATGTTTATCATTGCTAATTCTCAGAGAAATGCAAATCAAAGCTACAAAGAGATATCACCTCATACAATTCAGAATGGCCATCATTAAAGTCTATAAATAATAAAGGCTGGAGAGGGTGTGAAGAAAAAGGAACCCTCCTACACTGTTGGTGGGACTGTACTTTGGGCAGCCACTATGGAAAACAGTATGAGGGTTCCTTAAAAAACTAAATAGAGTTACTATATGATCCAACAATCCCACTTCTGGGTATATATCTGGACAAAACTACAATTTGAAAAGATACATGCCTTCCATATTCACAGCAGCACTGTTTACAACGGCCAAGACATGAAAGCAACCTAAGTGTTCGTTGACAGATGAATGGATGAAGAAGGTGTGCTATTAGATACACAGTGGAATATTATTCAGCCATAAAAAGAATGAAATAATGCCATTTGCAGCAATGTGGATGGGCCTAGAGATTATCATACTAAGTGAAGTCAGACAGAGAAAGAGAAATATCAGGTGATATTGCTTATATGTGGAATCTAAAGTAATGATATAAATGAATTTATATACAAGACAGAAATAGATTCACAGATATGTAAAACGAACTATGGTAACCAAAGGGAACAGAGGAGGAATATATATATGTGTATATATATATATCTGCATCATTATGCTGTACACTTGAAACTTATAATATTCTAACTCAAGTATATTTCAATATAAATTTTTTAAAAGGAAACATATTTAATGTCTTCAAATTGTATTCAAAAGAATGTTCAAAATGGTAGATTTTATATTATGCATATTTTCCCGCAATAAAAATAGATAGATCAAAAGGATGAATAAATATATGAATTGAGAAAAAAAGTCTATGTTGTTTGTAATGGAGAAATGTTTTAAGGAAATGACATGATCATGAATAAATATGGAAATTAAAAAGAAAAAAGCAAAGTATTAGGTATGCATGAACTAAATAATGTTAAATTGTGCATATTTTCACTTAAAAGACTAGAAGTTGACAGTAATACTTAAAGTGTTTAATTACCATTAATTTATTTTATTCCTTCTGAAGTCGCTGTCAAACAAAACAACGGATTGTTTGTCATTCTGATTTATCAGTGTATCACTTGTGAATTTAATTACCATGAGTCATAACAACATGCTATGAAAAACTCAGATCTAGACTCATTAAGACATAGAGAATCCCATAAGAAAACTTCTCATTTTATGTTTCTCTTCTGTAAATTTTAATTGTAACAGAAGAAAAAACTTGAATCTTCAAAGAGGTAAATTTGTAACAGATAAAAGGAAGGACTTATTTATGCACTGTATTGCACTTTTAGGAAAGTCATTAATCTCCAGTGGTAAAGCATTCAATAAAGAACTAGACAGATTTTTTAAGGATGACTTCAAGGTAGATGCTCAAGAAACACCTTGAAAGCATTTTAATGGTCAGCCCCTTCGTGGAAAATGAGGTTCATAGAAAATATGGAGAATGCTCAATAACAATTCTAAAGAAAGATTTACAATTGTAGTGATTGAGCACAAGTTCAAAATCACCATCATGAGCAAACCAAATTTAATGGATAATTAAAATGTATTTAGTTTTAGGTTACTTAAAATATAATAAATTATTCACAGCTCTTAAAAAAGGAACATAGCATATTATTTTATCTATGAAAATAATAATATTTCCACCTACTAGGGAAGGTTCATTGGCATTCCATAGCAACTCACTGGGGTCCGCGTTTTCTGGATCGTATATCCATAAAACGACAATCTACAAAATAAAATGTGTTCGCATTTCTTTACATTTTGGACAAATTTCATTTTTAGTTCTGGCAAAATATAACTATAAAAATGTTTTGTTTTTAAATTTTCAAAGATCTCAATTTAAAAAATCAAAATTAGTGTGTGTTGTTTTGAACAACAGAAACAATCCAAAGAAGTAATAACATCCTCTACACTCCTGAGGTAAGTAATATTAAAACTTTATATGAATGCCTACATGTCTTTTTCTGCACCCACAAATAGACACAGCAGCCTCCCCACACACTCATACACTTTTTACAAAAACGAAATTACACTGCTCATGGAGGAGGGCATGGCAACTCACTTCAGTATTCTTGCCTGGAGAATCCCCAGGGACAGGGGAGACTGGGGCTGCAGTCCATGGGGTCACAGAGAGTCAGACATGACTGAGTGATTAAGCACACACACACTCAGTTGGCTTTTGTCACTTGATATAGTCATTTCAGTAAATGTAGATCTAATTATTTTCATTGCTTTCTTCTTGAATAGACATTTTATTCTATTATAAAAATAAATTATATTACAAATACAGCAAAAATTGTCTCTCCCACCTTATGCTTTGTCACTTACTTCCCACACCTTGCAAGTAACTACCATTGATAAGGTTTCTTTTATATTTCCATAAAATTTTTGTGCTTAGCCAATGTCACTTTTCTCCATTTTATGTAAATACTAGTATATTAAATGCATTTTTGAACATTATATTCACTTAAAGTTATGTCTTTGATCTTTAAATGCTCTCATGAGTTTTTCATACTATTTTACATATTATTACAAATTATGGAGGAACCATAATTTAACAAGTAACCTACTAATAAATATTTGTTTATGTCATATTTCATTACAATCAAAGTTGGAATGAGCAACTCTGAGCATATATTACTTTGTACCTTGGAGTATTCCTAAAAGGAGAATTGTTGAGTTGCAGAGAATATGCATTTGTAGTTTTTAAGGATTCTGCTAAATTATTCTCCATTGCAGTTTTAACAATATACCTTCTCATCAGCAATGTGTGAGATTTCTTCTTTTCTTCACAGCTTTCCCAATGTGATTTGTCATACATTTGAATATTGTCAGCCTGATGGATGAAAAATGGTATTTTGATGCAGTTTGAATCTGCATTTCTTTTATCATGAGAAAGTTTGAGCATCTTTCCATATATTCATGTTCTATTTCTGTGTCCTGTCTGGTGAACTATCTGTTCATTTCCATTGCTCATTTTCTATTGGGTTGTTGTGTTGGTGGTCGTTTAGACACTAAGTCATGTCTGACTCTTTGTGACCCCATGACTGTATCCTGCCAGGCTTCTCTGCCCACGGGATTTCCAAGGCAAGAATACTGGAGTGGGTTGCCATTTCCTTCTCCCAATCCTGAGGATCTTCCCAACCGAGGGACTGAGCCCAAATCTCCTTCATTGGCAGGTGGATTCCTAAACTGCTGAGCCACCAGGAAAGCCCCAATGGGTTATTAGTCTTTTATTTACTAATTTGTAGAAGTTTTTAACCTAAGAAACATTCTATATCTTCTACATCTTGATCTGTGAGGTAGTTGCACAGACATATGTGTGTACACATGAAAACGTTTTTGTTTGCCTTAGATTCTTTATTACCCCCATATATTGCTGCTCTTCCTTCTTTCCTCTCTTTCTCCCGCCCCTTTTCCTTCCCTCCCTCCTTCCCTCCCTTTTATCTTCCCTTTACTACCTTCTCTCAACCTACGTAATTTAACAACTAGTATTTATTTTCCCCTATTTTTCTCCATGCTATGAATTTGCAGAGATTTATACAAACACATGTATACATGTATTTTTAAAAAGAGGCATCTTAACATGTTCTTTTAAAAAAGAACTGGATCACATTATACACACTTTCCACATTCTTTTTTTTTCCACTCAAATATACACCGTTGGTCAAGGCTATGGTTTTTCCAGTGGTCATGTATGGATGTGAGAGTTGGACTATAAAGAAAGCTGAGCGCCGAAGAACTGATGAACTGTGGTGTCAGAGAAGACTCTTGAGAGTCCCTTGGACTGCAAGGAGATCCAACCAGTCCATCCTCAAGGAGATCAGTCCTGGGTGTTCACTGGAAGGACTGATGCTGAAGCTGAAACTCCAATACTTTGGCCACCTGATGTGAAGAGCTGACTCATTTGAAAAGACTCTCATGCTGGGAAAGATTGAGGGCAGGAGGAGAAGGGGACAACAGAGGATGAGATGGTTGGATGGCATCACTGACTCGATGGACATGGGTTTGGGTGGACTCCAGGAGTTGGTGATGGACAGGGAGGCCTGGCGTGCTACAGTTCATGGGGTCGCAAAGAGTCAGACATGACTGAGCAACTTAGCTGAACTGAATGCATCATTGAATTTCTCCAGTGTCAACTCATAATGCCTGGACAATATTCTATGATATAGTTATACTGTAATTTACAGATCAATTTCTATAATAATGGAGATTTACTGTGGCTCCAGTTTTGGTTTGCTTTACCACATTACAATGCTACAAAATATAGATCATTTTCCATATAGCAGTATATAGTAGAGGTTTTATTAATAATTCTGTGGAGTAGATTCCCAGGAGTAGGATTATTGACCCAAAGGTATATATATATATATGTATATATATATATATATCTTATATTTTAATATATGTTTCTGCATTGCTCTCCAAAAATGTGAATAAGGCTCTAACTCTTCACATTTTCCACCAGCAAAGTTTGAGTTGAACTCTTTGGCCTAGATCCCCTCTAGCAATAGTAACTTTCTCTTGTTCAGGTTTTACTAGTGTGATGTTTCAATGTTAATTTAATTTGAATTTTCCTGATGAAGAGAATTTCAGCATATTTTCATGTTTGTTAGATTTGCTTTTGTGTACATAGTTTTTTTTTTTTACATTCTTCTATTGGCACTTACCATTTTCTTATCATTTGTAAGAGCTCTTTGTTTTGTTTGGACTTTACACATGTGATCCACTGGAGAAAGGAATGGCAAACCACTTCATTTTTCCTGCTTTGAAAACTCTACCAACAGTATGAAAAGGCAAAAAGATATGACACTGGAAGATAAGCTCCCCAACCCCCCTCCAGTTCAGTAGGTGTGTCCAATATGCTACTGGGGAAGAGTGGAGAAATAGCTCCAGAAGGAATGAAGAGGCTGGGCCAAAGCAGTAATAACACCCAGTTGTGGATGTGACTGGTGGTAAAAGTAAAGTCTGATGCTGTAAAGAGCAATATTGTATAGGAACATGGAATGTTAGGTCCATGAATCAAGGTAAGATGGATGTGGTCAAGCAGGAGATGGCAAGAGTGAACATAGACATTTTAGGAATCAGTGAACCATAATGGATGGGAATGGGCAAATTTAATTCAGATGACCATTGTATCTACTTGTATGGGCAACAATCCAGGAGAGAAACGGAGTGGCCCTCACAGTCAACAAGAGTCTGAAATGCAGTCCTTGGGTGCAATCTCAAAAACAGCAGAATGATCTCGGTTTGTTTCCAAGGCAGACCATTCAACATCACAGTAATCCAAGTCTATGCCACAACTATTAATGCCAAAGAAGATGAAGTCAAATGGTACTATGAAGACCTACAAGACCTTCTAGAACTAACACCAAAAAAAGATGTCCTTTTTATCACAGGGGACTGGAATGCAAAGAAATCAAGAGGTACCTGAAGTAACACACAGTTTGAGTACAAAATGAAGCAGGAAAAAGGCTAACAGACTTTTGCCAAGAGAACACACTGATCATAGCAAACACCATCTTCCAACAACACAAGAGACAACTCTACACGTGGACATCACCAGATGGTCAACACCAAAATTGGATTGATTACATTCTTTGCAGCTGAAGATGGAAAAGTTCTATACAGTCAGCAAAAACAAGACCTGGCGCTGACTGTGGCTCAGATTATGAGCTTTTTATTGGCCAAATTGAGACTTAAGTTGGAGAAAGAAGGGAAAGCCATTAGGCCATTCAGGTATGACCTAAATCAAATCTCTAACGATTATACAGTACAGGTGATAAATAGATTCAAGGGATTAGACCTGATAAACAGAGTGCCTGAAGAACTACAGATGGAGGTTTGTAACACTGTATAAGAGGCAGTGACTGTAACCATCCCAAAGAAAAAGAAATGCAAGAAGACAAAATAGTTGTATGAGGAGGCCTTACAAATAGCTGAGGAAAGAAGATAAGTGAAGGGCAAAGGAGAGGAGAAAGAGGAAGATATACCCAACTGAATGCAGAGTTCCACAGAATAGCAAGGAAATATAAGGAAGCCTTAAGTGAACAATGCAAAGAAATAGAGGAAGACAACAGAACAAGAAAGACTAGAGATCTTTTCAAGAAAATTAGAGATACCAAGGGAACATTTGATGCAAAGATGGGCACAATAAAGGACAGAAATGGTATGGACCTAATAGAAGCTGATGAGATTAAGAAGAGATGTCAAGAATACACAGAAGAACTGTACAAAAGTCTTAAGGACTCAGATAACCATGATAGACCCAGATGGACCCAGGTAACCACGATAGTCACTCACCTAGAGCTGGACATCCTGGAATTGAAGTCAAGTGGGCCTTAGGAAACATTACTACGAACAAAGCTAGTAATGTGGAAGTGATGGAATTCTAGCTGAGCTATTTCAAATCCTAAAACATGATGCTTTTGGTGCTGCACTCAATATGTCAGTAAATTTGGAAAATTCAGCAGTGGCCACAGGACTGGAAAAGGTCAGTTTTCATTCTGTTGACTAAAAGAGATGTACAACTTCAGAGTTGTGAGTTAAGTTTTATTTGGGGCAAAATGAGGACTGCAGCCCAGAAGACAGCATCTCAGGCAGTTCTGAGAGACTGCTCCAAAGTGGCAGTGGGGAAAGGCCAATATATAAGGTTTTAGTGAAGGGGGAGTTCAATATCATGAAGCACTCATTTTACAAAAGGTTTTTTGTTAGTCATAAGGGTCTGATTTCACCATGAAGGGATTTAGTGCTTCTCTAGATATGAGGAGATTCAAGGATGGAGATCATAAAATCTGTTCCTAAAAATATCCAACTGTCTAAAGACCTGTCCCACCAGATTCCCTGGAGCACAGAGTGCCTCACTCCACCCTGAACTCCCTCAGGGGTTGTGGAAAGTCAAAAGCTGCAGCATCATGGGGTTCAGTCTCCGTAGAGGCAAATGGAAAATGCCTTTGTTTTTCAATCATTGGCAATGCCCTTGGTGAGTGCCAATTTGTAGTTGAAAATTCCAATCCCAAAGAAAGTCAATGCCAAAGAATGTTCAAACTACCCCACAATTGCACTCATTTCACATGCCAGAAAGGCAATGCTCAAAATCCTTCATGCTAGGCTAAAACAGTATTCAAACTGAGAACTTCCAGATGTATAAGCTGGATTTAAAAAGGCAGAGGAACCAGAGATCAAACTGCCAACAATGTTGTATCATAGGAAAAACAAGATAATTCCAGAAAAATATCTACTTCTGCATCATTGACTATGCTAAAGCCTTTGACTGTGTGGATCACAATAAACTGTGGAAAATTCTGAAAGAGATGGGAATACCAGATCACTTTACCCGCCTTCTGCAAAACCTGTATGTGGGTCAAGAGGCAATAGTTAGAGCCAGACATGGAAAAACAGACTGGTTCAAAATTGGGAAAGGAGTATTTCAAGGCTGTGTCACCCTGCTTATTTAACTTATATGCAGAGTACATCAGGGGAAATGCTGGGCTGGATGAAGCACAAGCTGGAATCAAGATTGCAGGGAGACGTATCAATAAGCTCAGATATGCAGATGATACTACCCTAAGGGTGGAAAGTGAAGAGGAACCAAACAGCTTAAATGAAGGTGAAAGAAGAGAGTGAAAAAGCTGGCTTAAAACTCAACATTTCAAAAAGTAAGATCATAGCATCTGGTCCCACCACTTATAATAGAAGGGGAGAAAATAGAAACAGTGGCAGATTTCATTTTCTTGTTTTCCCAAATCATTGCAGATGGAGACTGCAGCCATGAAATTAAAAGACACTCCTTGGAAGAAAAACTGTGACAAACCTAGACAGTGTATTGAAAAGTGGAAACATCACTTTGCCAACAAAGGTCCATATGGTCCAAGCTATGGTTTTTCCAGTAGTCATACATGGATGTGAGAGTTAGACCATGAAGAAGGTTGCGCATCAAAGAATTGATGGTTTCAAACTGTGGTGTTGGAGAAGACTCTTTTTTTTTTTTTTTCATTTATTTTTATGAGTTGGAGGCGAATTACTTTACAATATTGTAGTGGTTTTTGCCATACATTGACATGAATCAGCCATGGATTTACATGTGTTCCCCATCCCGATCCCCCCTCCCACCTCCCCCCCCCCCTTCCCATCCCTCTGGGTCTTCCCAGTGCACCAGCCCTGAGCACTTGTCTCATGCATCCAACCTGGGCTGGTGATCTGTTTCACCCTTGATAGTATACTTGTTTCAATGCTATTCTCTCTTGAGAGTCCCTTGGGCTGCCAGGAGATCAAACCACTCAATCCTAAAGGAAAACAACCCTGAATATTCATTGGAAGGATTAATGCTGAAACTGAAACTCCAGTACTCTAGCCACCTGACACAAAGACTCGACTCATTGGAAAAGACCCTGGTGCTGGGAAAGAGTGAAGGCAGGAGAAGAGGGCGACAGAAGATGAGGTGGTTGGATGGCATCACTGACTCAATGGATGTGACTTTGAGCAAACTCTGGGGGATAGTGAAGGACAGGAAAGCCTGGCATGCTGCAGTCCATGGGGTTGCAAAGAGTCTGAAATGACTTGTGATTGAACAACACAGACACAGAATAATCACAATCCTCAGTCCATGAGTTACTATCATTATTGGTATGACCCTCTTTTACGCACTTAAATTTTATATCAGTAAAATCCAAACCAGGAATCCAGCATCCAAAGCAAGACCTAGCTTACAAATATCTTTCATTTACCTATACATTTCTTTCTTTTCTGGTTCCCTATTTCTGCCCAGAGAGGTACTCACTTTTCTGAGTTCTGTGTTTATTTTTCATTAATATGATAGTTTTTGAAACTTGATCAGATAACTCTCTGGACCTGCTGTTTTTTTCCTTCAATATTATGTAACTAGAATTTATTCATGTTATTGCTCATAACTGAGCTCATTCATTTTCATTACTGTTAATATTCCATCATGGGAAAATAACACAATTTTTCCATTCTCCTGTTAATGGGCATTTGGTTTCTTTCTGTTTGGGATGGATGAATTTTATGAGAAGTTCTACTATGACTTTTTTTTTTTTTTACTATGACCTTTTTTTTGAAAATGTCTCTTGATGGGTGAGTGCAAGAGTTTCTCTTGAGTATATACTTAGGAGTAGAATTGCTAGATTATAGAGTGTGTATGAGATAATGCAGGATCATTTCTCAAAATTTATGCCCCACTGTTTCTTTTGAACACTAAGGATGTTAGCTGTGTAGTGTGATCTATGCTGTATAATTTTTCATAATTATTCATTGTTTAAACTAACTTTGTTTATGGTACTTTTGTAAGGAAGTTTTTTATTTTCACATTTTCAATTATGACTTTTATTCATAGACTCTAGTTTCCAGACTTGAATAAGATTTCCCTCATTTCCATATAGTAAAGATTTTGCCAGCTCTCCAAATATTTTTTTGCTTTCCATTAGTCTCATATGCCAATTGGAATTTTTTTCTTTTGTATGTGGTATAAGAAAGAATTCCATTTTCATTTTCTTCCAGGAACATAGATTATACTATATTATTCTATATTAATTTTAAGATATTTTTTCAATGAAAAATTGGACTCTGAAGTCCAGTTAGAAACTTAAAAATATGATCTTTTTAAAATCCATTCAACCAAACTTGAGAGTGGTTCTTGATACAGGTTCTGTGTCTTGTTACCTTTATTAAGTATTTTATAGCCTGTATTGCTATTAAAAATTTATAATATAATTTCTTTTTCTTGTCTTATTACATTATTATGTTCAAGACAGTATTAAACAATAGTGCTGATTATCAGCATATCTGTCCAATTCCTGATTTTAATTGAATTATAAACATTTCATAATTTATAATACTTATTATTAGTTATTTGGGAAATAAATATTTTTATTAGAGGATAATTTCTTTATAGTTTTGTGATGGTTTCTGCCATGCATTAACATGAATCAGGTATAATAGGTCCCCTCCCTCTTGAACCTCCCTCCCACCTCCTCTCCATCCCAACACTTCTAAGTTGTTACAAAGCACCAGCTTTGGGTTCCCTGTGTCATACAGCAAATTCCCACTGGGAATCCATTTTACATAAGGCAATGCATATGTTTCAATGCTGTTCTCTTAAATCATCCCACCCTCTCCTTCCCCACTGTGTCCAAAAGTCCATTCTTTATATCTGCATCTCCTTTGCTGTCCTGCAAGTAGAATCATCAGTACTATCTTCTTTCTAGATTCCACATTTGTCTTTATCTTTCTGACTTACTTCACTCTGTATAACAGGCTTTAGATTCATTAACCTCATTAGAACTGACTCAAGTGCATTCCTTTTTATAGCTGAGTAATATTCCATTGTGTATATGTACCAAAACTTCTTTACCCATTCATCTGCAGATAACATCTAGGTTGCTTCTACGTTCTAGCTGTTGTAAATAATGCTCCAGTGGACGTTGGAATACACGGGTCTTTTTCAATTATGGTTTCCTCAGGGTATATGCCCAGTAATGGGATTGCTGGGTCATATGGTAGTTTTATTCCTTGTTTTTTAAGGACTCTCCATACTGGCTATATCAATTTGCATTCCCACCAACAGTGCAAGAGGGTTCCTTTTTCTGCACACTCTCTGCAGTATTTATTGTTTGTAGACTTTTTGATGATGGCCATTCTGAACAGTGTGAGATGATAGCTCATTTTAGTTTTGCTTTGCATTTCTCCAATAATGAGTGATATTGAACATCTTTTCATCTATTAGCCATCTGTATGTCTTCTTTGGAGAAATGTCTGTTTAGGTCTTCTGCCCACTTTTTGACTGGGTTGTTTGTTTTTCTGGTATTGAGCTGCCTGAGCTGCTTGTATATTTTAGAGATTAATTCTTTGTCAGTTGTTTTATTTGCTTTATTTTCTCCCATTCTGAGGATTGTCTTTTCACTTTGCTTATAGTTTCCTTCATTGTGCAGAAGCTTTTAAGTTTAATTAGGTCCCATTTGTTTATTTTTGTTTTTATTTCCATTACTCTAGGAGATGGGTCATAGAGGATCTTGCTGTGATTTATGTCAAAGAGTGTTCTTCCTATGTTTTCCTGTAAGAGTTTTAAAGTTTCCGGTCTTACATGTATGTCTTTAATCCATTTTATTTATATGTATGGTGTTAGGAATTGTTCTAATTCCATTCTTTTACACACAGCTGATCAGTTTTCCCAGCACTACTTATCAAAGAAACTGTCTTTTCTCCATCGTATATTTTTGCCTCCCCTGTCAAAGATAAGGTGCCCATAGGTGTATGGATTTATCTCCAGGCTTTCTATCTTGTTTCATTGGTCTATAATTCTGTTTTTGTAACAGTACCATGCTATCTTGATGACTGTAGCTTTGCAGTATAGTCTGAAATCAGGAAGGTTGATTTCTCCAGTTCCATTCTTCTTTCTCAAGATTGCTTTGGTTATTCAGGTCTTTTGTGTTTCCATACAAATTGTGAAATTATTCTTTCTAGTTCTGTGAAAAATACCACTGGTAGTTTGATTAAGGATTGCATTGAATCTATAGATTGCTTTGGGTAGTATACTCATTTTCACTGTATTGATTCTTCCAATCCAATAACATGGTATATATCTCTATCTGTTTGTGTTATCTTTAACAGACATCTTAAAAAGATGATATCGTTCAATAGGGTCTTATAGTTTTTTGTATACAGGTCTTTTGTTTCTTTAGGTAAATTTATTCCTAAGTATTTTATTCTTTTTTTCATTTATTTATATTAGTTGGAGGCTAATTACTTTACAACATTGTAGTGGTTTTTGCCATACATTGATATGAATCAGCCATGGATTTACATGTGTTCCCCATCCTGAACCCCCCTCCCACCTCCCTCCCCATCCCATCCCTCTGTTGTAATGGTGAATGGAATTGTTTCCTTCATTTCTCTTTCTGATATTTCATCATTAGTGTATAGGAATGCAAGGGATTTCTGTGTATAAATTTTATGTCCTGTGACTTTACTATATTCATTGATTAGCTCTAGTAATTTTCTGGTGGCATCTTTAAGGTTTTCTATGTAGAGAATCATGTCATCTGCAAGCAGTGAGAATTTTACTTCTTCTTTTCCTATCTGGATTTCTTTCATTTCTTTTCTTCTCTGATTGCTGTGGCTAGGACTTCCAAAATTATGTTGAATAACAGTGGCAAGAATGGGCACCCTAGTTGTGTTAATCTTTAACTATATAACTTTATACACATCAGATTTATGGGATTTCTGTCATTTAGTAGATGATTTTAATCCAGTCACATTTGATTACTGAATTCATTTAAATTATTTCTTAAATCTTATTTTTGTGTCCCTATATTCTAATTTCTCTTTTTCTTTTTTATTATCTCCTATTGAATTGTTAGCATTTAAAAAATTCTTCCAGAACTCTACTTTTTAAAAATTATGGACTTGTTTCTATTACTTCAATAAATTTTCCTAAATTTTTTCCTGGCATATTTAATATAAGCTAATCAGTATCCTCATCTTGAATATGTATAAGGATATGACGTTACAAACCCAAATTCTCCTTCATTTTCTATTTTTGTTAGCTACTATTCTAACTTCATTTTGTTAAAAAATTAGTCATTATTTAAATATTTGACTGTCAATGCTTATTTAGATGTATTAGCATATTAAATAGTTCATTTGCTCATTATTTACTGCATCTGGTACTTCAGTTTTTCAGTCTGAGAACTCATGTCTTCAACTGTGGAGAAAAGTCTGTAAGTGAAAATGAAAGTCACTCAGTCATGTCCCACTCTTTGTGACCCATGGACTATACAGTCCATGGAATCCTCCATGCCAGAATACTGGAGTGGGTAGCCTTTCCCTTCTCCAGGGGATCTTCCCAACCCAGGGATAAAACCTAAGTCTCCCACATTGCAGGCAGATTCTTTACCAGCTGAGCCACAAGGGAAGCCCAAGAATACTGGAGTGGGTAGCCTATCTTTTCTCCAGTGGATCTTCCTGACCCAGGAATCAAACTGGGGTCCCCTGCATTGCAGATGGATTCTTTACCAACTGAGCTATCAGGGAAGCCTCAGAGAATTCTCCATAATTATTGGAGAAAAAGAATTCTCTAATTCTTTTTCTTCCCTTTTGGAACTCCTATCATATTTATGACAAATTGTCTTGGTCTATCCTCTGTGTCTATTAACTCTTTTTCATCTTTTAATTTTTATGTTCTATATTCTGCATGATTTCCATTCTGCAAAACTAATTCTGCAGTTTTTTTCAACTGTATCTAGTCTTCTGTTTAACCTGAATTTTTATTTTTAGATGCCTATTTCTTCATCATAAGACATTTATATAGGATGCTCTTCAATGTTGTATAATTACAAATAACCCTTGTTCTTGTTTCTTTCCCTTCTTTTATCTTTTGAGCAAAGAAAGTATGGATTTAATAATCTTTCAAATGGTCCTCATCTTTAGTTTTGAAAAGTATAAACTTTCTGCAGTTTATATGTATATATTTCAGGCAGTATGTCTTTTCCTGTGGTTTATACCTTTTATTTTGAGATTATTTTCAGAGGGTTTGTTTTCTAAGACAGTCTTAGACACTCTTGGTTATGAAATGAATTTTATAATCACTTCTGCCTAGGCCCTATGTGTTTCACTACTTGCATTTTTGAGTTTACTACTTGGCTCTAGGTACTCCAACCTCTTGAGGGCAGTTTAACTTGGACATCCACCTGAAACTCTGTGAAGGTAACTCCTTGTCTGTTTACAGTCCCCAAAAGGGTGTATCATCATTTATTTGCAACTAGCCAGAGAGTGGAGCTTTACTAATTTCCATTTTACAGATATTTAATAAATCCTAGCTTCATGTAAGGAGGTTAATTTCAGCATCTCATTCTCCCATATGTTGGAAACTTCATTTTCTATTCTCATACACATGTTAAAACATCACCTTTTGTCTACCAGGGCTTATATTTTGTATAATAACCTTACTTCAGAATTCAACCTTATCTAATTCTGGATTTTAGTTCTTTAGTGACTTGTGACAACTAGGAAATTCCTTTAATTGCTTTTACATTCTATACACGCACATATACCAATATTAATATAAAAATCTGCACTGATATTATGCACACACATATTTTGTAAAGGCGTTTTTATATGTTTTGAGTAAGATGGAGGCTATTCTGCATTATTCGGGTCTATAATAAAAATTTTACTTTTAGAAGTTTCTATTTTCTATCTTAAAATTCCTTATCTACTGATAATACTTTCTTCTTTTTGCATTGTTATAGCTTTAGTAAATAACCCTATAATATCAGTTGGGATTGGGGTAGGGATACATACGGACACATGAGCTCATTCAGCTATCTTGATCGAATACAGAAAGTTTTATTTATTATTATTATTATTATTATTCTGCCTCTTCTTTCCATTATATCACTGCTTTGAAAAAATGAAAATATTTATGGAGCTTTAATATCCAAATATTACCACCTTATTTCAGTTTTCAAATTTTGGAATACATCTCTCTGTCATACTTAAAATCAGCCTCTAACCCACATGTCAAAATTTTTGATCTCAAAGATTGATCTCAAAGATCTCAAAGATCTCAAAGATTTTGATCTCAAAGATTGATCTCAAAGATCTCAAAGATCTCAAAGATTCCTTCATAGGCTTGAAAATTATTGAGAATCTCAGAGTTTTTGTTTTATGTCAGTTAGCCCTATCAATATTTATTACCATATAACAAATTAAAGTTGAGACTATTTAAGGCTATTTATTAATTTATTTTAACATCTACAATAAACCCATTATATATTAATATTAACTAACATGTTTATGGGGATTTCCTCTGTGGCTTAGTGGTAAAGAACCCACCTGCCAGTGCAGGAGACACAGGAGATACGGGTTTGATCCCTGAGTCAGGAAGATCCCCTGGAGTAGGAAATGGCAACATGTTTATGAAAAAAATAATTATTTTCCAAGAAAAATAGTAAGAAAAATGGTTGTTTTACATTGTAAAATCTCTTTAATATTTGGCTTAATAAGAAACAGCTGGATTATCATCAGTGCTTCTACATTCAAGCTGTTGGTATATGGTATTCTGGTGGAAGTATATGGGGGGTCTATTCAGATATGTAGTTGGAAAAATGTAGACCTCGTGGACCTCCTCAAAAGGCCTGTGAAGACCTAGGGGATCTTAGTCCATACCTTGAGTAACCTCTGCTCTAAGTAAATTTTGTTGAGAATTAGTTTTGAAAATTCCTTTTTTGGTAAATATGGAAGAGAGAAATAATATAGTGGTAATATGTGAAGAAGTATACAAAAACTTAAAAAAAGTTTTACCTGGGTTAAATTGTGAACAAAATTTCTGTTGGGAAAAAGAGAAATCATATTTCAGTAAACAGCATCCTAAATATTCAGTTAAATAATCTACTTTCAACATCAGTTCAGTTCAGTTGCTTAGTCGTGTCTGACTCTTTGCAACCCCATGGAGTGTGGCATATCAGGCCCCCGTCCATCACCAACTCCCGGAGTTTACTCAAACTCATGTCCATTGAGTCAGGGATACCACCCAACCATCTCATCCTCTGTCGTCCCCTTCTCCTCCCTCCTTCAATCTTTCCCAGCATCAGGATCTTTTCAAATGAGTCAGCTCTTCACATCAGGTGGCCAAAGTATTGGAGTTTCAGCTTCAACATCAGTCCTTCCAGTGAACACCCAGGACTGATCTGCTTTAGGATGGACTGGTTGGATCCCCATGCAGTCCAAGGGACTCTCAAGAGTCTTCTCCAACACCACAGTTCAAAAGCATCAATTCTTCGGCGCTCAGCTTTCTTTGTAGTCCAACTCTCACATCCAAACATGACTATTGGAAAAACCATAGCCTTGACTAGACAGACCTTTGTTGGCAAAGTAATGTCTCTACTTTTTAATATGCTGTCTAGGTTGGTCATAACTTTTCTCCCAAAGAGTAAGAATATTCTGTTTATATTCCACTGTGTGTAAGTCACTTCAGTCGTGTCCAACTCTTTGTGACCCTGTGGACTGAAGACTGTCAGGCTCCTCTCTCCATGGGGATTCTCCAGGCAAGAATACTGGAATGGGTTGCCATGTCCTCCTCCAGGGGCTCTTCCCAACCCAGGGATCATACCTGTGTCTCTTACATCTCCTGCAATGGCAGGTGGGTTCTTTACTCACTAAGCCACCTGGGAAGCCCTTATATTCCATTATGGACACATAAATGATTAAATGCTAAATTTTTTTTTAAAAAAAGCTCATGTCCATAATTAAATATAATTTTTGTTGAGGGGCATGAATCTATATACTTCTTCCTGAATAATACTGTAAGCTAATTTGACATGATCAATGCACATTAAAAAGTCCATAGTTTAGGGACTTCCCTGACGGCCCAGTGGTTTAAGACTCCTTGTTTTCACTACAGGGGGCACAGGTTCAATCCATGCTCCAGGAACTAAGATCCTGCATACCACAATGCATGGCCAAAAAAAAAAAAAAAAAAGTCTATAGAGTTTACATGTTTTAATTTATGTTAAGACAAAATTTATCAGTTAGCATTCCAAATGTTTCATCTATGGCCTTTCAGTGTAAATTTTCTGAATGAAGCAAATTTACTTGTATGTTTATTTATATGTTTTTTAGAAAGTAATTTTTCATTTTAAAGATAGCTGTTATTTTTAAAATCACATAATCTCTAAAAATCAATGACTCAGGATTGTGTTTCCTTTGTGCATAGTGCTTAGTACATTATTAAGTACAAAATAAAATGAAGATGTCTTAGGAATCAGTAAATGTACATGCAGTAAGTTCCTAAAACCATATGATGAAAATAATATTTCATATGTTCAATCTGATATAGAAGAAAGCTACTCAAACTAAGTACTAAAAATCTTGATAGGCGGATATGTCCAAAGTTCAAAAAGTACAGAGTTTGTAAAAAACATCCCCTGTCAGCACACAGGCACCTAAAACTAACCCCTGAAGCTGAGGATGCACAGAGTGCTGGCTTGGGCCACCACTACTGCCTGCTCTGGTCCCTACCTACTGTACCTGGAGGCACTGCTGAGGACTAACTATGATAGCCCTTGCAGTCACTGTAGACACCCTGCAGCATTTGGTAAACACCATGCAACTGTCAATGTTCTGGACCTTAGTGGGCTGAGCTGATGAGACATTGTACCCCACCGGATCCAGAGCCAGCACATGCCCCTGCACATGACACCCCATACCACTAGACAGGTGGTCACAGCATGCTTTAGCATGCACAACCACAGGTGGAGGTCTTTTCTTAGTGAGGTCAGTCTATGATGGCTGGAAGTGGTGACTGCTTCTTCAAATGTGCAGACACCTACACAGGCTACAAGGACAGTGAAGAATCAGGGAAACATGACACCACTTAGGGAACACAGTAAACTCAAGCAATGAATCCTAAGGAAATGGATTACATGAATAGCCTGACAAAGAATTCAAAATATGGTTCTAAAGATGCTCAGAGAGCTATGAGAGAACAACAACAACAAAAAACAATTTAATGAAATTAGAAAAACAGTATAAGAACAAAATGAGTAGTTCAAAATAGAGACTGAAAATATAAGGAAGATTTTGGAAGTGAAGAATTATAAGACAGCTTCACAGCAATTAGACAAGAGAAATAAACAAAAGTTATTCAAATCGGAAGGAAAGGGGTAAAACCATTTGCAGATGACATGATACTCTATGTAAAGAACCCTAAAGTCTCCACACAAAAACTATTAGAACTAATAAAGCAATTCAATAAGCTAGCAGAATAAAAAGATTAATACACAGAAATCCATTGCATTTTTAGATTAACAATGAAATATCAGAAAGAGAAAATTAAAAAAAAAAATCCTGTTGAAAATCTCATCAAAAAAAAAAAAAAGGAATAAACTTAACCAAGGAGGTGAAAGATCTATACACTGGAAACTATAAAACCTTGATAAAGTAAATTGAAGATAATTTAAAGGAATGGAAAGATCCCATCTTCTTGGAGGGGAAGAGTTAATTGTTAACTTAATTGTTAATTTTTAAATTGTTAAAATGGCTATACTACCCAAAGCAATCTACAGATTTAGTGCAATCCCTATCAAAATATCCATGACATTTTTTTTCACAGAACTAGAACAAATAATCCTAGAACTTACGTGGCACCACAAGAGATTTTGTATTAATATAACATAAAACAAAACAAGAGGAGAAAAGCATTACAAGTGATAAACAAGGTCACTACAAAGTTTCAATTCTTCAAAAAAAACTTAATAATTCAGAGTTATGTGCACCTAAAAGATACCCTCAAAGTATAAAGCAAAAAATTAGGCACCTACATGCAAAAGTGTCATGTCTATCACCATAGTGGGAAATTTTAGCCAATATCAACTCAATAATGAGTCAAATAAGTACAAAAGATTTGACAGTAGACTTAACACAACTGACCTACTGGGCATAAATAGCATATGCCATCCAACAATAGGAAAATATATTTTCTTTAGGTACTCATGAGACATTTATAAAATCTGACTACATGCTAGGCCAAAGATTTGATTCTAATATTTCTGTGATAACAATAAAATTAGGTTAGAATTCAGTAACAAAATAATAATTTAAAAGACTCATGTCTGTAAATTAAAAATACATTCCTATACAACTCATCTGCCAAACAAATTATAATGGCTCTTAGACTATTATTTTCGAGCAGTAATGAAATATTACAATTATGAGACATTTTTATTTATTTATTTTTTTAGGCAGAGCATTTTTTTTTCATTTATTTTTATTAGTTGGAGGCTAATTACTTTACAATATTGTAGTGGTTTTTGCCATACATTGACATGAATCAGCCATGGATTTACATGTGTTCCCAATCCCGATCCCTCCCCATCCCATCCCTCTGGGTCTTCCCAGTGCACCAGCCCCGAGCACTTGTCTCATGCATCCAACCTGAGCTGGTGGTCTGTTTCACCCTTGATAGTATACTTGTTTCAATGCTATTCTCTCAGAACATCCCACCCTCGCCTTCTCCCACAGAGTCCCAAAGTCTGTTCTGTACATCCCTGTCTCTTTTTCTATTTTGCATATAGGGTTATCGTTACCATCTTTTTAAATTCCATATATATGCGTTAGTATACTGTAATGGTCTTTATCTTTCTGGCTTACTTCACTCTGTATAATGGGCTCCAGTTTCATCCATCTCATTAGAACTGATTCAAATGAATTCTTTTTAATGGCTGAGTAATATTCCATGGTGTATATGTACCACAGCTTCCTTATCCATTCGTCTGCTGATGGGCATCTAGGTTGCTTCCATGTCCTGGCTATTATAAACAGTGCTGCGATGAACATTGGGGTGCACGTGTCTCTTTCAGATCTGGTTTCCTCTGTGATTATGCCCAGGAGTGGGATTGCTGGGTCATATGGCAGTTCTATTTCCAGTTTTTAAAGAAATCTCCACACTGTTCTCCATAGCAGCTGTACTAGTTTGCATTCCCACCAACAGTGTAAGAGGGTTCCCTTTTCTCCACACCCTCTCCATCATTTATTGCTTGCAGACTTTTGGATAGCAGCCATCCTGACTGGCATGTAATGGTACCTCGTTGTGGTTTTGATTTGCACTTCTCTGATAATGAGTGATGTTGAGCATCTTTTCATGTGTTTGTTAGCCATCTGTATGTCTTCTTTGAGAAATGTCTGTTTAGTTCTTTGGCCCATTTTTTGATTGGGTCATTTATTTTTCTGGAATTGAGCTGCAGGAGCTGATTGTATATTTTTGAAATTAATCCTTTGTCTGTTTCTTCATTTGCTATCATTTTCTCCCAATCTGAGGGCTGTCTTTTCACCTTGCTTATAGTTTCCTTTGTTGTGCAAAAGCTTTTAAGTTTCATTAGGTCCCATTTGTTTATTTTTGCTTTTATTTCCAATATTCTGGGAGGTGGGTCATAGAGGATCCTGCTGTGATTTATGTCGGAGAGTGTTTTGCCTATGTTCTCCTCTAGGAGTTTTATAGTTTCTGGTCTTACATTTAGATCTTTAATCCATTTTGAGTTTATTTTTGTGTATGGTGTTAGAAAGTGTTCTAGTTTCATTCTTTTACAAGTGCATGACCAGTTTCCCCAGCACCACTTGTTAAAGAGGTTGTCTTTTTTCCATTGTATATCCTTGCCTCCTTTGTTGAAGATAAGGTGTCCATAGGTTCGTGGGTTTATCTTTGGCCTTTCTATTCTGTTCCATTGATCTATATTTCTGTCTTTGTGCCAGTACCATACTGTCTTGATGACTGTGGCTTTGTAGTAGAGTCTGAAGTCAGGCAGGTTGATTCCTCCAGTTCCATTCTTCTTTCTCAAGATTGCTTTGGCTATTCGAGGTTTTTTGTATTTCCATACAAATTGTGAAATTATTTGTTCTAGTTCTGAGAAAAATACCGTTGGTTGCTTGATAGGGATTGCATTGAATCAATAGATTGCTTTGGGTAGAATAGCCATTTTGACAATATTGATTCTTCCAATCCATGAACACGGTATATTTCTCCATCTGTTTGTGTCCTCTTTGATTTCTTTCATCAGTGTTTTATAGTTTTCTATATATAGGTCTTTCATTTCTTTAGGTAGATATACTCCTAAGTATTTATTCTTTTTGTTGAAATGGTGAATGATATTGTTTCCTTAATTTCTTTTTCTGTTTTCTCATTGTTAGCATATACGAATGCAAGGGATTTCTGTGTGTTAATTTTGTATCCTGCAACTTTACTATATTCACTGATTAGCTCTAGTAATTTTCTGGAAGAGTCTTTAGGGTTTTCTATGTAGAGGATCATGTAGTCTGCAAACAGTGAGAGTTTTACTTCTTCTTTTCCTATCTGGATCCCTTTTATTTCTTTTTCTGCTCTGATTGCTGTGGCCAACACTTCCAAAACTATGTTGAATAGTAGTGGTGAGAGTGGACACTCTTGTCTTGTTCCTGACTTTAAGGGAAATGCTTTCAATTTTTCACCATTGAAGATAATGTTTGCTGTGGGTTTGTCATACATAGCTTTTATTATGTTGAGGTATGTTCCTTCTATGCCTGCTCCTGAGAGTTTTTATCATAAATGGCTGTTGAACTTTGTCAAAGGCTTTTTCTGCATCTATTGAGATAATCATATGGTTTTTATCTTTCAATTTGTTAATGTGGTGTATTACATTGATTGATCTGTGGATATTAAAGAATCCTTGCATTCCTAGGATAAAGCCCATTTGGTCATGATGTATGATCTTTCTAATATGTTGTTGGATTCTGTTTGCTAGAATTTTGTTAAGGATTTTTGCATCTATGTTCATCAGTGATATTGGCCTGTAGTTTTCTTTTTTTGTGGCATCCTTGTCTGGTTTTGGTAATAGGGTGATGGTGGCCTCATAGAATGAGTTTGGAAGTTTGCCTTCTTCTGCAATTTTCTGGAAGAGTTTGAGTAAGATAGGTGTTAGCTGTTCTCTAAATTTTTGGGAGAATTCAGCTGTGAAGCCATCTGGTCCTGGGCTTTTGTTTGCTGGAAGATTTCTGATTACAGTTTCGATTTATTTTCTTGTGATGGGTCTGTTAAGATCTTCTATTTCTTTCTGGTTCAGTTTTGGAAAGTAATACTTTTCTAAGAATTTCTCCATTTCTTCCAAGTTGTCCATTTTATTGGCATAGAACTGCTGGTAGTAGTCTCTTATGATCCTTTGTATTTCAGTGTTGTCTGTTGTGATCTCTCCATTTTCATTTCTAATTTTGTTGATTTGGTTCTTCTCCCTTTGTTTCTTGATGAGTCTGGCTAATGGCTTGTCAATTTTATTTACCTTTTCAAAAAACCAGCTTTTAGCTTTGTTGATTTTTGCTATGGTCTCTTTTGTTTCTTTTGCATTTATTTCTGCCCTAATTTTTAAGATTTCTTTCCTTCTACTAACCCTGGGGTTCTTCATTTCTTCCTCCTCTAGTTGCTTTAGGTGTAGAATTAGGTTATTTGTTTGACTTTTTTCTTGTTTCTTGAGGTAAGCCTGTATTGCTATGAACCTTCCCCTTAGCACTGCTTTTACAGTGTCCCATAGGTTTTGGGTTGTTGTGTTTTCATTTTCATTCATTTCTATGAATATTTTTATTTCTTTTTTGATTTCTTCTATGATTTGTGTATTTGAATATAGAGGTATTTAGAAGAAATTTTATTTCCTTAAACATACACTTGAAAAAAAGGAAGTCTTAAATCTATGTAATAGACTAAATAACTAATTTAGTAAGTTTCAGAAAAACGAACTCAAAAAAAGAAATAATATAAAAAAACAAATTGAGATAAAATAGACAACAGTAGAAAAACTCAATAAAGCCAAAATATAGTTCTTTGAAAAGACTAATAAAATAAAAATATCTCTAGGAAGAAAAATAAGAAAACAAAAGGAAGGCACAAATAAAAATATTAGAAATGATAAAAGAGTGGCACACCTACCACTACTGCAGAGATTAAACAAAAATATAAGAGGATATTATGGGAAATTTTATGACATAAAAATTGATACTAACATTGCTAACTGAAGACATGGAAGAATTTCTGGAAAATACTACACTAATGACTTTTACAAGAATTAGAACTCCAAAGTAGCATTCTAACCATTAAAGAATTTGAGTTAATAGTTAGAAAATCTTCCCCCACACACTCAAATAATCCAGATCCAGATAGATTTCTATGCAAGTTACCATCAAATATTCAAGGAACATATATTTCCAATATTAAATAAAATCTCTCAGAGAATAGAAGTAAAGTGAAAGTTGTTCAGTTGTGTCCGACTCTTTGCGGTCCCACGGACTATACAGTCTGTGGAATTCTCCAGGCCAGAATATTGCAGTGGGTAGCCTTTCCTTTCTCCAGGGATCTTCCCAACCCAGGGATCAAACCCAGGTCTCCCGCATTGCAAGCAGATTCTTTACCAGCTGAGCCACAAGGGAAGAGAATAGAAAAGAAAGACTAATCCTAACTTACATGATGAGTGTAGTATAGTCTTGGCATCAGACATATTAAAGGATATACAAGGGGTGTAAAACCACAGGCCACTCCCACTCATGTATATTCACACACATAAAAACCTAAACAATATTAGCAAATGGAATCTATAAATGTATATGAAAGATAATTCATCAAGACCAAGTTGGCTTATTCTAGAAATACAAGTTTATTAATATGGAAATATTAATAACTATTATCTATCAGATTTACATAGTAAAAAGAGAAAAACTATACAAACGTTTATGTGGAAGCAGAAAAACACTGAATATTTAACAAGTCATAAAAAGAATTACAGCCAGCTTGGAATAAAAAGGTTCCTTAATCAGGTAAAGTTTAACTCATAACCTGTAACAAATATTATGCAAAATAGTGAAATGATGAGAGTCTTCCTTTTGAGATGGTGAATAAAATAAGAAGTCCTGCTATCACCCTTCTAAAAAAGATTGTATTTGATGTTCTAGAATGCAGTAAGAATAAAAGGAGTAGAAGGCATACTTATAAGAAAGAAAAACAAAATCATCATTATTTGCGGGTAATCTGATTTTTTTTAATTCCAAGAGAATACATAAATATCATAATTTAGCAATATCGCTGAATGCAAAAATCAACAGTCAAATGTAAAGTGTATTCTATACAACAGAAAGAGCTGGTTAGAAATTATAATTTTAAAAATTTGATTTTTTATAAGAGAAACAAAAATATAAAGTACCTAAGAATTCAGTTCAGTTTAGTTCAGTTGCTCAGTCATGTCCGACTCTTTGTGACCCCATGGACTGCAGCACAACAGGCTCCCTGTCCATCACCAACTCCCAGAGTTTACTCAAACTCATGTCCATTGTGTTGGTGATGCCATCCAACCAGCTCATCTTCTGTCATTCCCTTCTCCTCCTGCCTTCAATCTTTCTCAGCATCAGGGTCTTTTCAAATGAGTCAGTTCTTCGCATCAGGTGGCCAAAGTAGTGGAGCTTCAGCTTCAGCATCAGTCCTTCCAACGAATATTCAGGGTTGATTTCCTTTAGGATGGACTGGCTGGATCTCCTTGCTGTCCAAGAGACTATCAAGAATCTTCTCCAACACCACAATTCAAAAGCATCAGTTCTTTGGTGCTCAGCTTTCCTTATAGTCCAACTCTCACATCCATACATGACTACTGGAAAAACCATAGCTTTGACTAGACAGACATTTGTTGGCAAAGTAATGTCTCCGCTTTTTAATATGCTGTCTAGATTGGTCATAACTTTTCTTTCAAGGAGCAAGTGTCTTTTAATTTCATGGCTGCAGTCACCATCTGCAGTGATTTTGGAGCCCAAAAAATGAAGTCTTTCACTCTTCTCCCTGTTTCCCCGTCTATTTACCATGATGTGATGGAACCAGATGTCATGATCTTAATTTTCTGAATGTTGAGTTTTAAGCCAACTTTTTCACTCTCCTCTTTCACTTTCATCAATAGGCTCTTTAGTTCTTCGCTTTCTGCCATTAAAGGTGGTATCATCTGCATATCCGAGGTTATTGCTATTTCTCCTGGTAATCTTGATTCCAGCTTGTGCTTCATCCAGTACAGCATTTCTCATGATGTATTCTGCATATAAGTTAAACAAGCAGGGTGACAGTATATAGCCTTGATGTACTCTTTTTCCTATTTGGAAGCAGTCTGTTGTTCCATGTCCAGTTCTAACTGTTGCTTCTTGACCTGCAAACAGATTTCTCAAGAGGCAGGTCAGGTGGTCTGGTATGTCCATATCTTGAAGAATTTTCCACAGTTTGTGGTGATTCACACAGTCAAAGGCTTTGGCATAGTCAACAAAGCAGAAATAGATGTTTTTCTGGAACTCTCTTGCTTTTTTGATGATCCAGTGGATGTTGGCAATTTGATCTCTGGTTCCTCTGCCTTTTCTAAATCCAGCTTGAACATCTGGAAGTTCACGGTTCACGTACTGTTGAAGCCTGCCTTGAGAATTTTCAGCATTACTTTGCTAGCGTGTGAGATGAGTGCAATTGTGCGGTAGTTTGAGCATTCTTTGGCATTGCTTTTCTTTGGGATTGGAATGAAAAGTGACCTTTTCCAGTCCTGTGGCCACTGCTGAGTTTTCCAAATTTGCAGGCATATTGAGTGCAGCACTTTCACAGCATCATCTTTTAGGATTTGAAATAGCTCAACTGGAATTCCATCACATCCACTAGCTTTGTTCACAGTGATGCTTCCTAAGGCCCACTTGACTTCACATTCCAGGATGTCTGGCTCTAGGTGAGTGATCACACCATCAAGATTATCTGGGTCCTGAAGATGTTTTCTGTATAGTCCTTCTGTGTATTCTTGCCACCTCTTCTTGATCTCTTATGTTTCTGTTAGGTTCATACCATTTCTGTCCTTTATTGAGCCCATCTTTGCATGAAATGTTCCCTTGGTATCTCTCATTTTCTTGAAGAGATCTCCAGTCTTTCCCATTCTATTATTTTCCTCTTTCTTTGCACTGATCACTGAGGAAGGCTTTCTTATCTCTCCTTTCTATTCTTTAGAACTCTGCATTCAAATGGGCATATTTTTCCTTTTCTACTTTGCCTTTCACTTCTCTTCTTTTCTCAGCTATTTGTAAGGCCTCCTCAGACAGCCGTTTTGCCTTTTTGCATTTCTTTTTCTTGGGGATGGTCTTGATCCTAAGAATACACCTAATGAAAATGTCCTGATACTTTTATTATTAAAAATTGCAAAATCTTATTGCAGACATGTAAAAAAAAAAAAAAAAAACCTAAGCAAATGGAGGGTTATATATTATTCTGGAGTAGAAAGGCTTCTCAAATTGATTGAAATATATAGACATATTATAAAAAACCCAACTAAGGTTTTTGTAGAATTTGACAAGCCAAATCCAAAAATTTATAGGAAAGAGAAACAGGCCCAAGATAAAGCTAAGAAGTTACTAAAAGAGGACAAGAGTTGGGGTCAGTGTGAGGCAAGTATTTGTGCTATCACTTCTCAAGATTTAATAAATAAAGTTATAATAATATAGATAATACAATTTGTTCAAGTATATATAAATAGATCAGCTAAACAGAATAGCTAATCCAGGAAGAATCCCATGCATACACGGAAACTTGATCTATGGTAGAGCTGGTTTTGTGGAAATATCATTCAATGAAGTAAAGTGAAATGAAAGTCTGACTCTTTGGGACCCCATGGACTCTACAGTCCACGGAATTCTCCAGGCAGAATACCAGAGTGGGTAGCCTTTCCCTTCTCCAGGGATCTTCCCAACCCAGGGATTGAACCCAGGTCTCCTGCATTGCAGGCAGATTCTTTACCAGCTGAGTCAGAAGGGAAAAGTCCCAGATCATTCAATAAATGGATCTAAAAAATTAATTATTCATACACCAAAAATAAAGTTGTATTTCTATCTTGAAGCATATACAAAACCTAATTCCAAGTGGATTAAGGATTTAATTGTAAAAGCAAAACTATACAGAATTTAGTGAAACCTTACAGATTATTATGAAACCAAGAAATAAAATGGGTTAAAATGCTAATTTAATACAGAAGAAAAATTCCTCATGAATAAATGAAAACATGCTCCATAGTAATCAAGGAAATGCAGATAAAAGAACAATGATGTGATTTCACATCTACTAGATTGAAAAGAATTTAAAAGTCAGATATTAAGAGTTATAATGATATAACACAATGGGAACTTTCATCCACTGCCAGTATAGATGTAAATTTGGGCAACCTTTTAAAAATCATTTAGAGGCTTCCCAGGTGGCACAGTGGTAAAGAATCTGTCTGCCAATGTAGGAGATGCAAGAGATGTGGGTTCGATCCCTGAGTCAGGAGGATTCTCTGGAGTGGGAAATAGCAACCCACTCTGGTATTCTTGCCTGAAAATTCCCATGGACAGGGGAGCCTAGCAGGCTACAGTCTATGGAGTCACAAAGATTCAGACACAACTGAGCAACTGAACACACACACAGGCATGACTAGTAAAGTGGAACAAATGTGTACCCTACATTTAACTAATTTATTTTTAGGCCTATTCCCTAGAAAAAACTTTATTTATGTACATTAGATTAGTAGTTTCCAAATTATTATTTCCAAATAATGTACACACAAATGACTGCAAGATCTTGTCAAAATGCAGATTATGATTCATAAGGTTTGAAACAAAGCTGAGATTCTTTATTTCTAATAAGTTCCCAGATGACACTAATGCTGCTGGTCCTTGGACCACATTCTGAGGAGCAAGGCACTATCTTGCAAATAAATGCATCAGCAGGAGAATAAGCAAAAATAGTTATATAATGAAGTACCATCAGGCAGGAACAATGTAAGAACTAAAGATTCTTGTTTAAACATGGATGAGTGTCAAAATTTGTAATGTTTAGAGAAAGAAGCAAGTCACAGATGAATGCTTATAATATGATTCAATTTAAATAACATTCAAAAACAAAACTAAACAATTTATTACCATTATATATTGTTGGTAAACTATAAAAGGTGAAGAATCTATTATATAGTTTTCAGGATAGCAGTTAACTCTTGAGGGATAGGATGTGATCAGTAGGGGCATAAGAAAGAAAGTGAAAGTGACTGAGTTGTATCTGACTCTTTGCAACCCAATGGACTGTATGTAGCCCACCAGGCTCCTCTGTCCATGGAATTTTCCAGGCAAGAATACTGGAGTGGGTTGCCATTCCCTTCTCCAGGGGATCTTCCAGCCCCAGGGATTGAACCTGGGTCTCCTGCATTGCAGGCCGATTCTATACTGTCTGAGCCACCAGGGAAGCCTAAGCAGATTCTAACATGCTGGTAACATTCTATTGTTCACTTGTGTGATGGATACATGGGTGTTAGTCACTGATGGTTCCCATGATCAACCCTTGGGGAAAGAGACAGTAGCCTTTTGGTTACAGAGGCAGGATCTATTCTCCAATGAAGTGTTACCATGGATTTTTATTCCCAAAGTTTCCCTTTTCTGTTTCTAAGTTGGTTTAAAACTGACAGAGGGAAAGCTGGTGATCGGCATGTCTTAAATTCCCAACAAGGACAGAAGCCTGCCAGTTTCATTAGTAGCAGAGACTTAATTCTTGTTTCTTTGTAAGGTTCTGGGAGAGTGGTCATAAATCAGAGAAGAATGCGTAAATGTGTCCTGTTGGTGGGGCTTGTGATCAGATCTTTCAATTCAAAGATTGTACATAAACTGCAGGGCCATCTGACTTTAAGGGACCATGTGAACCAGAATAATCAAACTATCAGCCAAAACCATGCTTTACCAAAGACATAAATATTCTGATAGGTTAGGTTTGGGTCATATGCCAATACTCAATATTCTCTGTGGCCAATGAAATATGGGGTGCTGTGCTGTGCTTAGTCACTCAGTCGTGTCTGAATCTTTGAGACCCCATGGACTGTAGTCCGCCAGGCTCCTCTGTCCATGGGGATTCTCAAGGCAAGAATACTGGAGTGGGTTGCCATACCCTCCTCCAGGGGATCTTCCCAACCCAGGGATCGAACCCAGGTCTCCCACATTGCAGGTAGATTCTTTACTGACTAAGCCATCAGGGAAGCCCAAGAATATGGAGTGGGAGCCTATCCCTTCTCCAGGGGATCTTCCCAACCCAGGAATCAACCTAAGGTCCCCTGCATTGCTGGTGGATTCTTCACCAGCTGAGCTACAGGGAAGCCTGGTTGTAAAGGTAGTACCACATAAATCAAAGGAAATTAATAATTTCACCACAAAATAGAGGGAGGGATATTTCCCTCAAAGAAAGTGATGTTAAGCAGATAAAAAGAATTAAGTACATTACAGTCATCTAGAAAGCAGGGACCATATAAGACAGTTCCTTATACCCTATCCAGTGCTTAGGATATGCTTTGACTATAATATTAAAAAAAAAGAAAAGAAAACAACTCTGATTCATTGATATACTTTAGTTATTGAATGATTTTATAATACAATTAATTATTTTTTCTTGTACCAGTTTTTCCATCTTAGTTATATCCTTCATTATCATGTTAAAAAGGGTTTGAAGAGCTACCTAAGAAACTAAGAGAGTCCTTTTGGAATATAATATGTATAGTGTAAACAAAAGAAACCTGTAATCTGAAAAACCAGAGTCAATTTCCAATGCTATCTTTTAGTAGCTACATATATTTTTCCAAATTATTTAACTTACCCAAGCTTACATTTTCCCATTTATGATAAAGATAGTAATGCGGACATTTAATTGGTTATTATGAAAACTGACAAAGCTGATTTACGTGAAGTATGATCACATAGAAGCAGTATATGTTCAGATAGTGGTTGATATTGTTATTTTTTGGAGAAGGAAGTGGCAACCCACTCCAGTATTCTTGCCTAGAAAATTCCATAAACAGAGGAGCCTGGTGGGCTACAGCCCATAGGGTCTCAAAGAGTCAGACACGACAGCTTACACATACACACATTGTTATTTTTATTGTTTGTTCTTCAATATTAGTTGGGTAGTACATTTGAGGATAACTTAAAGTGAAAGTGAAGTCGCTCAGTTGTGTCCGACTCTTTGCAACCCCATGGACTGTAGCCCACCAGGCTCCTCTGCCCATGGGATTTTCCAGGGAAGAATACCAGAGTGGGTTGCCATTTCCTTCTCCAAAGTATCTTCCCGACCCAGGGATCAAACCCAGATCTCCTGTATTGCAGGCAGACGCTTTACCATCTGAGCCACCAGGGAAGTCCAGAGGATAACGTAATTGATGAATAAAAACTTATATGGAAATTATAATGTAGATAATTCATTTGCGGTTAATTAAAGCTAAACCTTTGACTGTGTGGATCACAACAAACTATGCAAAATTCTTAAACAAACTGTGCAAAATTCTTAAAGAGATGGACATACCAGACCACCTGACCTGCCTCCTAAGAAATCTGTATATAGGTCAAGAAGCAACAGTTAGAATTGGACATAGAACAACAGACTGGTTTCAAATCAGGAAAGGAGTACGTCAGGGCTGTATGTTGTCACCCTGCTTATTTAACTTATATGCAGAGTACCTCATGAGAAATACTGGGCTGGATGAAGCACAAGCTGGAATCAAGATTGCCAGGAGAAATATCAATAACCTCAGATATACAGATGACACCACCCTATGGCAGAAAACAAAGAATAACTTAAGAGCCTCTTAATGAAAGTGAAAGAAGAGAGTGAAAACGTTGGCTTAAAATTCAACATTCAAAAAACTAAGATCATGGCATCCAGTCCCATCACTTCATGGCAAATAGACGGGGAAACAATGGAAACTGTAAAAGACTTCATTTTGGGGGGCTCCAAAATCACTGCAGATGGTCACTGCCTCCATGAAATTAAAAGACACTTGCTCCTTGGAAAAAAAGCTATGACCAACCTAGAGAGCATATTATAAAGCAGAGACATTACTTTGCTGACAAAGGTCTGTCTAGTCAAAGCTATGGTTTTTCCAGTAATTATGTATGGATGTGAGAGTTGGACTATAAAGAAAGCCGAGCACTGAAGAATTTATGCTTTTGAACTGTGGTATTGGAGAAGACTCTTGAGAGTCCCTTGGACAGCAAGGAGATGCAACCAGTCCATCCTAAAGGAAATCAGTCCTAAATATTCATTGGAAAGACTGATGCTGAAGCTGAAGCGCCAATACTTTGGACACCTGATGCAAAGAACTGAATCATTTGAAAAGACTCTGATGCTGAGAAAGATTGAAGGCAGGAGGAGAAGGGGATGACAGAGGATGAGCTGGTTGGATGGCATCACTGACTCAATGGACATGACTTTGAGCAAGCTCTGGGAGTTGGTGATGGACAGGGAAGACTGACATGCTTCAGCCCTTGGCGTCTCAAAAAGTCAGACATGACTGAGCGACTGAACTGAAAGCTAAATACTCTTAAAATGCATTAATTACCTTCTTTTGCATTACTTACATAGCCTTATAATACCATAGAAAGCAAATATGAGAACTGTCCACAGGTAAATAGCGTTCTTCCTCTAAATCCTAAAAAAAAAAAAAGAAACTATGATAAATTTAGATGACTGTTTCTATTATATTTGTCTTTGTGAAATTATATATATATCATGTGTATATATATATATATATATATATTTGCCCAAGTACCTGCTAATATTTGGTTTTTGACCCTTATTCCTGACACACGCTAACACTTTTGTAATTTTGAGTAATAGGAATGTCTCACACAGAGCTCCTAAATTCCTTTTGTTCTAATGAGGTAAACTCTTGGTGGGCTCCTGGTTGGGAACTGATCACTAGAAAGACCAATCCATGATTAACAGCTTGGAACTTTCAGTTCAGCCTCCCATTCTATGGAGAGGGGAGAAGGGGTGGAAAATGAGCTAATAATCAATCATGCCTACTTGATGAAATCTCCACAAAAATCCCTAAAGCATGAGAGTCAGAGAGCTTCTAGGTTGATGCCAGCAGGTGATGTACCCAACTCCACAGTGACAGAAGTTCCTGCACTCAGAACCCTTCTGGACCTTGCCCTGTATACTTCTTGACCTGGCTGTTCATCTGGATCTTTTTACAATATCCTTCATTTTAACTGGTAAATGTGTTTCCCTGAATTCTGCAAGCTGTTTAGCAAATTATCGAAACTAAGGAAAGGGTTATAGGAACCTGAATTTACCACCCGTCATCATCAGTCAGTCAGAAGTGTAGGTGACAACAAGGGACTTGCAATTAGCATCTGAAGTGAGGGCAGTCTTGTGGAACTGAGCCCTTAACTTGTGGGATGTGACGTTAACTCTAGGTAGATGGTGCCAGAACTTTAAATGTTAAGACACCCAGCTGGTATAGGAGCATTGGTCCATGTTGAACCCCTACCCTGCTATGATCTGGTCACAGAATTGTCCTCTGTGAATATACAAAAGAAAACAGTGAGTTTTCCTAGGCAATCTTCCTCAATGAAACACAATTTGATTAATTTTCTGTTTAATGGTTCTCAACCAGAGATGAATTTGCTTGCAAGGAGATAGGTGTCTGACAATGCCTGGAGATATTTTAGGTTGTTATAACTGAGGACTGTTGAGTATATTAAGTCAGTGTGTGTGTGTGTGTGTGTGTCTGTGTGTTAGTCATTCAGTCGTGTCCAACTCTTTGCAACTGTAGCCTGTCAGGCTGCTCTGTTCATGGAATTCTCCAGGCAAGACTACTGGAGTGGGTTGCCATTCCCTTCTCCATGAAATCTTCCCCACGTAGGGATCGAACCCGGTCTCCTGCATTGCAGGCAGATGCTTTACCATCTGAGCCACCAGGGAAGCCCCATTAAGTCACATGTACCTCCTTAAAGAGTATAAGGCCTGATAACACTATATATAAATGACAAAGGTGTTACTATATATATGTGTGTATTTGTGTGTGCATACTTTTTACATGTATTACACATTTATGTAGACTTCCAAAACATAACAAAAGGGAAAGAAATCCTTTACTTCTTTAGGAATTGTCATGAAACTGGCAAGCACTCAACTCAAAAAGCCAAATTCAAGTATTTTTCAATCTATAGGAATTGAAAAGTGAATTACTATATTCATGTGGCCTCTCCCACATCACCCTGTCTACCTCTTCCCTGAAAATAAAGATTATTAAGTAAAAAGAAAGCAACAGAACTCAGGGAAATAATTAACTTATGAAAAAAAAGTAAAAAGAAGGCACAAGTCCCAAAGTAAAGGCAGGATTTGTCACAAAGTCTCTGCAGCAATGACTTTAGATACGCTTGTGTGGGAACTTCAACTATTAGCACTTTGTTACTAATTAGTACAGTGTCAGTGCTTAAAATTCATTATTATTATTATTGTAAACTAGAGAGGATTCAACAACATTCATTTATTTGCATTCACACAGCTTTCTTGAATTGAAGAAAACGTAGTGGAATACAAATAAACCTACTAGAAATGGCTCTTAGTTCTGAGTATTGTCATAGGAGTATGTGATATTAGTCCCACTTAGCTGGGAGTACTATTATCATTACAATGGTTAACTGGGGCTTGAATATATTTACTGATAAAAAAGTGAATGTAAAAATCACATATGATAGTCCCCTCTTATCTGTGAGATATGTATTCCAAGACCCCCAGAGGATGACTGAAATTGTAGGCAGTACCAATCCAACCCTATATATACTGCTTTTTCTGTACACACATACCTAATATAAAGTTTGATTTGTAAAGTAAGCCCAGCAAAATATTGATGATAATTAATAATAAAATAACTACTTCAATATGATCTTTCTTCTTTCCTCATTAAGTCAAATACTTTCACCTTTTCACTTAAAGGAAATACTCTATGGCTTCTCTTTGGCATATCTGAACTGCCAGCATCACTGTTCTTGTACTTTGGGGTCATTATTAAGTAAAATTAGGGTTACTTAAACACAGGGGTACAATATTGTAATTAATAGGTGTGATAACTGGGAAAGCTATTAAGTAACTAATGGGTAGGACATGCTGGACAAAGAAATGATCCACATCTCGGGGAGATGGAGCAGGACTGCAAGATAATTGATCATGCCACTCAGAATAACTGCATTCTAAAGCTTGTGAATTGTCTATTTCTAGAATTTCTCATATAAATATTTCAGACTATAGTTGACCATGGCTAACTGAGAGTACAGAAGGAATAATCACAGATAAGAAGGGGACCACTGTATCAGTTCATAACTTAACAATTTGCTATGAGATATTTCTAAAAATTAATGATATACTGATAATAATTTTTAAATACCTTATTTATAGTTGCAACTTTACCATTTAAAATGGGTTAAATTAAGTCAAAAACCTCAAAAAAAAGGCAAAATAAAATGTAACAGGAATGATTATTCAAGATTCACTAATTTATCATTTAAATCAACTTACTGGGCCTGAAACAATTGGTTTTATAGCATGAATACCAGGAGAAGAACATCGTAGTTCTGTCTTGGGTAATCTAGCATTTAAAAAAAAATGGAAAAGGAGAAATAAGTATAGATGCATATGAGATTCCCCTACAACTTTTTAAGCCTAAAAACTTCCATTGTATGCTAATAAGAAAAATAAAAAATATAGCAACATTTTACTTCTATTTTCAAAGTGATTTTTGTCTTTCTTTTCACATCTATTTAATGAAAGTAAATTTACATTAAATCACTGCCTTGAATCTGAATGTCCATACTATATGAATGTTTTTTTACACATACATTGATTTTCACAGCAAAAAATCTTACCTTTTATTTTTTATAGAACAAGTTGCTGGAGCACTCCACTCAGAAAATAGTGTTCCTTCATACTCTAACTTAATCTGAAAAAGAAGGTAAAATAGCTCAAACAAAAACACTGCTCCAAAATTTTGTATCTCAATTTTTAGATGTAGAGCTCAATTTTCTGAGTTTAAAGAAAGAATAACTAAAATTCAATTCCTTTTAAATTGTACAAGTATTATGACAAGGGAAAAGTAACTTCTATATGTCACTTCAATAGTCTTCCCCAGACTGTAGTATTTTTATTTTACTTCAAAAATAATCTATTAAGTGTCTAGAAGGTGTTTAGTATCATAATTTTCTTCAGTCACAGTTTCTTTATTTCCTTACTTCTACTTTTTTTCCTGCTTCTACATTCTTTCATTTATAAGTTCTTTCTTCCTGGAAGTATATCACACACTTCCTAACATCATCAGTCTTAGTCTCAACACTGGTCCTCCTCCTCAGCCAGATCTGGAGCCCAATTTCACCTTCTACTATTGTTACAGAGAAGTTATGTACATATGTATACATCATTATGTAGATATATACATACATAAATGCTGTTTCATTGTTTTTACTTGTAAAATGGGAATTATAATACCACCTCATAGATTTGATGTTATAGGATTAATGACAGTATATAAGAAGAAAAAAGTTCACCAGAAAATAGGACACAACCCTAAAATATATAAAGCAAAATTTGATAGAGTTACTAGAAGATATTTTAAGTCATATATATAGTGGTGGACTTTTAACACACATAGATTAAAGCCATAGATTAAACTTGAAAAAAAAGATAATTATAGTTGACTCTTGAACAATTCAGGGATTAGGGGCACTGACGCTCCACACAGAGGGAAATCTGCCTATAATTTATAGTTAGGCTTCTATATATGCAGTTCTTCAGTATCTATGACTCCATATCCACAGGTTCAATCAACTTTGGATTGTGTAGTACTTCAGTATTTACTATTGAAAAAAAATCTTTGTATAAGTGGGCCAGTAGAGCCCAAACCTGTATTGTTCAAGGGTCAATCTGTGTGTGTGTGTGTGTGTGCACACATACAAATGCATGTGTGGGTATTTCTAAAATAGACCAATAAAAAATACATTCTTTTCTCACATAGATCATTTACCAAAACTGACCACATTTACAAAGGAAGTGCTAGCCAGTCTCAAAGTATTATTATCATGCATACTATACCCGTGATACTAGTGAAATAAAATTATAATTTCTTATAAAGTGAATCAGAAACATATCTTAGGATATTCTTAATTTTAAAAAAAATTGTACTTCTGAGTTATTCATGGAATAAAGTAGAAATCACAATGAAAATTACACCATGTTTATGAAAAAACAATAAAAGCATTGATGTTATCAAAACTTGAAGCATGTAAATAGGTCCTAATGAAAATGAATACCCTTAAAAGAAATAAGGTAGCTTGAAAGTGAATAAACTCAGTTTTCAGTATAAGATGCTAATATAAAAACCTGTGAGAGAACCCCCAAAAGTAAAAAGAAAGATATGAGAGAAGAAAAATGGGAATTTACAAAAGAAAATAAATTGGGATGGGTTAGTGGTGAAGTAATGTTTTAATCTACTCAAATTTCTTATAAACACAGAAAGAACAATTAGTATAGCAGCAAAAAAAAAAAAAAACACTGGACAGCATCAACAATAGAATTCAGTGACAAGGTATCCCTCAAAAACCCCAAATAAAATTGGGATGGAACAAACCAGCTGAAACTAGCAGATTCGTGTGATATCAGCATAAGAAAGCAACTACGGTAGACCTTAGAAGAAAACACCTCAATCATTATAGGTATTCAGCAGACACCATAGGAGAACAATTTGAGGATATAACCAGAGGGATTTTTATATTTTTCAGTTTCTACATAAGTCTCTGATAATATCTGAAAGGGCAGGAGGAGGTGGGACCCATGAACTCCAAAATCAATGAGCCAAAGACCTCTTCTAGAATAAAGATCCATAATCAAGATACAAGGAAAAGAATACCAGCTGAGTTGGAAAGGGACAATAAGAGCAAAGGAAAGGGAAACAACAGATAAATGAGGGAGGGAAATAGAATCTGGGAAGCTCAGAAAGTATTAGCCTTATTTCTGAACACTCTATGGAACAACGTTAAGAGGTAACTCTAAAGCCATGAGGTTAGAAAAGTTATTTTGACTCACCACTTCTTCCTTAAAGAGCAGGAAAACTAATTTCATGCTTTAAAAAACTGAGCAACAGAAAGAGGATCATGCTCAAATCACACACAATTATAATAAGAAAAAGAAGAGGGTAAGAAGCAGAAAAACACCTCTATAAGACCACACTCAGTAAATACTTTCTTTTTGGTTTGGTCACACCACGTGGCTTGCAGGATCTTAGTTCCCCAACCAGGGATCAAACTTGTACCCCCTGTAGTAGAAGTATGAAGTCCTAACCACTGGGATCTCCAGGGAATTCCCCTCAATAAATAAATTAAAACTATAACTTAATATAAGGGTTAGTTTTATGTGTCAGTTTGGCTAGATTATAGTAACTAGTTATTTAATCAATGCTAATATAGGTTTTTAGATGAATGTATTTTATAGATGTGGTTTACATCTACAATCAGTTGACTTTAAATAATGACTTGGATGAGGTGGATGAGGCCCCTTTTGATCAGCTGGATCCTTCAGGGCAAAAACGAAGGTTTCCTAGAGAAGAAATTCTGCTACAAGACTACAACATCAATCTCTTGCCTGAATTTCCACTCTCTGGCCTGGCCCAAAGATTTAAGATTTGTCAGTTCCCACAATCACATGAGCCAATTTCTTAAAATAAATCTAATATAAATATGTATAAATTCTATTGGTTCTGTTCCTCTGGAGAGTTATGACTGATATGCCTATTTCAAAATGAGGCAAAATAAATAAAAGATGATAGAAATTATGAAAGAAAAATATAAAACAGAATTTAAAACTCATAAGCTAAACTCAGGAAAATGTACAAATAAAAAGTCAATTTAGAAAAAAACTAAATTAGCACAATTGTGAATAAACCTAATAAATAAGGTTTTGAGAAAAATAGAAGGCTTTTAAAAATAAAGAGATAAAAAGTGACTCAAGAATAAGTGACAAATGTTAAATATGGGCAAAGAAAATCAATATATACACACTTGGGAAGAAGAAAACATAAGCGATTGAGACAGAAAAATAGCATTAACAATAACTCAAGAATAATATGTGAACAAAAATAACTTGAAACAATGTACTGAAAGGACAAAATTCATACACAGGAAAAACAATTACGAATGATTTTTTTTTTTAAAGACCAACCTAGGACCTATATTAATAAAAGCATTGAAGTTGATAAGAAACCTTTTGGGGATCCTGACAAAAAGAACAATTTATTCACAAGGGAAAGAAAATTAGATTTCCAGTAGACTTTTCAGAAGCAACACTTTATGTCGAAGACAACAAAGTAACATACATAAGAGGATATAAAAATATTAGCCATAATTTTTGTATCCAGATACACAAACTTTTAGATAAAAGTTCACAGATAAGGTCTTATGACCATAAAACAACTCAAGAAATATTGCTTTTAAGAGCCCTTCCTAAAGAAACTATCAGAAAACGAGATTCAGACACCCAAAATAACTGCAGAGACATCAACATAAGGACTGGTGTTAGGTATTAAATAGGAATTATTCTGCAGAAATATGTCTACATGGTGGCTATTAAAAAAGGAATATAGTAGCTAATGACAATACTCTGACAATGTATCAGCATATGAGTGGTAGTTGAATTATGGTTAGTCCAGGTAATAGTGGTCCAAAGAGTTAAATTCTCTCCACACATTTCCCCTCAAAATACACAGATCAAAACAGAAATTTTTAAAAAATAGAGAGAAAAAATACACAGATCAAAAAATAAAACCAAGAAAATTCTATATTACAGTATAACTAGAAGACAAAGTACAACACAAACTTCAAGAAACCTCTTGGTAAAAAAAATAAAAACTTTTAGCAGAGCCCTCACTCAAGTCCCTGTCATAATCCTTTGTGTACAGTAAAAGAGCTTCTGAAAAACTGCAGAAAAAAAGGAACAAAATTTTAAGATTGAATTTAAATCAACCAAAGAAAGTACACTGTTAAAAAAAAAATACTGCAGAAAGACTCCTGGAAGATCAGAATACTGATTATGAGGAAAAGAATTAAAAGTGTGTGAGTTGAGGTAGGAGCCTCAGAAAGGCATCACTTTTGGAGAGACGATAAAGGAGAGACACTCTTTGGAAAGTGAGTGGTGAAGAGAAAGAGAAGCAAGAAAGAGAAATGTAGGACATTAAAAGCTAAAACAAACAAACCTCAAAGTAAACACAGCGCCCTCAATAAGAAGCCATCAATTAAAGAAACTGCACTTTGCTACAATGAGCTAAGAAAGCAAACTAATTAGAAGTCTCTTAAAACAAACCAAGCTGCTAGCCTGTCCATGTATTCATAGATATAAGCTATCTATATGAGGACAGAAAATGAAAATAAAGACATTTCAGTTAATAAAACTGCCTTTAAAAAAAAACACAAAGCAGAAGACAACTGCAAACTAACATTCTAAACTAAATATTCTCAAACAAGTATTTAATGGTGAGAATGAAAAATATGAATTATAAATTCACAAACTAGGGACAGAAATGAACCACAAATAGAAGTGAGTGACTGAACTAGGAAATGAAACAGATAACTATAAATGAAATGAGGACTAACTTAAAATAATGGGAGATTATGTTTAAACAAAAACTGAATAAAAGGCATTGAAGAAAGACAGAAAAGCAACCAAGAGAATATAAATGAAAGAAGAACCAGAGAGAAAATGATTGATATGGAAATTAATATGGAAGGCAAACAAAAAAATAAAAATCCAACACTTGTATAACCGGAGTCTGCGAAATTGAAAAGCAAAACAATGGGAAAAGAAGTAATATTTATATTTGGTTTGTCTTTTTATTACTGAATTATAATAGTTCTTCATATATTCTTGGTACAGGTCCCTTATCAGATATTTAATTTGCAAAAATGTTCTCCCATTCTGTGGACTGTCTTCACTTTCTTCGTGGTGTTCTTAGCAGCACTACAGGTTTTAATTTTGATGATGCCCAATTTAAGTTTTTCCTTTTGTTCCTTGTGCTTTTGGTGTCATATCTAAACTATTATCTAATCCAAAATCATAAGGATTTCTCCATATGATTTTTTTCAATGATTTTTATAGTTTTAACTCTTATACTAAGGTCTTATCTCCATTTTAATTTTTGGATTTAGTCTGAGGTAGGAGGCCATCTTCATTCTTTTCATGTAGATACCTCACTGTCCCAGAACTATTTGTTGAAAATAAATGGAATTTCCCATTATTTGTCCATGGAATTTTCTTGAATAAGTTGTAAAAAAATCAATGAGGTTTTAATTTTTGGACTCTTCTACCCGACTGTCTCAATTGCACTGTCTCAATTCCAACACTTTCTCAATTGCAGAAGTTTTGTAGTAACCTTTGATGTCAGGAATTGTGAGTCTTCCAATAAGACTTCTTGTTCTTTTTCAAGATTGTTTTGCCTATTCTGCTTCTCTTGAATTTCCCTGTGATAGTTCACACAAAATAACACTCAGTTGTAGTTTTAATAGTTTTTAAAATGGATTTTTTAGACCTTTCTATTTAGAAGGTCATGTCATATACAAATAGAGGTCAGTCAGTTCAGTCACTCAGTCGTGACCAACTCTTCACGACCCCATGGACTGCAGCACTCCAGGCTTCCCTATCCATCACCAACTCCTGAAGCTTGCTCAAACTCATGTCCATAGAGTCAGTGATGCCATCCAACCATCTCATCCTCTCGTGCCTTCCCCTTCCTTCAATCTTTCCCAGCATCAGGGTCTTTTCCAATAGCTTAGTTCCTTGCATCAGGTAGCCAAAGTATTGGAGTTTCAGCTTCAGCATGAGTCCTTCCAATGAGTATTCAGGACTGATTTCCTTTAGGATGGACTGAATGCATCTCCTTGCAGTCCAAGAGATTCTCAGGAGTCTTCTCCAACACCATAGTTCAAAAGCGTCAATTCTTCAGCCCTCAGCTTTCTTTTTAGCAACCTCTCACATTCATACATGACTGCTGGAAGAACCATAGATTTCACTAGATGGACCTTTGTTGGCAAAGTAATGTCTCTGCTTTATAATATGCTCTCTAGGTTGGTCATAGCTTTTCTTCCAAGGAGCAAGAGTCTTTTAATTTCATGGAGGCAGTCACCATCTGCAGTGATTTTGGAGCCCCCCAAAGTAAAGTCTCTTATGGTTTCCATTGTTTCTGCATCTATTTGCCATGAAGTGATGGGACTGGATGCCATGATCTTAGTTTTCTGAATGCTGGGTTTTAAGCCAACGTTTTCACTCTCCTCTTTCACTTTCATCAAGAGGCTCTTCAGTTCATCACTTTCTGCCATAACGGTGGTCTCATCTGCCTATCTGAGGTTGTTGATATTTCTCCTGGCAATCTTGATTCCAGCTTGTGCTTCATCCAGCCTGGCATTTCACATGATGCTACTCTGAATATAAGTTAAATAAACAGGGTGACAATATACACCCTTCATGCACTCCTTTCCCAATTTGGAAGCAGTCCGGTTCTAACTGCTGCTTCTTGACCTGCATACAGGTTTCTCAGGAGGCAGGTCAGGTGGTCTGATATTCCCATCTTTTTCAGAATATTCCACAGTATGTTGTGATACACACAGTCAAAGGCATTGGCGTAGTAAATAAAACAGAAGTAGATGTTTTTCTGGAACTCTCTTGCTTTTTCCATGATCCAACGGATGTTGGCAATTTGATTTCTGGTTCCTCTGCCTTTTCTTTTTTTTTTTTTTTCCAATTCTTTGGCACTCAGCCTTTTTTTTTTTTTTTAATCTTATTTATTTATTTATTATTTATTCATTTATTTGGCTGCACCAGGTCTTAGTTGCAGCATGTGGGATCTAGTTCCCTGACCAGGGATCAAACCTGGGCCCCCTGCATTGGGAGCTCAGAGTCTTAACCACTGGGCCAGCAGGGAAGTCCCTCCTCTGCCTTTTCTAAAGTCAGCTTGAACATCTGGAAGTTCACGGTTCACGTATTGCTGAAGCCTGGCTTGGAGAATTTTGAGCATTACTTTGCTAGCATGTGAGATGAGTGCAATTGGGTGGTAGTTTAAACATTCTTTGGCATTGCCTTTTTTGGGATTGGAATGAAAACTGACCTTTTCTAGTCCTGTGGCCACTGCTAAGTTTTCCAAATTTGCAGGCATATTGAGTGCAGCACTTTAACAGCATCGCCTGTTAGGATTTGAAATAGCTCAACTGGAATTCCATCACCTCCACTAGCTTTGTTCACAGTGATGCTTCCTAAGGCCCACTTGACTTTGCATTCCAGGATGTCTGGCTCTAGGTGAGTGATCACACCATCATGATTATCTGGGTCCTGAAAAATCTTTTTTGTATAGTTCTTCTGTGTATTCTTGACACCTCTTCTTAATATCTTCTGCTTCTGTTAGGTCCATACCATTTCTGTCCTTTATTATGCCCATCTTTGCATGAAATGTTCCCTTGGTATCTCTCATTTTCTTGAAGAGATCTCCAGTCTTTCCCATTCTATTATTTTCCTCTTTCTTTGCATTTATCACTGAGGAAGGCTTTCTTATCTCTCCTTTCTATTCTTTGGAACTCTGCATTCAAGTGAGCATATTTTTCCTTTTCTTCTTTGCCTTTCGCTTCTCTTCTTTTCTCAGCTATTTGTAAGGTCTCCTCAAACAACCATTTTGCCTTTTTGCATTTCTTTTCTTGGGGATGGTCTTGATCACTGCCTCCTGTACAATGTCACAAACCTCCATCCATAGTTCTTCAGGCACACTGTCTATCAGATCTAATCCCTTGAATCTATTTGTCACTTCCACTGTATAATCATAAGGGATTTGATTTTAGGTCATACCTGAATAGTCTAGTGGTTTTCCCTACTTTCTTCAATTTCAGTCTGAATTTGGCAATACTCATGATTGAATATTGAATTCATGATCTGAACCACAGTCAGCTCCTGGTCTTATTTTGCTGACTGTATAGAGCTTCTCCATCTTTGCTGCAAAGAATATAATCAACCTCATTTTGGTGCTGACCATATGGTGATGTCCATGTGTACAGTCTTCTCTTGTGCTGTTGGAAGAGGGTGTTTGCTATGACCATTGCATTCTCTTGGCAAAATTCTGTTAGTCTTTGACCTGCTTCCTTTTGTACTCCAAAGCCAAATTTGCCTGTTATTCCAGGTATCTCTTGACTTCCTACTTTTGCACTCCAGTCCCCTATCATGAAAAGGACATCTTTTTGGGGTGTTAGTTCTAGAAGGTCTTGTAGGTCTTCATGCAATTATTCAACTTCAATGTCTTCAGCATTAGTGGTTGGGGCATAAGCTTGGATTACTGTGATATTGAATGGTTTGTCTTGGAAATGAACAGAGATCATTCTGTCATTTTTGAGACTGCATCTGAGTACTGCATTTCAGACTCTTTTGTTGACCATGATGGCTACTCCACTTCTTCTAAGGGATTCTTGCCCACAGTAGTAGATATAATGGTCATGTGAGTTAAAGTCACCCATTCCAGCCCATTTTAGTTCACTTATTCCTAAAATGTTGATGTTCACTCTTGCCATCTCCTGTTTGACCACTTCCAATTTGCCTTGACTCATGGACCTAATCTTCCAGGTTCCTATACAATACTGCTCTTTACAGCATCAGATTTTACTTAAAATATGGAATACAGTATTGCTAACTATAATCACTATGCTGTACATTACATTCCCGTGACTTATTTTATAATTGGAAGTTTGTACCATTTGACCCCTGCTTCACCAATTTCACACTCCCCCAAGCCCCACCTCTGGCAACCATCACTTTGTTCTCTGTGTATATGAGCTGTTTCAAAAATTGATTCTACATATGAGTGAAATCATATAGTATTTGTCTTTGACTTATTTCACTTACCATAATCCCCTCAAGGTCATAAATGTCAACATTTCATTACATTATGACTTAATAGTATTTCACTGTGTATATACACCACATTTTCTTTATCAGTTCATCCAGTGATGAGAGACTTAGTTGTTTCCATATCTTGGTTATTGTAAATAATACTACAATGGACATGGGGACATATCTCTTCCAAGTGAGTGTTTTCATTTATCTGGATAAATACCTAGGAATAAAATCACCGGATCATACAGTAGTTCAATTTTAATTTTTTGAGAAACCTCTGTAATGTTTTTTCATAGTAGCTGCACTAATTTGCATTCCCAGTAACAGTGCACATGATTTTCCTTTTCTCCACATCCTTGCAACACTTGTTATTTCTTGGCTTTCTGATAATAGCCTTTCTAACAGGTGCAAGGTGATAATCTCATTGTGGTTTTGACTTGCATTTCCCTGAGTTTTAGAGATGTTGAGCACCTTTTCATGTACCTATTGGTCATCTGTATGTCTTTGGAAAACTATAAATTCAGATACTCTGCCCATTTTTAAATGAAATTGTTTTTTACTATTGAGTTGTATGCGTTTATTTTCTATATTAACCCCTTATTATATAAATGATTTGCCATTCAGTAGGTTGCCTTCTCATTTTGTTGATGGTTTCCTTTTCGTGCAGAAGCTTTTTGGTTTGATATTGCCTCATTTGTTTATTTCTGTTGCCTTTATTTTTGGTGTCAAATCAAAAAAAATCATCACCAAGACAGATATCAAGGAGTTTATTGCCTATTTTTTCTTACGGGAGTTTTACTATTTCAGGTCTTGCCTTCAAGTCTTTAATCCATTTTAAGCTAACTTTTGTGTGTGGTATAGCATAATAGTCTAGTTTCATTCTTTCCATGTGGCTGTCCAGTTTTCCCAGCACCATTTTTTAAAGAGATTGTTCTTTCCCTTTTTTATAATCTTGGATATTTTGTTGTAAATTACTTGGTTTATTTCTGGAGTCTATTCTGTTCGATTGATGTATATCTGTTTTTATGCCAATACCACACAGTTTTTATTACTATGGGTTTGTAATATAAATCAGGAAATGTGATGCCTCTAGTCTTATTCTTTCTTTAGGTTTCTTTGGCTGTTTGGAATCTTTTTTGGTTTCATACAAATGTTACAATTGTTTATTTATGTGAAAAATACCAATGGAATTTTGATAGGAATATCATTTAAATGTAGATTGCTTTGGGCAGTTCAGACATTTGAATAATATTACTTCTTCCAGGAATTAATTATATTCCAGGAATTAATATATTCCAGAAATTAATAATATATATTCTAGGAATTAATAATATTAATTCTCCAGGAATTAGGAGAGTGAAAAAGTTGGCTTAAAACTCAACATTCAGAAAACTAAGATCATGGCATCTGGTCCCATCACTTCATGGCAAATAGATGGGTGGCTGACGCTTGCAAGCCCACCCTGGCAGTGGCCAGGGAGTGGGATTCTGCAAGTCAGGAGCTTGTTAGGGTGGTGGATGGAGCATGCACTCTACTCCCAGAACCCAAGGAGGTGTGGGGGAGGGGTGAGGAGGGGCTGTTGCGTGGAGGTGAGGGCTGGGTGCTCAGAGAAAGAGACTGTTATGGCGACCTGCTCCTCCCTTCATGCACGATCTAACAATGGAGCTTTGCTTCTGTGGCGGCCCTGGATTCTTCTGTAAACAGCCCAGTTGCAGCTATACCACACTCCAGCCCCTTCAGGCTGTCTCCATGAAGCCAACACCAGTCCTCTCCCTGGGTCTGTCCTCTAAACCCTTGGTTATCTTTCTTTGTGAATGTCAAAGCAGCCTATTTTACTTTAACAGTTCCTAGTAGTTAAGGATGTGCCAAGATTTGTCAGTGACCCCAAGGGGGAGAATCTATCAGCACTTAAGATTCATGTTGATTAGCATCCAGATCCTCAGGCAGTAGATTTTAAAGTGTGCAAATATATATTGTCCCGAGGGACTGCTGCAAGTTGAACCTCCAGGAAGAGCAAATAGATGGAAATGGACTTTTCAAAATGTTTTCCATCAAGAAGATTCATGGACTGTTTAATCCCCAAAGTATCTTATATAAGCTCTATTTTCTTTCTTTCTGTAAATATGGCTTTTAAGCAAGCATAATACCACTGGTTTTATGACTTACTCTCTTGACTTTTATCAGCCTTCTTCTCTGATAATCAAACCCTTGCTCCTAATCTGCATTTCTGAAATGACGTAACTGCATTGTTTTGGTGACCAATCATCAATTAAAAATGAAACATTTCTGTCACCTACATAAAAGTGATAAAGGAACAGTTGAGAGGAAAAGGGATAATTTTTTTTAAAAGACTAACAAAGTGGTCAATCATATAATAAAGCTGTTCAAGAAAAAAAGATGAAGTATATAAATAACATTAGAGAAATAAAACAATTACAAATAGAAATTCAAATGGCATGTAAAGATCATAAAGAAATAGATAAATTTGAACACAACTGCACATTTTAAAAGGAAATAAAGTTTTAATAATCTAAATGGGAAAAGAATTTGAAAAAGAATAGATACACGTATATGGATAACTGAATCACTTTGCTGTACACCTGAAATTAACGCAACAGTGTTAATCAATTCAACTCCAATATAAAATAAGTATGTTTAGAAAAGAAGATATAGTTTTCATAGATTCCTTTTGCCTGATTTTGAATAATGTAAATACAATAATGTATGTAAATAGAATATAAATGCAAACTGAGAAATTACTTTGTAAAATCTTTTGGCACCATCTACTAAAGCTGAACGTATGCACTTGCCCTATGATTTATTCCACTCTTAGGTATACCCAGCAGAAATACATGCACATGTTAACCAGAAGATCAGTATAAGAATGTTCATAGCAGCCCTAATCACAGCAGACTAAAAATGGACACTACTGAATTGTTTATCTAGAGTAGAATGATACACATACTGTCTTGTGTTAATTCAAGGGAAGACTGTAGAGAATTGAAACTCCAACTACATGAAATATGTGGCAGACAAGGATGAGGATAAGTCAAATATATCAGTAGGAAATAAGAAAGTTAAGAAATTAACATATCCATATATAGAACAAATCGCTGAGAAAAGAAGAGAAACGAAAAGGCAAAGGAGGAAAGGAAAGATATAACCATCTGAATGCAGTGTTCCAAAGAACAGCAAGGAGAGATAAGAAAGCCTTCTTAAATGAACAATGCAAAGAAATTGAGGAAAACAATAGAATGGGAAAGATCAGAGATTGCTTCAAGAAAATGAGAGATACCAAGGGAACATTTCATGCAAAGATGGGCACAATAAAGGACAGAAATAGTATGGACCTAACAGAAGCATAAGGGATTAAGAAGAGATGGCAAGAATACACAGAAGAACTGTACCAAAAAGGTCTTAAAGACCCAGATAACCATGATGGTATGATCACTCACCTAGAGCCAGAGATCCTAAAGTGTGAAGTCAAATGGGCCTTAGGAAGTACTACTAGGAACAAAGCTAATGGAGGTGATGGAATTCAAGCTGAGCTAGTTAAAATCATAAAAAATGATGCTGTGAAAGTGTTGCACTCAATACGCCAGCAAATTTGGAAAACTCAGCAGTGGCCAGGACTGGAAAATGTCAACTTTCATTCCAATCCCAAAGAAAGGCAATGCCAAAGAATGTTCAAACTATGACACAATTTCACATGCTAGCAAAGTAATGCTCAAAATCCTTCAAGCTAGGCTTCAACAGTACGTGAACTGAGAACTTCCAGATGTAGAAGCTGGATTTAGAAAAGGCAGACGAACCAGAGATTAAATTGCCAATATCTGCTGGATCATAGAAAAAGCAAGGGAATTCCAAAAAACACCATCTATTTCTGCTTCACTGACTACACTAAAGCCTTTGACTGTGTGGATCACAATAAACTGTGGAATATTCTTAAAGAGATAGGAATACCAGACCACCTTATCTGCCTCCTGAGAAACCTGTATGCAGGTCAAGAAGCAACAGTTAGAACCAGACATGGAACGACAGACTGGTTCAAAATTGGTAATGGAGTACCTCAAGGCTGTATATTGCCACCCCACTTATTTAACTTACATGCAGAGTACATCATGAGAAATGCCAGGTTGGATGAAGCACAAGCTGGAAACAAAATTACAGGGAGAAATATCAATAACCTCAGATATGCAGATGATACCACCCTAATGGCAGAAAGTGAAGAGGAACTAAAGAGCCTCTTGATGAACGTGAAAGAAGAGAGTGAAAAGCTGGCTTAAAACTCAACATTCAGAAAAACAAAGATCATGGCATCTAGTCCCATCACTTCACGCCAAATAGGTGGGGAAAAATTGGAACCAGTGACAGACTTTATTTTCTTGGGCACCAAAGTCACTGTGGACACTGACTGCAGCCATGAAATTAAAAGACACCTGCTCCTTGGAAGAAAAGCTGTGACAAAACTAGACAGTGTATTAAAAAGTGGAGATATCACTTTGCCAACAAAGGTCCATATAGTCCAAGCTAGGTCCATATAGTCCAAGCTATGGTTCTCCCAGTAGTCATGTAGGGACATGAGAGTTGGACCCTAAAGAAGGCTGAGCGCCAAAAAATTGATGCTTTCGAACTGCAGTGCTAGAGAAAATTCTTGAGAGTCCATTGGACTGAAAGGAGATCAAACCAGTCAATCCTTAAGGAAATCAACCCTGAATATTCATTGGAAAGACTGATGCTGAAGCTGAAGCTCCAATACTTTGGCCACCTGTTGCAAAGAACCAACTCATTAGAAAAGACCCTGATGCAGGGAAGATTGAGAGGAGGAGGGAAAGGAGATGACAGAGGACAAGATGGTTGGATGGCATCACCGACTTGACAGACATGAGTTTGAGCAAGCTCCGGGAGAGATAGCGAAGGACAGGGAAGCCTGGTATGCTGCAGTCCGTGGGGTTGCCAAGAATCAGACATGACTGAGCAACTTAACAACAACAAGATATAGAGAGCAAAGATGATACCAAAAAATAACACAGAAACAATAAATTGTTCTAATAGATGCTGGTTTATTCTATGGAGAAAGTAATGTAAAGACCTATCTTATCTTATATACAAGTTGGACTCCAGATGTTATTTATGATCTTTATCTGAAACGTAATAATATAAAGCATATAATAGAAAATGTAGGATAAAAATCTTTGCAACTCTAGATAGACAAAATTTTTTCTTAAAATTCTAAAAAAGTATAAACTTTTTTTTTAAAGATTTTTTCTTTGATGTGGATCACCTTTAAAGTCTTCATTGAACTTGTTACAGTACTGTTTCTGTTCTGGTGTCTTGATCGCAAGGCATGTGGGATTGCAGCTCCCCAACCAGGGAACGAAACCACACCCTCCCCCCAACCCTGCATTAGAAGGCAAAGTCCCAATCACTGGACTGAAAGGGAAGTCCCCAAAAAAGTATAAATTTTAAGGTTAAATAAAGAAGCAGATGACTTGACAAAAGTCATCGTTTTTAAACAAAATTATGTATCCGTGCACAAAGTCAATGGTTAGATGAGTAGATAAGAGGCTACAAAATGATAACCAAAACATTTAAAATCAACATTTGACTAATATATAGAGTAGAATGTATATAACACTCTGTGTATCAACAAAAAAGGAGCAGAAAATTAAACGGAAAATGAGCAAAGTGAGCAGGCTGTTCAGAGAAGAGCCCCGCATAAATATGGGAAAAGAGGTTCATAAATCACTACTTATCAGAGAACTGAAAATAATGACAGCATAAACTACTAGTATGTGGTAACGAGATTGGTGAAAAAAGGGAAAATCATAGTATCAAATATTGGTGGAGATGTTCACTGAGTAAGAATATAAATTGTGATTGCCAGTTTGAGAAAAATCTTATAGAATTTAGTTAAATTAGGTGTCTGTTTCCCTATGTCCTAGCAATCATAGCTAAATAATTATTGCACAAATTTATAAATGACATGTAGAAGGGCATTCATCACAATGCTGTTAGTGGTGGTAAGAAGCCATTCATCCATCATTGATTGGAGGGATATGTAAATAATATACACATACTAGTAATCAGGAAGCCTTAAGAAATGAACTAGACATAGTATTGAAATTAAAAAGTAATGTACAGAAGGAAATCTATAGCTGGATGATCATGCATCCTGGTTTGTCTAAACACTCCCAATTTATACCTGTTGTCCCAGCATAACTATTAATAGCACTATCTTTCATTCTCAGTAGTTGAGACAATATATTATATGGTCATCCTATCTGTATCATAACACCATTTTGTGAATGTTAAATTACAAAAACATCGAAACAACACGACCTATTTTTCACTAGATACAGATTTCAAGGTATTTATTGGAGGAGGGAAATATGTTAGGAAGATAAAGAGGATGAGGAAATAAAAGAATGACACTGCACCGTGCACCTGAGTATGATTAACTTTGCTCTCTGTTGTGAAGTCAAAAATATTAATACTTAACTATAGTTTAAAAAAATTAAACACTTACAGTACTTCTGGTACTAAAAATGTCATAGTTTGGGCTGTTACTGTAATACCTGCAGAGGAAAATGTCAAATGTGAATATTAAAACTATGTCTCCTCCAAATAAAAGGGATTTTAATACATGGTCAAGAGCTCCCCTAGTGGCTCATCAGTAAAGAATTTGTCTGCCAATGCAGGAGACAAGCATTTGATCCCTGGACCGGGCAGATCCCCTGGAGAAGGAAATGGCAACTCACTACAGTATTCTTGCCTAGGAAATCCCATGGAAAGAGCAGCCAGGTGGGCTACAATCCATGGGGTTGTAAAGAGTCAGACACAATTGAATGACTAAACAACAATATATGGTCAGAGCAAGCCTAACCCTTGTGGGCTGCCATGAGCTTTACATTTCTGCTCAAGCTCCTTCTTAGAAAGTGTAGTCAGAGCTAAAACTGGGGACATCAGTGACATCAACCCCCAACTCAAGATGTGTTCAAGGTTACTTAGTATCTGAAGACACAATAGTAAGAACTAAATACTTTTGCATCTTATTTTTGTTTTAGAATAAAAACTGTTGAAGAATATTGGCTCTAACTCCTTCACATATAAACTCAGTTCAAATAGAATGAATACAGATTGAAAGAAAAAAAAAAACAGTATTTCTTATTTGAAACACTGAAGTAAAGAGCAAATTTTTGTGAGTTGTAGTGATTATCATTTCTATTACTCAGGGTACTTTAATTTCTGTCTATATGAAATATAGACAATAAAAATACAATATAAGTCACCTATATAATTGAAATTTTTCTGGTGGCCACACTAAAAAAGCAAGAAAAAACAAGTAAAATTGCTTCTAATAATATATTTTATTCAAAAGTAACCTCATTTGTACAGTGCCAACTCACTAGAAAATACCCTGAGGATGGAAAAGATTGAAGGCAAGAGGAGAAAGGGATGACAGAGGATGGATTGTTGGATGGCATCACTGGGTATTGAATGAGTTTGAGCAAACTCTGGGAGACTGTGAAGGACAGGGAAGCCTGGCATGCTGCAGTCCATGGGGTCACAGAGTTGGACATGACTGAGCAACTGAACAACAACCAAGCAGGACCCTACGGGGTCTTCCTGGAACAGATCTCTGTCCCGTATGTCCTCTGCTTTGCCCCATTTATTGAAAAGGTTTAGTCTCCCATGTCTCCTCTCCGTCTCAAAAGGCTGGCTTAAGAATTAATGAAAGAGAACTTCCAGTTCAAGATGGTGGAGTAGAAGGACATGCGCTCATCTCCTTCTGCGAGAGAACTAAAATCACAACTACTTTTTGAACAACCATCAACAGGAGGATGCTGGAACCTACCAAAAACAAATATCCCACGTCCAAAGACAAAGAAGCCACAGCAAGATGGTAGGAGGGCCACAATCACGATAAAATCAAATCTCATACCCGCTGGGTGGTGACCCACAAACTGGAGAACAATAATACCAAAGAAGTTCTCCCATTGCTATGAACGTTTGGAACCCCACGTTAGGCTTCCCAGCCTGGGAACCCGACAAAGGGACTGGGAATCCTCAGGGAATCCGACCTTGAAGGCCAGCAGGCTTTGATTACAAGACTTCCACAGGACTGGGGGGAACAAGAGTCTCCAGGCTTGGAGGGCATAAGAAAAACCTTGCATGCACCAAGATTCAAAGCAAGGAGCAGTTGACTCCACAGGAAACTAAACCAAAACTACCTGCTACTGTTGAAGGGTCTCCTGTGGAGTCATGGGTCAGCAAGGACTCACCACAGGGATGGGACTGGCAGCAGTTGTCTGGGAAGGTCCCCTTTGATGTAAACTCTCTTGGCGGTTGCCATTAACCCTGACCATAGAGCCCCTAGACCCCAGAGCTGAGTCATCTCAGGCCAAAAAAATACCAGGGAGGGAGTGTAACCCCACCCATCGACAGATAACTGGATTAAAGCTTTATTGAGCCTGATACTATGGACATCGTACGGAAGACAAGGATCATGACCATCCCCATGGAAAAGAAATGCAAAAAGGCAAAATAGTTGTCTGAGGAGGCCTTACAAATAGCTGTGAAAAGAAGAGAAGTGAAAAGCAAAGGAGAAAAGGAATGATATTCCCATTTGAATGCAGAGTTCCAAAGAATAGCCAGGAGAGATAAGAAAGCCTTCCTCAGTGATCAATGCAAAGAAATAGAGGAAAACAACAGAATGGGAAAGACTAGAGATATTTTCAAGAAAATTAGAAATACCAAAGGAACATTTCATGAAAAGATGGGTTCGATAAAGGAGAGAAATGGTATGGACCTAACAGAAGCAGAAGATATTAGGAAGAGATGGCAAGAATACAAAGAAGAACTGTACAAAAAAGATCTTCATGACCCAGATAATCACAATGGTGTGATCACTCACCTAGAGCCAGACATCCTGGAATGTGAAGTCAAGTGGGCCTTGGATAGCATCACTACGAACAAAGCTAGTGGAGGTGATGGAATTCCAGTTGAGCTATTTCAAATCCTGAAAGATGATGCTGTGAAAGTGCTGCACTCAATATGCCAGCAAATTTGGAAAACTCAGCAGTGGCCACAGGACTGGAAAAGGTCAGTTTTCATGCCAATCCCTAAGAAAGGCAATCCCAAAGAATGCTCAAACTACCACACAATTGCACTCATCTCACAGGCTAGTAAAGTAATACTCAAAATTCTCCAAGCCAGGCTTCAGCAGTATGTGAACCATGAACTTCAGATGTTCAAGCTGGATTTAGAAAAGGCAGAGGAACCAGAGTCAAATTGCCAACATTCGCTGGATCACCGAAAAAGCAAGAGAGTTCCAGAAAAACATCTATTTCTGCTTTATTGACTATGCCAAAGCCTTTCACTGTGTGGATCACAATAAACTGTGGAAAATTCTGAAAGAGATGGGAATACCAGACCACCTGATCTGCCTCTTGAGAAACCTGTATGCAGGTCAGGAAGCAACAGTTAGAACTGGACATGGAACAACAGACTGGTTCCAAATAGGAAAGGAGTACATCAAGGCTGTATATTGTTACCCTGCTTATTTAACTTATATGCAGAGTACATCATGAGAAACGCTGGGCTGGAAGAAGCACAAGCTGGAATCAAGATTGCCAGGAGAAATAGCAATAACCTCAGATATGCAGATGACACCACCCGTATGGCAGAAAGTGAAGAGGAACTAAAAAGCCTCTTGATAAAAGTGAAAGAGGAGAGTGAAAAAGTTGGCTTAAAGCTCAACATTCAGAAAACTAAGATCATGGCATCTGGTCCCATCACTTCATGGGAAATAGATGGGGAGACAGTGGAAATAGTGTCAGACTTTATTTTTCTGGGCTCCAAAATCAGTGCATATGGTGATTGCAGCCATGAAATTAAAAGACACTTACTCCTTGGAAGGAAAGTTATGACCAACCTAGATAGCATATTAAAAAGCAGAGACATTACTTTGCCAACAAAGGTCCGTCTGGTTAAGGCTGTGGTTTTTCCAGTGGTCACGTATGGATGTGAGAGTTAGACTATAAAGAAAGCTGAGCACCGAAGAATTGATGCTTTTGAACTGTGGTGTTGGAGAAGACTCTTGAGAGTCCCTTGGACTGCAAGGAGATCCAACCAGTCCATCCTAAAGGAAATCAGTCCTGGGTGTTCATTGGAAGGACTGATGCTGAAGCTGAAACTCCAGTACTTTGGCCACCTCATGCGAAGAGTTGAATCACTGGAAAAGACTCTGATGCTGGGAGGGATTGGGGGCAGGAGGAGAAGGGAATGACAGAGGATGAGACGGCTGGATGGCATCACCGACTCGATGGACATGAGTTTGAGTAAACTCTAGAGTTTGTGATGGACAGGGAGGCCTGGTGTGCTGCAATTCATGGGGTCGCAAAGAGTCGGACATGACTGAGCGACTGAACTGAACTGAGCAAGGCCCTGCCCAAAAGAGCAAGACCCAGTTTTTCCCACCATCAGTCCCTCCCACCAGGAAGCTTATACAAGCCTCTTAGCCTCATCCATCAGAGGGCAGACAGAAGAGGCAAGAAGAACCACAATTCCACAGGAGCTAAAACAAAACCACATTACAGAAAGTTAATCAGCATGAAACAGCAGAAAGTTACCTCCCAGATGAAGTGACAAGATAAAACCAAGAAAAAAGAACTAAGATGGAGATAGGTAACCTTCCAGAAAAATAGATCAGAATAATGATAGTGAATATGATTCAGAATCTCAGGAAAAGAATGGAGGCAAAGATTGAGAAGATGCAAGAAGTGTTACCAAAGACCTACAAGAACTAAAGAACAAAGAGAGATGAATAATACTCTAGAAGGAATCCATAGCAGAATAACTGAGGCAGAAGCACAGATAAATGACCTGGAGGACAGAATGGTGGCAATCACTGCCACAGAACAGAATATAGAAAAAAGAATGAAAAGAAGACAGCCTGAGAGACCTCTGAAACAACATTAAACGCAGGAGCATTCACATTATAGTGGTCCCAGAAGGAGAAGAGAGAGAAAGGACCTGAGAAAATATTTGAAGAGGTAATAGCTAAAAACTTCCCTAATATGGGAAAGGAAATAATTGACCAAATCCAGGAAGCACAGAGAGTAACACTGTAATCAAACTGACAAAGATTAAAGACAGAGATAAATTTTAAAAGCAACAAAGAAAAAATAACAAATAACATACAAGGGAACACGCATCAGGCTATCAGCTGATTTCTCAACAGAAACTACAAGCCAGAGGGGAATGGCATGATATATTTAAAGTGATGAAAAGTAAGAAACTACAACCAAGAATACTCTACCCAACAAGACTCTCCAGATTTGATGGAGAAATCAAAAGGTTTCTAGAAAAACAAAAGTTAAAAGAATTTAGCATCACCAAACCAGCTTTACAACAAATGCTAAAGGAACTTCTCTAGACAGGAAACACAAGAGAAGGAAAAGACCTACTGAAAATAAAACCCAAAACAATAAAGAAAACAGTAACAGGATCACACATATCGATAATTACCTTAAATGTAAATGGATTAAATACACCAACCAAAAGACATAGTCTGGCTGGGCAGGTGAAAATGTGCAGGTATGCACTTTCACTTACCATATTATTCTGCTTGACCCCTCCAAATTGTGTGTAATTATTTTATATTGTCAGATTAATCATGTTCCCGTTATGGCTTGCAATTGTAATTATCTTTTATTTTTTGTCTGGCTATTGATTGTGAAAACTGATAATCATATTTTACTATTGTGATTATGTAACTATTACTCACTTAACAACATTGTATCATGATTGGTCAACAGAAAAATTATAGAATTCTATATCACCAAAACCATCATTTAATAGAAAAACCTGTAATCACTTTTTAAAGTCCGTATGCATATCAGAATTATCTTAGAATTTTTTGAAAACTGTGAATGCCCAGGTGTTGCTTTTTTTTTTCTTTTTTTGGCCAGTGCTCCAGATATGTTTCTATTGAGCAGCCATGTTTAAAAACAATAGGACTATATGAAGATCTTTTATCTAGTTTGTTTCACTTTTATTATTCCATATTCAGTGCTCCCATTTCATTTAGCTTATGTTTTCCAATTTCACCATCTATTCTTTTTTTAATGGATGTTTTTTCTCAAGCCTTTATCGAGTGTAGTATAAAAGCTTTTGTATACATATATATAATATATATTAACATTTTAGAAAACTCATGAATTTTTGCCTAACTAAAAAATTTTTGACATATTGATTCCACTTGTTTAACTGAGTATGAACAGAATGCTAGATTTCCAATTTAAAAAAGCAGATATGCAACAAAGGTTTACTGTATAGCACAGGGAACTATAATCAATATCTTGTAATAACCTATAATGGAAAATAATTTCAAAAATAACATGTGCATATATATAACTGAATCATGCACACACATAAAAGAATTCTAGTGTGTTAAATTTAGTAATGTCTATCTTTTTGCAGTTTTTCTAAATATCCTATGGACATCTAATAACATATGAGATACAAAATTTTAAATATATTTGTGTATGATATGATTAATATAAATTAAATATAAATTTATTACATTTCAATTATTAATGCCATCATTCAAGATGCTCCTATTCTTATTTTTTCAGCACTTGATAAAATATTCTCAGAGAAATGCTAATATGTCTTACTATGATTATATTTTTTTTCTTTTCCCTTATATTTCTTCTGGTTTTTGCTTTACGTATCTTTGTTTCTTGGTTAAGGTGTCTAATGGTTGATGATGTCTATCTTCTTTGTGAACTGTACCTTTTATCATTAAAAATATTCATTTTTGTTTCATTTAAAATAAATAAATTTTAAAAAATAAAAAGAATGAAAGAATGTGAATGTGTAACAAAAAACAGCAGTTGGTCCTTGAGAGCAGGTAACAATTTAAATAACAGATCAGCCATATAGCAGTCACAGAATCTTCAGTTCCTCTCTGAAAGCCATAGATAAGAGTCTAATGCACATTACCGAGTTGTTTTGCAGATACTAAAACCCCAACCAGAAGCAGAAGTGAGCTGCATGCTGACCACTGGATGGAGCCAGAAGTGTGATTATTGAGATTCCCAAAATACCACCCTGTTACTTCACCATCAACCAATGAGAGAACTGTGTCCAAGCTAATCATATATCCTGAGACCCGTCCCCTCAAACTGTCTTTTAAAACTCTTCCCTGAAATCCATTGGGGAGCTCAGGTCTTTTGAGTATTAGCCACCCATACTCCTTGCACTTGGAATAAACCCTAACTTTCTTCATAAAAACCCAGTGTCAGCAAATTGACTTTACTGAGCTCCAGCAAGCAGACCGAAGTTTGGTAACAGTGGTAAAAAGTTTAGATAAATACCTCTTAGACCTAGGGGCAGGAAAAGATTCTTAAACAAAAACATCTACCCTGGATTTCTCAACTCCCGCTTCCAAAAGGCTAGCAATAAAATAAAAATCCATTAAGTTCAAGAAAGCTCCTCCTTTAAAAGCACACCTTATTAAGAACTAAAATTCAGGGAGTCTGACTACCACAAAAAAAAACAAAAAAACAAAAAAACACCAAACTTTTTTTGTCTTCTCTAACCCCTAATTTAAACTGAGCATTTCCTTCAATTATGAATGTACACCAGGAATTGAAAAACTATGTTCTTTGGGCCAAATTCCATTTGTGTTTTGTAAATAGACTTTTATTTGTACACAGCCACACTATTTGTTTACCACTGTTTATTACTGTTGTCCCCTACTATGGCAGAGTAGCTAAAACAGATAGCATTGCTTGAAAAGCCTCAAATATTTAATATCTAATCCTTTACACTAAAGCTTGGTGATCTCTGGTGTACAACATAGCAAATATTATAAACTCCCTTCGCTCACAGGTGAACCTAAATAATATCAACTACAATAATTTATTGATACATGTGTTAAAAGTTTGAAATATATCATGGTTTTCATGCCTCACAACACCATGAGATAGGTTTTATTATTTCATTTTGTAAAGAAGAATATTAATTTTTAAAGTTGTCAGAATGCTATGTTTTAATTTGTTCTCAGTACTTCAATGACTTTCCAACCACTTTTACTCTATTTGACTTCTCCATCTGTTCACTGAGATGCTATGGATCCCTTCGCTCTGAAACCTCTATAATAGTTTTATTGTTGGTATCCTTATATTTTAATGTTGCACTGTGCACTAAGTCACTTCAGTCATGTCTGACTCTGTGCGACCCTGTGGACTGTAGTCTGCCAGGCTCCTCTGTCCACGGGATTCTCCAAGCAAGAATACTGGAGTGGGTCGCCAGGTCCTCCTCCAGGGCTATCTTCCCAACCCAGGGTTAGAACCCGCGTCTTCTACGTCTCCTGCGTTAGCAGGCAGGTTCTTTACCACTAGCGCCACCTGAGTTAGAAGGTAATAAACAGAAGATTCACAAAATGTGATTTTTCCGGGTAACTATCTGTATTTTTGGTGGCTCAGACGATAAAAGGGTCTGCCTACAATGCGGGAGGCCCGGGTTCGATCCCTGGGTCGGGAAGATCCCCTGGAGAAGGAAATGGCAACCCACTCCAGTACTCTTGCCTGGAAAATCCCATGGACAGAGAGCCTCATGGCGCTCCCTGCAGTCCATGGGGTCGCAAAGAGTCGGACAAGACTGAGCGACTTCACTTTCACCTGTATTTTTAACCTGTGATGAAAATGTAAAATATTTTGATACACTTTCCAATCCAGCAGCCACCTAATGCTGACCAAAAAACTTACATGGAGGATCCCTCAGAACTTTAAAAATTTCCTTCTTCATTATCAACCCACTTTCTGCGGGAATTACACATTCTTACTTTGTGCACATTTTTAAAGCACCCTCTCACAAATCATTCAACCAAACTGCCTAACATAAACCATCAACTACCTAGTGAAGCTTAGTGAAGGGCCCCCACTCTCATTCCTGGGGGAGACTTTCTGGTGCTCTCAGTGCTCTCTGGCAAAAGGGTTCAGAGTGGGATCCACCATCCAGGAAACCAACACAGGAAAGTAACGCGAAACTACGGCGGGAACTTGAGGAGACAGCTAAACCCTAATTTGTTGTTGTTTGTTGTTTAGTCGCCAAGTCGTGTCCGACTATTTGCGACCCCATGGACTATAACCCATCAGGCTCCTGTGTCCATGAGATTTCCCAGGCAAGAAGACTGATGTGGTTGCCATTTGGTTGCCATTCCCTTCTCCAATGCGTGCCCTCGTTTCCCGCCCTCATTCCCTGAAAACAGTGAACGGGCGGCGGGGAGCCGGTGTTGGCGCCAGAACTGAGGAACGAGGCTGCGGTCCACTGGGGCGCCAGGCCCCGGGACGCTAAGGCGCAGGGATATGGCCCCGCCAGCCCAGCCCCAGGGACGCCCCCTCCCGCGACTGGCGTCTCTCTACCTCCACAGGGCCGAGCCGCAACAGCTCAGCCAGGACAGCAGCACCGCCATTCCTGAGGCGGACATGGCGCCGGCTCGCCACTACCCAACAGCCGCGCCAGGGGGTGGCTGGAGGTGCTCGCGGCCCGCGGGGGCGGGGCGGGGCGGGGCAGCCGCTCTTCGCCAGGCGCTGGCGTGTGCGCATGCGTGCAATCGCGCGCAGAGGCCGAGGCTCACCAGTTAGTTACCGGAGGAGAAAATATAAATCAGATTTTAGGAAAAGCAACACTGTGCTTTTATGGAATGAAGTAGCATAACCACTTGGGAAAATGGGAATTGATTGGATGAAGGTGAAACTTTTAAGCTAGTGTATCGTTTAGCCCAAATCTTCATTGTGACAGCATTTAATCACTGCAATAGCTGTTACATACCTAGAAGTACCCTCTCTGTTCCAGGAAGCAGGCACTCGATAAGTGATTTTAAAATTGAACAGAAATGAATAGTAACGTGTGCTTATTGAACATCTGCTTTATGCCCAACACTACCTCGTGCACTTGAGTACAAAGAAATAGGATAGCATTCTGATTTGCAAAGGGATTTGCAATCTTGTAGTAAAGCCTAAATAAACAACAAAGCTATCACATAGTGTTATAATCTGTTTACTTGTACCCCAAATAATTTACATCCTTGAGGACGACAGTTGTATCTTTAGTTGTCTTTATTTTATCGTGCCCAGCATAATCCTGTTTTCTAGTAGGTTCTCAGTGTTTACTGACTTAATGAATCACTGAATAAAAGTTGTAAAATTTGTTCCAGGGACTATTAGAGAATGTGATTGTCTATATACAAATGATTTGAGAGATACTACATTTTATGCGATTTTATTCCCAGTTTCTTGCGAATCAAATTTATATCAGAACTAGATGTCATAGTTAATATGTGTTGTAGTTGAAAGAGCATTTGATCAGCAGTAGGTATCGTCAAACACAAAAATAAAGCAGCTAATTATTTTATCAGCAAAATGGGTTTATTTGGGAATAGCAGAGAATTGCAATTTGGGGACAGGCAAACTTTGGTGAATCAGAGACAAATTTGGAGAACAAAGGAGAAGGGACCTGCTTTTATTAGGTTTTAGGAGAAAATGCTTGAGTTGTTTTGAACAAATGTTCACTGGAGAAGAGCCAGGGTCAGATGTTATGCAGTTTCTCTTTGGGTGTAAGTGGTAGTGCTTTGCCGGTAGGTCAGGGAGTAGTCTTCCTTTTTCTTAAAAGCAAGAGATAAAATTGCTCTGTGAAAAATACCTTCCCTTATACCAGAAGAAAAGTAATATTCTTATCTTCCTTCTTGCTGCTGGTTATGCAGACTGCAACAAGTGGCAAGTGGGTGAGAGCTCCCTTTTCAAGACTTCCTGACTCCATTTAAGATGACGTTTCCTTTATTTATTTTCATACACACCCCCATTTATTTTCACATCTCAACTCCAGCACTGTTGTAGACACATCAAAACTCAGAAGGAAAGGTCCATGGTTAACTCTAACTTGGAAGCAATCTAAGGAATCTGATAAGTCTGCATCCTTTCGATATATATACTATTTTCCCCACCACATAGCAATTAAATGACATGGAATTGCTGGGCAAGAGGAGTGAGGTAGGGGGCAGCGCACAAAATAAGATGGAGTGGCTTTGTGGGAACAAGAATATCCTGTTCTTGCAGCAGCAAAGAATCAAGGTAAACAGAGAGACAACAGGACCATGCCTCAGCTCTCGTTCTTGAGCCAGGGCCAAGGCTGTACAGACAGTACCTGCTTTCAAATGACTGATTACTTACAATTGGTGGTTACCTTATTATAGTTGCCCAAGTTGGGTGAGCTCACTTTCTGTTGAAAGCCCTATTGTTTTATCTTGAACTTTACCTCCCCTTTGACTGGGGCAACTTCTCCCTGAAACGGAACTCCCATAGCCACCCAGCTCCTATTTCACATCTCATACCAGAGCTTGTTCAGGACAAAGTGGGAGGAAAAGATAACGTATAAACCTGTGGGAACTGATCACTCCCCCCTCACCTCCTTCCAGCCTTAAGTCTCCAGCCCACATTTCATATCCTCACTAGTTCCCCCAGGTCACAGTTCCATTCTGGCCCCTAATCTGAAATAGATTGTCTGGAGTCACTAGGGACCCTGCACTAATTGTGACAGAGGATATATTCCTAGGATATCAAATGAGAATTGTTTGTCATAATCTTGTGTTTGGGGTTCATATAGTTTATGTCATAGGCTACAAACTACTCATGGATAACTTTGTTTCCATATGAAGCAAAATACATTTCAACAGACATGAAATGAGTTTTAGTGGACACTTCTGTCACTTAACCCTAAATTCTGACATTTAGACACATTCGGGAATCCTTGATCATTGAATTGAAAGACTGGCACCACCGATGTTAACACCTTTATTTTCTTACCCTCAGAGGACTTGGCCAAAATCATGGCCACATTGATGTACACTCTGCATGACCTTCTACCATGTCTGTTTTCATGTCTTTGTCAAACAGCATTAGAAAAAAGTGCAATACCTAATTTCGAACCCACTATTCCTACATCAGAAATATAATTCACTCTAATCTCTAACTCCATATTTAAAATTTTCATGAATACTTTTAATTAGTCTCCTTAAAATAGCATAACATCCAATGAAGTTTGAATTCCCTTAACAAGTGTTTATCGAACTATTAAAATGCAGCAGACATTAAGCCAGGCATAAAACATATAATAGTAAACAGAATATTCTTGGTCCCTACACTTACAGAACTTACCTTTCTTGGAGGTGAGCAAGCAGAATCAAGCGTTTAGTTTTTAAATGTATATAGGTTTAGTAGATAATAGACAAGAAATGTAGTCTAATTTTGAAGGATCTAAGAATCTAATGTTTAGGAAGATGAGCTTTTTTTTAAATAGGATCATTCATTGGTAACATTTTTCTAAAACCCATTTTATTATAAAAACATATATTCAGGAAAGTGCACGATAGATGTGTATGATGCTTAACAATTTGTTACATAATCGCTATGCAAATTTTTAAAAAATGGAACATTATCAGCATTGCATAAGCCCTCCTTATGCCAAAATTGTTACTCCCACTTTTGTCATGAATCAAGCATCCATATACTTGGGTCTATTTCTGAGCTATTTTGTTCTGTTAGTCTTTCATCTATCCATGTGACAAGCTGTGATATCTGTCTAATAGAAGAATTCTCCCCTCTTGTTTTTATCCATGATTTCTTTGGCTGTTCTTAGTCCTTTGCATTTTCATATAGTTTTTAGAATCAGTTTGTTTAATTTTGCAAAAAAAAAAAAGAAAGAAAGAAAGTTGGGGTTTTATTGAGATTTTATTAAATTTATATCTCAATTTGGAGAAAAGTTGACATCTTTACATATTAGCCAGTAGTAGGCAAACTTTTTTCCTAAAAGAGCAGATAACACATATTTCAGGCTTTGTCTCTTAGAGGAAAAACTGAGGCTATTATGTAGACACTTATATAGCCATTTTAAAAGGTGAGAACCATTCTTAGCTTGCAGACTCCTGACTCTCAATAAATCAGATGCTGTTTTGAATGTATTTTGTCTGTGGACTGCAGTTTTATGGCCCAATAAATTTAATAAATTTATTTTCTTTTAATTTTTCTCAGTAATGTTGTATAAGGTTTTGGGTTGCAGTCTTACATATCTATTAGTTATTCTTTCCATTGAATTCTAAATTTTGGTTATTGAATTTTAAAAAAAATTCTAGAATTCACTTGTTTTTTCACATGGTGAAATTTCCAAACTGTGTATATCTCCTTGAACAGAAAAAGGAGTTACTTTATAGTCTATGTCTGAAAACTTCAATGTCACCATCCTCTATGGGACTGTTCCCATTGTCTTTTTTTCTGGTTTTTCGTTGTTTCGTATGCTTGATTATATTTCATTGTATTCAAGATATTACAGTAACAAAATTGTTTGTAGAAACAATTTCAAGGTTAGGATGATATTTTCATCTAGAGAGGGTTTTTGATTGCTTATGCCAAGGGTTTGAGGAAGCTCCCACTCAAGGATCAGTTCAGTTCAGTCACTCAGTCATGTCCGACACTTTGCAACCCCGTGGACTGCAGCACGCCAGGCTTCCCTGTCCATCACCAACTCCTGGAGCTTACTCAAACTCTGTTGAGTCGGTGATGCCATCCAACCATCTCATCCTCTGTTGTCCCCTTCTCCTCCCACCTTCCATCTTTCTCAGCATCAGGGCCTTTTCAGATGAGTCAGTTCTTCGTATCAGGTGGCCAAAGTATTGGAGTTTCAGCTTCAGCATCAGTCCTTCCAATGAATATTCAGGACTGATTTCCTTTAAGATGGACTGGTTGAATCTCCTTGCAGTCCAAGGGACTCTCAAGAGTCTTCTCCAACACCACAGTTCAAAAGCATCAGTTAGCTTTCTTTATAGTCCAACTCTCACATCCATACATGACTACTGGAAAAACCATAGCTTTGACTAGATGGACCTTTGTAGGCAAAGTAATGTCTCTGCTTTTTAATGTGCTGTCTAGGTTGGTCATAGCTTTTTTCCCAAGGAGCAAGCGTCTTTTAATTTCATGGCTGCAGTCACCATTTGCAGTGACTGGGATAATTGGAAGTTGAGCTGCAATCCCCTCGGTAAGCCTTTCTCTTTCCTACTTCTGGTTCACCTCTATTCCTCGGGTATAGAGGGCTTCAAACCAAAGTGAGGGGCATTCACCAGGTCTACTCCCCTTAGACAGGCTCTGTCCCCTACTTCTGGAAGGCTGTCAAAATACCCATCAGCCTCTGAACTGCTTCCTTCAAGTATGAGGAGTGCAGGAAACTCATCAAGTTTGATGAGTGCAGTGGCCCAAAACATTAAGTCCACCTCCTAGGGCCTCCATCTCCTCGGTGATCCTGGTCTATTAATTCTTAAAAAAATATTCATGTGCTCTCTGATGTCTTTGGAGTTTTAAAATATTTTTCCACCCTTTCTAGTTGCCTTAAATGGGAAGGTCAGCCCAATTTTCCTATCCATTATTATAAGAGCAGAAGTCCTCATTAGTTATATGTTAGAGTTACCTGAGTAGCCTCATTCATACACAACATGGTAACAATATGTAAAACATTAGTACACCATTGTTCATCTTTGATTCCCTGTTAAAAAAAAGAATTTTGTAGAAACAGTCAGGCCTTGGAAAAATCAATTGCTGACCTCAATAGTAACTGCAGGCTTTTATACTTACAGCAGCAAGCATGGGTTACCTCTTATCTACCTACAGCAAATAGCAGCTAACTGATTCACACATCTTTATTGAGAGGCCATTGTATGTGAGGGGAATGAAGAGATGACAGTCTCACTTTATAGCAGAACTAAGTGACTAATTAATTAGTTGACAAATCTCAAGATAAACCCCAAGTTTCAGGTTTCAGCTCTCTTCTGCTTTTCCAGATTATATATTCTTCCCAGGGACTTGCAAGAATCTAATTTCCACTGCTTAAATGCCTTTATTTCTCTCATATAAAACTGAAAAAGCAGAATAACAACTTGGTGTTTTTGGCTACAAAAACATTTTGGATAATAATGTATAGTAATTTTCAAAAAGATAATATCATTACCAACAAGTATACAACTTTTCATTAGAAATAAAATAAATCCAATTAAACAGTGAGATGATATTTTTTGAATCAAAGTGGCAAAATATTCTTTTAGTCATAATAAATGCACAGTGTTAGGAAAGGTTCAGAGAAATGCTGTCTTATTTAATGCTCTAGAAATGCTGGGGGAGAATAAATTAGCACAGCAGTTTTTGAGGAATATGTGTCAATACAGCAAAGCCTTGAAAATGTGCATACCCTGCAACTCACTTTTAATGATGTAGCTTAGGAAATAATTAAGAGTGAGATGGCAACCCACTCCAGTATCCTTGCTTGGAAAATCTCATGGATGGAGGAAACCGGTAGGCAGTCCATGGGGTCCCAAAGAGTTGGACACAACTGAGCAACTTCACTTTAAACAGATTTAGCTCTAACATTGCATGTGATATCACATTGTTTATTAGAAACTGGAGACAATCTAACAGTGGATTGTTTAAATAAATTATAGTACAGAAATACAATGAAATACTGAAAAGAAATGGATATCTACAGACATGAAAAGTGTTAGTTGATCAGTCGTGTCCAACTCTTCGCCACCTCTGGACTGTAGCCTATCAGGCTCCTCTGTCCATAGGATTCTTCAGCCAAGAATACTGGAGTGGGTTGCCATTCCCTTCTCCAGGGGATCTTCCTGACCCAGGGATCAAACCTGGGTCTCCTGCACTGCAGGCAGATTCTTTACCATCTGAGCCACCAGGGAAGTCCATCCATCTACAAACAAGGGAAGTCAGTATTTTGTTAAATGGAAAATGCAAGTTATAAGAGTGTGATCTCATATTTGTTTTAAAAGACCATACATGTTTATATACAGTACATATAGAAAAACATTGAGAAGGATATATATCACGTTGCCATTGGCAGTCTCTGGATGGTGGAAATGTGAGTGATTAAAAACATATCTTTACCCATTTTATATTTATACTCATTTAAATGGATATGTATTTACCTCCGTGTTTTTTTTTTTTTACCTCCGTGTTTTTAAAAAAGGAAGGAAAAGTCAAATCCTAATTTTAAAAAATGCTTTGCCTAGGTTTTGGCTTGTGATATCAGAAACCATATGCCTCTAGAGGCATCTACTTGGTCTTGCTGCTTCTGACCTGGATAATTCTGTTTGTTTTCCTGCAAATACCATATTCAAGGACAACAGTTCTCTCATTTTCTACTAGAGATATTTGTGCCTGATTGGGGAAGGAAGTCACCTTTCCAGGGGAATTTTTGCAAAAGGCCCATATTTTAATTGGGGAGTCTTTAGTGTAAGTTCTTTGGAGAGGAAAGAGAAAGCAATCAGAAAACAGATGCAAGGAACAGACCGCAGATTGTAAGGTCTCTGTTTAGTCCTCCTTTCAGTTCTAGGTTTCTTGAATCTTAGACGTAGGGATGATGGAAGGATACCTGAAACCTGGTTATATAGATTCCCTCTAAGATGGTGAGTCACTTCCGAAAAGAAAAGACGGAACAACTGAAAATAATATTGAACATCAAACTGATGCTAACATCAAACTGTTAGAGCAACCCCACTACTATAAAGAGAGGCATTTGACAGAAAGTTTGTCCTCTGAATTGATACAGAGATTCCAACTGAACCAAAAGTCAGAGAGGACCATTGTTGGTAGGCTCAGTAAATGATGACACTATCCATTAAAGGAGTCTTTCCTAAGAGCAAATGAAGAGTTACTTGTCTGGATAAGACAAACATATATATAATATGGCAAACACCTATCCCTTCTATATCCCACACCCTCTACTCTGATTACAAGAAATCCTGGGAAAGTGACCAGGGCTGAATTTTCCTTGGGGTTGCTGCCAGATAGGGTTGAAAATTTGATTCTCAACTTATCAGATATGGCAGTAAGGAGCTAACCTAAAGAGAAACCATATCAAGATTTGAGGGCTTCAGTGGTAACTCAGTGGTAAAGAATCCACCTGCCAATACAGAAGACAGGTTTGATCCCTGGGCCAGAAAGATCCCATGTGCCATGTGGCAGCTAAGCCCATGTACCACAACTACTGAGGGTACTCTACTGCCCGGGAGTTGCAACTATTGAAGCCCATTCCCCCCAGAGCCCACTCCATAAGAAGGGAAGCCACCCCAGTGAGCAGCCCAAACACTTCAACAGAGAGTAGCCCCCACTCGCCATAAGAGAAAGCCTGCTTACAGCAACAAAGACCCAGCACAGCCAAAACTTTTTTTAAAAAATTAAGTTTTAAAAAAAGATTTGATGGGAAGAAAATCTTCACATGCTCATCTTCACGATAAAAAGTTACAGTCAACCTGGAGTAGAGGCTCTTGAACATGATGTTAGGGGTGTGTCCAAGGTAATATGTTTCTGATTAGTGGTTAAATGCTGAGGTTTGTTAATGCTTTACTTTTAAAAAGAATAAATTACTGTAGATAAAGTCAGTCATATGAAAGAGTCATTCTTAACACACTCAGATGCTTTCTTGAATGAGAGAGAAAAAGGTGGAGTTTCAATTATTAGCACATGAGCATCATTGTTTATATGTCACTGTGGCTAAAAGGTTGACTGCTGCAGTTCTAGAGTAAGAAACAAGGGAGCTCCCGGGTAAAAGAGAGTCCAGGCAGAATCCTGGGCAGGAGAATAGGTCCCCAAACTGAGGGGGTGGGAGGGAAATTGGGAAATGTTGTGATGCAAAGCAAACTAAGCAAGAGGCGTGCACTTAAAGAAGCAGAATTAGCCCTGTGTTCAACCGGACATCTTGATACTCATAATTTATAGTAACACAGAAAAGGCAGCAGCTGAAGAGTTATACCAGTTAAATGCCAGTTCTTGCAAGGAGCAGCTTTTACAAATGAGTGTGGAGCTGATTCTCTTCTCCTTGGTTAGTCATGGAAAACCCATTCCAGGGATACATAGAAACTGTTCTTGTCATCGAGGCAATGGCAGCCAATTGGTCCAATTTCACAGTCTACACAGACCAGGAACCTGTTGCCCACAACCTTAGTGAATCCCGTGTTCTGAAAGATGAACATGTCATCAACCAGCCAGTGTTCCTGGGGAGGTCACCATCAGGACTGCTGCCATCAGCCGGAGCTGACTTCTTTCTCATGGAAGGCAGAAAAAGCTGCAGTGAAGAGAATATCAAGAATACAAAAACTGAACTGGCCCAGTCATATCATCATCCTCATTCTACTTATACTTTCCACTGTTCCCTAGCAGTTTCTTGGAATAAAAATAAATCAAGGAACCCTATCATTAAATTAAAGACTAGGATGCTGAGAGGCTCCTGTGTTGCCTCTGGTCCATGCCCTGATTCTTAAGAGACATGAAAGAGGAGCTTTGGCTGCTTCCTCTGGTAATGTGGGCTTCATAGTTATCCTTAATGTGGTCCATAAGGCCCTAACTGCTCCTAATCTCCCCCTGGCTCATTCTGCCCCAGCCACACTGGCCTTCTTGGCTTCTTCAAGCAAGATAAATCTGCTCAGCCCTCAGTTCTTGGTGATATCAGCTCCTTCATGATATTCAGTGCAAATGTAACCTCCTCAGGAGGGTTTCCCCAACAAACAATCTGAATTAGCCTCCACATTGCCCACTGTATTTTTATTTTTTAAAATGGCTTTACTGAGGCATAATGGATACATATGCTGCACATACTTACAGTGTACAATTTTATATATTTTGTTCTGGCATGTATGTATACCAATAAAGCATTACTATAATCAATATTATAAGCATATTCTTCATCCTGTGAGTTTCCTTATGATACTCCCTTATTTTACTTAATATTCTTAGAAATGATCTTCTTGTTTATTGGCTTAGTTCTCTACCATTTTCCTCCACTAAAAAGTAAGGCCCTGGAAACAGGGAACTTACCTTTCCTGTTCATTACTATATTCCCAGTGCCTGGAACAGCAACTGACACAAAGCGAGAACTCAAATATTTGTTAAAAGAATAAATACAAGATATCTGGCTTTGCTCCATTCCATCACTGTTGTGAATATGCTGGATTTGCCTTATAAAAGGAACATTAAAAAGGAAAATGTTGTTCTAGAATTTGGAATGTCATCCTAGGATCCTTGGACCCACTAATCACACACACACATCACACACACACACACACACACACATACACACAATACCTTAAATTTCTTCCACATGGTTGGCTCATACACATTTAGCTGCCCCCAGAATACTACAATACAATGCCAGCAAGTTTTGGTATCACTCTGCTCCTCGTCATTGGGGCTGCTGCCAGTATACTTGCTATTTCCCACTTCATGATGCACTGCTAACGCATCCTCAAACTCTAATAAAATAGGACGGCCTCAATGTGCTAGTCTGACGTCGGCAGTCAGAATAAAAGTAATTTTTTTTAATTTAAAAAAATTGGATTGACATTAGTCCAAAAAAGGTAAATGCTTCGGTCAGGATGAGTAAGCCTCTCCCCAAATGTTAGCAGGCACATCCATGAGAACTGCTGTTCATGCATGTTGCTTCAGTCATGTCCAACTCTTTGTGACCCACAGACTGTAACCCTTCAGGCTCCTCTGTCCATGGGATTCTCCAGGCAGGAACACTGGAGTGGGTTGCTATGCCCTTCTCCAGGGGATCTTCCCGGAACATGGATTGAACCAGCGTCTCTTATGTCTCCTCCATTGGCAGGCAGGTTCTTTACCACTAGCGTCACCAACTGCTAGCATGTATTAAATTCCTTGGAGTTTGCACTTTTGAACTCTTGGCCATACTGTAGTCTATAGGGTGTCCCTGACAGAGGCGGGCATTGCTGACAGGGAGGGAGCACTAATCGAGAACAAATCCACTCCCCATCCTAGCAACACTTGGCTTAATAATACATATATCTGAACACTATCCTTTGCTGTGTCCCCTGAAATGTCATCTGAAGACATAAAAAAATATGATAGTCTCTCTTTCTGTTATATTGTCATTTTAGTCACTTTTTTTGGGCCTCATCTGATGTTTAAACGAGTACCCTAATTGAAAATGGGAGTAGGCAGAGGCAAAAAGAAATAAAAATCAAAACTCAGGAACCAGGAAACCTGAATTTCAGTATCAACTGTAACTTTCTGTGGACATGTTTCCCTAAAAATATTTCTGGCCTATCCCCTGTATGGTAGGTGTGAAGTCATATATAAACTAAATGTAAGCAGAGTAAAATATAAGGATAAAAACTCAAAAATTACTTAAGCATTTGCCCTCCAGCAGCATCCAACAAAGGAACACCAGCTTCCCTTGCACTGTTCCCATGTACAGTGCAAAATAACCATTTTTGCAGTCTCACCTGACTAGTGATTTTATTTTCTTGGGCTCCAGAATCACTGCAGATGGTGACTGCAGCCATGAAATTAAAAGACACTTGCTCATTGGAAGAAAAGCTATGACCAACCTAGACAGCACATTAAAAAGCAGATATATTACTTTGCCAACAAAAGTCCGTCTAGTCAAAGCTATGGTTTTTCCAGTAGTCATGTATGGATGTGAGAGTTGGACTAAAGAAGCTAACCACCGAAAAATTGATGCTTTTGAACTGTGATGTTGGAGAAGACTCTTGAGAGTCCCTTGGACTGCAAGGAGATTCAACCAGTCCATCCTGAAGGAAATCAGTCCTGAATATTCGTTGGAAGGACTGATGCTGAAGCTGAAACTCCAATACTTTGGCCACCTGATGTGAAGAACTGACTCATTTGAAAAGCCCCTGATGCTGGGAAAGATTGAAGGTGGGACGAGAAAGGGATGACAGAGGATGAGATGGTTGGATGTACGTGAGTTTGAGCAAGCTCCAGGAGTTGGTGATGGACAGGGAAGCCTAGTGTGCTGCATGCAGTTCATGGGGTCAGACACGACTGAGCGACTGAACTGAGTGACTGTCTGACTGTTATTAACCATTTATTAAAGGGTTCCCTCTATTCCTCAATGTTTCTGTTTTTGTTGAAAACCTGTAAATTAGACCCACAGACTTTATATCCCCGTGTATGGATCTTGTGTACGTGCCTGTGTCTGGTCTTAACTTACTCATTACAGTACCAAGGACATTTGTTAGGGTCAGGTTATGGGATGTAACATTTGGAATACAATGAGGCCTTCTAGATTGGGGTGGAAATCAAGAAATTAATGTTTAATATAAGGCAGTTAATTCATTTGGTTGGGAGCCAGAAGTGCCAGTTAGAGCCCTGTCCAGGTGGGTTATCTTGGTTTTTAGGACCCCAGCCTAACCCTGAAATAGCTCCTCAGAGCTGTGTGAAAAATCACAACACAGTGACATGCTATGGATGTCTTAGTAGAAACCCTTTTGGTTTTTCAAGAATAGTTAACAGTACCTTTTTAAAAAGAAAATATTTTTCTCTTTGTAAAAATACATTATAATCATAAAAAAATTTACAAGCATGCTATATTATAGATGAGAATAAAAACTATTACAAGAGAGAGAAAACTTCTGGTAACCTATTCATAATTCCCTCCTGCCACTGCCCGTAAGTACCTGTGGTGGTTTTAAAATGTCCACAAATTCTTTGACAGTCCTTCCACCAAGAGGTAGAGTCCATGCCTTTCCCCTTGAGCCCAGGCAGCCACTATGACTCCCTTAATAAAACATAATGTGGTGGGAGTGACAGGCCACGTCAGAAAAGGTCAGGCCATTCTTGCTAGTTTCTCTTGAAACACTTTCTCTGGGAACCCTGAGCTACTATATAAGAACTCTGGCTACTCTATGGCTACCATGCAGAGACTGTGTTAAAATCTTCCCAGTCTACAGGCAGACAAGTAAGTGAAAAAGCATTTGAGATGACTCTGTCTGGGGCTTGGAGATGGGAGTAAGGGAAAGAGCTGAGCCCAGGCACAGATTTAACAAAGATTCTTCTGGATCTTTTAAAAAACACAAAGAAAAGGGAGAGGAGTTTATAATTCCAGAAAAACCGGCTAAGAAAGAAAACAAAAAAAGAAAGAAAATAATTTTTTTTTTAAGTTAAAAAAAAGAAAAAGAACAGAAGAGCAGGCTAGACGTACTTGCCAAATACATACAGGTCCAGATCCATGAGGCACCAGGCAGATTTTCGTAATCTCCTTCCCTTCCTTAACTCCACCTCTAACCCAAGCCCTTTGAGTCCTAGAGGAGCTAGGAGGTTAAGAGTCTGCCAGGAACAGCTTTAAAGTCAACAATTATTACTAGGGAGACCTGTGCTGCTTGAAATGGAAGGAAGGAGAGGCAATAAGAAAGACATATGCCAATGTTAGAGCTTTGAAGGAATTAGGACAACCCAATAAAGTAGGTTGAGGGCCTTGTATTCTTCACACTCTAAGGATTGAGTAACAGTGAGGGAAAACCAAGTAGGAGACCTGTCAGACCTCTACACTCGGAATTGCAATAATAGAGGAAAATGGGAAACCAGAGAAAGAGACCCATCACCAGGAGACTGACAGTCACATAGGCCCATAGCCTCTATTAAATGCATGCAGCGCCATGGTAGGGGTCAAAGCCATGGGCCCAGGCACCACACTAATGGGCTCTAGGACACCATTCTCTCAGCAAACCCTCCTTGGGGTCAATCAAGCAGGGCTCACAGATGTTGGGGACCAGTTCCTAGATTAATGCTAATAACTAGTTCCCTGAACTCAAAGCAAGGCCATGAGTAACATTTCCAGGCAGCCCCTGGAAAGGCTCACTGGAGCCTAAAAAAAGCTCACAAGGCTCACTGGAGCCTAAAAAATAGCAGGCGCACATTTCTGAGTTATATATGCTAGAGTTGAATATCTGAAAATCAAAGCAGGTAAAACCAGGTCAAGAGAATGAGTCTTATTTCTCTGGTGAGGGCTGGGCTGGATTCTGCTCAGGCTTGCCAGAGGCAGAGCCTGGCCCCATGAGATTCCCTCCTCTTTGAGAGCACAAGTATGCCCTCCTACCTGGCTGAGGGCTTTTCAAATACATTAAAGAGAAGTCTCCTTGAATCTGAGCTGAGCTGGAAAGGGCCATCCAGTTTAGCCCTTAGCTACTGCTATGCACTTTGACTAATGCACTGATCTCTAAAACTATACATGATTAGACCCTGGAAGAATAGTTCTTTTCTTATTAGAGACCCCTTTAAGAGTAGAATTTATCGATCTTCTTGTCTAACAGGCTCTTTGGCACTTCAAAAATTATTTCAGATGTTCCAGACAAGTTGAGATCTATTAAGTTAAAGACAGCCTCTAAGGCTGTTGTTTGCCTGATTCTCCCATCCCTAGTGCCTGAAGTTCTACAGGAATCTCACCTCTCAGTGGGTACACAAAAAGCATGCTAATCCCTCCCTTTCCCCCCAACTTGCTTTGAAACACATGGGACACCAGCCCACAAACCAGATGATGCACCTGGTCTTCAGAGTGGCAATGGCGGCATTCACATGCTTGGGTACCACATCTCCATGGTAGAACAGGCCATTGTTTGCCATGGTGAGGGTCACACTTGACCCATCTGATTGGGGGCTTTGGAGCAGACATTGCTAACCCCTGACACCAAGAGCCGTTCATGATGGTCTTTCTCAGCTGAGACAACATGTGAGTGGGTCACCAAGGGGAAGTGGATGTGGGGGTAGGCACCAGATTGGTCATGGACTCTGTGAGGTTCACATTGAGGGCACTATCCAAATGCAAGGAAGCAATCGGAGAACAATCTGGCTTATGAGCCAGTTGAGGTGGATGCAGGTTGAGCACTTGATGTCCTGGTTACAGTGACAGATACCATAGATAGCTTCATTATCTACATGAAGACACAGTCCAAGTGCTTCAGGGTGGAATGGTGGTCAGGATGGAGCTACCAACTGCTTTGGACACTTGAGAGGCTGGGTAAATAGCAAACTCCAACATGGATTTCTTGTCATAGCAACAGAAAGCCAATCCATCAGCAGGATACCGAGCCAGTGTCCCCCTCAAAGCTATAGAAGATCAGGAAATAACACTATTAAGGATGCAGATGGCATTATCATCTCTCCCCAGCCCTCTTCTCTTGACAGAATGATTTCCTGTCTCCAAAACTATTGTGACCTAACTACAACTGTATTCACTTCTGTACTTAAACACAAAACTTTCAAGCATAATTTATACTTAAGTATATACATACTACTGTATATACAATTAATGATTTGACAAATGTATATACCTATAGAACCATCAAACCAATCAAAATATAGAAATTCCCCCCCCCCAAAAAATATACAGAAATTTCCATCACTCCAGAAAGTTCTCTCATGCTCTACTGCTTCACCTCTAGAGATATGAGAAGAGAATACTTAGAAGGGGCTTGGAGTTCTGGGGAGACAGATGACCTCGAAGGGCAGTACTATGTGTATGAAGTGGAGAGGGGAGATGAGGGTCAGGTGGACACAGGATTTGTAGTCAGAGAGCTGAGCCCTCTCAGCTTTGTGGCTTTGCCACCTAGTTGCAGGAGAATGGGATTGAGGTTGGTGGTGCTGAAGTCCATGGGGTCACAAAGAGTTGGACACGACCGAGCAACTGAACAACAACAACAAATATATAATAAATTTTTTAAAAGCTAAAGATAAAAGAATTAGGCTTTATATAAATTGATAACTAAAAAAATTCTCCTTTTAAGAAGGCTCTAAGCTTAGTGAGTACTTCATTTTACTTTCACACAGAATCGCATTCTTCAGATCTCCAGCAAATCCTCTGTCTCTGAGCAGCAGAAAGCATATCTGGACAGTCCCTCTAGTCTAGAAGGCCAGTGACAATGTACTGGCTCCTAGCTGGCCTCAGTCCTGGTATTCTCGGCCTCAGGCAAGGGTTAGGGTAAGCTGGAAGAGTAGCTAAAGCTAAACAGGAGCCTCTCCCAGCTGGAAAGCCCTGCTTAGGAGTCTAAGAACAACAAGCCGAACTGCTGAGGCAGCTTCCTTCCATCTGCTGGGGCTAGAGGTGAATAAAAGACCAAAACAGGTTTGGATCAGACCGTCAGGCTTGGCAAAGCAAGGAACCAGCAAGGTGGGAAGTCCTAGCCCACAGACTCACGGCAGAGCACGTTTCTCAGGCTTCTAACCCTGGATCCACACTCAGGACATGCAGCTCCCCGCAGAGGAAGCCGAGTGGCCAGACAGGCCAGAGAAACCAGCGCCAGCCACAGGCCTTTGGGTCCCCTTTCTTCCACACAAGTCCATACTCCAGGCCAGAGAAGAGGTTGTGTGTGTGTTAGTCACGCAGTTGTGTCTGAGTCTTTGTGACCCCATGAACTGTAGCCCCCCAAGCTACTCTGTGCATGGACTCCTCCAGGATATACTCCAAAAATACTGTTAAGAATGCATTGAAAAAAAAAAAAGAAGAATGAATTGATCTGCAGGTGCCAAGGGCACATGGTCTGCTCACCAGTTCTTGGATCCAGTCCAGCGCGGGATAGGGATCTCCTTCCACACAGTGTAGTGGCCTCTGGCAGAATGGCTGACAGCATCTTCCTTGTCAGATATCAGCTGCTCAGGAAGAGCCGCGGATACCTGCCAGTTTTTGCCCTGCCCCGCGGGGAGGAAAGGTCTCCTCTCCTGTGGGGACACGGGCACTAGGACCCTTTCTGCTGAGTTCCCCCAGGTAGAACTGGAGAGCGGGGCGTGAGAGGCACATGGCACTCCCGAGAACCACTTCTAAAGCCCAGTCTTAACCTGAGCAGTGAGGCAGCCTGGGGGGCCCTAGTGGTAAAGAACCCACCTGCCAATTCAGGAGATGTAAGATGCAGGTTCAGTCCCTGGGTGGGAAAGATCTCCTGGAGGAAGGCATGGCTACCCACTCCATTATCCTTGCCTGGAGAATCCCATGGACAGAGGAGTCTGGTGGGCTGCAGTCCATAGGGTCTCACAGAGTCAGATATGACTGAAGCGATTTAGCATGCACACATCTGAACTGTGAGGAGGACAGTTAGGGGATCCCTTTTCCTGTCCCGTCCCATCATGGCCACTTCATTCTGCTTAGTGAGGAATCAGGGATGTGTTCAGGGGAATCTCCTTTGACTTTTGATTCAGATAAGAACACAGACTAATGCAGAAACCCCATCCACAGTTTAATATCTGCAACAATGTCTTTAGGAAGATGGGGGAGGGGCAATGTTTTCAAGAACAAGAAATAGGAAATCCAGATGCAGAGACTCCCTGGGAGCCGACAACAGCCAAGTTCACACAGGTCCGCATCCTATTAAGGAACCCATTTCAGTTAAACTTAGGGCTTTCCTCAGTTGGTAAAGAATTCGCCTGCAATGCAGGAGATCCCGGTTCGATTCCTGGGTCGGGAAGATCTGCTGAAGAAGGGATAGGCTATCTACTCCAATATTCTTGGGCTTCCCCTGTGGTTCAGCTGGTAAAGAATCTGCCTGCAATGTGGGTAGAACTCGGTTCGATGCCTGGGTCAGGAAGATCCCCTGGAGAAGGGAAAGGCTACCCACTCTAGTATTCTGGTCTGGAGAATTCCATGGACTGAATAGACCATGGGGTCGCAAAGAGTTGGATACAACTGAGCGACTTTCACTTTTCAGTTAAACTTAATTGTTATCTCTGAGAGCCGGAGGGTAGGGAAAGGGTGGTTTAAAGTTTCTGCTTTAATATTCACTCTTTTCTGCAATCCTCTTTCTAAGTCTGACCTCTGACTCAAATATTTAGCAGTTTCCCAGGCAGAGCTCTTTGACTAATCTCCCACTCCGCACAGGAAGCCCCCAGGACCCCTCCTGGAAGACAGAGTCTAGACGAAAGCAACAGACCTCATTGCTGTTCTTATTGGGTGATTGCCTGAACTACAAGAGTTTTTTCTCCTAAGCAGCGCCCCCAGCAGATTTTGGAGATTGTGAAAAATATGGACTGGGAGTGGGGAACTCCCCAGTGCTTGCCAGTCCTGTCTCACTGATGGTGTTGAAAGAGTCACTACTAGCTCCCTAGTTGCTGGGCACAGTGCCATCTGCGCTCCTGGCAGTCAAGTTCCCAGCAGGCACTGCCCATCTGCACCCCAGCCTGGCCCACGGGGATAGAGTCACCCTCATGCTGTTGGGGGAAGCAGAGCAGTGGTATGATCTGAGAAGGGAGGGAGGTTTCAAAAGCCTTTCCTGGGAGCACCCCTTTGTCTTTCCTCCCCTGAAGCTGAAACCTAGCAGTGCATTACCCAGTTCCCTTTACTGGATGCCTTTTCAGGCCTTCTTACACTTCACAAGACCCTCATTTTCTCTTCATTTACTCAGGGCTTGAGAACAAAGGTGGCTAAAGCCTAGATCTTCTAGAGAAAGTCAATACCAAGCAGCCAAACCCCACTGCCTAGTGCCCTGTCTTGCTGGCTGGGGTGATTTGGGAAGGGGCAGAGCCCCACATGCAAAGTTAGGGCACCCTGGAGCCCTGGACCCCTAGGAGAACGAGTCTCCAGGGCCAGGACTCTGTGTCCTCCACACCCTGAGGAGGCAGAAGATGGAGTTCAGGTCTGTGGGTTCATGGAGGCACAGATTCTGGAGTAAGAACACTTTACAAGCTCTTCTGCACCAAGGGGTGTGTGTGGACACAGGCCCTAGTGCCTCCCAGAATCTCAGGATCCCCACCTCTGACCTGAATCCTGGTGGAGGCTCTGGGGCTGTCTTGGAGGACTGTTCCTAACTAAACTGAACTGTGAAACTGTTGCCAATATTCTAGAAAACTCCCCTCTGCATCTAGGAAGGTTTAGGGTGGGTTGGGGTGAAGGAACAGAAGTCTGGGGAGTCTGCCCATCATAGGAGCTACCTCAGTGAGGAAAGTAGCCAGGTAGGGTGAATTTTCTGCTTCTTTTGTGACCCTTGGAGCAGTTAGCTGAATTAACAAATCTGTGGTCAGTGGGCCAGGACCAGTGTCCAGAGTAGAGGCTTATCCCACTACGCCAAAGGACAGGCTATAATGTAATAGGTTCATAATACTTTTCACACAAAAGAATACATAAAAAAATAAGCAAAGATAAAAAATAAAGAAAACATTTTTAATATTACAGTAAGGTACCTTGAGAAGTACAGTGCATGCTAAATCGCTTCAGTCATGTCTGACTCTTTGTGATCCCATGGACAGTAGCCTGCCAGGCTCCTTTGTCCATGGGGATTCTCCAGACAAGAGTGGCAACTGAAGTGGGTTGCCATGCCCTCCTCCAGGAGATCTTCCTGACCCAGGAAGACAAGAAGATGACCCAGACATCTCTTATGTCTCCTGCATTAGCAGGCAGGTTCGTTACCACTAGCGCCACCTGGGAATACAACAGCTGTTTACTAGCAGTTCCAGCTACATCACCATGCTTTCACTCTTGCTTCCGGACATCTTGGACTTGAAATAAAGATATTGTCTACTGTACTCTATACAGTACTCTAAAGGACACAAAACACAACCACTTGCACAACCACACATGACAATGTATGCCAGACACGTGAACTAACTTATGTGATTGGACATGGGAATGCGTGTTCATAACTTTGAAAGTTCACAACCTGAAGGTTCATATGTAAGGGACTAACTGTATCCTGAAATATTTTTAAACTTAATGCTCAGGTGGGAAAAGAGGTTTAAGTCCAGGGTGCAAAGGTTAACTTTGGAACCCTGAAAACTATTCTTTGGTCTCAATCCTTGGGTTTTATGAGGTTGCCAGCTCTAAACTGGATGCCTCTGGTGAAGGGATAAGATGAGAGTGAATATTCAAGAAAGTACTTTGGAAACCCTTGTATGTACAAAGCTAAGTCATGGTTATTCATTGCCTGTCACTGCCCCAAACGAAACAACTCAAACGTTGTGTCCTATTGAAGGTGGGTATACCAATGATGAAAATGAAGCTACTTGGCCATAAACTCAAAAAGTTGAACTCAAGATCATTTTCTCTTCCTTGCCTCTCCTCATTGGGCATCCACTCCACCTGCTAGCAGAGTCGGCCAGTTACAAATGTCCTTCCACCCCTCCATTGAAGAGACTGCACTCTAACCAAGAGATTATAAATACATTTGAAACAGTGACATCCTTGTGTGTTATTTTGTGGAAATTACACAAACCCTTCTCTCTTTTCTTTTCTCATTAATTTGTTATTTAATATTTATCTATTTTTGATTGATGATTGTTTTACAATACTGGTTTGATTTCTGTCATACATCATAAAACCTCCTTTCTTGATGTAAATATGTTTTTCTTTACATCACACCTATTAAAATTAGTCTTTTACAAGGTATTTGTATTTATTTCTTTTATCTAAATTGCTTCCAAGTTTAGACTTTTCTTTCTTTTGTTTGTTTTGGTGACTCTTTGTGACCCTATGAAATTCTCCAGGCAAGAACACTGGAGTGGGTAGCCTTTCCCTTCTCCAGGGTATCTTCCCAACCCAGGGATCGAGCCCAGGTCTCCTGCATTGCAGGTGGATTCTTTACCAGCTGAACCACCAGGGAAACCCAAGAATACTGGAGTGGGTAGCCTATCCCTTCTCCAGTGAATCTTCCCGACCCAGGAATTGGACTGGGGTCTCCTGCATTGTAGGCAGATTTTTTTTTTTTTTACCAACTGAGCTATCAGGGAAACCCTTTGTTTTGGTCGCACCCTGCAGATTGCAGGATCTTAGTGCCCTGACAAGGGATTGAACCAGGGCTCCTGGCAGTGGAAACACCAACTCCCAAACACTGGACCACCAGGGAATTCCCTAGATTTTTTTTTTTTTAATGCCTGATAGGATTTTCTAATAGTAATTCAGAAAATTATTTATTATATTTTATATTTGACTGTGCTGGGTCTTTGTTGCTGCAGTGAGCAGGGACTACTCTTCATTGTGGTAAGCGGGCTTCTCATTGCAGTGGCTTCTCTTGTTGTGGAGCACGGGACTTACGTGCATGGGCTTCAGTTGTTGCGGCACACAGCTTAGTTGCTCCAGGGCATGTGGAATTTTCCCAGACCAGGGAGTAAACCCCTGGGCCCTGAATTGGCAGGTGGATTCTTAATTACTAGACCATCAGGGAAGTCCTACAGTAATTTTTTTCTTTTTCTATAGTAATTTAAAAATTTATTGACTTGGCCATGCCAGGTCTTAGTTGTGGCACATGTGATCTTTGATCTTCACTGTGGCACACAGGCTCTTTAGCTGAGGCATGTGAATCTAGTTCCCTGACCACGGATCGACCTCAGGCCCCCTGCATTGGCAGCATGGAGTCTTAGCCACTGGACCACCAGGAAAGTCCCTATACTTTTGTTTCTAACTTTTCCTTCTCCTTTTCTTTATATCACCTGTCAATCTCAAAAATAAAAGTCAGCTATTTTATCAGCAAAATGGGTTTATTTGGGAATAGCAGAGAATTACAATTCAGCTATGGTGAATCATGGGTAAGTCTAGAGAACAAAGAGGGTTTTGCTTTTGTTAGGTTTTAGAAGGAAATTGTTAGAGCTGTTTTGAACAAACATTCACTGGAGAAGAGCCAGAGTTGGAGGCTGTGGCAGTTTCTCATTGGATGCAAGTGGGAGTTAATGCATTTTTTCTGGGTGAGGGAGGGATTTTCTTTTCTTTTTTAAGAGCAGGAGATAGGGATTAAGAACTGCCTTGCAATGCAGGGGATGTGGTTTCGATCCCTGGTAGGGCAACTAAGATCCCACATGCCTTGGAACAACTAAGCATGATCACCACAACTAAAGAGCACACACCACAACTTGACATAATGAAGATCTTGTGTGCTGCAGTTAAGACTTGACATGCCCACAAAAATAAACAAATAATTTTTTTTTTAAAAAAGCAGGAGATAAAATTGCTCTGTGAAAAATGTCTTCCCTTATACTAGAAAAAAATTAACCTTCTTTTCTTCTTTCTTGCTGCTGGTTATGCAGATTGCAACAAGTGGCAGGTGGGTGAGAGCTCCCTCTTTAAGGCTTTCTGACTCCATTGAAGATGAAGGTTCCTTTCTTTTCATACTTCCCCCTTTGGTCACCATCTTCCTTTGAGAGCATGCTTGACCAAGAGTCAGGTTTTCCAGATCTAGAGGTTTTGGTCCTTGGTTCCAGGGGGGAGCTTTCTTGATGGCTGTGCCCCATGTCGGAGGGAAAGTGCAGACTGGAAATCATTGAGACCACATTTGAGGAACAAAGAAAAGTAGGAGGGATAACTATCAGGCATTTCCCATCTAAAGTCTATATCTTATCAAGGCCATAAACACTGGAGATCATCTTGAACTGGTAGGCTATTACCACCCTAGCAAACTTGGGTCTACTCACCCATGCACAATAAAGCTAATCTACTGACATCAGATTGTGGTGGAGGAAAGTGTAGTGCTTATTGCAGGGCACAAAACAAGGAGTCCAGGCAGCTAGTGCTTAAAAGACCCGAACTTCCTGATGGCTTTCAGGGAAAGGTCTTTAAAGATAAGCTGAGGGAGGGGAGTTGTGGGGTGCATGCTCAGCTCATGGAAATTCTTCAGACTGGTTGGTGGTAAGCTAATTGGGAGTCAATATCATCAGTCTTTTGGTTCCCAGCTGGCTTGGTTTCTATGCACTTATGAGCAGCATATAGCTAACTTCCTCCACTTGGAGGGGATTTCATTAGCTGCAGAACAACTCAAAGGGATATAGCTCAGAATATTAGCTAAAGCCCTTGAGGAGGAGCTAAAGATCCTTGACTTTATGGCTAAACTGTTATTATTTTGTTTCTCACTTCTCTGATTAAATTTATTCTTTGGAACTTAGAGAAGGCAAGTGGAGGACATGCAAGAGTGAGATCTACCCCAGAAGGCCTCATAGGGTCCTGCTCAGTTACACTGGGTATACGTCATTCTTACAAAGGTTTAACGAGCACAAAAATAATTATGCAAAGCAGAGTTAAAAGTAATATAAGTTCAGTTTGTATCCTGGTTCTAAACCAGGAGCCCAAATTTAAAGGTAACACTAAATAGGTTTAAAACAAACAAAAAAAACCCTAGGGATCATCAGGTGAAATTTATTGTAACCAATGAGCTAGTTTCCTGATCTTTTATGACTGAGTTTTTAATCTCTCCAGAGGCACTTAACTATGTGTAACAGGTAGTATTTGCTACTGAAAAAAATGCCTTCTTGTTCAGCAAGTAGGTAATGAGGGAATATGCAATTTTCCAAAACTACTTTAGCTAATGAGTCAGGTGATTGTTGCTGGGCTGCTATGCTTTGGCTGTGGAATTGACTAGCTCTCCTAATGTTAGGGAGTGTGAATCATGCTTTCATTGGAACTTATTCTGACCCAGAGGAGAAAGTCTCTCCCTATGGAGGCAGACTCAGAGTCAAGTAGGCTTCTTTTAAGAGGTGAAAGAATGGGAAGCTTCAAATGTTTTACCCTGCAGCTGATGTCAAGTGATTGATGAGTGAAATTAGCAATAGTGCTTGGGACAAGTGAAAAATGTGTTACAGGATGGACGAAAGGGTCACCACTATTGTGAATAGATTGATTTCTCTAGGGGCAAACCCAATAATTAGGTAAGTTTCCCCCTTTTGTAGTAGATTGAAAATGTGGATAAGAGTATTGTCTTTCCAAGAGGAGGGAGAGGATAAGGCAATAATAATAGAGGAAAAAGTTACACAAGCCTGGTTCAGTCATCTTGGGAAAAAAGATGCGTCCTTCAGCTGTTATCTACTTCAGTTCCTGGTCAGTTTGATTCAGTGGTCTTCAGAGCTTGTTACAGGATGGGATGCCAGGTAGGGTCTTCTTTAGCTGTGAGATGGTTTATTGTTGTTTAGTCGCTAAGTCGTGTTGGACTCTTGCAACCCCAAGGACTGTAGCCTGCCAGGCTCCTCTGTCCACTGGATTTCCCAGGCAGAAATACTGGAGTGGGTTGCCATTTCCTTGTAAGATGTTTACCCAAGGTTCAAAACACCCAAGGCGTTTTGGCGCATCTGGGTAGTGAGGAGGACCTTTGTGTCCAAGGAAATTCACAAATTTTATTCTTATTGATTCCAAACCAGAAGTGTTGGAAAAAGTTGGAAATGTTAATTTGGAGACTTGTAATCAGATATTTGAGGAAACAAGAAGACTTTAGGATCTAGTCCAGCTTATAGGTATATAACAAAACTTGAAAGAAAATTAACAGGACAAGAATCTAATATCTACAAAGGTGCAAACATAATTTCTCTCTCCATAACTTTCTCCCTTTTATCAAAAAAATCATAGTAAAACTAACTTGTTTGTATTATATTTGGCCTGATTATTTACATAAATGTAGCAAGAATAGTGATTGACCATATAAATTCTTTTTAAGATTACTGTGCTGGAACCTTACAAGCAAGGTGCTAGGCTTAGTTTTTCCAAGCAATTCCTTAAAATTGGTCATATCTGAGTCTATGTAACTCTCTCTCAAATATGACATTCCAGTCAAAGCCTTGGCAATGTAGTTAATATTTCCTGTTGTATACTGTTATAAGAACAGGTTCTCACTGAATTCATGTAAATAACTAACTGTACTGTCAGGAAAAGAATATTTAAGAGTTCCCAAATTCTGAAGGGATCAGGTAGGAAAAGATGAATATTTCATCTTTGTTTACAACTAGTGTAAGTGACAGATGCTTAAGAGAAAAATTTCCTTAAATACGGAAAAGTAAAAATTAGGGGATTAGCATATGAAGTCATAAAGATTATAATCATCCTCTAAAAGACTTCATTCAGGAAAAGCAGAACATTAGGGAACCAGCATAAAAAAATCATATGAATTATAGTCATCCTCATTTGTTCATTCAGTCTCCTGTAATTCTTGTTGATCTTGGGTTAGAGGCTTTATGAATCAATCAATTTCCATTAAAGCTTTGTAAGTTTTTACCTAGTTCAGTGTTATGATCTTAAAGTTCTCAGAAATCTGCATTCTAATTATTTGCGGCGGGGCGGGGGGGGACTTTTCCACGATTCTCCTTGAAGATGAAGCATTTTTATAGGAATATTTTTGCGAAGCATCAGAGTAAAACTAACTCTCTACGGTGACAAAAGAAATGTCCGTTTTTAGAGGTCCAATAAGAGCTCATTATAATAGAATGGACAAGGGAATTTGTTAAGTTCTATGACATGCATTTTAAGATAATAACTAGAATTATGAATGGTGCATGTGTGTGTGTGCTAAGTTTCTTCAGCTGTGTCCGACGCTTTGTGATCCTATGGACTGTGGCCCACCAGGCTCCTCTGTCCATGGGATTCTCCAGGCAAGGATACTGAGGTGAGTTACTGTGTCCTCCTCCAGGGAATCTTCCCAACCGAGGGTTAGAACCTGTGTCTCTTGTGTCTCCTGCACTGGCAGGCAAGTTCTTTATCACTAGTACCACCTGGAAATGGTGACTGGTAATAATACACCAGATATATCAGATTTCGAGGAATGTTATATTTATGAAGCATTTATAACACATACCTATATAGATGCAATATAAAGAAGGCTTAGTATTATTTACTTGACAATGCTTCCCATGTAATTTCCCAAATAAGTCCAATTAGTTTAATATCTCCCTTTTTATAAACAGAGAGAACAGATCCTCTGAGATGCTCCACGGGCCCTCCAAAAAAATCCCAGTTAGTTTAAGGTCAAAAAGACTTCAATTATAGCTTGATTTGGGGGAAGATTTTTAAAAATATCAAAAATTTTGGACGTGACTAAATTGGATCACAGATGATCGTAAAATAATATTTAACTATTCATTTAACTAAAGTGACAAAAAGATTTCAAAGGTTAGAGCATTGTTACGGGGGCAAAGGAGGAAACTGCCTTCCATTTTTTAAAAGCAAGAGATAAAATTCCTTTGTGAAAAATGTCTTCCCTTATCCCAGAAGGAAAGTAATATTCTTATCTTCCTTCTTCCTTGTTAGGCAATCTGCTCGGAGTGGTACCCGCATGAGAGCTTTCCCCTTTGGGGCTTCCTGATTCCGTTTAAAATGAGCTTTAGTTTTATAGTATGCTTGGGAATCTAATAACTTCCCTGGTGGTTCAGACGGTAAAGCGTCTGCCTACAATGCAGGAGATCCGGGTTCAATCCCTGGGTGGGGAAGATCTTCTGGAGAAGGAAATGGCAACCCACTCCATTACGCTTGCCAGGAAAATCCCATGGGAGAAGTCTGGTAGGCTACAGTCCATGGAGTCGCAAAGAGTCGGACACGACTAAGCGACTTTATTTACTTACTTCCGGAAATCTAATGGCAACTGAAACACTAAACACTGCAAAGAGGACCTGGGCTCTGAACTGACCATCTAGGTATCAATTCACTCCTCACTAGAGGTAGTTAACTAACTTTTAAATCCTGTAAAATAAGGATAAGATAGTATTACTTACCTCATATGGTTGTTACTGTATTCTGGCATACACTATAATGACATCGGCATTTAATTCTAATAAGAAGGTATAGGACTATACGTATTCTGTAGATTTTCAGGCCCAATGACCTCTACATTACTGCTTTACATTCGAGTTTGCCCTTTTTTGATGCCCGTTCGCGTCTGTTCTTACTTTCAGACCTTTACTTTCCAATTCTAAACTATAGTATGTTCCAATTTCATCCCATTTGTATTTTGAAGTTCCACCCTTCGTATTTTGTATACACTCTCATTCCTTAATAAAAGCAAATTAAGAAACAACTTAAAAACAAACATTTTTCACAAACTGAAACGTGCAGATGGCAGACACCAAATCACCGGAACACACCACTTCGACCAGAGCGCTGCCGGGAGTTGTAGTCTGACGCACTGGCACGTACCTCCCCGCCTCTCCAGTTTGAAAAGCCCGAGAAAGGGCTGGTGGGCGGGGCGCTGAGGTTGAAGCGCGCTCGAAGCCCCGCCCCCGCCCTTTCCGTTCCGCGTTCGCACTGGAGGGGCGCGCCCGGCCGCGGAAGGGGCGTGGCTTTTTTCTGGGGCGGTGCTGCCGAGCCGGCGTGCGCGGGGAGGTCCTGGTGCCCCTCGGAGAGGGCGGTGGGAGCGCGGGGCGGGCCTGGCGGGAGGGTGGCGACCCGGCCGGCGGGGCGGGGGCGGGCTGGCTCTGGCTCCTTCTTCCTCCGCATGTGGCTGGCGGCCGCAGAGCAGTTCAGTTCGCGCACTCCCAGCTACCCGCGTCCCCTTCGGGCTCTCCTCGTGTCTCCGGAGCCATGGCGTTTGCCGAGACCAACCCGGCGGCATCCTCCTTGCCCAACGGCGACTGCGGCCGCCCCAGGGCGCGGCCTGGAGGGAACCGGGTGACGGTGGTGCTCGGCGCGCAGTGGGGCGACGAAGGCAAGGGGAAGGTGGTGGATCTGCTGGCGCAGGACGCCGACATCGTGTGCCGCTGCCAGGTGAGGCGGCAGGGCTCTGACGGGAAGCCGGCCCCTGAGCTCGGGCCCAGGACTCGCATCCACCGTCCGAAAGAAGGTGTCACCTTGAGGTTCTTTCCTCTTACTATGAGCTGCGGCGACGTGGAGAAATGGCGGGAGGTCGGAGACCCCTGACCTGGGTCTCGGGCTGAGGGCTCATGATGGCTCAGGAGGAAAATGCGGCTTGACTCTGGGAGCCTTTGAGATGCGCGATGCCTGGGGAGTTGCAGTGTTCGGTCTGAGGACCAGTGCTCAAACCCAGGATGGGCCGGGGTGGAGATGGGAGACCGTTCGAGTCTGAGGAGCTACAGCCCGAGGCCTGATGGCGACTCCGGGCAGAGACCCTAGGGGGCCGCAAAATCGTCCCCGTCATCACCCATCCACCCAGGGGATATCAAGTGGGCCGAAACGCCCAAAAATCCAGACTCGCCACTCCCCCACCTGCAGGCCCGAGCTTCCGAGCTTTGCCTCCTCGGGTCCACTTTGTTGACATGAGAACCCACCTCTGGGCTTTAGGGCGGTTTAATGGCCCCGTCTTTTACTGGGTACCCGGTATACTAAGGAAGGTTAATTTTACTTCTTGGTCCTAAAGGTAGGAATCCCAGCTCTTTTACGAGTGAGGCAAGTGAAAGGACACATGTGTCAAATCTAGTATTTAGAAATATTTACATTGTTAACGCTTACACCTAGAGTGAACTTTCGGGAAATGGAATGGTAATATACTTCCTACCGGGAGACACGTGGTTTTCAGTGTAAGCCGCCTTCCTATTTGTCGTTTGCTTTGAAGCAGCCTAGAGGCTAGGCCTTTCTAAAGGCTCATAGGTAACTGTTACGAATTTCAAAATTCGAAATAGTTGAGCAATAAGCCCTTTCAGAACGAATGGTAATGTAATGTCTGAAGTTAACTGCTGTTTAGGTTGCAAGAATGTTTCTTCTTCATGAACTGTGTACATGACATAATATAATAATGCTGTGTGCATTCTAACAAGTTCATAGGCCTGCTTGATTAGAAGTGTTCTACCTAAAACTGAGTACCATTTTGGCAGGCAGAAAAAAGTAATCATAGGTACATCAAAAGTTAAATGGGAAAATCTTGTTTTTTGCATTAGGAAATCCATCCTGCCTGTTTTCTGGGCTAAGATAGCTGTTGCACCAGTTGCTTCTTAGTATTACCAGCACCACTTCTCTTCCAGTCTTCTTTTCTTCCACCTCTCTGGCTACACACACAGGTTACTTCATGACGCTCCTGAAGGTGTTGCCTCACACTGCTGTAGAAGCTGCTTCAGAAGACTGACCATCACCTTCCTTTTCTCTTAAGATTCTATATTGCTGTGCTGTGGCAAAGTCTGGGAATACCTAACTCTTTCTGGGCGGGAGGAGAGGTTGAGACCCCTTTATCTACTTCACTGTCATTTCTGATATCTTTGTTATACAGAAATGGTTGTGGTTTAGTTGCTAAGTCCTGTCCGACTGTTTCAAACCCATGGACTGTAGCCCACTAGGCTCCTTTGTCCATGGGATTCTCCAGGCAAGAATACTCCAGTGGGTCGCCATTTCCTTCTCCAGAGGATCTTCCCAACCCAAGAATCGAACCCAGGTCTCCTGCACTGCAGACAAATTCTTTTATACAGAAACAGCTAACATAAATAACAGAATAAATATATTATAGGTTGTAAGTAGTTTGGGGGGATGTAACCATTTTGTGTTTATTCTAAAAGAGCCTCAATTTTAATAATCACTTTGAAAAGAAGTAGAACTCGCTTGTTGGTTGGAGAGGGATTACCATGTTACTGTAAAAAGTAGTCTTGAAAGAAGTCATAGGCTGATCTGATCTGATGCCCTTGGAAAGTCTGGAGAGAAGTGATTGAGAAGGAGCCAAGTTTGGCTTTAGAATGTTAGCTGAAGATAGAGGAGAAACGTGTGAGCAGACTTGTTAAGCAGACTTGACTCACCTGTAAAATTTTGACTTACTACCTTCCTTATATAATTTTAAAAATTTATATTCTTCTAGTGTTTAAGAACCCAAAGGATTCTTATGTCTTGTTAATGCCAGTAGATAAATAATGAATAGATTTAAGAATATCCATTGTGATTCACTTTGGTAACTGTATTATTTGGTCAGTCCCAGTAAGCTGACATCTCTTAGTGAAGTTCTCCTGACTTATAAAATTGACAGTTATGGATTGTTGAAATTCTTAAGAAGTATGTATAGAGAGCTGGGAAAGGTCAACTTTTGGAAGGACAATTTGGACTAGGCTTGCTCTGTTTGATGATTTAAGTTTTGTGTATTATTGAAAATAATATGCACTTTTTAGAGTTTAATCAGTATATTTTGTCATATTCATGCCATAAACTCAAAATTTTATAGTGTTTCTCCAGAAGTGGTATACTCACAATGCATCTCTAATGGAATCATAAAATAAGGAATTTCTCCCAATAAAAATACAGTTTTTAAAAGAAAAACTGACATTGCATTTAACTGTTTATTTTAAATATAAAATGTCTTTTTGGAAAGAATACGTGCAAAGCTTGTGGCATATTCATCATCATTTTAGATTTGGGATTTATAGGAAGCTATAACTTGTCAGATACTTAAACTTTAGATCCTTAAATAAGTGTGTAGGACTTGCATGGAAGGATGACTTAATTCAATAGGTCTTGTAAGAAAAAGAGAAGAAGTAGTATAGGACCAATTTCTGGCATAGTTCATTCATCTAACAATCTCATAATAAATATCTATAGGGGACCACTTAGCCCCAGAGTTAGCTGACAAAGGCAGGGCTTGTGCTCACAAGGTGTTTATAGTTAGTGGATAACTGTTACTTAGAAAAGTATTGCCAGGGTGGGGATGGAGAAGGGTGTTAGTGTGGGTTTTTCAAAAGGTTAAAATATGGAAATAGGAAGGCCCCTTCCTGGCAACAACACTAAAATAGTTTTATTAGAAGGTCTATTACTGTCCCCTCACCGCAATTCCCTCAAAGTAAATTAGGCTCTATTTTCTTTATTTCGTCGAATAGAAACTACAGAGATTTTGACTATCATACTTTATGTCAGGCCTGAAGCATAGGCTTGTTTATTGTTCTGGTGAAAGTAAAGCTTGGTAGTCTTGTCTATGACAGGCATGAGTTTAGTTGCCTGTAATGGGGTAGCTAGAACAGTATTTCCTTTCTTTGTGTTTTTCCTCAGGGTTTTAATGTTAATATAAAGAGGAAATACTAAGTAAAATTAATTATAAAGGGAAAGTATGTCCTGTCACATGCTGTATGTAAAGTTGGCCATAAAACTAAGCACAGTGAAAAAAATGTTTGTAGCTAGATTCAGGTATCTGTTGAAGGGTCTGAAACCAGTTATTAGCAAGTGATAAAGAAATGCAAAAGATGTACCAGCAGCAACTGAGACTTTCTCCTTGAAATACTCAGAAAGGTTGAGAGATAATTTAAAAGAAAATAACTTCCGTGTTTTTTTAATGCCTTGACCTTATACAGCTAAAATTATCTTCTAAACCACCTCCCATAATTTTGAAGCTGTTGGAGAATTAGCATTTAAGGTAAGCCATTCTTCCAGTTTTATAACAATTGCTGTTTCTTTGTCTCATGTCAGGATTGTTTTCTATATATGGTATTTTCCAAGATTGTACATAAGTGATTACCACTGTGTGTTGTACTTTGTTAAATCTTACTTTCTTGGATTATTGTGCTTTCCCTAATAGAATGCTTTCCAGGTGGCGCTAGTGGCAGGAACCCACCAGCCAATGCAGAGTCGGACACAACTGAAGTGATTTAGTACTATTAGAATGTAGGTTTCTCAGAAAGAGGACTCATTCCCTTTTTGTTTTCTTCCATAGCACCCAGTACTACATGAGGCAGTGTGTGCTTAGTCTCTCAGTTGTGTCCGACTCTTTGCGGCTCCATGGATTGTAGCCCGCTAGGCTCCTCTCTCCATGAGATTCTCCAGGCAAGAATACTGGAGTGAGTTGCCATGCCCTTCTCCAGGGGATCCTTTGCAAGCCTGGGATTGAACCCAGGTCTCCTGCATTGCAGGCAGATTCTTTACAGTCAGCCACTAGGGAAGCCATATGAGGCAGAGAGGAAGTAAATACTCAACAAATATATATTGGGTGACCTGGATCACCCTTAGAAATTTCTTTGAATTCCGTAGGTTAGCCCTTTCCTGTATTATCTTAATACGTGCTCAGTCACTTCAGTCATGTCTGACTGTGACCCTATGAGCAGTAGCCCACAAGGCTCCTCTGTTCATGGGATTCTCCAGGAAAGGGTACTGGAGTGGGTTGCCATGCCCTCCTCTAAAGGATCTTCCCCACCCAGGGACTGAACCCACATCTCCTGTGTCTCCTGCATTGCAGGCGAATTCTTTGCCGCTGAGCCACTGGGGAAGCCTTATTATTTTTAATATATTCCTGGGCAATTTAATTGACCATTGATGTGAGCTTAATGTGGAATCCCCAGCGTTCCTTGGATTAACATTTGTTACATAGTATTTTTAGCTGGTATTAGTTTTTTGTGTTGTACTGTTATGTTCAAAGGCTTTACTCCTTTGATAATTTTTGTGCATTTCCTCAACAAATTTCAGTTGACTGCCATGTGTTCCTAGTAAATAGTTTTTCTTTGCTGAGGGCAGTAGATCTCAAAGTTTGGTCGATGAGGATGTCCCAAGTTGTTCACTGTTTAAGCTTAGAATAGATATTAGAATATCTGTTAGATATTAGAATAGATATTATCGCACTATCTTTATTTTTGAGGCATAAATTTTTAAATTATATGAAATTATCTTCAGTAGTCTGACCAATATTATTCTGTTTCTTTAATTTTGGTGAGAAAGGGTGGATTAGTTTGGTAGTTTTAAGTATCTTTAGGAAAAATTGTTGCCTAGAACAAATCTAGAGTGAACTTGTAAATTGATAATATACTTAATAGCTTACTTAACAGTAATTGGATACAAATCTACATATGTTTTGGGGACTAAATCAGTGTTGACACCAAAGATTAATGTGGATTAGCTACATAACAGTAAGTGAAGATTGGTGATGTTAGAGTACTTTTTATCAGTGGAAAAAGGGATGTTGAGGTATTCAGTATTGTCTGGGGAAAGCATTTGAAAAGAACAGTAAAGTGTGTATACACAGGGAACACAATGTTTTGTAATAACCTATAAGGGGAAAGAATCTGAAGAAAAAGTATATGTGTGTATAACGAATCACTTCACCGTCTACCTGAAACTAACACAACATTGTAAATCAACTATGTGTTGTTGTTCAGTTGCTAAGTTGTGTCCACCTCTTTGTGATCCCATGAACTGCAGCATGCCAGGCTTCCCTGTCCTTCACTATCTCCAGGAGTTTGCTTAAACTCACGTCCATTGAGTCGATGATGCCATCCAACCATCTCATCTTCTGTCACCCCCTACTCCTCGTGCCCTCAATCTTTCCCAGTATCAGGGTCATTTCCAGTGAATCAGCTCTTAGCCTCAGGTGGCCAAAGTATTGGAGTGTTAGCTTCAGCATCAGTCCTTCCAATGAATATTCAGGGTTGAAGATTCCAGCTTGTGATTCATCCAGCCCAGCATTTTGCATGATGTACTCTGCATAGAAGTTAAGTAAACTGGGTGACAGTATACAGCCTTGATGTACTCCTTTCCCAATTTTGAACCAGTCCATTGTTCCATGTCCAGTTCTAACTGTTGCTTCTTGACTTGCATACAGATTTCTCAGGTGGCAGGTAAGGTGGTCTGGTATTCCCATCTCTTTAAGAATTTTCCACCGTTTGTTGTGTGCTTCAATTAAAAAAAACAAAAAGGACAGTTAAAAGAGGACAGTTCCCATGGCTACTCTGGCTCCAAGATGGAATGGTTCTTTACATTGAACCAACTTTTAATTATATTTAATTCAATGTAATAAACTTCCTTTTTAAACAATAGGAGGTCCCATGACATTTTTTAAAATGGGACTTTTGTCTGTATTATGTTTTGAAAACCCGTTTAAAGGAAGGGTTTTATTCATGAGAGAAAATTTTTTTGACTTGAAATCTGCAGTTCAGTGTCAGTGTTTTAAGAAAATATCTCCATAAATGTTTTAATGACTAGAGGAGTTTTTATCTGGCATTTATAAAGAGCTGCATAACATTGGTTTATGCATTTTTTCGTTGCATGTCTGATCCTCCTATCTATGACTGGTCATCTCTGACCCTTCTTAAGTGTGTATATTAGAGCACACACATGCACCTAGAATCTGGAGCTTCTTAATCAGGAATCTGAGATCCTCCAAGTCTATTCCTCTTTTCATTTTCCTCGTGAGTTGTTTTATAATGTAATTTAAGGTACAAAATGCAAGGTTCCTGAGATTTTTGTCTTCCATGTGACACTTAGCTGTGTGTGAAACTGGAAGGTAAATGTAATACTGTAAGGTAAAGCAGATATCTTAAGCCTTTAAGAGATAACTTAGCAGTGCACTTGGATGTCTTTGCTAAAAAGAAATTCAGATACCCTGTATATGTTTTCCTATCTAGCGTGTCTGGTTACTGTTGAATAGTTTAATTTGATCAGCTTACTGCTGGTAACTTAAACCTGCTCTACTTTGGAATCACAAGCTAATTGCAGTTATTTGAGTGTTTTTATAAAAGAACAGTCATCCTTGTTTATAATTCCTTTATTGCTGCGGATTGCTGTGTTTTAGTTTTGGCAAATAGTGACATCAACAACGGGACACAGGCCGGAACAGTCTTTACCAAGAAAAACAGCACAGGTAATGAAGCACCAACTCAAAAAAACTATTAGGTTTCTGAGGAGCTTGAAGACTAGATATGAAGTGGGAACCCTTTTTTGGTTGCTAGAATAGTTCAAAGGCATGGATCTGAGGCATTGCTGCTCTCTGCTGCAATCCACAGTGTTTATTCTGACTTTTTTTTGATTGATGTTCATTTTGAGCTCTATGATTACAGTATAGTATTCATGTATTCAGAGGAACAAGGACAAAGAGAAGACACAGACTATTTTGGAGGCCAAACTAAGTGGCCTGAGTAATGCCTCTGGGCTATGTGCATGAAATTGTTAGCCCTTAGCACTCTTGCTATTAGATAGAAAAGAGACACTATTGTTTCAGGTTTGTAACTGACTGTTTTCCATCTCCTCTCACAGCAGAAACTCACTTAGTTGGAGTGATTTTGGAAAGAGGAAGACCTAGTAGCAAACTAAGTCAAGACTCAGGAGTCACTTTTTGCAGACTAGTGTCATTTCATTCCAGGCTAAGAAAAATTTTTTTCTTTTCCTTTCTTCTTTTCTTTCCTGTCCTGGACCTTCTTAGAAACTAACATATAACAGCATTTCCTGATCCAAACTTTTATTCTAGAGTTGGGCTTGATAGCCTCTGGTTCTGAGGAACTATGGAAAGAAAATTTAAAACACTTGTCTTCTGACTTTCTTAAGTTTAAAATCAAATTGGGAAAAAAGTATACATGAAAACAGTATAAAAGAGCTAAATATTTTTATTTTGAAATATACGATCTAAAACCCCAAGAAACAAACCAACCAGTGGAGCTCCAAAGTGGCTTCATAGTGTGGCAAGTCTCTGAGGAAAATCATAAGTCTATAATGCCTTTTATGATATTTAAGAGAACAGTTACAAAACAACTAAATAATATTATATTATCCCTGTGTCCTCCAGTACCATGTTTTAGAGGTTTATTTTTGACGGCATAGATACTAAAATTTAGAAATTAGTTTTTAATTGAAGAATAGTTGATTTACAGTATTAGTTTTAGGTGTACATAAGTTAATCTTATATTCAGTTATTACTAGTGCAGGATGTGAATTTAGAGAATGGGCTGTATACATACTATCTTGCAATGACTTTGCTTTGTAAATAATTTGGATTCTTTACCAACAATGGTAAAGAGACTGTCTTAAGCAAAATGGAGCTATGTTTAAAGGAAGACCTATGTGGCTAAACCTTGGAGTGGCCTGGCCTTAGGCAGCTCCTTGGATCTCAGCAGGCAGAACTGGCCACCTTTCTCTTCAGGATACTCTGTTAGGTGATAGGCATCTCTTAACTCTCACAATCAAATTCCCGAGAGAAGCTTGATTGGCTCAGGCCTGGATCAGGTTTCCTCCTCTGGATCAATTACTGTGGCCAGAGGGGATGATTACACACTATGATTTATGACGTAAATGGTAAGGGGGAGGGGAGGCAGAGGGACTCAATGTACTGAAGGTATAACTGACCTTCAGTTCGTTTCACATGGGAGGATAAGAAATGAGGAAACAATTCAGGGTTATTCTCATTTGTAAGTTGTTTTCTAATACATTGTAGACCTTTGTTGCTTTTCTGGAGGGAAAATGTTTGGTGTTAAATCGGTTTTTATTGTTTTAACTATAATTAAAATAATGAGACTTAGCTGTGTTGGTTTTTAAACCCTAAATGTATACAAGAAACTTTGCTCTTCATCTTGGAGAACATAGAATTTTAGTTCTGCTCTCCCCCACCTCCATCATAATATTCTAATTTATTCCAGTGAGGTACAGTTTTTTTTTTGTCATTAAGAAGCTTGTTTAATATTTACATTCAATCTTGATGTAAGAATAATGGTCAAAGAAAATCAGTAAAATAAACACCAAATTAGAGGATGTTTTTGTGATTCTGGTGAGTGCTGAGTGGATGATTGGATTTTTTTCCTTTTACATATTCTTCACTTTAATATTGTTAATTTCCTTTTGTTTTGAAGAGGTGGTAGAATGGCTTTATTTTCAAAGAATTGTAGAGTTTTACTTTTCTAAAATTATCATTGTTGTTGTTACTAACTCTTGTCCAACTGTTTTTGACCCTAAGCACACCAGGTTTCCCTGTCCTCCACTATCTCCCGGGGTTTGCTCAAGTTCATGTCCATTGAATCGGTGGTGCTATCTAACCATCTCATTAATTAGTCCATATCAAATAAGTACTAACAGTGTCTAGAACTTTATTGATCACTGTAGGGGAAGCAAAGAAGTATTGAGCCCTTGTATTTAAAGAGTTTATATTCATCATCTTATATCCCCACTGAATTTTACATTTGTTCTTGTTATATAATGTAAGAAAAATATATAAGGCATTATAAACTTATGTTTTTCCTCAAAGAGACTTGCCATGCAATATGCAGCCACTTTTGAGCCCCACTCATTTGTTTAATGGTGTTTTAGATGGTATATTTCAAAATTAAAAATGTTCAAAAGTGAAGACATCTGAGATTCATTAAGAAATATTTTCTCGATTGATATAGTTGATCTGCAAAACAGCATTAATTACTGTTCCACAGCTCCTTGTTTCTATAACAATTGAACATATTCTGTTTTTTTACTTAAGTAGTATAAAATATACAGCTGTGATATTTAGAAGTATTTGTTAAATGCTGCATGAATGAGTGGGATCATAAGTGTTATGGGAATTTAGCAAAGCAACAAGAGGTAGTTACATATAACTATTAATATAAATATGTGGTTAATGTTGTATCTGGGAGGATACTTTTCCAAATTTGCTTTGAGGCATCTGTTAAAAGTAGAACGAGAGATATATTTATCTTCCATCATTTATCTGGCCTTCCCAGCACTAGTTAGGAGAAACATGAAACATAATTAAACATATATGTCCTTGCTACTTATCTAGGTACATACTACAGAGAGTTGCCCATGTGAGAAGCTGTTCCATCGCAAATGTGGGAGTCTGCAGTTCAGAGTACAGTTGGCCCTCCATATCCATGGGTTCTGTATCCAAGGGTTCAACCAACTGTCAATCAAAGATAAATTGGAAAAAAAAAAAAATCCAGAAAGTTCCAAAAAGCAAAACTTGAATTTGCTATGCTGGCCACTGTTTACATAGCATTTATGTTGTATTGGGTATTATAAGTAATCTGGAGATGATTTAAAGTATCCCTGAGGGTTTGCATAAGTTATATGCAAATGTTACACTATACAAGGGATTTAAACACTTGTGGATTTTGGTGTCCCTGGGGGTCCTGGCACCAATCTCCTGTGGATACAGAAGGAGGACTATATCTGCCCTGGTAATGTGATCATGGGTCTTGGTGGTTGGGTGAGACTGGCAATGATAGTTCTATTGAAACCTGTTTATTTTGCTGTCTGCTGCTAACGTGTGACCCCTCCTTGGACCTGTGTTTCAGAACAATTTCCTCAGCACCCAAGAAGAGTTTTGTATATTCCACACAATTTATGGGCTTCCCTGGTGGCTCAGATGGTAAAGAATCTGCCTGCAATGCAGGAGACCTGGGTTTGATACCTAGATTGGGAAGATCCCCTGGAGGAGGGCATGGCAGTCCACTCCAGTATTCTTGCCTGGAGAATCCACATGGACAGAGGAACTACAGTCCATGGGGTTGCAAAGAGTCAGACACGACTGAGGGACTAAGCACATTGCACACAAAATTTATACATATTGTAGGTTGGCATCCAAACAGGTAATTGAAATTTGAAGCTTCATCTGAGGCTTTTTGTGAAATGACCCTATACTAAAAGTTTTATAGTATATAGATTTGTCAAAAAATGCCTTGAGTAGCCCCATCTCATTTCACCTCAGGACTCTTCGGCACAGCAAGTGTTTGAAGATTAGAAGCTTTTACACCCCAACCCTCTTAGGGCACTAGTGACAGACTAACTAATACACACATTTTCTCCCTTAACTCCTCAGCAGGATAATTTAGGGTTATTCTTGGATATATTTAACCATATTTTCCTACGCAATCAATTTGTGGGATTTAAACCACATAGTAATCCTTAATAAGGCATTGGTTATTGAACAATCTTGGTTAATGTTTGAATGAGCAAGCTGTTCATGAAAGTGTGATTTCAAGCCTTTTGCAGCTGAACTTTTCCAGCTGAACCACCACGTGTGTAAACTTGGAAGAGCTCAAAGAATTAAACCAGTATATCACCCTGAAGTCATTTATCACCAGTCACAATGATATGTCTCAAACAAACGTATCAGCTACTATCTTTCCATCATTACGTCCTATCTTAGTAAGATATTATCTAAGAGAGTAGTAGGCTTTGTTATACACAAGAACAACTGAGTTAAAAATTATTTCTCCAAATGACTATATTAGTATATCTTTAAAAACAACTGTGTAAAAAAAATATGTAAAGAGACTTACTTTAAAAGTCTACGTCAAAATTACAAAGTGGTTTGTTTTATATTAAGCAAATGATGAATTAAAAAGAAAACTGGTTCTGCTTAAATAATAACACTTTATTGTTTCAAAGTCACCAGTACTTTATAACAGTTTAATATGAATTCATTAAATTTAGTGTTTTATAACAATTTAGAGTAAATAGTTATAATAACAAATTAACATTTTCCTAAGATTTGAAGAAATTTTAATGAGTTTTCATACTCTGAAAATATTTTTCCTGAAACTTGGGGGAAGTTTCCTAAATCACAAAAAGTTGTGATAAAAAGGCTAATACTGGTATGAGGGATAGAATGATAGAAAAGCCATAAAAACCAAGTAAGAATTTTCCTGTGGGTTATTTAAGAAAGACTAAGATCAATATGTTCTTTTTTTTTTCCAGTATATTCTTTAGTTTATGTAATATATGTTTTAGGATTCTGTCAGAGTTGGTGATAAACTTGCCAAGGGTAAAATAATAAAGTATGTACCAGGAAGTATACTGCAACATTGTTAATAAAGACAAAAGGTTGGAAATAACCCAAATGCCTTTCTGTGGGACCAGTTTAATAAATTTATGTGTCCTAGGTTTTTCTCTTTGCAGGGTTATAGAATGAGCTTCAAGGTTTGTTAAGTAGAAAAGCAATTTGCCCAGGTCTGTATCTTTGCTACTGTTTGCATAGGTGGAATATGCAAATATGTGTGTGTATATGCAGAATTACTCAGGGAAGGACACAGAAAGCTGGTGGTAACGGCAGCCTTGTAGCAGTGAAGGGGAGAGCAGTCATGGGAAGGCTTCACTTTTTACTGTGCGTCCTTCCGTGCCTTTTGTATCCATATGCAGATGTTGCCTACAAATAAGTAAATAGTAAAAAAAAAAAAAAAAAAAAAAATTCACCTGTTCCTTTGACGTATCAAGTGAAGGAGGTATTGCTTAAATCCCTGCTTCTGTCTTCCTGTGTCTTGTCACCTACCTATTATCTGGTAGGCTACAGGCTACCACTGCCAAGTCTTTTTTTTTTCTTTTAAACATACATGACATAACTCTAGTCTTTAAGCAAGGAACCCTTTGTACAATGCAAAACACTGTAAATAAGTATTTGCTTTGTTGAAGATTTTTAAGCAGGACCTATCTTTCTGGCATTTTTGTGAGTTCATGATGACGGTAAAAGTACGTAATTTTGGTAGCCTTGTGATCAAGTTAAACCAGTCATGTCCTGCAGAGTTGTTAAACTTTTTATTTGTTCAGATATATTCCTAGTTTGTTGTTTATTTTTAAATTATTGTTAGTGTTCTGTAGACATTTGAACATAATCAAATTGATTTGTGTCTTTTCCTCATGCTTTTTAAACTTAGAAATTAGAAAAATTGTCTGGTCACTTAATACTGTCTCATTTGTACCTGATTTTTATAATTCAGTTTCACATTTTGTTTCATAGAGTAGAAGTTTCACCATGGATTTGTACTGTGATGCTCAGCTTTAGAATTTCCTTGACCCAGTGTGTTACTTTAGCCAGAGACAAGCAGATTCAAGGAATTGGTCACTAACCAAGCTCACAAGGCTGATTTTAAAATTTAAAAGTTAGTCTTCAGGATAGCTAATAGTTAAGGGAATTGCTTGGGAGATATCCTAGTTGATAAACCCATATAAGAATAATAATTTTAGGTCACAGAGTTGCCTGTCACACTTTTAGGACAATGAGAATTGTGTGAATATTTCTATCAAGTTAGGATAGATTACTTTTTCAATTTTAAGGATATTTTAAAGATCAGTGTCATGGATAATTAAGTAGATTGCTACATGTTCCACATAGTGCCAGAAACAGAATAACAAGCTAATTGTTCCCTGTACTTTTTTCATTTTTTTCTCTCTTTTTAAGACGGGATATGTCTTCCAGAAATCTGAATCCCCCAATTTCTAGATCCCATTAGGAATAATCATTAAAGTAGGGAGAGGAGAGAGGATGACCAGACTGTTGGGAGCCTCGAGAGAACAAGTATTCATGGCCAGTACTGGGGTTGCCTCAAGGACCGTCATTTTAGATCATTAATTCACTTTGGAAGGAGTTATATTGCTTGCCATATTCATTGTTAGGTTTAGTTTTCCCAATCTTGTATTTCAGGGAGGAAATAATGCTGGCCATACAGTTGTTGTAGATTCTGTGGAGTATGACTTTCACCTTTTACCCAGTGGAATAATTAACCCGAATGTTACTGCATTCATTGGTAAGTATGTAAACTGAACTTAGGGATTTTCTTCCCCCAGTTGATAATAGTGTTTATTTTTCATTAAACTTATTTAATCTCTAATCAAATGATTTATTGATTGCTTATTAATCCTGACAATGGTACCTCCTGGAGTATACCTGACTTTGACTGTTTAACACATCTTTTAGCCCTAATACTTTTTGGAATGATTACTTTGCATTTATTTCTTATTGGCATTCTTAACTGTGTAGCAAAGTGTTGGATCATCAAATCAGGTTTCCAAGCACTATGAAGCATAGTAAGAAAAGCGAGAAGTCTATGTTTCATGGATGGATTCTGAATGCTTTTAACATAAGATGCAATCTGACATTTTCTCTTCTAGTCTTTTATCTTTAAAAATGCTAATCACAATCCAGTAACTTGATTTTATGGCCACTGATTGGTTTGAGTTCCCAAGTTGAAACACTGTGATCTGGTTCAGTTTGCCTAAAACTATATAACTGGTTCCTTTCAAAATAACAGTTTCACTTCATTTCAAAGAAATTTCAAAGTTTATTGAGTGTAGTTTTAAGTGTTTTATATTATGTGTATTATGTTCTACTGTGTATTTACATTTTACTACTATTTAAGACTTGGAGTCATTTCTGTGGTAACTCTCTGGTAAATTAGAATGTTCTACTAATCAAAGTGTATCACTCTTTTACTATTCTAGATAAGGGTTATTGTAAATGTCTTTGTTTAAATATCATTATGTATTACAAATATAGATGTTCAAAGTTGGGATTTGTTTATTTGTGTGTATGTGTTTTTTTTTTTTTTAAGGAAATGGTGTGGTGATTCATCTACCTGGATTGTTTGAGGAAGCAGAAAAAAATGTTCAAAAAGGAAAAGGTATGAAAGAATGAGTCTGCTTTGTCTGGTAACCAGCTATTTGTGGTGTTTTTTTTTTTTTTTTGGAAGAGTGGGTAAAGTTTTAAAGGGACTCTCATTCCAGAAAAAAACTTCACATTTTTATCTTCTACTTTAAAATTGCAGGTTATTGTAGGACATAATTTTTATGTCATAATTTTTATTTATTTTAATTTTTATTAAATTTTATTCATTATAATCAGTGTTCTAAACAAAAGACAAGCATAGCAAGTTCATTGTGTAAGTCTTGATTTTTTTACACATTGGTTGTCTGCAAACCTTATCTTTAGGTAGCTAGAATTACTATATGTTGGTGGCAGGACTCTAGGAAGTTCCCAAGCTCATCTTGTCACTTGTGCTTGCTAGCATCCTCTTCTGCACAAACCAAAATTAGCTTAAGGCAGTTTCAGGAAGCCACTGTAGCCCATTTTGTACACCATTAGCCTCATTTCCTAGAGGATCTGGAAGTCCCTTGGTTACCACAACCCAGGACAAAATAGGGTTGTTTAGATCCCTCCCTCCAAGTGAAGGAGACACTTCTTTGCAGTGTATCCACTTCCAGGTTTAAAAAATAACTTGATTTCCTGCCTTCTCTAATCTTTTCTGGAGTTTTGGAAGTCTATTTACATTCAATTTGGCTGCCTTTCTAGGGTTTGAGGGGACTGTGACAATACAAATAAAACATAATTGAGAAAAATCATTAGTAATTTGAGTAATAATGAGTAATTTCCCCTTAACTCATATTTAATTTACTAAGTCCTATTAAATTTTTAAAGTTTATCTTTCATGCATAAAAATAGCAGTCCATCCATCCTTAAGTGTTCCTGACAACTAAATCTGACTTAAGAGAATCCTGTCTTGCTTCTGTCTCTAGTCTTCGCTGAAATGTTACCTGTTTGTTGTGTCTGCTTTCTTTAATTGGTCAGGTTGAGGTTCCCATGCTACTCTCCATTGTTCTTCATCCCCCTTACAGTTTTGCCCTACTCTTTTTCCTTCTGCCCTACCTAACCTAGCTGACTCCACCTTGCTGAATTTCTTTGTAATATTTACTTTATAATAATGCCTAAGCTAACTTTAGAATACATATGTGTTTACATGTCAACAACTATGGGGGGGGCTTAATGTCATCTTTATAAGGAATATTTTTAAGACAAATCTTTGAATATTGTCAAAAGTAATTTTTTAATATTCAAGTACTAATTTTGAAAATTAGTATCTGGTGGCTTATCCTTAGAATACATATAACCCAAGGTTCTGTCTTTAAAGAAAAATATTTAAATTCATTTATTTATTCATTCAACAGTGATTTTCTTTGAACATTGGATGCCAGACCCAGTGCTATGAAAACTCATGACCTCTACTCTCAAGCATTCCCACTTAAATGGGAAGATACATAGATCTTCTTATAATTCAGTGTGATAAGTGCAGTAATTGATAGTACTTTGGAAGAATAGTGAGAGCATTTTATTATTTTGTTTAATCACATTTTTTGTAATTGTCTTGGGAAAGGGCACCATTCCCAAAATTAATTCCCTCTTCTCAAAATTCTCCCCATGCTCTGCTCCTCACTCCCCACTGCTGACAAAATAATATTTTGTACCATTTGTGTTTTTGGATGCTTAAAAGTATTTTATGTGGCTATGGCTGGCTTGAATTTGGAGCAGCTTAGAGCAAAACATTTAGAAAGATAGAATTTGTGAATGAGTTTATATAATGATAGATGAGAAAGTTCTTGTTAAACATATTTCCTATGCAGAAGAAAAGATACTAAAATGATTACTTCAGTGAAAAACACTTTTAAACATTGTATTTCTAAGGAAATTAAGATTTAAAAATTATTATACAAATGTTCAATTAAGCATGTCTATTCTTCCTTTCCTTCTAGGTCTGGAAGGCTGGGAGAAAAGGCTTATCATATCTGACAGAGCTCATATTGGTAAGGGGGATATGGTGCATTTATATATAACCATGTTTTTATCAGAAACATATGAAAGTGTTTAATAGATGATTTGATCTTTAATTTTATTGAAAACTAAGTAGGATGAATTGTTAACAATTGAGTTCAAGTACATGAAATATTATTAATTTTTTTCTTCTGTTTCTGATAAGGACTAGGTTAAGATTACCTATTTCTAAAGAATTAGCCAATCAAATGAATAAGCAGTGTTTCAAGAGGCTTTGCTACTTCTCTTTGAAAATAAGCCATGTTAAAATACAAAGAGCATTTATTTGCACATATTATTAACCTATTTATATCTTTATATTTATGGCTCGTTTATTGTCAACAAGTATATTGGGACCTTGCTTTTTATTCATTGTGATAATGTTCCTTTTAATTGGAGTATTTAAACTATTTACTTTTAGTATAGTTAATTAGTGGTATGGTTGAATTTATATTTACTCTTTGTTTTCTATTTGTTCTTTGTCTTTTTTCTTCTTTCCTGATTTCTCTGGGATATGATTTTTTTTAATATTATCTCCACTATTAGCTTATGAGGAAGAGAAGAGGGAGATGATCAACATAACCCCCAAATTTCTAGAGTCTAAAACATGCAGAGAATGTCTTAGTAAATTGAGCTTTATAGAATTGTAGGGTAGGGTATTCCAAAATTACTGTCTTAAGGGCTCATTTGTAAAAATATGATAGATTGCAATAAATAGGAATGAATGATCAGGTATATTTTCATAATAATATACCAGTTAGGATTGTATTTGTCATAAAGAAGCTAGGCTGAAGGGATTTGTAACTTAAGTAATTTAAAACAAAATACATTTTGCTTTCCTACATTACTTTTGATTCATTAACAGCTGATTTTGTTTTTTCTCCCTCAGTATTTGATTTTCATCAAGCAGCTGATGGTATCCAGGAACAACAGAGACAAGAACAAGCAGGAAAAAAGTATGTTGTGTTTTTTGTGGGTTTTTGTGGGTGGATGTGTGTGTGCAGTTTTAAGCATATCTAGTGTTTTTTTGTTTCAATTCTAGGCCAGAAGTTTAAGAAAAATAGCTATTAGACTATCCTGTTTAGATTTCAGAGAAAATCAGTAAGATCATGAAAATAAACATAAAGAAAATAGCATAAACAGAAAACACTCATAGTAACTTAATTCTTTGTGGTCAACTGACCTTAAGAACTGGATCTTTCTTTTCTAACTCAGAGCTTGTTTTGATCTATTTTTAAGTTTGGGTACCACAAAAAAGGGCATTGGCCCAGTTTATTCTTCCAAAGCTGCTCGGAGTGGACTCAGGATGTGCGATCTTGTTTCTGACTTTGATGGCTTCTCTGAGAGGTAACTATCTTGTATTTTGAAATGGAAAGAGCAAATGGATTTTTAGAATTTTTAAAACTCAATGTGCAAATTGATAAAAATCTGTATTCTAGTTGATTCGTGGTGGTTGGCTTTTTCATTTCTTATGAAATACTAAAGTTATTTTGTATTACATTTGAATTGGTCCTTAATTTGAGATTAACTTCATGAAAATAACATGATGTCGATATCATATGAGTACCCCCAGAAAGACAAAGCCAAAATTATATTTAAGGATTGGGATTTAGAATGCTTTACTGAGATATAGACATGTTTCTGGGGGGATGTGACAGTGCTATGGTGGGGTCTCCATATCCTAGGGTCTTGATCCTCAGATTTTCAAGTTCAAAGACACTATTGTGTCCTTTCACCTAGAAATAATTAGGTTATCAGATACTTGTGAAATAACGTGTATCAAGCTCAGCTTGAAAAATAAGAATGCCACCTTGACATTTAATCACTGTAGATGGGAAACCTAATAATCATCAGAAAACTATATGGTGACTCAGTGATGAGTTAGTTGGTTTCATCTAATAAGAGCATCAAAGATCACTTGCTGTATCCGTTTCCAGTCAGCAGTTTGTCTGTCTGCATTGTCAGGGCACCTCTAGTGAGAATATTGGAGACCAGTTGCTAATGTCTGTCGCTGACTCTCCTAAAAGCATGATTTTAAACCATTCCCTTTTATCTTTCACAGAGAATAATATAATTAATTCAGATTTAAGTCTTGCAGTTACAGATTTGAGTCATTCCTTGCTCCTCCTGCCCCTCACACACATCACCTTAATTATATTGTTGATATTCCTATCAGTAAAAAATATTTTGAATGTATCATTTATTCATATGACTGACCTTAATTAGATTCTGTTTCTCAGAGTGTAACTTCATTTTGGGGATCGTTATTAAGACCACTTAACTCTAGAAATCATTTGAATAGAATGAAATTATTCAGAATATTTTAAAACAGAGCTAAGGTCTTGATTTATCTGTTTTTTCTCAGGTTCAAAGTTCTGGCTAACCAGTACAAATCTATATACCCTACTTTGGAAATAGACATTGAAGGTGAATTACAAAAACTCAAGGTAATGCTTTCTGACATTTATAATATTCTTCTTAAAACTTGTTTGCCAAAATAGCATCTAGATCTTTCATTCATTCAGTCTTGTATTAGGAACTGAAAATACAAGATTGAAGAACATGTGGTTAATAAGTGCCACACAGATATGTGTAAAGTATTATAGGTAAGAACTAGTAAAGTGAGTTTGTATTTTTAAGTCTAAAAGTATACAGGCCTAAAAGGACGTGGCATGTTTGAGTAACTTTACATGATGTGGCTTTAACAAAACATCCAGTGGGGACCAGGGAGCAAGAATAAAGTACTTGAAAAGGAGCCTGACAGGCTACAGTGAATGAGGTCACAAAAAGTTAGACAAGTAGGAACTAAATCACAAGTCTTGTGTTGATCTTATATGTAGTAATAGGAAGGTTAGCTACTCAATAATTTTGAGCAGAAAAAAAGGACTAACTTTGTATTATATAAAAATCACTCATAAGCATTTGGAGGATAGATCAACTAAGGGACAAGTGAGAGATGATAACTTTTAAAGCTAACCAGCACATTTAGGACTGATACCCCAAAGGGTCAGTTTCTTTAGCACTGTGCTCTTTAGAGACAGAAGGTGATTGACCAAAAGTTAGGACCACAGTTGGTGCCTAAGTTAGTCAGTAATCAAGTTGCCTATCCTTTCCACCCTTCCATTCCTCCAAAATCTTTGGAGTTTCCAGCTGCTTCTTTTGTGTCTGACTATTACTCTTTCTTTCCTGTGAATAAGTATGACATCAGCTCCAGAACTGAATAGGAATTTACATACCTTATATGTCATTTTAGAATTGTAGCAGACCTTAGGTCTGCCTACTCACTGAATTTCTTTTGAAAAAGTGACCTTCAAGGGACAGTGTGAATGTTAGTTACTTGGATTTCAGCATATTGATTGTTGCTTAGAATGGACTGCCACTTTGTTTTCATTCTGTCATGCAACAAGTATTTTAAATTTATTAGTAGCAACTTAAAAATATTTACATGCTAATAAAAGGTGTATCTTTTCAATTCTATTTTATGCATATTCCATATAAGTGTAAAGTAGATGAATAATATTGACCAGAATTAGGTAAGAAGATTTTTAATAGGTGATGAACAGTATTCCCCCATTATCCTTGGTTTTGCTTTTTGTGGTTTCAGTTTCCTATGGTCAGCTGCGAAACAACTCTCAAGTTTTAAACTTGAGACTTTCTGAGTAGTGTGATGAAACCTCTTGCTGTCCTGCTCCATCCTGCCCAAGACATCAGTCATCCCTTTGTCCAGTGCGTCCTGCCCGTTAGTCGCTCACTGGCCATTTCACTTGCCAGATTGACTGTCCTGGTATCACAGTGCTTATATTCAAGTGACCCTTTTAACTTACTGATGGCCCCAAGGTACAAGAGCAGTGATGCTGGCAATTTGGATACACCAAAGAGAAACCATACAGTGAAAGTTCTTGACTTAATAAGGAAAGAGAAAAATATGCTGTGGTTGCTAAGGTCTACAGTAAGAATAAGTCTTCTATCCATGAAATTGTAAAGAAGGAAAAAGAAATTTGTGCTAGTTTTGCTGTTGCAAAAGTGTAACAGTGTGTTACATAATTTTTATTATAGTATAACGTCATAAGTGTTCTATTTAATTATTGGCTATTGTTGTTCATCTCTTGCTGTGCCTCATTTAAAAATTAAATATTATCATAGGTATGTATGGATAGTAGAAAACACAGTGTAGGTGGAGTTTGGTAATGTCTGTGATTTTAGGCATCCCCTGGGGGTCTTGGAACATATTCCCCTAGGCTATGTGGGGGATACTGCTGTATGTTGAACCGGGACTTTAAGGAACGTGATGAATGGTACAGTCATTTCAGGCATTAAAAAAAAAGGACTAAAACAGGAAGCAGCATGAGACTGGGGACTCGAGCCAGAGGGGGATTATATGTCCATCAGTACATATAACATACTCAGTGAGTCATGAGTGGATCTTGGAATTTCCATACTGGTCTGGCTAAACATTTAAACATGGTTGAAACTAGATTTTATTGCAGTTATACTATAGGCCTTGGGGGAACCCTTGTTTATATTTTTAATTGAATTTCTAGAATTAAGCAGTATTATTAATACTTTAAACATGTTTTGAGAAAGTTTTATCATGTTTATGTGAGTTAGTATTTGATATTACTAGTAATACTGCTAAGGTATTTTACTGTAATGGAATACAGTGGGAAAAGAATATTAGTAATCAATTATTGACGCTTGCTTGGCAATGTCACTGGTGGCCTTCACAACATTTTGAGAAAGACTTTAATGCACTTATGGTTATATGGACTCTAAGTGCTGCTTTTTTAATACCTACAAAATATAAAAGCACAATATTCAGTTCTTTTTATTTTCCTAAAAACTGGTATATGAAGTATGAGTACTGGGCAGTTCAGAAGATTGTTATCATTATTTGCAGTGAGGTTGAAGTAGAACCTTTGAATTTCATTGTATCTCTACTTCTCTTCAAATAGTGTCTCTTTTCTGGTTCTGGAGAATCAGCATGAGAGACCAAAGCCATGCCAAATATTGCAATAGGGTGAGCATTGTCACCAATCCCTTTCTCCTTTCCAGTTGTCAGTTTTCACTGTCAAAAGTTGGGTAATTTTTACTCAGATAGTTTACATTGTAAATTTATTAGTATACATCGAACTTGGTTTTTGTCTTTGTATATAGGGTTATATGGAAAGGATTAAACCAATGGTGAGAGATGGAGTCTATTTCCTGTATGAAGCTCTCCATGGACCACCAAAGAAAATCTTGGTAGAAGGTGCAAATGCAGCACTACTAGATATTGATTTTGGTAAGTGAGATACAACCCACGGGGGGCATAACTGAGCCCTAAATTGCTTAAGATATGCATAATTAATGTTAGCATTAAAGGATTTTAGAACAAGGCTTTTTTGCTTGTATATTCAGGAATGATGCAAGTTTGTCATCTTATCCTAACCCTTTTTTTAAAAAAGGAATATTTTATGTTTTGCAGTTCATTAGAAAAATGAAATCACTCTTTGGGTCAATGGGATTTTTGTTGCTTGGTTTATAGCAATTCCAGACTATATTTCCTTGGAACTGAAAGATGATTAGATGAATTCTGTGAAAGAACCTATAATTCAACCTTTTAAAAACTATCAAGAGCTAATAGTATACATTGTTACTGAGCATACACATCCTAAGATCTATGGAAGTCTGTTTAATTAGTTAATTAGAGTTCCCTGGATGAGAGATTCTGAGTTTAAAAATTTAATGCTTATCATCTTCAAACTTTGTTGACCTTTCAAGCTAAAGATGATCTCTCAGTATAAGACTGATTGTTCTCAGCTGTTACTAACATTTCATTGACTTTTGACTCCAAGTAAGCCAATTCAGGTGTATTTCTATACAGTAGGTACATATTTTTGATACCATAATATGCCTGTCCAATCTGGAAAGAAAGCAGTGTCTAATTAGCATAGGGGATAGTTCAAGAATGAAGAGGATCTTGGGGTCAGAGTTGGAGGGGATAGGAAGTACACCTTTGCTTACTCTTGTCATTTCTGGGGTTTATTCCCTGAAGAGAGATCAAAAGGTCATAGAATGTGTAATACCACAGAATTCTTAGTGTACTCTTGTCACTCCAGGCTGCTGGGGTATCCGTATCAAGGGAGTAAAATAACTTTACTCCTGTTTTAAATTAACAGGAAAGTATAAAATATAAATCTACATAGTAGGATAACACCAGAGTTTTGGCATTAAATTAGGTGAGAACCTACTGGACAGAACCGAGTAACTGCATGTACTCAAGGAGCATCTGTAGTATAGCACTGCAGCTAAAGCATAACCACCTATGTTTTTATCTCTGCAGACAAAAAGAATCAGGAATAAAACATCGAGGCTTTGAAAGGGTGGTTCCATAAGTCTGTCAAATACCTAGAATATACTCAAATGCAGAACTTTAAAAAATAGCGTCTATCATTTGTGTATATTTTACTGTTTGTTTCTGTTTTTAGGAACTTATCCTTTTGTGACCTCTTCAAACTGTACAGTTGGAGGTGTGTGTACTGGTTTGGGTATGCCCCCTCAAAACGTTGGAGAAGTGTATGGAGTTGTGAAAGCTTATACAACTAGAGTTGGTATTGGTGCCTTTCCTACAGAACAAGACAATGTAAGCCTGTTTCTCAGTAAATCTGATTCAAAAGTTTGAAAATGAAAAATCATGCCTTTTTCTTAATGAATTATTGTCTTTTATGCATTTCACTTAATTTGCAAGATTAATCAGTGCAACTTTAAAGAAAATTACATATACCTTTATTGTTAGTGGTAATAGATTGGCAACAAAAGGAGAGAGATTAGTGGGCACTTAAAGGTAACTGTAATTGCAGGCAAGTGAAGGTGGGTTACGAAGGGGATTAAGATAGTAGAGGAGGGAGAATTTAAAAATAACAGGTATCTTTCACCAAGAGCTTATTAGGAGTCAAGGTTGAGGAAAGTGACCTCCAGACATTGTCTAATCATAGCCCACTCTTTACTTTGTGGTGACCTCAGGCCAGCCACTGTTTAATTGCTGTAAACTTAGAAGCTCTTTTTATCCTCACAACAACTCTGGGAGCTGGGTGCTGTTACCATCCCTATTCTACATATGGGGAAACTGAGGCCTGGAGAACTGAAGTAACTGCCTCAGGCCACACAGATAGACAAGGCTAAAATTCAAACCTGATAAAGCAGGATTTTAGTTGTAATTCCGTCAGAATATGTGTGATAATGAAATGATGGCTTTAATCAGAAAGGTGTAAATTAAGGAATAGATAGATGATAGATGGGAAAATTAGGTTGTAGGGAGTGGCTGTAGCTTAGAACTTTGAGCATTGTTTTGAACCTTAATTTTCTTCGAAAGGACATTGTGGTAGCAACTAGTAGATGGGAATTTGCCTTATGGTTTTCAGGAAAATCATCAAACTACAGTTCTTAGAACAAATTGGCCTAACTTATCTATTTTAGTAAATATTTATTAGCAGCTTAGTTTTTAATATGCAATATTTATAATTTTTATGTTAATCCAAATTTTTAGAAGTTATCTATATAATGTAAAAAAAGAAAGGTTGGTCTTAAAATAGTGGTTAAAAAATAAAGTCAAAAGTGGATGTATTTCAAATAGTGCCTCCTTCACATAAAATCTATCTCTGAAATTGTTCCTTCCAACTTATTTTTTCTGAAAGACGTTTATCTCTAAGAAACTTTATGCCTTGTTATATGATCTACTAGATTTAGAGTGCTGGTATTCTAATCCTAAAGTTTTATTTTCTGTTCTTTAGGAAATTGGAGAATTATTACAAACAAGGGGTAGAGAGTTTGGTGTAACGACAGGAAGGAAAAGAAGATGTGGCTGGTTGGACCTTGTTTTGCTCAAATATGCTCATATGATTAATGGATTTACCGCGTGAGTATTCTTAGAAACACTTATTTCATAAATGACAATTCATGACCACAGGTTAAATTTTGTGGAGTGCAAACTTGAGGTAGTGCACTAATACAAAAATTTCACTCTTTAGATTCCAAATGAAATTGCAGTTCAGAAGTAGACCAAAGTACAGGGGAGGGGTGCATCAGGAGAAAGACCCTAGTTTTTCTCCCTAGACACCCAAGGTTGGGAGAGAAAATCGTGATACTCTTACATGCATATAAGTTTAGAGGGAAGTAAGACAGGCAGGTAGAAAGGTGAGTAGGTAGACAGATGGAGCAACATAGAGTATGTATATCAGAGGGGAGGCAATGTAACTGATTTAATGGATAGGCTTGATTGACATCTGACTTCTGGATTCAAATATCAGATCCATACATTATGCTATGTGACTGTGGGTAAGTTAATCTTTCTGTGCCTTTTTCATCATCTTTAAAATCTAAATAATAGTACTGTCTACATCACAGGGGTATTTTGAAATCTAGACGAGAGTATATAGCATGCTGCCTGGCACACTAAAAATGCCCAGTAAAAGTTGCTCTTAATACTGATGTTTACACATAATAAATTAAAAATGTATTCATATTTGTGTTATTCAGGCTTAACTTTTAGCAAATATTAGAGTAAAGGATAAAAAATAATCTGTAGGCAAGAATCTCAGACCTAGTGTTTTATCTCATTTCTATAGATTTTCCTAGAAAACTGTTTTCCAGTCAATTTATTGGGAGAATTTGATGTGTTATGAAGAGATCCTCCCTCTCCTTTGACAATTTCTGACCAGAAGGGTAATGTTAAAGGAGAGTGAAGAAATGAGGATTGATCGCATATGTGTATATATCGTACAGGTATCTTGTCATTCACGTGGAACAGTCAGTTTTGCTGTGTCAGCCACAGAATGCATCCTTTGCTCCAGGCAGCCCTATCTGGATATGTATTAGTTGATCCTGAGAAACTAAGCGAGAGGATGTGGATCTATCAATCAGTGAAGATCTGTTACAGTTATAAGAAAAGTGACTCACTAGTAGATCAGTTAAGTCATTGTTTTTAATAGAGGAAAATATATCCATGTATTGCCCTGTAGTGTTTTATGTGTGGTGTGCTTTAAAATATAATTCTAACCAGTTTTCAGAATTGCTTTGGAACTTTTAGCTTTGTATGAATTCTCCTTTACTTCTTCATCAAGTTGTTAACATCTCCTTTTCTTCCAAAATTAGGTTGGCACTTACCAAATTGGATATTTTGGACATGTTTACAGAAATCAAAGTTGGAGTTGCATACAAGTTAGATGGTGAAATTATACCTCATTTTCCAGGTATTCTTTTTTAGGCTGTGTATAAAGAGTATTATTAGGTGTATGTATCAGAGCAATTCATAAAACTCTTTTGTATAATTTTATGACATACAGCCACAGACTTGAAATGCCCTTTGGGAACAGTGCAAGTATACTCACAGCATTTGTTTCATGTTGCTGTGGATTTGGGTGCTGTGTCATGACAAGCTTGTGTTCACACCTGAAACGGGAAAGAAGAGACGGTACCACTGGGCCCAGTTACGCTGCTCCTGAATCTTATCTTCCCTACTCTGAAAGTAACCTCTCTGTAGGCATTCCTTGAGAAATGTGAGATAGGACAAAAGAGCCCTGCTTGTCAGGGTACGCAGGCTCTTAATACATTAACCCACTGTGTCCTTCAAGCTATAGGAATGATTTTTTTCTAACCTATGTGTCTAAAGTAGATGGATGTAAAGAGATTTCCTATTAGAGCCAGTGGGTTTCTTCAGGCATATCTTTAGTTATATGAGTTCTTCAGTTACCCAGAAAGTTCCAAAAATGTTTCCATTTTCCAGAAATAGAAACTGTTAAATTGTTTAGTCATTCTGGAAGACTAAGAATATGTCAAATGAAGGAATATTGACTAGCTTAATGGAACTTGGTAGACTGGTAGGTTTTTGACCAGTCCTTGGGAATTGAGAACTGCGAGTTCTTAGAAGCATGTTTAAAGTCATTATTTGTTAGCTGACATCTGGGCCATCTCCAGTTTGATTTCTTCTGACTATTCTTTTCCTTGATTGTGGATCACTGTGTCTGTGTCTCATGACTTTTGGTTGAATATTGTACATTGTGCATAATATGTTGTAGAGACTTGGATTCTGTTATCTTACTCTGAAGAGTATTGGTTCTTGTTTTAGGGGACAGTTGAATTACTGTCTTGTCATCCTGAACCTCGTATAGCTTGGTTTTTTTATACTTTGTTCGTATAGTATATGGAGAGTACAAGGTGTTTCCCAAATCTCTCTAACCTAGTGTGAGACAGTCTCCAAATTATCTCTGTGGGTCTTGGCAGAACTTAGTTTTAGGCTTTGTTGAAGGGTGAATGGGGGTTGGTGGGGAGCGGGCAGAGTGAGGGAGAGTCTGTAGTAGATTTCAAGCTAAAGTTTGGTTTTTACCTTTAGTGAACAACCTTTCTGTTGTCTCAGCTGGATGCCAGGAGAGTTAACAAGGTATAAAGAGATCTTTCCAACCTGGCAGTGCTGGAGCTCCAATGTACCCTGTCCCTTCCCTTTCACCAGCACTGCTTGACCTCTAGAATCTTTGTCCCACTCAGCTATGTGACAGCTGCTATCTGATAAGCCTCCCGTGGGACCATGTGTGTATGGTTGAGCTTTAGCCATGGTACCTTCACACCCATTTCTGGGGGAGGAATACCCTCTCTATAGCTCTCTCCTCTCAGGTGCTTGCCCTTGATGATTCTAGCTGCTTCAGCTTTCCTGAAATCTGATATCTATGTTCTCAGGTCAGTGGGACCCCCATTCCCTACTGACTCCAGTGTCCTGACTTTCCTTGATCAAGAAATTGCCCCTGGCAGAGAGTTAAGTAGTTTCAGGAATTGCTTGAGTTTTCTTCCTCTCAGAGACCACAGTTTGTATTACCTATTGACCACTGCCTGGAAACAGTTGTCATGTATTTCGTCCAGTTTTAGTTATTTATGCTAGAAAACAGAGAAGGCAGTGGCAACCCACTCCAGTACTCTTGCCTGGAAAATCCCATGGACGGAGGATCCTGGTGGGCTGCAGTCCATGGGGTCACTGCAAGTTGGACATGACTAAGCGACTTCACTTTCACTTTTCACTTTCATGCATTGGAGAAGGCAATGGCAACCCACTCCAGTGTTCTTTCTTGGAGAATCCCAGGGACGGGGGAGCCTGGTGGGCTGCCGTCTATGGGGTCGCACAGAGTTGGACACGATTGAAGCGACTTAGCAGCAGCAGCATGCTATATGCTAGAAAAGTTCATCTAGAACCATATGCTCCATCATGACTGAAAGGAGAAGCCTCCCTGAGTCTCTTGATTCTCTGTGGTCTGTCACAAGCAGTGTGACTTAGTGTGGTTCATCACTTTCTCTAAGTGTCCACAAACATTCCTAACATGATACATTTTCATTGTGCCATGGATCATAGGAGAGAACTCTCGTATCCATATATTCTCTTATTAAACTTTTTATTCCACCACTTGCAGAATCCTTTCATCCTGTACCTTTAGGATCCAGTTCTGTACATACTCCTTTTGCTCCTACTGGTAAATATTGACTCAGTCCTACAGATCCTTCAGAATATATTTCCTCTCCTCCTTTAGCAGGCCCTGTGACTCCTTGGCCAACTTACGTTTGCATGTCAGGAAGGAGGCCCTGAGAGGCTTCTGCATCATCCTCAAGCCAAGGGAAGCCTCAGCCGTTCTGCAGGCCATCAGCGAATCTATAGAAAGATTCAGCCAGATGTCTCAAAAGTCTCAGGGTTCCAGTTTTTCTCAAACAGGATCTGGCCTTGTAGCAGATTTGCTGGATTTGAGCGTTCAGCTTTCTCTGGAGCTCTGCCATCTGTATGATTGAGTCCTAAGCCTGATCCTCAGCTCTTCCTGCTCTTCGCTGTAGGAGATGAGATTCTCTCTGGGTGTTTTCATTACCCTTTCATTGTCTTTGTCCAGTTCATGAACAGTGTCCATCTAGAGCCGTTCAATCCCAGTTTCCCTTCTGCTCATTGCCAGTGCTTTGCTTCCCACCACAGCATCCCAGTTCACCTCCCGTGGACAGTTGTACTACTAGAACATGCCAAAGACTGGACTCTCTCTATCACTAGCAATTGTCCTCATTGCCAGCCAGCTGGCCAGTGATCCAGCTTCAAGATCCCATTCTAGAGCCTTCTTCCTCAAGGCCACTCCTGGCACAGTTGTCTTACTTTTGGTTCCCTGCGAAACAGACTATGATACAGAGATGTACGTGTAGGTAGTTTGTTTGCAAGTGCTCTGAGCAACAATGTCTGTAACGAGGGGGAGAGAAGAAGTAGGATTAAGCAGAAGTTGAACTGCCAAGAAGTTCCATGAAAAACCCTCAGTTGGTCCCATGGGGAACTCTGGGACTAGACTAGTCCTCCAGACTAGTCCCAAGTTAAGGTAAACAGGCAGGTCCTTCATATCCCCATTTTGATTCGTCAGTATGGGCTGCTCCAGGGAGACAGCTGAGGAGATTCTGAACTGTGCGTTCTCAGCAGGCAGTACTCCGGTAGCTGGGGAATTAGCGTGTGAGTCCTGAAGAGGGAAGTCTGGACAGTGTACCAGAGCATCCACCATACTACCTCCAGTCAAGGACACTATATTCTTGTTTTAGTACGTTTTTGGCTTCTATTAGGGAATATGGAGAAACTGGTTAGGTGAGATAATGAAGAAATTTTCCTCCTAAGTCTTTGTATACAGTCACAAAAACAATAGAGGATTTCCCACGTGAGAGCATGTATGCAAGCCTTCTTTCTGTGACATTGCTGCCATTATACAGATCCATAGCCCCCAGTCCATAGTATGGAAGTCTAAAAAGCTCTGAAAACTGAAAGTTGTTAAGTTTGGCACCAAAACTCATTTGACAGGAAAACCTGACTTGAACTGATGTTAGAATTAATAATACTACCCACTTAGAGTGAATAATCCTATTGCTGCAAAAATGTTTGATTATGAAATACTAGATGTTATACTTTTCTACCTCCCTAAATTCTGAATAATTATAAATTTCAAAACATTACCTGGCTCCAGTGTAAGAGATTGTGAACCTATGATGTATTAAAAACTCATTTGACAATAGGCAGTGTACACCATGGGCATATATATTTATTCTTTAACTTTCAGCAAACCAAGAAGTCTTAAATAAAGTTGAAGTTCAGTATAAGACTCTCCCAGGATGGAACACAGACATATCAAATGCAAGGACTTTTAAGGAACTACCTATTAATGCACAAAACTATGTTCGATTTATTGAAGATGAACTTCAAATTCCAGGTAAATATACTTTATGAACAACTATTTTTTCTACTTTTGATTTCAGCTATCTTTGAAATAGGATAAAAAACAGATTATTTCTCTGTAGAGTGCTTATGATTTGCACAGATGCCCAGGAAAAAATAAAATATCTTTCTCTAATCCTTCACATGCCTCAAGACAATATATTACCTCTCACCCTTTTTGATCCTGTTTTTAATTCTGTTAGTCTTTTTTTTTTTTTTCTTTTTGCCCTATGACATTCATTCTTATTCCTTTCTCCCTCTTAATAATAAATCCTTGTGTCTTTACCACCATCAAAACTGGTTTGTCATTTTTTTTCCACTTGAGGTTAAGCTACCCTTGAGAGTTGATGAAGTTTCTTGACTAGATATTAGGAAATAATAGATGCAGAAAATAGGAAATCCAACTTGAAAAAAATGAAAGAATAAAGAGTAAAACTTCTTTATTTAAAAAAAAAAAGTAAGCTGGCCAAAGAGTGAGACATAGCTAAATTATGGCTATGAACTAGTTATGTGAAATCTCTCTTTTAAAACATTGCTTTTTCCCCTTTGGTGCTGTTGGAGATTTCAGAGACAAAAGGTAGAGTGGAAAATATCCTCTGTATAAAATCTATTATGCACTTAACCTGATTTTATATTGTTGATTATATTTGTGGTTCATCTCCAAACATGAATCTTGTTTTCCATATTGCTATCTGTGTCTCCCAGCTTGATATTAAATCTTATAAGCATGTTTGCTCATTGTACTTACTCAACGTCTTTTGAAATATAAAAAGCAGTTAGTTTAACAATGACATCTGTAAAATGCCATAAAGGTTTGCCCATGTAGTGCGAATGAGGAGAGATTCCCCTAGACTGGTACAGTAGCCAGATTCTCAGGCTGTGCAAGTTAAAACAGTATTCTCTTCCAGATATTTCTAGTTTTTGTGAGATATGGAAGTTACAGTGTCACTTCAGTGTCTTCTTACTGTCATCCATTTATTAAAGATGCCTGTCTTTTCTAGTTAATTAGGAATTTGATTAAAGGTTTTTAGGTCGCTAATGGTTTGGGCCAGTATTTTACTAATCACTAGGAACTGAACAGTTGTAAATATTGTACAGTTAAAACAGGAAAATTTTAAGGCATACTACCCTGTCCTGGATGTTGACTGCACATTCTGTTTAGAAATTGGCATAATCTGCTAATAGAGGGAAAAGATAGCAAAAGACATGGGGGGAAAGTTAAATGGTGACGCTGAGAAAAGTGGGGGATCTGTTAATCCCAAAGATTGAACATTATACATGGATTAATACTATTCTTATACTTTTTCTCCCTCCCAGTTAAATGGATTGGTGTAGGTAAATCCAGAGAATCTATGATTCAGCTCTTTTAAGGATTTCCAGTGATGCAAGAAACACTCCTGGAGAGGCGGGGAAAGGACTTTCTTAAATATGTCATTTATGATCTACAAATTCCAAGAATAAAGACATTGAAGTGAGTGTTAAGCCCTACAGTTGTTTCCAGTCTTTTGAGATGGATGGCTGGTGTGGAGATACACTTTGGCATTTTCCAGTGTCAGCTTTCTTAGCTGGCATAATTGCCGAATCATTTGTTGCTCCTGCTGCTCATGGTGCCATGTTTTCTTTGAATGTTTAGTAATAATATAATCAATGTTGTTTGAAATCTAAAATAGAATTACTTTCAGTGTAGTTTTTCTTCATTATTGTTGTTGTGTGTTCATAGGTTTTACCTCTATTGAATGGTAAGAACAATTAATGCAGTTTTGCACAAATATTTTTACATTCTGATCATTCATTTCTGTCACTGTAACCTTTGTTGTTCGAGAGAAAATGATAAGAGAGGAGTCCTGTAAATTTTTGTAATGCTATAAATTCTGTTTAAATTGTGAACTGTTTATTTTCTGCTGAGACCATTGCAAATTTGAGCTTTGGTGATGGGAGGGGATTATATTCATGAGTCCTCTAATTTGTACAGAACACAAAGCTTATTTCTCTTGTGTAAATTATTTAACATATTGAACATTTAGCTAAATGTTCAAAGAAAGAAAAAAGTGTTCCCTAAAATAACAATTGTATTGTTAGAAAACTTAGTCATTAAAAGATCTGTTGTGATATTTGGTGGATATTTTTCTTTAATTTCAGACATTAATTCTGAAATGTATAGCTTTCTTACCATTATTTCTAAAGTCAAATGGGTTGATATTTGAACATCGTGCCTGCCAGTATGCCTACAGAGTCATCTATAAGTGTCCAAATGAAACCAACTTGTTGGTCATAATTTTGATCATACCTTTATTTCTTCTTTCTTGAAAAAAAAAAAAAGGTGTTATTTTGACTGTTTGGCTTACCATACTGCATTGTAGATCATCCTTCAATGAACTACTTTAAATGTTTAAATTAGGTGCCACTTAAATTTATTTTATTATACCATCAATAGCTGATTAAAAAGAACCAACTATTTCTAGTATGTTTTGTGTATTGTGTTTTTGTTCTGATAAGAGAAATAATAGTAATACTACTAGTACGTATAAGACAGAGTTTTACCTTTGTAGTCTGTGGGGTACAGTGAGGAAAACTCGGCAACAGAATCTTTGAAAGGATCTAAGTGTCTTTTATCTTTACTAAGTGTATTTTTATTAATAGTTTTTAGAGTCCGTTATCTTGGCTATAAGTATCACATTATTAAAACGTGTTTTTAGTAATGGTCCAGAAGCAAATAAAGTGACCTGTTTGGGGACTTCCCTTGTGGTCCAGCGATTCTGCGTTTCTACGGCAGTGGGTGCGGGTTCAATCCCTGGTCAGGGAACTAAGATGCCACTTGCTGCACAGTGCAGCCAAAAAGTTTGAAAAAAAAAAAAGTGAGCTGTTACTAATTAAATTGGTTGAGAGGATATGTTCTTCAGGTACAGTTAAGTTTTTAAAATTATAGGCAACTGTATTAAAATAATCTTTGTTGATCAAGTATATGTGCTAGGTATTAGGTATGTGATAAGTACACAGTCTTCCTAAAGTTTATTGTAGTGGGGAGAGCATGCTAAACAAACATATGCTAGGATGGAAAAGTACCGGAGTGCAGTGCAGGAGAACCTAATCTAAATTTGGAAAAGGTCAGAGAAGGCCCTTAGTAGATACAGCATTTAAACGGACCAGAAAGATAAGTGGCTGGAGTACAAAGTAGTCAATGTGCAAAGACCCAGAGGCTCGAAATAATTTGGGAAGTTTGAGCAACTGAACAAAATAGCGAGGGACTGGTGAGGCCGCTGAGGCTGGCAGGAAAAACCAGAGGAGGGTAAAGCCAGACAACCAAACGGTGTTTTCTGTGAGGACTAACAAGATACTTCAGTGTGGGGAGGACCGGTCTAGTGTGTACGTTTATATATGTTAATACAGTTAAATGGGGATGCCTTTCCTTCACAAATGAGTATATGAATTTAATGCCATTCCAATCAGAATCACCATGGTGTTCCTTGTAACTGGAGAAAAGTTATTGAAGCTTAGGTGAAAAAATGAATACGTAAGAATGTCTAAGATAGTTTTGAAAAAGGAATGTGTTGAGAGAGGAGGTTTTTACTCACCAGATATTAAAATGGTATAAAGCTACTAAAATCAAAGTATGTGATACTGTCATGGGAAAGAACAGATATGTAAGGGAAGTGGACTAGACATTCCAGAAATAGATGCAACATATGTGGGAACATAATGTAAGCACTCCATTTCACTGGGAAAAGAATACATTATTATTTTTTTTTAAAGAGTACATTAAAAAGAATGATAGCAAAACAATCTCCACGTAGAATAGAAATTTATAATAGAATAAAAAAGTTTTAAGTAATAAAAGTAATATCAGAAAATATATACTCTTAGAGCCTTCTAAAGAAAAACAGGAAACTTGGAAACCCTAAAGAAAATAATGTACAGATTTGAACAGAGTAAAATTTTAAAAACACTAAACAGCCTCTTGGGCTCGGATCTAGGTTGCGTTAACATGGTGGAACGCACCAAGAAGGTCGAAATCGTGGGCAAATACGGGACCCGTTATGGTGCCTCCCTCAGGAAAATGGTGAAGAAAATTGAAATCAGCCAGCACGCCAAGTATACCTGCTCCTTCTGTGGCAAAACCAAGATGAAGAGAAGAGCTGTGGGCATTTGGCACTGTGGTTCCTGCATGAAAACAGTAGCTGGTGGTGCCTGGACCTACAACACCACTTCTGCTGTCACAGTAAAGTCTGCCATCAGAAGACTAAAGGAATTGAAGGACCAATAGAAGCACCACCATTTGATAATGTTGCTAGCCTATAATAAATGGGTTAATTTATGTAACAAAAAAATAAAAATAAAAACACTAGACAAAATTTTAAAAAACAACTGAGAAAAGTAAAAGTTTGGAAAAAGTCAACATATGTCCCTAAAACACAACAAACTGCAACAAATAGACCACTGACAACCAGTAGAAAGATAAGCAAAGCTTTCATTTGGGAGGATTCTTGTCTTAAGTTCTGTGAAATATTTCTTTGGAAAATACCTCCAAGTGTTTATCATTTTGTCTCTGGCATGCTTATTAGTTAGATGATGGACCTGATTTATTACTTCACAACTTAAGACTAAGGCAATGGAGATGTATGTATATTAATACATGTGTGTGTATATATACATATATATATGTATGTATATAACTGTTCTTGGGGGTAGTTTATTAACTGGTAGACTACTTTGGGGTGATGAGTAGGGGACCAACTACTATGCTTGGGGAGTCCCTAGAGAATAGAATGAAGATTCTTTTCTTTGGGAGCATTTCTTTAGAGAACCTCTGTCGTTTTGCCTAGGGAGCTGGTGACTGGTTGTCAGGCTTTCTTGTCAGTATAGGGATGTTAATTCTTCTGTGTGGAGACTTTCCGTTAATCCTCTCACAGTAGCCCTCTGCCATACTGGGTTCTGCATCCAAAGCACTTTCAGGGTCTCTGATGCCAGGAATCTTCCTCCTTGGCAATATCTTTAGGTTCTTCTCTCTCTCTCTTTTTTTTTCCCCTAACAGTGTTGCAGTTATTGAACAGATGCAATTATCTCCTTAACTGGTCCCACAGGTAACCACTGGACTAAATGTGAGATGGTTTGGCGACATTAGCAACAACACTGGTAGTGGGGCCTTAAGAACAGGTGACAAACTCTTCAGGCTGATCTTGATTCCCTGCCCTAGACTGACCAAATGAGTAGAAGAGAATTTGCAATGTGTAAATATTTTTAGGATTGTAGCCATCAGGATACACACTTAAAAGTAGTTCTGCTAACCATTATTTTAGTCTAAAGGAGCCACTTAAGAATGCCAAATGTTTTGTTCAAAATGCCATGGTTACTTTAGTTTAAAAGCCTTTCTTTCAAAGCCACCTCCCTTCACAACAGTAGTGCTCTGGCAGTGAATTGAGTGGTCTAGGATTCGATGAAACTGTGCCTAATTTCCGGGCCCAATCTGGAAAATAAAAGAAATTAATGATTTATTTTAAAACTACTCAGTTTTAACACACTATCTTTTCAGGAACAATTGTGTGCAATAACAAAGTGATTTATAAGGTTTAAAACAAAGGAATATATTTAAAAGATGTGGGGGGAAAAGGGCTTAATCAAAAGGTTGTTTTTGTGGTTCAATCTCTGATTGAGGCGTGTGATTAGATTATTCCAAAATGTAAATAAAATGAAATAAATTGCATAAGTTTGTATTCTTACATTCTAATTCTAGATACCTGCTTCACCCTTTAAGCCCTAATAGGTCATTTTGTATCATGTTTGTATCAAAATGTAGTTACCATCCCTAAATTCAGACCCATTGGAGTGCCCTCATCTTTTATATTGTCTACAATCACCAGCATTTCTGCTTACCTAAAGGTATGGGTTCAAGGAGTTTGGGTTGGATACTGCAATCATTGCATCTACAACTAGTGGACCAAAGACTAGACTGTTTCAATGATAGTGTAACAAAACTTTATCAGGTATAGTGCTATTCCCTGTGTTAGGTGTTTTACTTAGGGTTAACCCTAAAATTCACAGATCCTCAGAGGCCCACTGATACTATCACTACCTCAAAGAGATCAATGAACTTTCCTGAGTTTACAGGACTTGTGAGAGGAGGAGCCCACATGTGACCCAGAATTAGCAGGCCCCAAAGTCCCTAATCTTTTCATTGTTCTCTCCACCTTCCATAGCACTTCAACAGCATTTAAAGAAATAAGCATTTTTAATATTAAGAATGAATAACATTTCATTTACTCGGGAAATATAGCTGGAAATGCCATGTCTGGAAGATTGTAAAGATCAGATTTAACTAAATGTGATGCTGTCCGTAGTTGGTAACCATATGACTTCTCAAAGCTTACTATTAGATTAAATAATAACTCTGACCTTAAGGATTACATTGTATACCAGGGAAATATATTAATGATGTTTAGAAGTGTTAGGAATCCTACTTGATAGCCTTAGTGATCTTTGTTATGAGAATTATGGAGTTGAATTAGATACATTTAACCAGGTAAATTCAACAGTAAATGTTTTAAGAACACAGCAATATTTTGGGAGGATTTCTCCTGCTATTCCACTTAGTGCATATATATGCCTTCTGACAGTGGGTGCTATCAAGTCTGAAATATACTATACAAATTTGGGGGTGGGGAATACTATGGAAAGAACTGTGAAATGATTTTTTAGATTTCTATATCATTTGACAAAAGTCGAATTATTGTTCATGTGAATTTGTGTGTGATGACTGCTTTGAAATTCATTGCTGAAAAATGAAGTGAAAAATTAGTTGAGAACCACAGAGAAAATGTAACCAACTTGCTGAAGAATCTCATGTATTCCAAATGATTTAATAATTTAGTATTATTTAATAGTATCACTTTAGGCAATTAAGAAATTTTAAAGGATAACCTTGATTATATATGATTACTACTTTATGCCCTAGTTTTAGAAATTAATCCCAGTGAAAGATGTCATTCCAGTGTATTAGGTTTTTTTAAAAACAAACTTTTATTGTGGCACATGTTTGTCCTTGATTATTAGTAATAGCTAACAGTTTTGGAGGTTTCTTAATGTTATGTACAGGCACGATGCTACATTATTTATATGGGTATCTCAGTTCTATTAGGTAGATACTATTTTTATCCTTTTTGCATGTGAGAAAACTGAAGGTCAGAATCTAAGGGTCACACTGCTACGAAAAGAATATACTTTATTTTGGAAGAATGAGGTTTTTTAATTATTTGGCACCAAGGTGCATAAAACAAGTGCAACTTTCATCTGAGGGGCCATCTCACCCTCCCAGGCTATAGATCCCCTGAGAACAGAATCTTCTCTTCTACTGTATCTTGCACATAGTCAATGCTTAGTAAATATTTCCCAAATAAATGAACCCCTGTGTTCTGAGAAAGAACTTTTACTGAGGAGGAATTTCTTAGCTAATAACCATAATCTGTCATGGTCTGTATATAATCTGTTCTTCAACTGTTCCCAAATAAGAGGTAAGAACTGAACATGAAATGCAAATTGCTAATCTAGACATGAACTTGGCCCTTAAACTCTGATGACAAAGACTGGTCAAATGGATAAGATTTTAAAACAGTCTTACACCTTGATAAACACTGTAATAGTACTTTCTCTTATTCTGTGAAAGGCCTTCCCCCAAATACTCCTTCAAGGAGTCAGTTTCTTGAATTAAACAAAAGCTCAATTCAATCAGTGCTCAGCTTCATAATAATTCTCTGTTAGGTCTCTTGCAAACCAGCCCTTTGCCTGCCTGATAGTTGTTTATAAAATAATTGCCACCTAAGTATCTCTAAAATCCATGTAAGATGGTTCAGTTCAGTTCAGTCGCTCAGTTGTGTTCGACTCTTTGCGACTCCATGGACTGCAGCACACCGGGCCTCCCTGTCCATTACCAACTCCCAGAGTTTACGCAAACTCATGTCCATTGAGTTGGTGATGCCATCCAACCATCTCATCCTCTGTCATCCCCTTCTCCTGCCTTCAATCTTTCCCAGCATCAGGGTCTTTACAAATGAGTCAGCTCTTTGGCCAAAGTATTGGAGCTTGAGTTTCAACATCAGTTCTTCTAATGAACACTAAGGACTGATCTCCTTTAGGATGGGCTGGTTGGATTTCCTTGCAGTCTAAGGGACTCTCAAGAGTCTTCTCCAACACCACAGTTCAAAAGCATCAATTCTTCAGCGCTCACCTTTCTTTATAGTCCAACTCTCACATCTATTTGTGACTACTAGAAAAACCATAGCCTTGACTAGATGGACCTTTGTTGGCAAAGTAATGTCTCTGCTTTTTAATATGCTGTCTAGGTTGGTCATAACTTTCCTTCCAAGGAGTAAGCGTCTTAATTTCATGGCTGCAGTCGCCATCTGCAGTAATTTTGGAGCCCCTCAAAATAAAGCCTGCCACTGTTTCCACTGTTTCACCATCTATTTGCCATGAAGTGATGGAACCGGATGCCAAGATCTTAGTTTTCTGAATATTGAGCTTTAAGCCAACTTTTTCACTCTCTTCTTTCACTTTCATCAAGAGGCTCTTTACTTCTTCACTTTCTGCCATTAAGGATGGTGTCATCTGCATATGGAGAAGGCAATGGCACCCCACTCCAGTACTCTTGCCTGGAAAATCCCATGGATGGAGGAGTCTGGTAGGCTGCTGTCCATGGGGTCGCTAAGGGTCGGACACCACTGAGCGACTTCACTTTCAGTTTTCACCTTACACTTTCATGCACTGGAGAAGGAAATGGCAACCCACTCCAGTGTTCTTGCCTGGAGAATCCCAGGGACAGGGGAGCCTGGTGGGCTGCCGTCTATGGGGTCACACAGAGTCGGACAAAACTGAAGCAACTTAGTAGCAGCAGCATCTGCATATGTGAGGTAATTGATATTTCTCCCAACAATCTTGATTTCAGCTTGTGCTTCATCTAGCCCAATATTTCTCATGATGCATATAAGTTAAATAAGCACAGTGAAAATATACAGCCTTGACATACTCCTTTTCCTATTTGGAACCAGTCTGTTGTTTTCTGTCCAGTTCTAACTGTTGCTTCCTGACCTGCATACAGATTTCTCAAGAAGCAGGTCAGGTGGTCTGGTATTCCCGTCTCTTTCAGAATTTCCCACCGTTTATTGTGATGCACACAGTCAAAGCCTTTGGCTTAGTCAATAAAGCAGAAATAGGTGTTTTTCTGGAACTCGTGTGCTTTTTCGATGATCCAGCGGATGTTGGCAATTTGATTTCTGGCTCCTCTGCCTTTAAGGTGGTGCTAGTGATAAAGAACCTACCTGTCAATGCAGGAGACATGGGTTCAATCTTTGGGTCGGGAAGATTCTCTGAAGGAGAGCGTGGCAACCTACTCCAGTATTCTTGCTGAAGAATCCTGTGGATAGAGGAGCCTGGCAGGCTATGGTCCATGGTGTTGCATAGAGTCGGACACGACTGAAGTGACTTAGCACACAGGGATGCATGCACTGCGTGCTGCTACTAGGCAGACTGGGGACCTGGGACCCTTTGCTGCTTTGCTATAATGCTTACACCTGGAAAAACTTCTCTAGTAACAAAATATTAATACAGAGAAATGAGAAAAGACTAAAAATAACTGCATGCAGGCAGTTGGGGGAAATCATAGACAACAAGATACAAAAAGAGCAAAAATCCCAACTGCCACTTTTGAGGAGCTGGAAGCAAAAAGAGTGTCTTGGGAGCTTTGGCTCTATACATGCCCCCCTGCACACATCACCACCAAAGAGGTGGGCAAAACACCTAAGCCCAATACCTGAGCATACCTCTACTCATATCCCATAAAAGGAACCAGCTCTACCATCTACTGAACAAGGGAACCTGTTACTTGTTCTTGCTCCCTCCTACAGCTAGCTCAGGAACCCCAATAAAAGTCTTGCCTGAATTTCTTGTCTGGCCTCTAGTCAATTTCTATTGCTTGGGGAAGGCCTAGCACCCTGGCCGGTTTCACTGCCTCCCATCATCAGCGGCCTGAAGCACTGGTTCCCAACTTGGCTATACAAAGGAATTATCTGGGGAGTTTTACAAATTACTCATGCCTGGGACCTTCTTCCTCCCACCAGGAGATTCTGACTTAATTGATATTGGGTATATCCTTGGCATCTGGATTTTTAAAAGTGATGTAGCTGAAGTTAAAAACCTTCAGCCTAACCCCTGCAATCATCTCCTGACCCTTCTTATTCCATCTTGGCTCCACTCTACTCCCCATCCTGTCCCTTTTTCTTCTCCATAGTTGGAGTAATCTTTTCAAAATGCAAGTGTAACTGTGTCACCTCCACCCCCTTAAAACATGGGGGCTTCCCAGGTGGCCCTAGTGGTAAAGAAACTGCCTGCCAATGCAGGAGACATAAGAGATGCAGGTTTGATTCCTGGGTCAGGAAAATCCCCTGGAGAAGGAAATGGCAACCCATTCCAGTATTCTTTCTGAAGAATCCCATGGACAAGGAGCATGGTGGGCTACAGTCCACAAGGAGGCAAAGAGTTTGACACAACTGAAGTGACTGTGCATGAACCCCTTAAAGCTTTTCAAAACTTGCCCAGTAATCTCAAGCTAGAGGCCCCAAACCTGAAAATGGCTCTTAAAGCCCTCCTTCTTCTTCTTCTTTTTAAAAATATTTATTTGGCTCCGTTGGGTCTTAGTTGCAGCAAGTGAGATCTTCGGTCTTCCTTGTAGCATGTGGGATTTTTAGTGGAGTCATGCAGACTCTTACTTGCATCATGTGGGATTTAGTTCCTTGACCAGGGACTGAACCCAGGCCCCCTGCATGGGAGTGCAGAGTTTTAGTCACTGGACCACCAAGGAGGTCCCCAAGCCCTCCCTGACCTTGTCATCTCTTTAGCCACATCCTTCTTGACTTATGGGCTCCAGCACACTCATTTATCTTTTAGTTCTTCAGCCATGCCATGCTCTTCCCACAGCGCCTTTGTACACACTGCGCCTAGTGAAGCTCTTCTCCCATTCCTTCCCTCGTTAACTTTTAGCTCATCTTTCAGCTGTCAACTCATCATTTTTCTGACCTGTTATATGCTCTTATAACACCACATAAACTCTGCTTCATAAGACTTACGGCCAGTGAAATTTTATGCTTATCTCTATGCTGGTTCCCCCATTGAAGCTCCTTGAATGTAGAAACTTTGGGTCTATTTCTGCTTCACATGGTGTTACTAAAACCTTGCACACTGGCCTATAGTTATACTCTCAAATTAGTTACTGAAGGAATATGTAGGAATGAATGAAAATATGCTTGACATCAGATCTATCACCAAGTTCAACTGATGTCAGCTCCAAAATATCTCCAGGACCCATTTGTTCCTCTTTGTCTTCCCTGCTGGTCCAAGCCACCATTATCTCTGGTCTCAACTCCTAAACAATGTCCTCACTGGTCTGCAGACCCTCCCTCTTGTTCCTCTCCAGTGTCCTAACAGCAGGCAGACTGATCTTTTAAAAATCCAAACAATATGCTACTCCTCTGTTCAAAATTATTCCAAGTCTTTCTCTTGTTCTCAGAATAGAATCCAAGCAACTTACCACTCTCACCCTCACTGACTATCCACCGAACTACACTGGCCTCATTTCTGTTCCTCAAACATGCAAGCCGTTTCCAACTTTCAGGCTTTAGCACTTACTGCTGTTTATATGATTCATTGTTATTTTCCAGGGCTCAGTTAAAATTATATACAGATATTCCCTGACTGCAGTGTTAAAAGTAATCTCCCTTGGCTACATTCATCACTGTTTACTTCCCTAACAGCAGGACTACAGTCTAAAGTTCGTTTTAAATGGACTTGTTTATGCTCCGTATGTGCTTTCCAGGTGGTGCCAGTGGTAAAACAAACAAACAAAAATGCCGCCTGCTGAGTGGCAGGCAATGGGTTTGATCCCTAGGAGGGGACGATCCCCTGGAGGAGGGCACGGCAACCCACTCCAGTATTCTTGCCTGGAGAATCCCATGGACAGAGGAGCCTGGCCAGCTACAGTCCATTGGGTAGCAAAGAGTCAGACATGACTGAAGTGACTTAGTTCATGCTCCATATCCCCCATTAGAATGTCAGCTCCATGAAAGCAGATGTCTTGTTTATCCTGATCACTGTACTCCCAGCAGATAGGTTGTACTGGGTGTTCAACCAGTAACTGAATCATCTTACAGCTGCCAGCTTCCAAGATGGGTCTCAATGATTCTTGCCTCTGGTGGTATCCATGCCCTTGGATCCGACTCCCCTCCCATACTGCTTCAGGGCTGACTGTAATATGACCTTCAAGTTTAAGCCATAAAAGACATTGCAGTTCCCATCTTCATCTCAAATTACTCATTCTAGGGGAAGATAACTGTCACACCATCAGGATGCTCAGCATGGAAAGAATCAAGACCCCAATCCCCCAGTAGCCTGTGACAACCACGTGAGCCGTCACGCTTGACAACTATATGAGTGAACCACCTTGAGGGTGGATCCTCCAGCCCCCTTTGAGCCTTCAGATGATGAAGCTTTCACTGTCACAGACTGCTACATTGAGAGAGACTCTGAGCAAGAACTGCCCACCTGAGCAGTTCTCAAACCCTAACCCACCAAAACGATGAGAGGTATTAATAAAAATCATCATTATTGATGTTTTAGGTTACTAGGTTTTGGAATGGTTTGTTACTCCACAATAGAAAACTAACATACACTCAATGAGTAATCAACGGAGTCCTGAATACTTCAACATAAATTATCTCTTGAATCGGTCAGGCTTCAAACCTCACTAAGCAGGGAATGATCCTAGGCCACACTTTCAAGTACCATATTTTCCATATTTCTATCAGAGGCTTTAACAATCTTGCAGTACAAGTGGGAGGCTGTGCAATTAGCTTTAATTGCTCTCCTGTGAATTCTTTATTCAGTACTGTCTTTTCTCTCTCCTGAGGCTCTGCCATATGAGTCTTCCCATTTCCCATGAAACTTCCTCAGTTCAATTTAAGAGCAAGTTTTGGGAGTGTGACATCTCTGCACATGACCTAGACCGATGACTTAGCAGCTGCTTTGCCTGAACAGGTTTTTAAGTCTCTAAGCCTCTGTTTCCTGTTCTGCTAAACAGAATTAGTAAAAATACCTACTTTGTGGGGACAATCCGACTCATCACAACGGTGAGTGTGACACACATATGAGTAAACCACTTAGCACACCTTGGGCACATGACAAATATTTTAAATTTTAGCAATTATCCTAAAATGCGGACCTTGAATCTCTATTTTACAGACAGAAAGGTTCAGAAAAGTCGAGTGTCCTGCCCGACACCGCACAGCTGGGATGTGCCAGGCCTGTAGCACTCTAAGGCCTGAATTCTGCTCCCTGCCTCGCACTGCCCCATCCATGGTTCTGCCACCGCCTCCCAGCTACCCTTCTCACCTGCTGGCTGTATCTTCTCCTGCCCGTGCTAAGCAGTCCGACAGACTGATGCTAAGCTAACCATCTGACAGAGGATGCTAAGCTAACATCCTCTGAAGCTGATTGGGTTGCCCCCTTGACTCTGATCCTATAACGGCTCTGATTATGCAAATTCAACTTTCCAGGCTCCTGTAGCTCCTCTTCAGTTCCAGGCACTCTCGCCCACTCTGCCAATCTTCATTTTACTTCCCACTTCTGTTCTACCTTGCTCAATCATGCCTGGCCCTCTTGGGGTTCCTCCCTGCTCTCCTACCCCGCCACCCCACAAACTCCCCCTTCTTCTCATCCACTGCCTCTGGTAAGTCCCCCTGTTTCTTTTTCTACCTGCAAATCTTATCCATCGAGATGAAGCTTAGTTCCCCACTGGTGCATTCTGCTTTCCTGGCTGTTCTAGGCCCCAGTGATCTCATCTTTCTACTGCTGCTCCTCTACTTGGTACTTTTCCCCAGGGGGCTCAGTAGTAAAGAATCTGTCTGCCAATGCAGGAGACTCAGGTTTGATCCCTGGGTCAGGAAGATCCCCTGGAGAAGGAAATAGCAACCCACCCCAGTCTTCTTGCTGGGAAAATTCCATGGACAGAGAGGCCAGATGGGCTACAGTCCATGGGGTTGCAAAGAGTCAGATATGACTTAGCGACTCAACAGTAGCAGCAGCAACCTCTGATAGGTTCATTATTGCCTCATCTTCCCAGTTAGATTGTGAGCTTCCTGAGGCTGGATCATAGTCTGGACTTTCTTTTACCTCCTCTCATGGCACTTAGCCTGGGTGTTTTTTTTGCTAAACATTCACCTGATTATATAGGTTTGGAAAGAATTAGGAATTGCCTTTTAAAATAAGCAAGAGAGAAACTTCTTGTGCCTGTCTAGCAAGACTTCCTTATAGCAGAGAAATGGTAAAGAAGTGTTTACCATCACTTTGGAAACTAGAGGTCACCTAGATTCCCTCATACAAAGGAAATAAATTTCACACTCAGTCAGCCTCCAAAGACTGCTTCTACAGGGATGGGAGCCCCACCGGTTCTTCCCAACCACCCCTTCTTTTTTCCAGTTCCACCTCAGCTCCAGGTAGTGTCTTCTGCCTGAAGCCAACTTTCTTTAACATAACCCTCCTAAGGTCCCCTGATTCCTACCACTCCATACTTCCTCCTCCAATGACCTATCTCAGCCTTCACCCTCCTCCCTATCCCCTCAGCTCCCTCTCTTCTCAGGCTCCAAACTTCTCTCACCTCCAAGAACCCGATTAGCCTGCTTGCAACTTCTTATCCCAACTCGCCCTGTCACTCTCTGGCCCCAATCCCAGCTTCATCCATCACCACCCCTATGCCTGGCTCCACTCCCTGAGATCTGCCTGGCTCTGCTGGGTTCCCGCTCTTCCCAATTGCCCTTTTTTCCTGTCCCCTTGCGACTGAGTCCCAGCCCTGCTCTGGCATTCCCTCCGGGCTGCAGCTCTTTGTTCAGGGAGAAAAAAAGAAGGGTAGATTCTTCCCATTCCCCATCCCATTCCTCTCACCATCCTTCTACTAGTTCTGTTATTTTTAATTTTAAGATAAAAAAAAAGTGGCTCATTTTAAAGAAAACTGTTGAATAGATAGTAGTACAAGTGATGCTCAGCTGTGACAGAGGTAAAATAGCCTGAAGGTCCAGCACAGACCTTGGGCTAGGGCTGAATTCTGTGTCTGAAATGACCTGGGTCTGGGTTTTGCTTCTATTTCCTGTGACTTGGGGCTGTCTCTGCAACTTGGTCACTGTAAAGAGGGGGAAATAATAGTATTTACTGCAGAGAGCTGTTAGAAGGCCCAAATATATGCTCACCACCATGTAAGAGCCCCAGAAGTGTTGGGGTTCACTCGTTTAGAAAGTCTGTCAGTGGAGCAATCGATGCTGTGACTAAAATCCAAAGCGTCAGTGATTACAGGAATACAGTCAAGTTCAAGGTCATTTCTATGTGTACTTCCCAGGGTCATATCTGTGGGGGGGCCTTGGCCCCTCAGCACTCATACACGGGCTGCAGCATGGAGAAATACTACAGAGGGAACTTAGAATTTTTGAAACATACCTGCAAATATTAAATAATTGTCATAAATCCATTTAAAGTAGAATGAAAGGAGGAAGACCCTCTCAACAGTGTGTTTAGGCACAATAACAAATTTGTCGAGTGACAAGGGGGCTCCGAGGAGTGGTCAGGCTTGAGCCTGCTTTCTACCAAGGACACTTGTGAATTTTCAGCCTTAAAGTCTCCTGTACGAGGAGCTAGGAAAGAAGGATGTAGTCCAGGGGCAGCTCTCGAAATTCTTCTTCCTGCACCAGACACAAGGGAATACCCCTCCCTGCCAATGTGACTGGTCCCAGACAGGCTCCCTGAGACAGCAAGCCCACAGGAGATGCTCAAATGTGGCCCAGGCAAAGTTGCTCTCAGACAGTGAGAACCCTTGATCTGACTTACCCATCTTGTAAAATGGCAAAGAATAGTCTCTTTGGTAAGAGGTTTCTTTATACCATGGCTCGGCAGGCTTTGAATGTCTTCGAACATTGATATAATGAATGAGAGTTTGTTGGTCTAATTGAGGCTGATACTGACTTTTCTTCTTAGATGGAATTTCCAAGTCTATGAGAGGTCTAAATGAAAATAGAAACAGCTTGCTAAATACTCACCCAGAAGGAAAGAAGAAAAGCATTTCTTTTTCTCATCAGCTGAAATCCATTCCCTAAAAGTGGCCCAGAGGCTACCAAGATAGTATTGACAAGACTCTGTAACTCCAAGGCGAGCTCTAGCAAACTTGTCAGTAGATGGTTTAAGGATTCCAGACCCCTGTTCTCTTTAGCATCCCTCCTCCTTTCTAATCACAGGTCATAGAAGGTGACCTGCATCAAAACTTCCTCTGGATCTGTTCAGGCATGGCTACTTCCCAGTGCCCTTTTGAAATGTAATTTTTTTATGCATATTTAGTTCCCTCAAGGAACTAGTGCTTTATTTTGACCAGACTAACCGCTATGGTGCATACTGGTGTTTGATGAGCCTGAAACTGGTTATAATCTTCCTGTACCTCCAGATGAGTATAATGTGAGCTGTGGGCTTGTCATACATGGAATTTATTATGTTGAAGTATGTTCCCTTCATGCCCAATTTGTTGAAAGCTTTAATCATGGTGCTCAACATCACTAATCATTCAGTTCAGTTCAGTTCAGTTGCTCAGTCGTGTCCGACTCTTTGCAACCCCATGAATCGCAGCATGCCAGGCCTCCCTGTCCATCACCAACTCCCGGGGTTTATTCAAACTCATGTCCATCGAGTCAGTGATGCCATCCAGGCATCTCATCCTCTGTCGTCCCCTTGTCCTTCTGCCCCTAATCCTTCCCAGCATCAGGGTCCTTTCTAATGAGTCAACTCTTCACATGAGGTGACCAAAGTATTGGAGCTTCAGCTTCAGCATCAGTCCTTCCAATGAACACCCAGGACTGACCTCCTTTAGGATGAACTGGTTGGATCTCCTTGCAGTCCAAGGGACTCTCAAGAGTCTTCTCCAGCACCACAGTTCAAAAGCATCAATTCTTTGGCGCTCAGTTCTCTTCACAGCCCAACTCTCACATCCATACATGACCACTGGAAAAACCATAGCCTTGACTAGACGGACCTTTGTTGGCAAAGTAATGTCTCTGCTTTTTAATATGTTATCTAGGTTGGTCATAACTTTCCTTCCAAGGAGTAAGCATCTTTTAACTTCATGGCTAATCATTAGGGAAATGCAAATCAAAACCACAATAAGATATCACCTCATACCTGTCAAAAAGGCTATCATCAAAAAGACTAAAAATGACAGGTAATAGCAAGAATGTGGAGGGAAAAAAAAGTCCTCATGCACTGTTGATGGGAATGTAAATTGGTTGCATCTACTATGGAAAGTGGAATGGAGATTCCTCAAAAAAAATAAAAATAGAACTACCATGTGATCCAGCAATTCCACTTCTGTGTGTTTTTCCAAAGGAAACAAAATCACTATCTCAAAAAAGATATCTGCTCTCCCATCTTCACTACAGCATTATTTGTGATGGCCAAGACATTGAAATAATCTAAATGTCCATTGATGAGTGAATGGAAAAAAAATGTGTTGGAAAAAAAATGTGTGAAATGTATATACTATGAAATGCTATTCAGCCTAAAAAAGATGAATAGCCTGCCATTTGTGACAACACAGATGAGCCTTGGGGACATTATGCTAAGAGGCAAAGAAAGACAAATACTGTATGATCTCACTTTTATGTGGAATCTAAAAAAACTGAACTCATAGAATCAGAAAACAACATAGTGATTGCCAGAGGTGAGGTTTGGGGCCTGGGGGAGAAGGAGTGCTCCCACACTGAAATGGGTGACTGACACTATTTAATCATAATGCATTATGTTTATATACTTTGGTAAAACTTGATTGTGATGTGCCTTCTTTAAAGAGAAGAGTTTGTTAGCAGAAATGGGATGCCTCCGCCTGAAGTTCAGGAAAAGAAAGAGCAAGACTCTAACTGTGTCTGGACAGTGGAGCGATGCTGGATGCATGGGAGATGTTCTGTTGAGGACAGGTGTGGAGAAGCACCAAGAATTCCTTCCCACCTCGACTTGCTGTTGCTTTGTGCTTAAAAGTTTCTTGGTCTTGGAAAGTGGGTACCTTACATGGTGTGTGGGAGCACTCCTTTTCCTCTGAAAGCTTGTTTCCTGCTGTCAAGCAAAACATTTGCTTTCTGATGAATGGGTCAGTCTCTTGTGAGTTTGTGTTCTGCCTGTTACTGTCATCTGGTCACTTCTGTGCCACTGACAGCTATGGATGGCTCCCGAACCGGATCCTGGTGATTGCTCATACACCCACCCCTGCTAGACTGGCAGGCTGTTCTGACTTTGCCCTGGATGTTTCTATGGAACCAGAATCATCTCCACTTTCAAGAATACTGATGGTGTTCTGGAGACAAGACTTTTACTCAAAAGGGGGACTCTAATTCTGAAAATATCACATTGGTGGGAGAATATATCTGGGGAAGGTAAGCCATAGGCATCTGTCTGTTTAAGTTATGAGTATAAAGACAAGAAGTTAGGCCTGGTCCTAATAATTGCATGATTTCCTGTCTTGTTTGTTTGTTTTGTTTTTGCTTGTCGTTTCCTTATTCTTAGCCAGAAGTTTAATAAAGTCGTTGGTTGACAAAACATTGACTGAGTTTTTCCCCTAAGACTAATCTTAGGCAGGCTCAAGTCTTGTCAGAGTCAAGGTTCCCTTTGCCTGAGCATCCTGTGGTTGGAGGAGGGGCAGATAATGGAGCCAAGGGAACGGTCAGAGTCCACGGGACACACGTGGAGCTGGCTTATGGAAGAGGGTTTCAGTAGTTTCCTTCCTTGTTTATCCTCTGGCAGAGATCATTCTCCTAACAAGATTTTGATATAAGAATGTATTTGAGTTAGAACAAAGAACCTTGAACTGGGAATCAGAAAGTGTGGATCAATTCACAACTCAGCTTTTACACCAACCAGCTACATGTCAGGCAAGACATGTCGTGTCTCTGGCTACATCTTATTTATCAAGTTGAATCAGAATTTTAAAAAGCTAAAGCTACTTCCAGTTTGGTCATCTATTAAGTTTAGTCTGTGTGCTACTTTGTCGTTGCTATGGCTTCCTTTTCTTTACTTGAAGAATAATCAGGAGTTGACTATGTCAAAGGCAATTAAGAAAAGAAAAGAAGTTTCTAAAATACACTATGATGATGAACTCAAAATAATAGCTATTGTATTTTAAGTGCTTACTATGTTCTGGAATTTTACATCAATTATTTTATTTAATAGGTAAGCCAATTGATATTCAGAATGGATGAAAACTGCCTAAAATCAAACATTTCATAAGTTACTCAGATTGATGTTTCTAACTGGATCATGGAAAAAGCAAGAGAGCTCCAGAAAAACATCTATTTCTGCTTTATTGACTATGCCAAAGCCTTTCACTGTGTGGATCACAATAAACGGTGGAAAATTCTGAAAGACATGGGAATATCAGACCACCTGACCTGCCTCTTGAGAAATCTGTATGCAGGTCAGGAAGCAACAGTTAGAACTGGACATGGAACAACAGACTGGTTCCAAATAGGAAAAGGAGTATGTCAAGGCTGTATATTGTCACCCTGCTTGTTTAACTTACAGAGTACATCATGAGAAACGCTGGGCTGGAAGAAGCACAAGCTGGAATCAAGATTGCCGGGAGAAATATCAATAACCTCAGATATGCAGATGACACCACCCTTATGGCAGAAAGTGAAGAAGAACTAAAGGGCCTCTTGATGAAAGTCAAATAGGAGAGTGAAAAAGTTGACTTAAAGCTCAACATTCAGAAAACTAAGATCATGCCATCCAGTCCCGTCACTTCATGGCAAATAGATGGGGAAACAGTAGAAACAGTGGCTGACTTTATTTTTCTGGACTCCAAAATCACTGCAGATAGTGACTGCAGCCATGAAATTAAAAGGCACTTACTCCTTGGAAGGAAAGTTATGACCAAACTAGACAGCATATTAAAAAGCAGAGACATTACTTTGTCAACAAAGGTCCGTCTAGTCAAGGCTATAGTTTTTCCAGTAGTCATGTATGGATGTGAGAGTTGGACTATAAAGAAAGCTGAGTGCCAAAGGACTGATGCTTTTGAACTGTGGTGTTGGAGAAGACTCTTGAGAGTCCCTTGGACTGCAAGGAGATCCAACCAGTCCATCCTAAAGGAGATCAGTCCTGAGTGTTCATTGGAAGGACTGATGTTGAAGGTCAAACTCCAATACTTTGGTCACCTGATGTGAAGAGCTGACTCATTTGAAAAGACCCTGATGTTGGGAAAGACTGAAGGCGGGAGGGAAGAGAAGGGGACGACAGAGGATGAGATGGTTCGATGGTATCACCGACTCAATGGATATGAGTTTGGGTAAACTCTGGAAGTTGGTGATGGACAAGGAGGCCTGATGTGCTGTGGTTCATGGGGTCGCAAAGAGTCAGACACGACTGAACGACTGAACTGAACTGAACTGAACAGCCTCCCAAAACTAGAAAATAGCACTGAAGTGCCTGCTTTTTTCCCCTTTCTGTTAAAATCACTGCAGAAAGGCAGAAACTGGTTAGGCCAAATTTGTGATTTTATTGAGAAGGAAAATGAGTGTCAGGAAGATTAAGTTATTTGAGTTAAAATGTTAAACTAATGATATTTCTTACATTCCTTTGATGATTTAAATAATTTTATATTTATTGTTAATTATAAAAGTAGTATATGTTCATCATAGAAAATCTGGAAAATAGAGAAAAAGATAAAAAATGAAACACAAATATCAATAATCTCATTATTCATGAAAAGCCAGTGTCAACAGTTTGCGTGTATTTCCTTCCAAATTTTTGTATCCATTAAACAATAATTATTATTTTTATTATTATCATCGCAAATTGTGATTCCAAGCTTTTCATTTATTAGTCTAACTTTAGTGAAATTTTTGTATATTACGATTTAGGAAAGTGTCTTACCTGGGAGATCTCTTCACACTATAATCATAATGGAGTCTTGCCAGCTGCCCAGTGTAATAACCACGGAGATCTTTTCCTTGGTGAACAATGAATATACTAGTGGGGACAGGAAGGAGAATGAGAGAAAAGGAATTAATATGACTAGCTCTTTACAGAGGAAAACCAGCTGTGGTATAGTACAAAATATATTCAGTCTCTATCCTCAGTTCCTGGCACAAAGGTCCTAAAACCCTTTTAATCTCTTGATAGGGGTGTCTTTTGTTATCCATTTTTCAGGATTCATAAAGAAATATTTGACTTGTCAGGTATTAGTTTCAAAATATCAAGAAAAAAATAAGGGAATATATAAAGCCAGTGGAGCAAATGTTGATATTTACTGAAAGATGGAAATGGATAAATGGAGATTCTTTAAACTATTTTTTTCTACTTTTGATATTTTTATGAACTTTCATAGTGTTTAAAAAGAAACTCTAATAATTAAATATATAGGGGCTAAAAATGAAGAAGCACTATAAAGGTCAAAGCACAAGTTACTTGCAAGCCTGGAGGAGGGGTTCCAGCCTTGCCTGGGTGGGTTGGGCTGTGAGGATGTTTGGAAACACAAGCATAAGTGAGTAAGGTCGAGAGTAGGGGGAAGTCTTCTGGGGCGTGAGATGAGCTGGGTGTGTATAGCTGAAACACAGCAGTGTCGGGAGGAGCCGAGGGCTCATGGTGCCCAGATCTTACATTTTGAAATACATCTTCTTTATAATTAATTACTTTTCTTTTAGATGATCGTTATAGCTTAATGTTGTTGTTGTTTAGTCACTAAGTTGTATCCAACTCTTTTTTGACCCCATGGACTGTAGCTCACCAGGCTCCTCTGTCCATGGGATTTCCCAGGCAAGAATACTGGAGTGGGTTCCCATTTTTTCCTCCAGAGAATCTTCCCAACCCAGGGATCAAATCCGTGTCTCCTGCATTGGCAAGTGGATTCTTCACCATTGAGCCACCAGAGAAGCCCTACAGCATAATTATATGTAGTTGTATTATGTTATTTACAGATTTTATTTCAGGAGAGTAGCAGGGACATTACAAAATATTTATTATAAACCAATGGAGTGTGTCATCTGAAAAACAGAACCATTGATACAGGTAATAGGGAATCGTAGGATTTTAAAGAAAATCCATGATGAATGCAATTTTTGTTGAAGAGAGTTTCTGCTGGTGGCAATGTGGAAAACAAATCTGAAGACAATCTGACTAGAAGTATAAGGACTGATCAGGAGGTAATCATAGCAATGTATGTGGGACGTAGGGAAGCTTTGAACTCTGTGGTGGAAAGTTCACTTGGGGAGGAGAGGCCTAAGATGACTGCTAGGAGAGAGGGTTGAGGATGAAAAAGAAGGAGCACACCAAGGCTTCAGCACAAGACAAGGCTTCAGATGTTGGGAAACAGGCTGCCATTCACCAGGAGACAGAGTGCAGGAAAGTGATCCTTCTTGAGATGATGACTGTAGAGTTTGTGGTATGTGGGGTCTTTGGGGACCTTCCATACGTTCTTACTCAGTAGGTGCCATAAGAATTCAAGAAGAGTTAGTAAAAGGTACTACATAGTTTTGCATGGAGTAGCTCATCAAGTACTTGCTGAATGATGAATGGAAACTTAAGCTGTGCCTACAGTTTGACCAGAATTTATTAACTATGCATAATGTATCCTACAGTGAACAAAACCATCCCAAAAGAAAAAGAAAAGCAAGAAGGCAAAGTGGTTATCTGAGGAGGCTTTACAAATACCTGAAGAAAGAAGAGATGCAAAAAGCAAGGAAAAAAAGGAAAGGTATATCCAACTAAACACACCTTTCCAAAGAACAGCACAGAGAGACAAGAAGGCCTTCTTCAATGAACAGTGCATAAAACTAGAAGAAAACAGTAAAAGGGGAAAGACTAGAGATCTCTTCAGGAAAACTGGAGATATCAAGGGAACATTTCGCCCAGAAATGGTAGAGACCTAGTAGATGCTGAAGAGATCAAGAAGAGATGGAAAGAATACATGGAAGAACTGTACAAAAAAAAGATCCTAATGAACCGCATTACTACAATGGTGTGGTCAGTCACCCATAGCCAGACTTTCTGGAGAGCAAAGTCAAGTGGGCCTTAGGTACTAGTGTTAATAAATCTAGTGGATGCGATGGAATTCCAAAAGAACTATTCAAAACCTTAAAGGATGATGCCATCAAGGTGTTGCCTTCAATATGTCAACAAATCTGGAAGACCCAGTAGTGGCCACAGGATTGGAAAAGGTCAATCCTAAACCCAGTTCCCAAGAAGGGTGGTACTAAAAAATGTGCTAACCATCACACAATTGCACTCATCTCCCATGCTAGTAAGGTTGTGCTTAAAATCTTGCATTCTAGGCTTCAGCATTATGCGAACCAAAAACTTCCAGATGTCCAAGCTGGGCTTAGAAAGAGGAACCAGAGATCAAATTGCCAACATTTACTGAATCATAGAGAAAGCTAGGGAATTCCAGAAAAACATCTATCTCTGTTTCATCAACTATGCCAAAACCTTTGACTGTATGGATCATTATAAAGTGTGGCAAGCTCTTGAGGTGATGGAAATACAAGACCATCTTACCTGTCTCCTGAGAAACCTGTATGGGGGCCAAGAAGTAACAGTTAGAACCCTGTATGGAACAAATGATTAGCTCAATATTGAGAAAGGAGTATGATAGGGCTGTCTGCTGTCACCCTGTTTGTTTCAACTATATGCTGAGCACATCATGAAAAATGCTGGCCTGGATGAGTTACAAGCTGGAGTCAAGATAGGCGAGAGGAACATCAACAACCTCAGATATGTGGATGATACCACTCCATCGGCAGAAGGCAAATAGACACAAAAGAGCCTCTTGATGACGGTGAAGGAGGAGAGTGAAAGAGCTGGCTTAAAACTAAATATTAAAAAAACTAAAACCATGGCATCCGGCCCCATTACTTCATGGCAAATACAGGTGAAAGTAGTGACAGATACCCTCTTCTTGGGCTATAAAATCACTGTGGATGGTGACTGCAGCCATGAAATCAGAAGACGAATGATTCTTGGCAGGAAAGCCATGACAAACCTAGACAGTATGTTGAAAAGCAGAGACATAACTCTGCTAACAAAGGTCTGTATAATCAAGGTATGGTCTTCTCAGTGGTCACGGATGGTTTTAAAAGCAGGATGGTAAAGAAGGCAGAGCACCAAAGAATTGATGCCTTAGAACTATAGTGCTGGAGAAGACTCTGGAGAGTCCCTTGGATAGCAAGGAGATCGAACCAGTCAGTCTTAAGGGAAATCAACCCTGAATGCTCGTTGGAAAGACTGATGCTGAAGCTGGAGCTCCAGTATTTTGGTCATCTGATGCAAACAACTGACACATTGGAAAAGTCCCTGATGCTGGGAAAGATTGAGGGCAGAAGGAGAAGAAGGTGTCAGAGGATGAGATGGCTGGATGGCATCACCGTGCAGTGGACATGAACTTGGACAAACTTTGGGAGATGGTGAGGGCAGAGAGGCCTGGCGTGCTACAGTCCATGGGGTTGCAAAGAGTCGGACACGACTAGGTGACTGAATAATGACAACAATGTGCCCTGCACACTACTAGGCTCTGCAGATACAAAGCTGACTCAAAAGCAATCCTTGTCTTCATCGTGCTCTTTATGTGCTGAAATCATGATCTGAATAAAGGGTCAGTGGGGTAGAAAAGAGGGAGGGCTGTCTAGGGTTTGAGCAAGGCAGTAGGAGAGGGAAGAGATTCCAGGTGAGGGAATGATAGAACCCAACTCTTGGACAGAGTTGTGATCAGAGTGGAGTGTGTGAGGGCCAGTGGGGACTTTGCTGTCTAGCTGGTGCAAAAGGCAAGTGCTGTCAGCAGGGCGGGTCTGCCTGTCTGTGCAAACAGGACCTCAGGGAGCTCTGATTTTCAGAAAAACCACAGTCTGTCTGGGCCTGCCCAGTGGCTGGGATAATATGACTGAGCCCTGAAAGGTAAATAACAGCAGGGGATTAGGTCGTAAGAGGAAAGAAGAACTGGCATAATGATAGGGAACAATGACATTCTTGAGGGCACGGGAATGGGAGACATAGCTTTCTTAGGTGCCTGTCCGGTTTCCAAGCCCCACCTTGGGAAGATCACCTCACTGGAGGCTCTGTGAAGCATCCAGCTGGAGTTCAGAACAACACTGATTTCTCACGGTTGCTACACCATTTGCACTAGGCTGTGTTTTGACTCTGGGTTCCTCCTGGGCATGAGTCTGGGTGAGCAGCCTAAGCACTGCTCCTAGAAATGGTCTGTAAAAGCCATCTGAGACTGGAGAAGCCCCTCACCAGCACTAGGTAACGTGCCCACCCCAAGTCCCTCGGGAGTCTCCCTGGGTAGCTTTTTAATTTTTATTTTTTTAATTTTTTTTATTTTGGTTGCAACACGCAGCATATGGGATCTCAGTACCCTGACCAGGGATCCCACCTGCAGCCCCTGCAGTGGAAGCGGAGAGTCTTAACCACCAGACCCCCAGGGAAGTCCCTCTCCGGGTAGCTTTTGAAGTGGAGAGAGTAGGAAAGTGTGTAAGCAGGTGGGTGTTGGAGGCAAGGCTGGGTGGGGTTGTGGTCATTTGAGGAATGAAGGTGTGGTATGCTTTTATTCCAACTCTTTGGGTAGACTTTCCAAGATCCCCCCCGTGATTTTCACCTCTAAGAGGAGAAAGCTCTAGATGAAGGGGGTAACATGTCAGTGGTTTGGAAGAGAATTTTTATCTCCTAAGAGATAACGCCTGGCCTGGCCCGGCAGTTAGTGCCCCCAGAGGCTGCACAGTACCCGGCCTCTCCCAAGGAGGGGCTGGGTGTGAGGAAAACATCGATTAATGAGTAGGAAAGCAGGGCTGGCCTCCAGACCTGGTCTGGGAGCCCTGCCCTGGACTCTGCTCAGACCCACTTTATTGACTTGGCTTGTAAGATTCTTGAGTCAGCTGTAGAAAGGCCTTTTCTCCTCCCTGGGTGGGAGTAGGAGTCCAGGGACAGTATTTACCAGTGCCTGACAGCGTGGCTCTTTGAGGTAACACATTCAGTCTAGACAAGAGCAAACCCGTTCCCTGGGAGGGTGAATGCAACCAGAGCAGGATCTGGGCTTCCCCGCAGGCAAAATTCAACACCCAAAGGGGAGGATCCCTCTGGGGCCTGAGGTAGCCCGGGCCACTGTGATGGTGCAGCCCTATGTCTGTGCTGGGCCTCATCATTACAAAGCTTCGCAGAGATGATCTCATCTAGCTCTCACAGTCATGTTGCTAGGTAAACACTGTTAACACCCTGTTACAGAAAAGGAGACCAAGGCTCACAGAGGTTAAGTGGGCTTTCTAAATAACACCCAGCTGATAAATGCCAGAGGCTTGAGTCAAACCCAGTTCTCTGAACTCCATGTCGCATCCAGAGTCATCTCTGTTTGTGCGATGACTTCTTGAGAAGAGTTCAGCGTTACTTTTGTGTGAACTCTGTGATTCACTGTGGGCAGACAGGAAGTGGATGTCCTGTACCAAAGCAATAGGAAGAGAAGTAGACCCCGCAGTGAAACTGGAGGCTGCTTTCGGTTCAGGAAAACAAGTGCTTACTGCAGGCTCTGAAGTGTGCTAGATGCCAGGGCTACAGTGAGGAGAAACACTGTCTTTCCACCTAAGAGTTCATAATCAGGTAAGGAAAACCCTCCTCAGGCCCAGTCATGTAGAGTGGGGGTAAGTGCTGCACCAGTCAGGAAACAAAGGCTCAGGGGGAATGTGTCTCTTACTAAGGACAGGAGCTGATAAGTACAGAAGGTGGGAGACCACCATGCCCACATCCTCATGCTTTCACTCCTCAGACTCTACTGGCTTCACAAATCTCAAGGAAGAGGGAGCCTCAGTTTTCTCATCAATAAAATGGGGTGGGGAGGGCTTCCCTGGTGGCTTAGTCGTAAAGAATCTATCTGCCAATGCAGGAAGCACAGGTGTGGTCCCTGATCTGGAAAGATTCCACATGCTGCAGAGCAACTAAGCGAGCTACAACTAGTGAGCCTGTGCTCTAGAGCCCAGGAATCACAACTCCTGAGCCCGCGTGCCCTAGAGCCCATGCTCTACAACAAAACAAGCCATGGTAATGAGAAGTCTGGGCACTGCAATGAGCAAAGAGAAAAGCCTGCATAGCAACAAAACCCCAGCACAGCCAATAATAAATAAATAGGCAAATGAAATTTTTAAAAAATTATAAAAATAAAAAGTGGGGGTGATGCTATCTCCATTAATGACTACATGAGAATCAACAAGATAAGTGTGAACGTCCTTGGTGACTGAAGTATCTCATAGGTGTTGCTGTATATCATTTGAGGCAGGATGATCTGACCTTCACAGCTGCCCCTTGATGTCTCAGAGATTGCGTCAGTCAATGTTTTTAAAGTTCCTTTAAGTCCAACACAAATTCTTTGTCTTTTGCACACCACAGTGAGTTTAATCCAACCTAAGTAATCTTTCCAGGAGCATCTTAGGCCCCACAAGTCAACACAATACTCAGTCCTGCCCCTGAGTGACAAGGCTAATATAATTTGTATCTAATGTAATTCTTTTACGAGAATTTTGTGTGGTCACTAGTACTTGTAAATCACTTAATATTTAACTTTATGAGGTGCCCCTACTGGTTTGTAATTCGGTTTTCCCTGCTATAGCCCAAGGGTTAGGCATTTAAGGATGAATTAATTGGGTAAATGCTTACAGAGAGGAGCAGCAGAGGGCAGACCTTCTGTCAATACTGTCAATCACCAGGAAGCCAAACCTCAAACACATGCTGGAATGAGTTTTTCTCATTGATTCATTCATTTTCAGTTTTCCAACAAAGGTGCGCAGAGGTCCTAAAAAGTGTGGCAGTCTGCTAGGCAGAGTGGCCTATGAAACAAGCCCCGCCCTGGGGCTGACCCAGAGATGCCAAGGGCAGTGACCTAGAGTACAGATGTTGGCTTCAGACCAGCAGGTTCAAATGTTACTTCTGCTAGTTCACTACTGTGGAATCTGAGGACAGTCACTTAACCACTCCTTGACTCAATTTCCTCCCAGTCACTGTGAAGATTAAATGAGTTAATATATACTTAGAACAGTGCCTGCCACATATTAAGGACTGTTAAAGGGTTAACTATTATTCCAGTGGGTGATCTAGATAGGAAATAAAGAAACAGAAAATAATTGAAAGTTATGATTGGAGTCATACAGGAAATCAAAAAAGGTGTGAGAGAGAGAACTGACAGAGGTGATGAGGTAGGTGGAAGGAGGACACCTCCCCCAGCCAGGATGGCACCATCTTCTGCTCACTGAGCAGCTGATAACAGTGGAGACATGCTGAGTGAAAGGGGGCTGGTTGAACCAAGTAAAAAGAATAGCAGAGAGTCGAGAAGGCAATGATGTAGGGGAAAGGAACATGTCCCAAAACCCTGAGACATGAAAGAGTGCGGGCCTACTGAAGGAACAGAAGAAAGATCACGGGGCTGGAGCTAAGAGGAGGTTGGAGAGATCAGCAGGGTCTGTTTGTGTAGGGCTCTGCAAGCCCTGGCAAGTGTTGAGGCTTCATGCAAAATCCAATAATTGCAGGGTTTGGTTTTTTATTTTTTGACTGTGCTAGGTCTTTGTTGCGACACTTAGGATCCCTAGTTGTGGAGTTCTGACTTAGTTGTCCCGCAGCATGTGGGATCCTAGTTCTCTGACCAGGGATAAAATCTGTGTCCGTTGCATTGGAAGGTGGGTTCTCAACCACTGGATGACAAGAAAGGTCTCAGATTGCACAGTTTTATGCAATGGAAGGCTCTGATCCTGTTTATGTTTTGTGGGGTTCTCTCTGGAGAATGGATTGGAGGAGGACCAGAGTGGCCGTTGTTGTAGGTGAACAGGGGAGAGGCAATGGTGGTCTGGACCAGGTTGTGGCAGTGGAAATGAAGAAAAACACTCCAATGGAGATACATCCTAGAGGCAGAATTGAGGAACCTGCTGATGGACTGGTCCACTATGTTGCAAGGCAGGAGAGACAGAAAATAGACAAAGACCTGCCCCACGGGGAGCACTCAGCTGGCGAGTGGGGGCCCCAGTCTGGTGCAGGCACAGTGTGCCTCTGATGGATGAGCCCGAGAGAGCTGAATGCAGCCCAGCCCGAGGACGTCCGTGGCCTGGCGCCTTTGGCTCTGTGTTCCACCCCAACCCTCCAGCTCCCCATGGGCTGCCTTAGGTCAGGTCCAGTGATCCTGACTTGGTTCCATTTAGCTCCAGGCGGCAGCAGCCATTGGAGGATTGTCTCCATTTTCCCCAGGAGATGAGACCACAATTAAACAGGCCCAACAGTGGTGGGCAAAAATCTCAAATACACACACGGAAAGCCAAGGGCATGTGGGGAGGCAGAAATCAAGTAATTCTGGAACCCACCCCTTTCTCTCCACCCTGCTTCCTCCGCATGTGCGTTTCAGGGAGGGAAGGGTAGGCACTATACTTTCTCTAAAATAGGACTTTTTTTTAGAGAAAGAACATCTTTTTAAGAACAAAGCATCCTTCCCTTCCTCCTTCAGTGATTTCTGGAAGCAAAAGGACATATCTTTGATGACTAAACATTGTGGAAAATAACTAAGTACTAAAATTTGGAGTTGTCAGTTTGCTTGGATGCTGCCATAAATGTAGGATTTTTTTAAAAAAAACAACTTTTTGTAAACCCAAAGAAACTTCAGTAGAACCTCTGGCAGCAGTTGTCTCTAAATCAGGGAGCAAGCAGCAGAGTGAATAATTCTAGTCTCCCAGGAGCCTGTCTTCCGTGCTGCAGCTCTGGAGGTGTCTTCATTTGGAAGACCATTACCTGGGTGGGATTGCTGGGCGGCGGTCAATAAATTCTCGTAGCCGGATGGCAGTCATGATGGATAAGATTCTGAAAAAAAATTAAAATGAAGTTTCTTATTGCAAGTTTATATACATTTCCCAGGCATGACTACCTAGTACTACAAAGTCTGTCTTGAAAGTAGAAGGACCATTCATAGCTTCTGCTAGACTATTTAGGGAAGGAAATAGACTCTTTTTTTAAAAAAATTTATTTATTGATCTATTTATTTATTTCTGGCTCTCTGCAGTTGTGGTGAGCAGGGGCTACTCTTCATTGTGCTGCGCGGGCTTCTCACTGTGGTGGCTTCTCTAGGTGCTGAGCACGGGCTCGTGGATGCTTGAGCTTCATTAGTTGCGGCACGTGGGCTCAATAGTTGTGACTTCTAGACTCTAGAACACAGGCTCAGTAGTTGTGGCACTTGGGCTTAGTTGCCCTGCAGCACTTGGGATCTTTCTGGATCAGGGACCAAACCTGTATCTTCTGCATTGGCAGGCAGATTCTTTACCACTGAGCCACCTGGGAAGCCCCAGGAAATAAACTCTAAAAGAAGCAAAAAGAAATGGAAAGCATAAGCCAATATACAGAGGCATGCTTTTCTTTAAGAGTAAAAAGTACTGTGTGAGTTGGGGACGTAGCCTCCTTTCTCACTCTTCTTGAGGTATCTTCCTACTGCACTCGCTTGTAGGCTAAGCACTGCATCTTCCACATGCCCTCATGACTAGAGTTCTGGAAATGAGTTAGGATCCTCGAATCAGAGGTAATTGAGTGAGATTTGGAAGATGAAAATGAGACAGGGGCTAATTTCTGCCTCTTTGCCTTTTTCTACTGGCGAAACTGGTTAAGAAAATGTGATGTTTCTTTCTGCAGCAGAAATGCCAGTGTCCAGTCTCCAGCTTTGAGGGTAAAAGAGGCAATCGTGTTGAAGCAATGCTGAATGCTGCATTTAGTGCTCAAACACCAGCTTCTTGAGGGCAGAGAGGCAGCTGGAGTGGCAGTGCTGTTAGCTTTGGGACCAGGTTCTTGAACTCAGTTGTCTGGAAGCAACTTCCTCATCAGGGCACAGGTAGCTGCTTTTATGATGGGTCAGTTTTGTGAAGATGTTCTAGAAGCTTCCTGGAAGCCTTCCCCAGAGCATACTCTTCCAACACTTCCAATGATTTTGTAACCACCTCATTATCTACATTGAACTCTTTCTGTTTCTTTTGCTGGCTCCAGTTTAAACATATAATATATAATGTTTCTAGTCTAAAATTTCATTTTGCATCTGCTTATGTACTGGAGAGGGCTTGCCATAGAAAACCACTGCATCTAAGTATTCACTTGAGAAAGAGTCTACAATGGGGAAGACACTAAGTGCCTCCGGGGACAGAGGTGGGAGAAAGCCTTATTTTTTACAGTTTACCTTTGGTGTACCTTGTGAATTTTGTACAAGGTGTATATATTATGTATATACAAAGACAGCTGGGCCTCCAATTTGCATCAACATGGGGTAGCAGAAGAACAATGTACTGAGACCCATGTGGCTTGTGGTCAGTCTTTGCCTCACCAGAGTGGAAATGTGTGTGAACAGTTGTGTCCTCCCTGAAAGTCATATATTGAAACCCTAACCCCAGTGTGATGGTATTTGGAGGGGGAGCCTTTGAGAGGTGACTATCTCATGGGCATGGAGCCCTCGTGAATGGAACTAGTGCTCTTATGAAGGAGACCTCAGAGTGTCCTCTGGTTTTCTGTCTGCCATATGAGAATACAAGAAGTCTGCACCCTACAACCTGGAAGAGGGTCTCATCCGAACCCTATCATGCTGGCACCCCAATCTTTGACTTCAGCCTCCAGAAATGTGAGAAAGAAACTTCTATTGTTTACAACCCACTCAGCCTCTGAAGCTTGTTACAGCAGTTTAACAGGCTCAGGCACCAGCTAAGTACATTGATGATTATGATATCTTTCTGGAGAGTTACGTGAGACAATGATGCATGTGTGTTTTCTAACCTAAAAATCAGGTTGGAGAAAGGAGACTATATGAGTTTCTATTTATGAACATGTATTATGTGTACAGTAAAATGTATTAAGGAGCTTTCCTGGTGGCTCTGTGGTAAAGAATCTGCCCGCCAATGCAGAGGATACGGGTTTGATCCCTGGGTTGGGAAGACCCCCTGGAGAAGGAAATGGCAGCCCACTCCAATATTCTTGCCTGGGAAATTGCATGGACAGAGGGGCTTGGTGGGCTACAGTCCATGGGGTCACGAAAGAGTCAGACATGACTTAGCAACTAACTACCACCACCACCAACACGTATTAACTCCTATCAGCCTCCCAGTAATCCTATTAAGTGTTTATCACTACCCTTTACTGACAAGAAAACTGAAATTCTGAGAAGTAAAGTAACTTCTGAGAATCCATGGTTAGACTCCTCTAGCTCCAGAAACAGTTGTCTTAACGACTGTGCTGTATCAAAACAACCACGGGGCACCCTGACCATCAGCCAAAACAAAACTGGGATAATACAAAAGAAGCAGTAACCATGAGGGAGGAAGAACTGGAAAAAAAGAGTGTGATATCTCCCTCTTTTCCTTGGATAACTTGTTGACTTCTGTCCACAGGCCAGCTGGTTGCTTTACTTCACCTCTGTTTTTCAAGCAAGTTGAAAAGTTTCAAACAAGATTGTAATAGAACAGTTTGGCTATCCAACAGAATCTGTTCATTACTAAGTGTGTTTTTACTTTCAGCACTGGTGTGTTTATTTAAAAAAAGAAAAAAGAAGGCAGAAAGAATGAAAGAGAGAATCTGAGCAAACACAATTGAGCTCTCTCTTAAACTCAGAAAACATCACTGCTGGGATTTCAGTTCACTAGAAGTGACATGCTGGAGAAGAATGCAAGATATTTAGGACATTTGTGCTCCTAACCAAGACAACACCAAGTGTGCCTTTGATGATGGAGTGATTGCTCAGTGCCTAGAAATTCTGAATCAGCACCACAGGAACATCAGTCCTGGGTGGCTGTGACTTGGCTATGTGGTAGAAACCGTTTCAGAGGAACACATTAATAACTCACTTTGAGTCTAAGCCTAAGCTTCCAGAATAATCAGAAGACCTTGTCTGGGAGGGTGACCTTGCCAATTCTACATCTTTAGAGAATGCCTCTACCATGCATACAGGGCACCAGATCACATTTTGTGTGATTAGCTATCATCTCTTGAACACATAAGAAAATGTAGCTTGCAGTAGATATGTCAGTGCATTTTATTTTAGTTAATCTTAAAAAATAGTCATCCACCACATCAGAATGTGACTTAGGTATGAACATATGTTAAACGTGCCATCATTTACAAACTCACAGCCAACACTGTTGTTAGAGGCAGCACGAACAACATATCTTTTATCACCTTTAAAATGTATAATTTCTTAGCTACCTTAATAGAAGATTCTCCTTCTGATGTGCCCTTAGTAAAATTCTTCCAGAACAAATATGAGTTCTGTCTATACTGTCATCCTCCTTTTCATTCAAACTCATATTAATTCTACAAAACCTTAAGCTTTTTTCTTTTTTTAAAAAACTAAAATGTAATATGCTCAGAGTGAATAATTCTGTAAAATAATATTAAAACCACCCATAAACAACTATTTAAAATTTTTATATTTCATCTATGCACATATATATATATGTATATGTGGGACTTCCCAGGTGGCTCAGTGGTAAAGAGTGTCCCTGCAACCAGGAGGTGCAGGCTGTATGCTTGCATTGGGAAGATCACCTGGAGGAGGAAATGGCAACCCATTCCAGTATTTTTGCCTGGAAAATTCTATGGACAGAGGAACCTGGTGGGCTACAATCCATGGGATCACAAAAGAGTCAGACATGACTTAGTGACTGATCAACAAAAAATGTGAATATTGTTTTCTTGGGCTCCAAAATCACTGTGGATGGTGACTGCAGCCATGAAATTAAAAAAATGTTTGCTCCTTGGAAGAAAAGCCATGACAAACCTAGACAGTGTATTAAAAAGTAGAGATATCACTTTGCCAACAAAGGTTAAGCTAAAAACCATAGTTAGAGCTATGGTTTTTCTAGTAGTCATGTATGAATGTGAGAGTCGGACCATAAAGAAGGCTGAGTGCCAAAGAATTGATGCTTTTGAACTGTGGTGCTGGAAAAGACTCTTGAGAGTCCCTTGGACAAAAAGGAGATCCAACCAGTCCATCCTAAAGGAACTCAACCCTGAATGTTCATTGGAAGGACTGATGCTGAAGCTGAAGCTCCAGTACTTTGGCCACGTGATTCGAAGAGATGACTCATTGGAAAAGACCCTGATCCTGGGAAAGATTGAAGGCAGGAGGAGAAAAGGGTGACAGAGGATGAGATGACTGGATGGCCTCACCAACTGAATGGACATGCGTTTGAGCAAACTCTGCGATATAGTGAAGGACAGGGAAGCCTGGCATGCTGCAGTCCATGGGGTTGCAAAAAAGTTGGGCATGACTTAGCAACTGAACAGCAACATAAATAGCATATATACTTAAAAACTTGAAAACACAGCAGGCATTCTGTTTCATATTTTTTGGTTTTCATTTAACAATATATTATGTTAAAATTAATACAGTATATTAAAATTTTCCACACTGCTAGAGAATAGTCTTAATTCTAATATTTAATGTTCTTTTGTGTTGTTTAGTGAGGCTCACCTATTACTCTATTTTAAACAGTATTGTGTTCACTCTCTGGACTCCTCATCCATATTCTATGCTTGATTTTTCTCCAATACCCTCATCACCATCTGCCATACTGTATGTTTACTTAGATATCTTGTTTTTGTCTGTCTTCCCCATTGGAAAGAGAGCTTTGAATGTTGTGTTAACAGCTGTATCCCTAGGATCAAAGATGATAACTGACACTTGGTAGACATTTAATAAATATTCTTTGAACAACTGAACGTGCTATAATTTATGAAACCCAGCTCCCTAATGTCGGACATTTGGTTATGCTGAGCTTTTATATGTTTGATGCAGTTGAATTAATTTCTTAGGATACATTCCTAGAAGTGAGTCAAGGTTTGGGCATCTTCATGGATCTTTCTTAGGAGGATTTTAGTCACTTTCAATAATTAATTTTGGTACCTAAATCACTATGGATAGACCCCTAGGGCCTAGAAATTAAAATTTAATAATAGAATTTTTTATCATGCTGATGTTCAGGAGGTGAACTAAGGTAAATGTATATGAGATGCACATTCCAACAAGCTTCCTCAAAGTTAATATTCAACATATTCAACATGCTGACTTCAGGATTTGTTTTGGTAACTTTCTGGTATTGTATATTATGGATCAAATCAAAATTTTATAAAATATAATAGCAGTCAAAAGCCTGATAAATTCTACCAATTTATGGTAATATTTCTTAGCAAGTCATGAAGGAACTTTCTCAGCCTGATAAGAAGCATCCATAAAAACCTACAGCTAACATCATACTTAATGGTGAAAGGCTGACTTCTTCTTAAAATCAAAAACAAAACAGGATGTTACTCTTACCTCTCTACTCAACACACTGCTGGAAGTCTTAGTGCAATAAGGCAAGAAAATGAAATAAAAGGCATGCAGATTGGAAGGAAAGAAAACGACCCCTATTTGCAAATGACATAATTGACTCTGTAGAAAATCTCAAGGAATCTACAAATAAAGTCTTAAACTAATAACTGTTTTTTAACAAGATCATAAGATACAAAGTCAACACATAAAAAACAAATATACTTCAAGTAAAAAAAAAATTTATAACACAACTATTTACAATAGCCCCCCCCACAAAAAAAAAGAAAGAAAGAAAGAAGGAAAAATACTATGTATAAATCTAACAAGACATGTTCAGGTTCTATATTCTGAAAAGTACAAAATACTAATGAAAGAAATCAAAGACCTGAGAGATATGTATTCTTGGATTGGAAGACTCAACATTGTAAAGATGACAATTCTCCCTAAATTGATTTGATTTCTCTGGTTGAACTTCCCAGCAATATTTTTGGTAATAGATATAAACAAGTTTTTTCTAAAGTTTATTTGGAAATGCAAGGGAAATATTAATAAAATAGCTGAAGTAGTTTTGAAAAAGAGCAATCATGCTTTGGTAGAAAGGAGATGGAAAAAAACTAGTCCTCAGCTCACATCTATTATCAACTAGACATTTCACATGTGTTATTTCACTCTGTCTTCATAAGAGTACTGAGAGTTGTTTACTGGTATCCTGAATTTGTAGAAGATGTTAAATTACATGTTCAAGGTCATATATTCCCCAATAGCTCAGTGGGTAAAAATCCACTTGTAATGCAGGAGATGCAGGTTTGATACCTGGGTCAGAAAGATCCACTAGAGCAGGAAATAACAACTCACTCCTGTGTTCTTGCCAGGAAAAACCTATGGACAAAGGCTACAGTCCCTGGGGTCTCAAAGAGTCAGACACAACTGAGCGACTAAACACACACACACATACTAAGCATAGCCAGTAAACAACAAAAACCCAGATCTGCCCGATTCCAAAGCCTGTCTGCCTTCTCCTCTAGTGCCACTGATTCATTGATTTACTCAGCAAACATTTAATGATCAACTACCTTCCCTTGGCATTGTACCAGGTACTGGGAAAAAGCATTTAGCCAAAAGTATGTGGTTTTGCTCTCCTGTTATGTGGTAGAGGAGATGAAGTCAGATACGAATCAGAGTCGCACAAGGCAATGTAAATTTGAAGCTCAGTGACTGCTGAAATAGAATCATCTGACGTTTGCTTTCAGTTAGTTGAGGGGCTGCATCCCTCCTCCCCTTTTTCAGAATTCTAAAGTAAAAGACTCTAAGAATGGATAAGTCACCTTTGCTTCAGGACATTTTCCCTGATAAGAAACTTTCAAGAAGTTCTCCTCTTGGAGATGCCCTTTTCGAGGTTGAGAAAAAGTTTGTAAAAATTGACACCAACTTTTATGGTAGGAAAGAATTAAAAATAAGATTTGTTAAATCAAAGGTTTATGATGTCAAATGGATCCAGCAGCAATTACCTAGTAAGTTAATCAGCTTGTGGACCTGAAACATTAGTACCTGATAACTAGCAAGTTATCAGGCTTCCCTGGTAGAACAGCTGGTAAAGAACCATCTGCAATGCAGGAGACCCTGGTTTGATTTCTGGGTCGGGGAGATCCTCTGGAGAAGAGATAGGCTACCCACTCCAGCATTCTTGGGCTTCCCTGTGCTTAAGAATCCGCCTGCAATGTGGAAGACCTGGATTTGATCCCTGGGGTTGGGAAGATCCCCTGAAGGAGGGCATGGCAACCCATTCCAGTATTCTTGTCTGGGGAATTCTATGGACAGAGGAGCCTGGCGGGCTACAGTCCATGGGAGTTGCAAAATGTCAGATGCGATTAAGCACAGCAGAGCACAGCAAATTATCATTTAATTCATCTGTCCAAAGAAGGGCAGAGGCAGGACATTAGTGTCAGGGTCCCTAGACTCTGATGTTGTTTATCTGGTAATTTTTGGAAGTAGAAGGGAGTGGCATATAATCTGGTGTACACATGGCAAGAATTTACTTTCAAAATGTACTGCATAACACCAGAGTCCTGGGTGTCCCCTTTCCTTGAAGGTGTGGCATCTGTACTCTTTGTACCAGGGGAAGCTGGGCCCCTGGGGAAAGCCAGGTCCTAGTAATCTGACAGTGCAGAATCCTATGACCCGCCCTTGCTAGGAGCATGACAGCAGCCTCGCTGACTGCAGAGTTACTCTGTGGCCAGGGCAATTGCTCTCAGCTGCTTTTGAGCATGTGTGTCATAAGAGGACATTTAGAAAATGGTTTTGAGTAACTGAGTTACTTGCTTCTGTTTCCTCAGGAAGCCAGGGTTCCCAGTTCAAGAAGGTTACCCACTTGCTCTCTTCCCCGTCCACATTCCTGCATTTAACCCCCAAAATCTTACCATGAATTTTGCTGCCTGAATGTTGTTTCTTTTCTCCTTTTCTAATCTAAATTCCACCCATCCTTCAGGGCCTTCCTCAGGTCCTTTGCAATCTCTTACTAGGACTCTGAGTTTCAAATGGTCTCTTGTCTGCCCCTGAATTCCCAGAGCCCTTGATTAATTCTGTGATGCACTTTAATTCTTATTGGTTCATTGATTTCTGAACTCGTTTATTCATCATTTAAGAAAATATTTAATGAGTGGCGGTTTTGTGCCTGGCCTTGAATAAGGCTCTAGAGATTCTTCAACGAGTAAGAAAATAGTTTCATACAATGTCTTGCCTCTCAGCTAAAGTTACGTAAGCTCCTGGATGTTGGAACCATGTTTATTTTTTTAATTAATACATTTGATTGTGCTGGGTCTTAGTTGTGGCATGCAGGGTCTAGTTCCCTGACCAGGGATTGAACCTGGGCCCCCTGTGTTGGGACTGTGGAGTCTTAGACACTGAACCACCAGGGAGATCCCAGAACCATGTTGTTTTGATGGTTTTTTCCTCCCTCTCCTTGTCCTCCTACCTCACTGACTTGCAAAGTGTTCCCCATCCAAAGAAGTGCTCAGTGCATACTTTAGAGTGAATAAATAAATGAAAGAATCAGTCAACCAGCCCACTCAGTAACCTGGCAATCTAGTTAATAGGTTTTAAACTTTGTTCTTGTATCATAAAGAGCCAGTTGCCTTAACATAGGTATATCCCATTTCTAAGAAAAAAATGTTGATCTAGAAAAAGCTCTTCAAATAATTCAAAATTGAGATATGAATATTCAGTTTCCAAAAGAATTCTTCACTTTACAAAATGGTTTGCCACAAAGTTTCTCTACATTGTGAGCTCTTGTCCCTAGAGCATTCAAAATGCAACCAGCTATTCAGTAATGCAACCGCTAAGTGGGAAGAGAGAGGTCTGGGCAGTAACTGGTGTTACCTGTTTAGGCTGAAGTGGGTAGAGACCTCCTTGTTCTTAAAAGCAGTCCCCTAAGGACAGCAGTTATTTTAGCTGTCTCCAAGTACTGCCAAGGCTCACTGCAGAGTTATAGGACTTGATCTTTTTACATCATTCAAAGGGTATTATGATGCACTGTGAGTTAGAAACTTTTGGTAGGTAATGCCTTTCAAGTCTTGGACTTATTAAAAACAGAGATCCTTTGGTCTGTATGAGAGCCCAGCTGTACATGAAAGAAAGGATAAAAATTGGTGTGGAAAGGAAAACCATGTGGCAAGTAACCTAGACTATTTAATCACTAGAATTTTCTATAAAGATTATTCCAAAGACAACATAAGATCAAAGATCTGAGAGGTGCTGTGCTACAAGCACTATCCTTTGCAAGCTAAAATTGAGGAAGTAGGGGTTGGCCCCTGGAACAAATGAGTCTAGCTCTGCTTGGTCCAAGACTAGATTAAGCTCCATCCTGCTACTACTGAAGGCATCAAAGGAGACATTTAATTGGCCCTCTGTATGTCTTCTTTGGAAAAATATTTCTTCAAGTTCTCTGTCCATTTTCCTAATTAGTTTGTTAGTTTTTTAGCTAATGCGTTATATAAATTTTTTATGTATATTTGGCTATTAACCTCTTACCAAACATACCATTTGCAAATAACTTCTCCCATCCAGTAGGCTGTCTTTACATTTTGTTGACGGTTTCTTTCATTGTGCAAAATCTTTTTGGTTTAATTTACTCTCATTTGTGTAGTTTTGCTTTTGTTGCCCTTGCCTGAGGATCCAGAAAAATATCGCTAAGACTGATATCAAAGAGCATGCTACTATGTTTTCTTCTAGGAGTTTGATGGTTTCAGACCTTACATTTAAGTATATAATCCATTTCAATCTTTGAATATGGTGTAAGAACATGGCCTAGATTTATTTTATCATATGTAGTTGTCCAATTTTCCTGGCACCATTTTTTTGGAAGATACTATCTCTTCCGCATGTGTATTCCTACCTTCTTTGCTGTAGATTAAACCTACAATATCTCTGAGGTATGCCTGTAGTCATTTTGAGAGCTATAAATTGATATCTGGTTATGGTTTTGATCTGCATTTTCCTGATTATTAGTGATGTTGGTGAGTTTATTTTTGAGCTCTCTATTTTGTTCCATTGATCTCTGTGTCTGTAATTTTGCCCAGTACCTTACGGTTTTGATTACCATAGCCTTGCATAGTTTGAAATCATGGAGTGTAATACCTCCAGGTTTTTTTCTTCTTTTTCAAAATTATTTTGACTATTCAAGGTCTTTTGTGATCCCACCCAAATTTTAGGGTTGTTTGCTTTAGGTCTGTGAAAAATGCCATTGATATTTTGATAGGAATTGGGTTAAATCTATAGATTGTTTTGGATGGTATGGACATTTTAACAATATTCATTCTTCCAATCCAAGAACACAAGATATCTTTCTATTGCTTTATATCATTCTCAAATTCTTTCATGAATATTTTACAGTTTTTCAGAGTATAGGTCTTTTACCTCCTTGGTTGTTTATTCCCAGGTATTTTATTCTTTTTGATGCAATTTTAAATGAGTTTGTCGTCTTGTTTTCTCTTTCTGACAGTTCATTATTGGTGTGTAGAAAAGCAACAGATTTCTTTGTATTGTACCCTGCAGCTTTACTGAATGCATTGATTAGTTCTGATAGCTTTGTATATAATATGTATATATATATAAAATTATTATTTCTATATATATTATTAAGCCATCTGCAAATAATGACAATTTTACTTCTTTTCCCCAATTTGGATGCATTTCATTCTTTTTGTTGTCTAACTGTTATAGCCAGGACAACTAATACTGTGAACAAAATACTAATATTTTGAATAAAAGTGGCAGGAGTGGGCATTCTTGTCTTATTCTTGGTCTTAGAGGAAAAGCTTTCAGCTTTTCACAACTGAGTATGTGTTAGCTGTGGGTTTACCATACATGGCAGTTTATCATATACATCATATATGTGCAGATATTATAGCTTCTTGGGAATTTCCTGAAGTGCTTTGAGAAACTATTGATAAAGACATGTACTTATCTAGCAGGTTTTCTTTTCCTGGGGAAATGGAGTTTATGGTCATCACAGGAGTCCGGTGAGATGGAAGGAGCTTTCCTTTCAATAATTCATTCATAACCTTAATGCATGTTTAGCAGATTTATAAATTCATGTCTGTTACATTTGACAAGGCTTCACAAAATATTTAAGTAGATGAAAGCACAGCTGAGTTTCCAAAGGCTGTAGTGTGGAGCAGAAAGAGAACTTGTTTGGACAGAATTCATTGTATCTCGCCAGCATCTGGTCATCCTTAAAGAAATGCCTGCCGCAGCTAGAGGAAGCCTACGGACAGCAACAAAGACCCAGAGCAGCCAAAAAAAATAATAAATAAAATAATAATAATAATAAATTTTTAAAAATTGAAGGAAGGATGAGAATCACTAAGCCTCAGGAAGGCAAGCATTAGGACAGGTCTTGGGATCCCAGAAGCAGGGGTTCCTGGTCCACTGGGTACTGAAATTGTTATGACAGTGACACAGCTCATCTGTCAGAAGAGAGGATCACATAGCCTGTTCAGAGCCACTAGGAAAAAGGGACCAGGCAGCCACTCCAACTGCCTTCTATTTACATGATGCTGACAATTTACTGTCATACGAAGCTTACGTAAAAAATGTTTTTACTTGCTTTAATTGTTTGATTGTCCCATCAGACCAAGAGATAGGAAAGTCTGGGAAGAATCCCAAAGCAATAGAATGTCTCCTGAGTTATAAAATCATTTTATGCATGCTACAGACTGAATGAATGTGCCATCTGAAAAATGTATATGTAGAAACCGTATTCCCCAGTGTGATGGTATTTGGGGTTGGAGCCTTGAGAGGTAATTAGAATTCAATTGAAAGGGGGGCCCTTTTGATGAATATTTTGTTGTTCAGTCTCTCAGTTGTATCCAACTCTTCACAACCCCATGGACTGCAGCACGCCAGGCTTCCTTGTCCATCACCAACTCCCAGAGCTTACTCAAACTCATGTCCATTCAGTCGTGATGCCATCCAACCATCTTGTCCTCTGACATCCCCTTCTCCTCCTGCCTTCAATCTTTCCCAGCATCAGGATCTTTTCTAATGAGTTGACTCTTCACATCAGGTGGCCAAAGTATTGGAGTTTCAGCTTCACCATCAGTCCTTCCAATGAATATTCAGAGTTGATTTCCCTTAGGATTGACTGGTTTGATCTCCTTGCAGTCCAAGAGACTCTCAAGAGTCTTCTCCAACACCATAGTTCAAAAGCATCAATTCTTCAGTGCTTAGCTTTCTTTATAGTCCAACTCTCACATCCATACATGACTACTGGAAAAACCATAGCTTGGACTATACTGACCTTTGTTGGCAAAGTAATGTCTCTGCTTTTTAATATGCTGTCTAGGTTTGTTTCTTCCAAGGAGCAAGTGTCTTTTAATTTCACGGCTGCAGTCACCTCTACAGTGATTTTGGAGCCCAAGAAAATAAAATCTCTCACTGTTACCATTTGATGAATATAATGTCCCCTTAAGAAGATAAAGACAAAAGAGAGAGAAACTCTGCATGTGCATGAAGGAAAAGCCATGTAAAGACATAGTGAGAAGGCAAGTCAAGAAGAGAGCTTTCCTCAAGGAACAAATCAGCCAGCACCTTGATCTTGGATTTTCTAGCTTCCAGAACTGTGAGAAATAGATTTCTATTGTTTTAGCTGTCCTGTCACATAGAGAACAGCGAGGGAACAAGAGAGTGAGACAAATTGAGAACGTAGCATTGAACATATACATTACCATGTGTCAGATAGATAGCCAGTGAGAATTTGCTCTATGGTGCAGGGAGCTCAATTTGGAGATCTGTGATAACCTAGAGGGGTGGGGATGAGGTAGGAGGGAGGTTCAAGAGGGAGGGAACACATGTATACCTATGGCTGATTCATGTTGATGTATGGCAGAAACCAACATGAAATTGTGAGGCAGTTATCCTCCAATTAAAAATATATAAATTGTTAAAAAAGACCAAAAAAAAAAAAACCCAAAAAACAAACAAAAACCAAGCTTCTCTGTCTGTGGTGGTTTATTATGGTAGTCCCGGCTGACTAAAACAATAAACTTATTAGTTTGCCTTCCAGCTATAACCCTCTGCTCCCTGATTAATTTAGTCACTGACAGCCCAGTCACCCAAGCCATGAATCTGAACACCTAACAATCCTGGCCTCTCAGCTCTCACCTCTAGTATCTCACTAAATGATTTCAGTTCTTCCTCTCACACGTCTTACTGCACTGTTCTCTTCTCCCCCTGGACTTCGGTGTGGAGGATGGTGACTTCGGTGTGGAGTCTATGCGCTGTCTGCCTCCCCGTCTCCCATCCCCGCTTCCTTCTTGGCCAACACAACCTCAGTTCTGTTATTGCTGCAGCAGGCCCAGCCCCAGCGGATGACTCATGACTAACCACAGGCAATGTGACATTTCTGTCCTTCCTCGTGGCTTGGAGTAGTCTTGTGACATGGTCTGGCCAGTGGGACATGACAAAGTCTGTTGGGGAGTTGCTGAGCAGTCTTTTCCTCACTAATCAATGAGACATCTTTTCCCACCCACACCTTTCTGAGGGAGAGCACATGTCTGGAGCCCAGCAGCCACTTTGTGGTCAATGAAGGCTGTGCCATAGCATCTGTTGGTTCCTGGGTCTAGAACACTTGTCCCTCTTTGTCTGCCTGGCCAATTTCTATTCATTCTTCCTCTAGGGAGCCCCCACCATGCACCTGACCTTGTAGGCACCTGGTGACTATGTACTGTTTACTTGCCTCTCAACCTCTATATGCCTGATGTTGGCATATATCTTCTCTTTGTGAGAAGAAGGATAGAGTGAGAAATCTGACCTTTCAAAGCCTAGGGTTCAAATTCTCACTGTGCTACTTTCCCAGTTCCATTGGTCATCTCTTAATCTCTTTCTTTAGTTTGAAAAGGGGCAAAAAAAAAAAAAAAAAGAAAAGGGGCAATAATCACATTATGTATATCATAGGATTTTTGTGGAGGATAAAAAAATGTGTAACATGTATGGCACCCCACTCCAGTACTCTTGCCTGGAAAATCCCATGAACGGAGAAGCCTTGGTAGGCTGCAGTCCATGGGGTTGCTGGGAGTCGGACACGACTAAGCAACTTCAATTTCACTTTTCACTTTCATGCATTGGAGAAGGAAATGGCAACCCACTCCAGTATTCTTTCCTGGAGAATCCCAGGGACGGGGAAGCCTGGTGGGCTGCCATCTATGGGGTCGCACAGAGTCAGACATGACTGAAGCGACTTAGCAGCAGCAGTGCATGGTAACATCTCATCAGGCATTAATTGCTATTGATATTTCTGTTCTGGTACCTATACAAAATCACTCATAAGATGGCTGAACTCTGATTCTTAATTCAATTCTGAACTCCTGACTTCAAGTCCAGCGCTCTTTTTAATGGACTGCAGGGAGTGAAAGAAGCAAATGCTTTGCTAATGTCTTGGGCTCAAGTGTGCTGCTGTTGTTGTGACAAGTACATACGCATCACTCAGTTACATCCAGATGTCACTGGTGGTCTGGCCACTTAGAATCTAGATAAGATTGCCTCAAACCCACAATATTGTTCCATGCGGAAGTGCAAAGCCCTCTCAAGATTCAGCAGCCCTGGGACCACATGATGGAAGCCATGCATCTAGGGTGATAGAACAGTAAGTCTGAAGGAGCTCACTCCTTCATGATTTTGGAGCCAGCAAACAACCCTTGACTTTGGACTTTGTTTAGGTGAAAGCACACTGGGCTTCTGTCTTTTTTTTTTTAATTTTATTTATTCATTTATTTATTTTTGGCTGTGCTGGATCTTTGCTGCTGCATGCGAACTTTTTCTGGTTGCAGAGAAGGGGGGCTACTCCCTAGGTGCAGTGCACAGGTTTATCATCGCAGTGGCTTCTCCTGTTGCAGAGCATGGGCTCTAGGGCACAGGGGCTCAGTAGTTGTGGTACATGAGCTTAGTTGCCCCACAACATGTGGAATCTTCCTGGGCCAGGGATTGAACCCATGTCCCCTGTATTGGCAGATGGATTCTTAACCATTGGACCACCAGGGAAGTTCAAGTTTCTATCATTTTAAAGCTCATCTCATCACAGCTAAAGCCACATAGCTGCTGAGCAGGACAAGAAACATCTTCCTTAAAGGTAATCTTGTTTTTAAATAGGGTTTTCTCATCCACTCACTCCTCCTCATTCATTCATTCTTTGGAAAGAGTTAAGTATTATATGCTAATACTTCCTTCACTTCATACTTAGCAAAGGACAGGAATTTGAGTACAAACACAAGGGCACTGGGAAAAAGCCAAATGGTTATTATGACTAACATCCTTTTTTAGTTCCCAAGTCTAGTGTGGCCTGTCGGAAGCAACGATTGACCAATAACATGGTTGTCACAACACAAAGTTTACAGTCATGTTTTCAGAGCTAACAATAACCACGGTAGGATGTGAGTATCTGTACTGTTTTCTTGTGGAAACTTGTTTTGTTTCTCTTCCTTTCTTTGCAGCTCCACAGAGTATGGCAGATGAGTGTAAATATTTCTCCTTGTCTCCTACGAGGCTTTGAACACTATGTCTGATGTTTCTGATGTTAATCACTTGGACTCTGGCTCCTTGCTATAGTGTCGTTGGAAAATGGCAAGATCCTAGAGAGAAATGCCTCAGATGGGAACCTGAGCCACATAAGCTCACATAAGAACATAAGCCACAGTCAATATTAAGTTTATGGAAAAGAAGAAATGCAAAAAAATTTTTTTGTTTATGTAGATTTTGGAAAAAGAGTCATATTTGCTCTGTAACTCCATTTGTCGAGAACTTACCACAAGCCCGACAGGTTGTAAAGGACTTTGTAAGATTATTTTTCTTAATTCTCACAATGATACAAGGTGAGGAATGCAAAGTTCATTTTACAGGGGAAGCCAATGAGGCCTGGAAACTGTCAGTAACTCACCCATAGTTACACAAGCAGTAAGGGTAGTCTTTGAACCCAGGTCTGTGTGACCCCAGTGGTCTGTTTCAAAACCATCAATTTTTTCTGCTTCCATTGAGCATCCTGTGAGCACAGTGGGAAGAGTGGGTCAGAAGACCTGGCTTGGCATGCAGTAGCACCCTGATTTTGGATGTTTAAACACTCTGGCCTTATGATTTCTCATCTAACAGCATCGTTTCCTTTTACGCCCATCAGCAGCAGCAAATCATTGTCCCACAGCCCCATCCTTCTGTTTCTGTGATTTCTCATTTTCTCTCATGTAATGATTGATTAATGTGGAGAAAACTTCTGGGAGGATTTTATTGGGCAATGGACTGGGTGGTTCCATTGGGAGGTTCCTGCAGAAAGAAAAGAAACTGCAGGTAAATTACGATTCCTCTCCCACTCCAGCTCCCTCGGACCACAGCCCTTGTCCTGGAAGTGAGGGACTCAGCACTTGTGATGGGAAACAAGGCTGAAGTTGCCAAAGGAAACCAAACAATTCTTATTTACCAAACTGTCAAAATCCTATCATTGCAATTAAGGAGATAGGCAATTAACTGTGTCTTAATTACAGCAGCTGCCACTTCATCTGAATGCCGTAATTTGCACAGAGAATGGGAGGAGACTTTAAATTAATGTGTGTCTTTAAACAACGAAAAACATTGATGGAGCTGAAAGAAAATTGTCAGCAGTGGTCATGGAGGCCCCTCCTAAAAAGAGGCATTGTTACAAGATATGCTTACAGAACGCTGCAATTTTCTTCTGCCTTTGTTGCCTAATGGCTGTATTCTTAATAAATGCCAGAAAGACATTATTATATCCTATTTTGTCTGCAATGCAATTTAGTGATTTCAATAGCAATATCATCTGTGAAATCCTCTGCAAGTGTCATCTTTATTTTTCTTTTTCTTAACTCAGCTTTAAAACAAAGATTTTGAAATAATGAGTCCAGACTCATGGACAGTGAAACAAGCTTTTAAATTTAGGATTTTAAAGGGCAGTCAGATTCGCATCTGTACAACCATTCTCTGAGATGAGTTTTAACATCACACCTTACATACGAGGAAACGGAGGCTCAGAGTAGTTAAGAAACTTGCTCAGGGTCACAGAGCAAGCTATGAAGTGGCCAAGCCCAGATGTGACTCCAGAGTTTGTTTTTTTTCCCCAAAGGCTGGTTAACAGCATGAAGTCAAGGTGCCACAGAGGGGAACCCCAAGCCAGGGAGTGGACAGAGTTGTGGCAAATCTAAGGTGAGTAGCATTTAGAAGTTGCTGGGTGTCAGAGAGGGGGCTGGCAGGTCAGGCCAGACAGCTGCATTTAGAGCTGGGCTTCAGTCAGTGGGAGGCCCCAGCGTGGAGGGGTAAGAACATAGAGCTTTCAAGCCAAACTGACTGTGCTTCAATTTCTGTTCCTCCATTTAGAAGCCAGGCGACCTTGGGAAATGTCCTTATTGTCTCTAAGTTTCACTGACTTCAATGCTCTTCATCTATATTTGGGGACTAGGTCAGTTTTGCACGAGTGCTGTGAGCACAGAAAGGGATAACACAGGCGCAGTGAAGCCATCAGCAAATGTTAGCTCATCCCTCCTCTTTCCAGAAGGGATCCCAGCTCAGATCTGGGAGGCATGGGTGGTGGTGGTGATAGGGAGGGTGTTCTGCCAGATTAATTAAAAATATCCAGGAGCCTATGGTAAGAACTAGATCACGTGTTGGGGAGGAAGACAGTCTAGCAACAAAACCATGATGCCTGGTCTCCAGGACCAGACCGATGTGGACAGCAAGTACACCGACTTCATGTTGGGTCTGGCAGTTGAGTTTGAAGTCCTCCTGCTTCAGGTCAGAGTGAATCCTAGGACCTGAGTGTGACACTAAATGGCTCAGCTTTGGGGAAGGGGGGGCCGCTGAGCTGTGGGGCTGGGCAGGCTCACACATCAGAAAACCAGCTGCATGGCCCTGGGTCCTGTTTTCCTCTAGCCTCAGTTCTTGCAGCAGAGGAATGACAGCTCTGGTTGAGGAGAGCAATGAGTGAGGGGCAGGGCTACCTGGTTGCCAGCTACCACCTTAGCCAGCTTGGCTGGACAATTGCTTCTCTTTCTGATTGAACTTTGACCTCTCTTCCAGAAAGACGGCATTTTCAATACAATATAATAATGCAGAGTTAAAACTACATTACAGTATAGCTGATGCCATAAGTACCTTTACAAGAGAGGCTGAGAGCTATAGACAGCAGCCTCCCTGACCTTGCCGACAATGACCTAACTCTCCACTGCCTTCCTCTGCTTTTTTCCTCACTCCTCTGACCAAGGTCAGCACCCAGGAAAGGAGCTGATGTTTATCATCTGGATCCTACTGTAATCTGAGGTTTGGCTTGCCTCTCTCGGAAGAACAAGCATTTTAGCTTCTCCATTTGTAACCCACATAATTACAGAGGCATCACTCATCTAACCACCAGCAGACATGCTTAGCCAGGAGACCATGATGCTCTTAGAAAGCTGCTAGTAGCTTCCCAGAGAGGAGGGCAGAAGACGAAAGAGCACAGGTGGTGGTGGCCCAGGGGGGCTGCAAGACAGAGGAAAGGTTGGGGGGGGATCATCCCAGTGAGCCTTACTGTCTCAATAACTGATATCCTTACTCTCTAGTGGCAGGAGGTTGCCATCATAAGGAAGGCAGACTCTGCATCTTATAAATCTTGTATATCTAGATTTAGCACAGAAGCAATAAATGTTTACAGGCTCCAGTCAACTGGAATTAACATTTGGCAGACTTTAGGATCTGTGCCCATCATCCTGTCATTCAGCCATATGAAGCCACCTGAAACTCTCCTTTGCCCTCACAGAATCACAGAAAGTAGAGCTCAGTGAACCTTGGAGACCATCTGGTTAAGTTAGGAAACTGATTAAGACCATAGTAAGGTTTGTTCATTCATTTGAAACTACTTACTGGAGCACCTAGTGTGTGCTGGGCATGGTGCTAGTTACCAAGTGTGAAGTGAAAGTGTTAGTTGCTCAGTTACGTCTGACTCTATGACCACAGGGACTGGAGCCCACTTGGCTCCTCTGTCCATGGGATTCTCTAGGCAAGAATACTGAAGTCGGTTGCCATTCCCTTCTTCAGGGGATCTTCCTGACCCAGGGATCAAACCGTAGTCTCCTGCATTATGGGCAGATTCTTTACCATCTGAGCCACCAGGGAAGCCCAGTTACCAAGTGTACTGTGGTTACAAAATAGGCTGCAGGCAGACCTCGAGAAAATCCTCATTTCTTTTAACCTTGTCTTTACTTTTCTGTAACCCAGGGGAAGGTCAGCGAGCCCCCTAAGAGTTCTATCTAAGGTGTTTTGTAGAAGTAATTTAATGAGATTCTCAGGACTAGAGGACAAGAGGCAAAGAGTCAGACATGACTGCTTAACTAACACTCACTTTTGCCTGCTGTGAGTGAAGAGCTTGGAAAGAGACCAAGAGGAACCTTCTTCTTGGAAATAGAAGAAGGTTTGAGAAGAGTTAAAGAATCTGTGAAAGAGGGGTCAGAAGACTCAGAACCCTAGGAGCGAGGAGCCGGCAGACAGGCAGAAGTGAGCGGAAGCCCTCAGGAGCCTAAGGACAGAGGGGTTGTGGGTATGGAGGGCTCCCCGCCCCGCAGGGGGCGACTGCTGCTCGGCCGGCACTACAGCTGCTGCTGTGGGAGGGTGGACCCAGGGAACGCAGGTCTTCCAGAGTTTCCAGAAAAAACAGATTTCTAATGGAATCTTTCTGACTTCCCATACCCTGAGCAAGCTGAACAAAGCATGTGGTTGAATTTATCGTATTAGCCTTTCATTCTTGTTCTCGCCCCTGAGAATCTCAAAATTAAACAACTTATATGCATCAAAGTAAAACAGATTACCTCTCCTCTTTTTTAATCTCCTTCTTCATATTCTTTGCTTTAACAAAGGTCCCCAAATTAATTATTCACAGTGCTGTAAATGAAAAATTTCATTCAGTGGTAGAACTCCATTAGCTGAATCCATTCCAGGCACTGGGGGTGCCTTCACCAGCTGAAGATGGGGGGCCTCACATATCAAGGAGAGCCTGCCTGACTGGGACTGTGAACAGTGTTGTCCTTTCCTGTTCTGTTCTCCTCAGGCTCCTGCATTGCCTCATTGACAATGAGAGAGTATCCCGGGAAGCTCTGTTTTCATAGACAAGGAAACTTCAGCTTCTTCAGAGCTTTCTCTCTGCCTCTGGAGACTGGCTCTCCCAGATGAACCCCCAGGGCTCCCAGGGTTAAGGTGTGGTGGGTTTTCTGGTGCCCCAGGAGAGGTGATCCTGGGGAATAGGTGTGGCCTCATCAGTCAAGTCAAAGAATGGGTTTTGTCCAAGGCATCAGGGATTTTAAACATTCTCCAGGTGGTGCTAGTGGGAAAGAACCCACATGCCAATTCAGGAGAAGTAAGAAATGCAGGTTCAATCCCTGGGTCAGGAAGATCAAGATCCCCTGGAGAAGAGCATGCAACCCACTTCAGTATTCTTGCCTGGAGAATCCCATGGACAGAGAAGCCTAGCGGGCTATGGTCTATAGGGTCACAAAGAGTCGTACATGACTGAAGTGACTTGGCAGCACTCATTCTTTATTTGTGAAGCTAAGAGTATAATTTTTAAAATAACTTTTAGCTGCAGATGTGGAATTTAGGAACATTACTAATTTGGGAATTACTTACTTATAGTCACTCCTTACAAGAAGCAGTGGGTGCTTAGAGAGGACTCCTTCTGTTAACTGACCTGCTTCTATCATTTCAACATCTTTTTTGAGCCCTTCACTATCTGCTGAATAAGGACCAAACTCCTTCATCTGACATTCCTGGTCCTCCATCAACCAGCCGCCATCTCATTTAGGCCAGCTCTCCACACGGACATCATGCTCTAATCTCCCCAGGCTATTTGCAGTTCCCTGAACACTTTGTAAAGTTTACTTCAGTGTTTTTATTGCTCCAACCTATATACCCTTTGCTTCATTGTCCAGTCATTAAAGTTCAATTATTTGCTTCTTTAAATGATTATTGTGCATTGGAACTACAAATATAATATGAAAAAGAACTAGACCTTGTCTTGCAAAAGTTTAGAATCAAAAAAGGGAAACAGACATAGAAATAAATGAGCTCTAAGCTCTCTCCACCTGGCTAACTCATCATTTTCCTCAGGGTTCCTATATTTCTGTCCACTGGAAAGCTTTCAATGACCAGTAATGGTTGGGTCATGCACCATAGTTATCATGGTAATTGCCTAATTTCCCCCACCTAGGCTCTAGGCTTCTCAAGAGAGGAGACTTTTTAAATTCATAGTGGCTTTTTCAGTGCTTGGGAGTTTGGTTACTCAGTAGACATCTATTGGACAGAGGAATGAATGAATTGTTAGGCAAGAGGAAGCACACAGTTCTGGGAAAGCAAATAGAGGGTGCACTCATCCTAGTCATTAAAGCCAGAGAATGTTGTCCAGAGACTGCCTAGGTTGAGTTCAGGGGATTAACAAAAGTAAGAACAATCAGTTAAGGACTTTGAGTTTCTGATTCCATATGTAAGGTGCTTGGAAATTGCCACTCATTCCACTGTGACATCAAGTGAAAAGCTGAACAAACTGAAAACCTGACTTCTTAGATATGCAAGATACGTGAAGTCACAGGACTGCTGCCTCCAAAACTGGAGAGACAGAAAGATGAATACAGAGAATCACAACTTACTGGAGCAGAAACTCAGGAGCAGAAACTGCGTGAGAACCAGTGTTAGGGTTGGAAAACCTAAAATGATATCGACAAATCACAGAAGGCTCAGTGTGGACAAGTAGGAGAGACAAAAACTCCAGCGGGACCCAATCACAAAGGGGTCCCACATTATTGTGAAAATAGGAGAAAGATCCCCTCATGCTTTTGGCAGGGGGATGGGAAGAAGAAATATTTGAAATGCACCAGAGCATTTTGTTCTTCTTAGCAAGGCTGGAGAAACTATTTTACCAGAGTCCAACCTGCTGGAGCCTAAGTGATCTAGAGGAAGGGAAGTACCCAACTCCAGCCCACCCTAGCCATTCTGTCCCACCTAAGAGGGAGCGACTGAGAAACACTGGCGAAGTTCATAACCCAGCAACACAGGCTCACCGAAGCTGAGACCAATCATAGGGCTTTAGAGCGCCTTCCCTTTCCCCACACTTCACCACATGACTAAACCCTACTACAGCAGTTTCTTTTAACTGGTATATCAAATAAGATGTCAAGGGAAAAAATTACAAAACATATTAAAAGGCAAACACACTCTGAGGAAACTGAACTAGTATCAGAAACAGACTCAGACATGGCAAAGCTATTAGAACAATCAGACCAGGAATTCAAAACAACTATAGTTACAGTGTTAAGGGCTCTAATGGATAAAGTTGAGAGCATTAAACAACAGACGGGCAATGTAAGCAGAAAGGTAGAAATTTTGAAAAAGAACCAAAAAAAAAAAAAATTGCTGGAAATCAAAAGCCCTATAACTGAAATGAAGAATGCCCTTGATGGACTTATTAGTAGACTAGATATGTCTAAAAGAACCTCTGAACTTGAGGATATAGCAGTAGAAACCTTCAAGACTAAAAAGCAAAGAAGAAGAAGACTGAAAAAAGCATAACAGAATATTTGAGAACTGTTGGACAATTGTAAAAGGTAATGTGTATGTAATTAGAGCATCAGAAGGAGAAGAAAGAAAAGGACAGAAGAAATATTTGCAAACTGATTGAGAAACTTCCCAAATCGATGTCAAATACCAAACCACAGATTCAGAAATTTCAGAGAACATCATGCAAGATAACTGCCAAAAAACTACACATAGACATATATTCAAATTACAGAAAATCAAAGATAAAGGGGGAAAAATTATAAGATAAAGAAAAAGCTGGGGGTGGGGATGGGGAAACACTTTACCTATAGAGGAACAAAGATAAGAATCACATACAACTTCTCAAAAATTATGTAAGCAAGAAAAAAATGGAGTGATGTATTTAAAGTATTGAGAGAAAAGGTCCAACCTAAAAATATGTACTCTCTAAAATGTTCCTTTAAAAGTGAAGGAGAAGTAAAGAATTTTTTTTCTAACAAACAAAACTGAGGAATTTTGCCAGTAGGTCTGCCTTGCAAGAAATGTTAAAAGAAGTTGTTTAGAGAGAAGGAAAATTATATAGGTCAGAAACTTGGACCTACATGAAGAAAGAGCGCTAGAGAAGGAATAAGTAAAGGTAAAATACAAATATTTACTTTTCTTATTTTTTATTGATATAACAATATTTTGAACAGTTTGTTCAAAATAACAATAGCAAAATGTACTCAATTATATATGCCTACATATGCATGTATATGTTTATGTACATATGCTTGTATGTGCTTATATATAAGTGAAATAAATGGCGGCAATGACACAAGGAATGGAGGGAGGAATTAGAATTAGGCTGTTATTACTAGGGACTTGCTCTCACCCTGAAGTTATATAGTGTTATTTGAAAGCAGAGTTGGGATATTTGTAAATATATATTCAAACTATAGAGCAACCACAAAAAAAATTTTCATAAAGAAGTATAACTGAGATGCCAAGAAAGAGAGACAATGGAATCTTATAAAATGCCCAGTTAAAACTGCAAAAGGTAGAAAAAAGAGTGAAGGACAATAACAGGAACAAAGAACAAGGGCAACTAATAGAAAAGAGTAAAAATCATGTTAGATAATGATCCAACTATATCCGTGGTGGTCTGGTCGCTAAGTTGTGTTCAACTCTTGCATCCTCATGGACTGTAGCCCACCAGGCTCCTCTGTCCATGGGATTTCCCAGGCAAGAGTACTGGAATGGGTTGCCATTTCCTTCTCCAGGGGACCTTCCTTACCCAGGGGCCGAACCCATGTCTGCTCTATTGCAGGTGGATTCTTTACCAACTGAGCCACCAGAGAAGGCTATATCCAAAATCACTTTTAATGTCTTTAGTCTAAATACCCCAAATGAAAGACAGAGTTTGTCAGAGTAGGGCAAAAACAAGACCCAGCTATATGTTGTCTATAAGAAACCCACTTTAAAGTCACACATAAATTAGAAGCAAATGAATGGAGAAGGATATACCATGTTAACACTAATAAAAATAAAGTGAGGCTACTGGTATTTTAATCAAAGCAGGATTCAAAGCAAGGAGGATTATCAGGGCTAAATTGGGGCATTACACAATGATAAAGGGGTCAATTTTCAAAGAAGACATAATAGTTCTTAATGTGTATGTGCCTAACAGCAGAGTGTCAAACTACATGAGTCAAGAAAAAACTAATAGAACTGCAATGAAAAATAGATGTCTCCATTATCGTAATTGGAGATCTCAACATCCCTCTATCAGAAATGTATAGATACAGCGCAGAAAATCAATAAGTACATAGTTGAACTCAACAATACCATCAATCAACTGGATGTAATGGACATCTGTAGATTGCTTTATCCAACAACAGCAGAATATACATTCTTCTGAAGCTCACATGAAACACTCACCAAAATAGGTCACATTCTGGGCCATAAAACACATCTTAACAAATTTAGAAGAATGGAAGTCATACAATATCTCCTGTTAGACCACAATGGAATTAAGCTAGAAACCAATAGCAGAATGATAACTGGAAAATCTCCCCAATACATGGAGATTGAATAAAACATTCATCAAAGAAGGAACCTCAAGAGAAATTAAAACATATTTTGAACTAAATGAAAATGAAAATACAACTCAAAATCCATGAGGTGCAATGAGAGCAGAGCTTAAAGGAAAATTTTTAGCTGTGAATGCATATACTAGAAAGAAGAAATATTTAAAATCAAGAATCTAAGTTTTCACCCCAGGAACATAAAAAAACAGCAAATTAAATTCAAAGTGAGCAGAAGAAAAGAAATAGTAAAATTTAGAGCAGAAATCAATAAAATTGAAAACAGAAAATCAACAGAGAAAATTAATAAATTCAAAAGCTAGTTCACAGAAAAGATTAATAAAATTGACAAACCTTTAGACAAGCTAAAAAGAAATCAAAGAGAGAGAACACAGATAGCAGATATTATTATTAATAATAATAATTAATAATTAAATTAAATTATATTTTATATTATATAATATAATTATATAATATAATTATATAATATAATTATATTATATGTTATATATTATAATAATAATTAATAATAACATGAATATCAATAACCTCAGATATGCAGATGACACCACCCTTATGGCAGAAAATGAAGAAGAACTAAAGGGCCTCTTGATGAAAGTCAAAGAGGAGAGTGAAAAAGTTGGCTTAAAGCTCAACATTCAGAAAACTAAGATCATGGCATTCAGTCCCGTCACTTCATGGCAAATAGATGGGGGAACAGTGGAAACAGTGGCTGACTTAATTTTTCTTGGCTCCAAAATCACTGCAGATGGTGATTGCAGCCATGAAATTAAAAGACACTCCTTGGAAGGAAAGTTATGACCAATCTAGACAGCATATTAAAAAGCAGAGATATTACTTTGCCAACAAAGGTCCCTCTAGTCAAGGCTATGGTTTTTCCAGTAGTCATGTATGGATGTGAGAGTTGGACTATAAAGAAAGCTGAGCACCGAAGAATTGATGCTTTTGAACTGTGGTGTCGGAGAAGACTCTTGAGAGTCCCTTGGACTGCAAGGAGATCCAACCAGTCCATCCTAAAGGAGATCAGTCCTGAGTGTTCATTGGAAGGACTGATGATGAAGCTGAAGCTCCAATACTTTGGCCACCTGATGCGAAGGGATGATTCATTTGAAAAGACCCTGATGCTGGGAAAGATTGAGGGCAGGAGGAGAAGGGGATGACAGAGGATGAGATGGTTGGATGGCATCACCAACTCAATGAACATGGGTTTGGGTAGACTCTGGCAGTTGGTGATGGATAGGGAGGCCTGGCGTGCTGTGGTTCATGGGGTCACAAAGAGTTGGACACGACTGAGTGACTGAACTGAACTGATGAACAACTCTACCCACAAATTTGAAAACCTAGATGAAATGGACCAATTCCTTGAAAGGCACAATCTGTCAAATTTACACACACACAAAAATAACAGAAAATTTAAATAGGTTTATGTCTATTAGCTCAGCTGGTGAAGAATTCGCCTGTAATGCAGGAGACCCTGGCTTGATTCCTGGGTCAGGAAGCTTCCCTGGAGAAGGGATAGGCTACCCATTTCAGTGTTCTTGGGATTCCCTGGTGACTCAGACGGTAAAGAACCTGCTTGCGATGCCAGAGACCTTGGCTTGATCCCTGGGTTGGGAAGATCCCTTGGAGGAGGGCATGGCAACCCACTGCAGTATTCTTGCCTGGAGAATCCCATGGACAGAGGAACCTGGTGAGCTGCAGTCCATGGGGTCGCTAAGAGTCAGACATGATGGAGCAACTTTCACTTCACTTCTTCATGAATATTAGAGAAATTGAATCAATTTTGGTGCCTTCCAAAACAGAAAGCATCAGACCCAGATGAGTTCACTGGTGAATTCCACCAAATATTGAATGAACAAATTAGACTAACTCTCTATAATATCTTCCATAAACTATTAAAAGGAATTCTTCCTAATCTATCTTACGAGGTCAGCATTGCCCTGACATCAAAACCAAAGACATTACAAGAAAGAAAACTACTGACCAGTTATCTATCATGAACATAGGTGCAAAACTCCTCAACAAAATACAAGTAAACTGAATCCAACAATGTATAAAAAGAATCATATACCATGATCAAGTGAGATTTATCCCAGATATGTTAGTCTGATTCAACATTTGAAAATCAAGTAATGTAATCATCACTTCAGTTCAGTTCAGTCACTCAGTTGTGTCCGACTCTTTGCAACCCACGGACTGCAGCATGCCAGGCCTCCCTATCCATCACCAACTCCCAGACCTTGCTAAAACTCATGTTCACCAAGTCAGTGATGCCATCCAACCATCTCATCCTCTGTTGTCCCCTTCTCCTCCTGACTTCAATCTTTCCCAATGGGTCAGTTCTTCACATCAGGTGGCCAAAGAATTGGAGTTTCAGCTTCAATATCAGTCCTTCCAATGAACACCCAGGACTGATCTCCTTTAGGATGGACTGGTTGGATCTCCTTGCAGTCCAAGGGACTCTTAAGAGTCTTCTCCAACACCACAGTTCAAAAGCATCAATTCTTCAGTGCTCAGCTTTCTTTATAGTCCAACTCTCACATCCATACATGACTACTGGAAAAACCATAGCCTTGACTAGAGGGACCTTTGTTGGCAAAGTAATATCTCCGCTTTTTAATATGTTGTCTAGGTTGGTCATAGCTTTTCTTCCAAGGAGCAAGCGTCCTTGAATTTCATGGCTGCAGTCACCATCTGCAGTGATTTTGGAGCTCAAAAAAAACAAAAAAAAAAGTATCTCACTGTTTCCATTGTTTTCCTATCTATTTGCCACGAAGTGATGGGACCAGATGCCATGATCTTTGTCTTTCAAACATTGAGAGGGGAAAAATAAATAAAACCCACAGATTACGTGCCTAAAAGCAACTCCCAGAAGAAAAGTACCCCAGACGCCCACATCCGCCACCAGCAAGTGGGGGCGGAATGGAGAGGAGCGGGCGGCGTTGCTTAGGGTAAGGACTGGGCCGAAGGCCCTGAGAGCAATCGGAGGGAGCTTTCGTGAGATAGCAACTTAAACTGTGGGATAGCAAGAGAGAGAGAGAGAGAGAAAATTAACCGGCCCGAACACACTGCTGGCCATTCTCAGAACAAAGGACTGGTCCCCACCAGAGGCAGGAGGCAGGTGGGAGGGGAAAGGGGCAAACTCGGTCCCAGAGATGGCATCCCCTACCACACTGCAAACAGGCCTCCAGTTTCTAACCAAAGACTTCCTGAGATTCTGGATGGTCGACATCCACCGGGAGGGTCGCGGCTAAACACAAGGCGCACGCACCTGACAGGCGCGGGCGGAAACTGAGGCTGGGACTGCGGAGGGGAGAAGGCGCCCCGCACCCAGGGAGAGTGCGCCCATCAAGCTCCTGGCTGCCTGAACTGCTCAGGCCAGGGAAGGCACAAAATGCAGGCGCAACCGAGTCCGCGCTTTTGTGGAATACCTGAAAACTGGAACCGCACCCAAGGCAGGGCACACTTCATATAGAGCAGCCGGGAGCCTGAGCAGCATAGACGGGGAGAGCACACACACCCGTGAGCGGGGGCAAACCCAGTGTGGCCGGAACACTGTGAGTGCTGCCCACACACAGCGATATCTGTCTGCAGCGCCCTTCCCTCCCAGCAGCGCGACTGAACTAGCGAACCTGAACAAGAGACCACCTCCGCCCGCCTGTGTCAGGGCGGAAATCAGACACTGAAGAGACCAGCAAACAGAAGCCAAATAAACAATGGGAACTGCTTCAGAAGGGGCCAGTGCAACAGATTAAAATCCCTGTAGGTAACACCGACTACACTGGAAGGGGCCTATAGATATCGAGATGTGTAAGCTGGAACGAGGAGTAATCTGAAACTGAACCAAACCCACACTGACTGCAACAGCTCCAGAGAAATTCCTAGATATATTTTACCTTTTATTTTTTTATTAAAAAATTTTTTTTCTCTTTTCTTTTCTTTTTTATTTTTTCTCTTTTATTTTCTTTTAAAATTCCCTATTACTCCCCCATTACTCCTTAACTTTCATTTTCATAGATTTTTACGATTTTTTTAATTAGGAAAAATATTTTTTTTCTTTTTTTCCTTTTTTTTCTTTTTTTCTCTTATTTTCTTTTAAAGCCTTCTATTACTCCTTAATTTTCATTTTCATTTCACTATAACCTTGCAAAAAAAAAAGAGAAGCCCTATTTTTGAACTGAACTTCATATATATTTCTAAATTTTTTTGTGTTTTTGTTTTTAATATTGTATTTTTAAGAGTCTAACCTCTACTCTAGATTTTTAATCCTTGTTTTTCAGTATGTGATATGAATTTTGGACATTTAAGAATCCAATAGTCAGTTCCCATTTTTATTCAGGAGTGTGTTGATTACTCTCTCCCACTTTTGACTCTCCATTTTCTACCTCAGAACACCTCTATTTCCTCCTTCCCCTTCTCTTCCCAATTCAATTCTGTGAATCTTTGTGGGTGTCTGGGCTACAGAGAACACTTTGGGAACAAACAACTGTGTAGATCTGTCTCTCTCCTCTTGAGTCCCTCTTTTCTCCTCCTGCTCATCTTTATCTCCCTCCCTCCTCTCCTCTTCTTCATGTAACTCTGTGAACCTCTCTGGGTGTCCCTCATGGTTGAGAATCTTTTCACCATTAACCTAGAAGTTTTATTATCAGTGCTGTATAGTTGGAGAAGTCTTGAGACTACTGGAAGAATAAAACTGAAATCCAGAGGCAGTAGACTTAAGCCCCAAACCTGAGAACACCAGAAAACTCCTGACTACACAGAACATTAAGTAATAAGAGGCCATCCAAAAGCCTCCAAACCTACACTGAAACCAACCACCACCCAAGAGTCAATAAGTTTCAGAGCAAGACATACCACGCAAATTCTCCAGCAACGCAGGAACATAGCCCTGAGCGTCAACATACAGGCTGCCCAAAGTCACACCTAACACATAGACCCATCTCAAAACTCATTACTGGACACTCCATTGCACTCCAGAGAGAAGAAATCCATTTCCACGCACCAGAACACCAACGCAAGCTTCCCTAACCAGGAAACCTTGACAGGCCAATCGTCCAACCCCACCCACTGGGTGAAACCTCCACAATAAAAGGGAACCACAGACCACCAGAATACAGGAAGCCCACTCCAGACACAGCAATCTAAACAAAATGAAAAGGTAGAGAAAAACCCAGCAGGTAAAGGAACATGAAAAATGCCCACCAAGTCAAACAAAAGAGGAGGAGATAGGGAATCTACCTGAAAAAGAATTTAGAATAATGATAATAAAAATGATCCAAAATCTTGAAGACAAAATGGAGTTACAGATAAATAGCCTGGAGACAAAGATTAAGAAGATGCAAGAAATGTTTAATAAAGACCTAGAAGAAATAAAAAACAGTCAATTAAAAATGAATAATGCAATGAATGAGATCAAAAACACTCTGGAGGGAACCAAGAGTAGAATAACAGAGACAGAAGATAGGATAAGTGAGGTAGAAGATAAAATGGTGGAAATAAATGAAACAGAGAGGAAAAAAGAAAAAAGAATCAAAAGAAATTAGGACAACCTCAGGGACCTCTGGGACAATGTGAAATGCCCCAACATTCGAATCATAGGAGTCCCAGAAGAAGAAGACAAAAAGAAAGGCCATGAGAAAATACTTGAGGAGATAATAGCTGAAAACTTCCCTAGAATGGGGAAGGAAATAGTCACACAGATCCAAGAAACCCAGAGAGTCCCAAACAGGCTAAACCCAAGGTAAAACACCCCAAGACACATATTAATCAAATTAACAAAGATCAAACACAAAGAACAAATATTAAAAGCAGCAAGGGAGAAACAATAAATAACACACAAAGGGATTCCCATAAGGATAACAGCTGATCTATCAACAGAAACCCTTCAGGCCAGAAGGGAATGGCAGGACATACTTAAAGTAATGAAAGAGAATAGCCTACAACCTAGATTACTGTACCCAGCAAGGATCTCATTCAGATATGAAGGAGAATTCAAAAGCTTTACAGACAAGCAAAAGCTGGGAGAATTCAGCACCACCAAACCAGCTCTTCAACAAATGCTAAAGGATCTTCTCTAGACAGGAAACACAGAAAGGTTGTATAAACGTGAACCCCAAACAACAAAGTAAATGGCAATGGGACCATACCTATCAATAATTACCTTAAATGTAAATGGGTTGAATGCCCCAACCAAAAGACAAAGACTGGCTGAATGGATACAAAAACAAGACCCCTATATATGCTGTCTACAAGAGACCCACCACAAAACAAGGGACACATACAGACTAAAAGTGAAGGACTGGAAAAAAATATTTCACCCTAATGGAGACCAAAGGAAAGCAGGAGTCTCAATACTCATATCAGATAAAATAGACTTTCAAATAAAGGCTGTGAAAAGAGACAAAGAAGGACTCTACATAATGATCAAAGGATCAATCCAAGAAGAAGATATAACAATTATAAATATATATGCACCCAACATAGGAGCACCGCAATATGTACGGCAAACGCTAACCAATATGAAAGAGGAAATTAATAGTAACACAATAATAGTGGGAGACTTTAATACCCCACTCACAACTATGGATAGAACAATTAAACAGAAAATTAACAAGGAAACACAAACTTTAAATGACAAAATGGACCAGCTAGACCTAATTGATATCTATAGGACATTTCACCCCAAAACAATCAACTTCACCTTTTTCTCAAGTGCACATGGAACCTTCTCCAGAATAGATCACATCCTGGGCCATAAATCTAGTCTTGGTAAATTCAAAAAAATTGAAATCATTCCAGTCATCTTTTCATACCACAGTGCAGTAAGATTAGATCTCAATTACAGGAAAAAAATTATTAAAAATTCAAACATATGCAGGCTAAATAACACGCTTCTGAATAACCAACAAATCATAGAAGAAATCAAAAAAGAAATCAAAATATGAATAGAAATGAATGAAAATGAAAACACAACAACCCAAAACCCATGGGACACTGTAAAAGCAGTGCTAAGGGGAAGGTTCATAGCATTACAGGCTTACCTCAAGAAACAAGAAAAAAGTCAAATAAATAACCTAACTCTACACCTAAAGCAACTAGAGAAGGAAGAAATGAAGAACCTCAGGCTTAGTAGAAGGAAAGAAATCTTAAAAATTAGGGCAGAAATAAATGCAAAATAAACTAAAGAGACCATAGCAAAAATCAACAAAGATAAAAGCTGGTTTTTTGAAAAAATAAACAAAATTGACAAACCATTAGCAAGACTCATTAAGAAACAAAGGGAGAAGAACCAAATCAACAAAATTAGAAATGAAAATGGAGAGATCACAACAGACAACACTGAAATACAAAGGATCATAAGAACTACTACCAGCAGCTCTATGCCAATAAAATGGACAACTTGGATGAAATGGACAAATTCTTAGAAAAGTATAACTTTCCAAAACTGAACCAGGAAGAAATAGAAGATCTTAACAGACCCATCACAAGCAAGGAAATCGAAACTGTAATCAAAAATCTTCCAGCAAACAAAAGCCCAGGACCAGATGGCTTCACAGCTGAATTCTACCAAAAATTTAGAGAAGAGCTAACACCTATCTTACTCAAACTCTTCCAGAAAATTGCAGAAGAAGGTAAACTTCCAAACTCATTCTATGAGGCCACCATCACCCTAATTCCAAAACCAGACAAAGATGCCACAAAAAAGAAAACTACAGGCCAATATCACTGATGAACATAGATGCAAAATCCTTAACAAAATTCTAGCAAACAGAATCCAACAACATATTAAAAAAATCATACATCATGACCAAGTGGGCTTTATCCCAGGAATGCAAGGATTCTTTAATATCCACAAATCAATCAATGTAATACACCACATTAACAAATTGAAAGATAAAAACCATATGATTATCTCAATAGATGCAGAAAAAGCCTTTGACAAAGTTCAACATCCATTTATGATAAAAACTCTCCAGAAAGCAGAAATAGAAGGAACATACCTCAACATAATAAAAGCTATATATGACAAACCCACAGAAAGCATTACCCTCAATGGTGAAAAATTGAAAGCATTTCCCCTAAAATCAGGAACAAGACAAGGGTGCCCACTCTCACCACTACTATTCAACATAGTGTTGGAAGTTTTGGCCACAGCAATCAGAGCAGAAAAAGAAGTAAAAGGAATCCAGATAGGAAAAGAAGAAGTGAAACTCTCACTGTTTGCAGATGACATGATCCTCTACATAGAAAACCCTAAAGACTCTACCAGAAAATTACTAGAGCTAATCAATGAATATAGTAAAGTTGCAGGATATAAAATTAACACACAGAAATCCCTTGCATTCCTATATACTAACAATGAAAAAACAGAAAGAGAAATTAAGGAAACAATACCATTCACCATTGCAACAAAAAGAATAAAATACTTAGGAGTATATCTACCTAAAGAAACAAAAGACCTATACATAGAAAACTATAAAACACTGATGAAAGAAATCAAAGAGGACACAAACAGATGGAGAAACATACCGTGCTCCTGGATTGGAAGAATCAATATTGTCAAAATGGCTATTCTACCCAAAGCAATCTATAGATTCAATGCAATCCCTATCAAGCTACCAACGGTATTTTTCACAGAACTAGACCAAATAATTTCACAATTTGTATGGAAATACAAAAAAACCTCGAATAGCCAAAGTAATCTTGAGAAAGAAGAATGGAACTGGAGGAATCAACCTGCCTGACTTCAGACTCTACTACAAAGCCACAGTCATCAAGACAGTGTGGTACTGGCACAAAGACAGAAATATAGACCAATGGAACAGAATAGAAAGCCCAGAGATAAATCCACGAACCTATGGACACCTTATCTTTGACAAAGGAGGCAAGGATATACAATGGAAAAAAGACAACCTCTTTAACAAGTGGTGCTGGGAAAACTGGTCAACCACTTGTAAAAGAATGAAACTAGAACACTTTCTAACACCATACACAAAAATAAACTCAAAATGGATTAAAGATCTAAATGTAAGACCAGAAACTATAAAACTCCTAGAGGAGAACATAGGCAAAACACTCTCCGACATAAATCACAGCAAGATCCTCTATGACCCACCTCCCAGAATATTGGAAATAAAAGCAAAAATAAACAAATGGGACCTAATGAAACTTAAAAGCTTTTGCACTACAAAGGAAACTATAAGCAAGGTGAAAAGACAGCCCTCAGATTGGGAGAAAATAATAGCAAACAAAGCAACAGACAAAGGATTAATCTCAAAAATATACAAGCAACTCCTGAAGCTCAATTCCAGAAAAATAAATGACCCAATCAAAAAATGGGCCAAAGAAATAAACAGACATTTCTCCAAAGAAGACATACAGATGGCTAACAAACACATGAGAAGATGCTCAACATCACTCATTATCAGAGAAATGCAAACCAAAACCACAATGAGGTACCATTACACGCCAGTCAGGATGGCTGCTATCCAAAAGTCTACAAGCAATAAATGCTGGAGAAGGTGTGGAGAAAAGGTAACACTCTTACACTGTTTGTGGGAATGCAAACTAGTACAGCCACTATGGAGAACAGTGTGGAGATTTCTTAAAAAACTGAAAATAGAACTGCCATATGACCCAACAATCCCACTTCTGGGCATACACACTGAGGAAACCAGATCTGAAAGAGACCCGTGGACCCCAGTGTTCATCGCAGCACTGTTTATAATAGCCAGGACATGGAAGCAACCTAGATGTCCATCAGCAGATGAATGGATATGGAAGATGTGGTACATATACACCATGGAATATTACTCAGCCATTAAAAAGAATTCATTTGAATCAGTTCTAATGAGATGGATGAAACTGGAGCCCATTATACAGAGTGAAGTAAGCCAGAAAGATAAAGACCATTATAGTATACTAAGACATATATATGGAATTTAGAAAGATGGTAATGATAACCCTATATGCAAGACAGAAAAAGAGACACAGATGTACAGAACAGACTTTTGGACTCTGTGGGAGAAGGCGAGGTTGGGATGTTTCGAGAGAACAGCATCGAAACATGTATATTATCTAGGGTGAAACAGATCAATAGCCTAGGTTGGATGCATGAGACAAGTGCTCGGGCCTGGTGCACTGGGAAGACCCAGAGGGATCCGGTAGAGAGTGAGGTGGGAGCGGGGATCAGGATGGGGAATACATGTAAATCCATGGCTGATTCATGTCAATGTATGACAAGACCCAGTACAATATTGTAAAGTAATTAGCCTCCAACTAATAAAAATAAATGAAAAAAAAAAAATAAAGGCAATCACACTTTTTTGGGGGGAAAAAAAAGAGGCTCTTTAGTTCTTCTTTGCTTTCTGCCATAAGGGTGGTGTCATCTGTGTATCTGAGGTTATTGATATTTCTCCCAGCAGTCTTGATTCCAGAAATCTTCATTGTTTGATTGCTTCATTGATTCCAGCAATCTTCATCCAGCCCAGCATTTCACATGATGTACTCTGGATAGAAGTTAAATAAGCAGGGTATATAAGACAATATACCCTGTATACAATATAACCTTATTGTATATAAGACAGTATACAACCTTGACGTACTCCTTTCCCAATATGGAACCAGTCTGTTGTTCCAAGTCCAGTTCTAACTGTTGCTTCTTGACCTTCACACAGATTTCTCAAGAGGCAGGTAAGGTGTATGTCTGGTATTCCCATCTCTTTAAGAATTTTCCAGTTTGTTGTGATCCACACAGTCAAAGGCTTTGGTGTAGTCAATAAAGCAGAAGTAGATGTTTTTCTGCAATTCCTTTGCTTTTTTGATGAGCCAAAGGATGTTGGCAATCTGATCTCTGATTCCTCTGCCTTTTCTAAATCCAGCTTGAACATCTGGAAGTTCACGATTCACATACTGTGAACCCTGGCTTGGAGAATTCTGAGCATTTCTTTGCTAGCGTGTGTTGCTGCTGCTGCTGCTAAGTCACTTCAGTCGTGTCCGACCCTGTGCGACCCCATAGATGGCAGCCCACCAGGCTCCGCCGTCCCTGGGATTCTCCAGGCAAGAACACTGGATTGGGTTGCCATTTCCTTCTCCAATGCATGAAAGTGAAAAGTGAAAGTGAAGTCACTCAGTCATGTCTGACTCTTCGCGACCCCATGGACAGCAGCCTACCAGGCTCCTCCGTCCATGGGATTTTCCAGGCAAGAGTACTGGAGTGGGTTGCCATTGCCTTCTCCAGCTAGCGTGTGAGATGAATGCAATTGTGCGGTAGTTTGAATATTTTTGGCATTGTCTCTTTGGGATTGGAATGAAAACTGACCTTTTCCACACAGACTTAAAGAAGAAAGTCTGATTATGAAATCAATAGATGCAGAAAAATCGTTTGACAAATCCAGTACCTATTCATGATAAAACTCTCAGTTAACTAGGAAGAGAGGCATACTTTCTCAATTTGACCAGGACTATCTACAAAAACCTACAGCTAATATCATACTTAATGGAGAAACTAGAAGTCTTATTAAGATCATGCACAGGGCAAAGATGTCCTCTGTTACTGAAGTGAAGTGAAAGTCACTCAGTTGTGTCCAACTCTTTGTGACCCCATGGACTATACAGTCCATGGAATTCTCCAGGCCAGAATATTGGAGTGGGTAGCCTTTCCCTTCTCCAGGAGATCTTCCCAACCCAGGGATCAAGCCCAGGACTTCCACATTGCAGGCGGATTCTTAACCATCTGAGTCACAAGGGAAGCCCAATAATCTTTTTCAACACAGTATTAGACATCCCAGGGAAGGCAATAAGAGGAGTTTTTATTTCCTTTTTTAAATAAAAGATATTTATTTCCTCTATTTACAGTGAGATAAAGTGATCAGTGACTGAGGGTGAGGAGAGGTGATCAACTGTAAAGATGATACAAAGAACTTTTTGAAGAGAGAGAGAACTACTATATACCTAGACAATGGTGGTGGTTACCAGCTTTCATATCATTATTAAAGCTTATCAAAGTTCTCACTTAACATAGATAAATATTTTTGTATATAATACCTCGATTAAAAGAAAACAGACACTTTTAAAGTGCTTGTACAAGAGTTTGCCCACAAAAATTCTGGTTTGCCTCATTAGGTGTGGGCCTTCGGAAAACTGTTGACCCTCTGACAGCTCATTCTCCAATTCTATAAGATGGCAAAAAAAGTATCTTAGGATTACTATGATGAATACATGGGGTAAGTAATGTGACTGTCACCAAGTTAATGCTCAGTCCACATCTGTCCTGATGATAAAGGTAGGCCAGCAGGAGAAGTAGAAAGCATATCTTGGGCTAAGCAGGCATAGAAATTGAGGCACAGAGAGCATTCTTTGCTCAGCTGTGAGACTTGCCCCAAATTCCTCCAAACTGGAGGACAGGTGACATTTTGAAGAAAAGTGACATTTTCTGTGGGGCAGGAAAGCTGCTTTATCACGTTTCTGGAAGCTGGCTCAAGGTGACCCCTCATTAACCAGACTGAATTGTTTTTTCTCTCCTGAAAGTCAACTGGTCAGGGAACTTTGAGTCAAGACTGAGTCACAGCTGTGCTATGTTCTCCAAGAAAACAAACCTTGTTTTTTAAGCCACCAAGGAAACGTTTGAATAAACTAAATGTACTTCTGTAGTTATATGTCATCTCTGATTCACGATCTTTGAATGGTTCACTTGAAAATGGCTATTCTGTTTATAGCAGAATTGGTGCACTGGATATTCTTAACACTGAAGTTGGTCTTGTACTGTCTTCCCCAATCTGTCTTGGAACGACTCTTTTAGTGTCTTCATCAGAAACAATACAAAATTTACCAGTTACTCCAAAGCTGGGCAAACCAGTTCAACAGCCTCAGTGCAAGAGGGAAAAGGAAGAGAATCAAGTGAATGATTGGTTTCTTTTTTTCCTGATTACTTTTTTTCTTTCCCTCTGATTACTGATATAAGAGCTGTGGCTCTAGTTTTGATCTTTTTGAATTGCTTCCAAAACCCCCAAAAGTCCAACCAGAGACAGAAAATCCAGTGAAAAAGGATCAAAACTATTCCTATTAAGATTTTTGTTTTTTGTTCTGTTTTCCCAGACTCAGCAACATTACCCAAGTATGTTAATGATAATGACAATGTTTTAACCAAAAAGATTGAGCAGCCCTGTCTAAATGTCAACTAGACCATCAAGCAATGCACTTTTAGTGATTATAGAATCACAGAGTCACATGTTAGAAGCAACCTCAGAAAGCCCCTGGTGCATCCCTTGCATCTTAGAAGAGACAGAATTCAAGGAAACAGCAGTAACCTGTCAGGGTCACAGAGCTTAATCTGCTGAATCAAACTCCATACTCTTTTATGTATTGAATGTCTGTGATAACTTGTGATGGTGGGGTACAGATTTGCAAACAACAAAAGCTTTAAAAAAAGTTATTTTTTAAAAATAACATGTTTGTATATAATTTTCTCATTAGAAATTTGTCAGAGCTGGGGACACTCTTGACCTTTTGAGGGATTTAGAAATCAGGGAAACCCTTGACGTATTTAAACATGCAATGGCTGTATACTGGCTTAGGAAGGCAAGTTTAAGTCTCTAAGGGTTTGTAGGTTGAATTTCGTGATTGCTTTCTTCAGGGCTATCAATTCTATACATGTCCTTTATATTCTCCCCCTCATCTGCCCACTTCATGAAGTCATCGTCCCCTGCTCTTGAAGCATCAAATCTAGAGGTGGCTCTGTATCTAGTTAGGAGAAATGCTGGGGAAAGTGGACTCACTGGAAGTAACTTCCAGGACCCAATGCCCATTGGGAGTATTTTTTGTTTTGAGGAAGATAACTGCTCTGATTTTAGATGACCAAGTAAAAGACAATTATGCTAATCTTCTCCAAGGGAATCAATTTCAATTATTTTCATTCAAATGGTGAGCCAGTCGTCCCACTGTCATTGAGTGAACACTTTATACTTTAGTTTTATCATATGATCACATCGCAGAAAGTGAGAAATACTTTTAATACTATTTCTTTCATCTCTCTATTCTGTAACTGTTGTACACAGTTTTAATTATTGTAGCTTTAGGGAACCCCTTAATTACCTAAATGGGCAAGTAGAGACAGAATTTGTTGCCCTGAGAGACCTGTGGGCACTTGACCTTTGGCACTGATCTTCAGTGCAAAGGACCCCCAAAGAATCCCTGGATGCTTTGTTGTTCTGGTTTGACAATGGCCAAAGGATTTTCCTGACAGATCTCTCCATGGAGAATGAGTTAATCACAGTGGAGGCTTGCCCTACCTCTTAAAATTCTAAAACCACAGGTCAACATTAGCATTCATTTCTCACTGGAAATAAGCATGGCAACTGCCATCATGCCACACCCCTACTCCTCTTGGACTGCAAACCAGTACATGCTCATTGCAGCAGTTATTTGCTCTTTGTCTCACTTGTTTGCCAAGCCAAGTCTGCTGATCTATTTTGGCATGTAAGATCCATTAAAAATTTATTTTTATTTAATCGGACAGTCCAATTTTGTTTGGCTGTCTAACTCAGTTTTAGTTTCCTCATTGTCACTTCTTTCATGGTTCAGTTCATTTCCTTTCTTTTGTCATGGGCAGTCACGTTGTTGGTCCTATTCACCTTGTAAATCCCCAAGCATAGCCTAACAGTTTTCACTTGAAAATACTGTATGGTTGCCAGGTAAAACACAGGATGTGTGTGTGTGCTAAGTTGCTTCAGTCAAGTCCAACTCTTTGCAGTCCTATGGGCCTGCCAGGCTCCTGTGTCCATGGCATTCTCTAGGCAAGAATAATGGAACGGGTTGCCATGGTCTTCTCCAGGGTATCTTCCTGACCTAGGGATTGAACCTGCGTCTCTTTTGTCTCTTACATTGGCAGGCAGGTTCTTTATCACTAGCGCCAACTGGGAAGCCCAAAATACAGGATACAATGGGATATGATTTATAGGGTGCTGTGCAACATTTGGGATATACTTGTACGAAAAATTATTTATTATTTATCTGAAATTCAAATTTAACTGGGTTTGACTTCCTTGGTCATCCAGTTGTTAAGAATCCGCCTGCCAATTCAGGGGACACAGGTTCAGTTCCTGGTTTGGGAAGATTCCATATGCCTTGGAGCAATTAAGCCTGTGCGCCACAACTACTGAGTCCATGCACTAGAACCCGTGATCTTCACGAGGAGCCACCACAATGAGAAGCCCACACACAGTAACTAGAGAGAGCAATGAAGACCCAGTGCAGCCAAAAACAAGAGGAAATTTAACTGGCCATCTGCATTTTTATTTGCTAAATCTTACCACCCTAAAAACAACTACCTCCGTGCCTCTGAGACATAATAATGTACAAGTGGGCCCAGATCCAACTCATGAACTGGCTTCCCTTCACTTCTCTATCTCCAAAAACCAGTGTCCCTTCACTATTAAGAATTCTGGTCTGTGTTGGAAGCAGGGGAGGGGGTACAACAAGATAAACCCAAACATAGTTTATTGTTACACTGTTGATATGAATAATAAAATTTAATTGAAAATTGATTTATTTTTCTTTTAACTTCAAAGTAAAATGATAAAAGTGAAAAAGAACCCCATAAACTCAGGTCTTCTCTTTGGCTTTCCTACCCACCGCCTCTGAGCACCTCTGGACCATCACCAGTTTCTGTGGACCATGTTCATACCATGGCCACCATAGGCATATCATTTCAGTCTTAGGAGTCATAGGGAACTCCTGCTGGCTTCTCAGTCCTTGTGCTTAGTCTGAACTTGAAACAGTTCCTTTTTATTCCCACCTGAAGTGGCCTAGCTCCAGAGAAACCAAGCAACCTTGACACTGATCAGTGGCTATGGAAACACAGGTCAAATTCCTTTGTGGCAAGACTTCCTGTGAAAAATATCTTCAGGACATAGCCAGTGATCTTACACAGAGAAATGTTTTGTAATAAACGACCTCTGTGTCAATAGGGAATATTTCTCCTCACAAAACTCTTTTAGAGAAAACAACCAGAATGGTCAAAGGGTGGTTTCATTCACATTTTGCCTACTTTCAAAACCTCAAATGGCAATTAACTTAGCAAGTGATTCCTGTATCTACGCAGGCAAGCTGTTAATGTAACGTCACACTGTTCTCATAGCGGAAAGCAGAATCTTGGGGGATAGCGTTTCCAACAATCTCTCTCAAGTACTTCAAAGCAAAATTATCAGTCTTCTGTATTCTGAGCTTCCAGATCCTGCTCTTTAAATAAGTGTGAGAAATATTTGATTTAGGTTAACACATCTGTCTCCAGAAAAGTTACCCATAGGAAATCGATGCTCCCATTCCTATTCCTTGCCTTTTAGACCTATTACAAATCCAGGTATTTAAGGTCCTAAAGTTAACTAATTCTGTCATGGAGAAGGAAATGTAAATACGAGTTATATAATCATAAAAGAGAGACCATCTGTGTAAGCAGATAGCATGCACCTTAAGGGGGATTAAGCATGTTGAAATAAATTATGTCCAGGGACTTCCCTGGTGGTTCGGTGGTTAAGACTTCAACTTCCAATGCAGGAGGTGTAGGTTCCATCCCAGGAAACTAAGATCCCATATGCCTCAGGGCCAAAAAACCAAAACATAAAACAGAAGCAATATTGCAACAAATTCAATAAGACTTCAAAAATTGTCCACATAATATTAAAAGATGCTTGCTCCTTGGAAGAACAAACTTAGACAGCACATTAAAAAGCTTGAGAGTTGGACTGTAAAGAAGGTTGAGTACTGAAGAATTGATGCTTTCGAACTGTGGCGGTGAAGAAGACTCTTGAGAGTCCCTTGGACAGCAAGGAGATCAAACCAGTCAATCCTGAAGGAAATCAACTCTGAATATTCTTTGTAAAGACTGATGTTGAAGCTGAAGTTCCAATACTTTGGCCATCTGATGAGAAGAGCTGACTCACTGGAAAAGACCCTGATGATGGGAAAGATTGAAGGCAGGAGGAGAAGGGGGTGACAGGATTAGATGGTTGAATGGCATCATCAACTCAATGGACATGAGTTTGAGCATACCCCGGGAGATAGTGAAAGACAGGGAAGCCTGGTGTGTTGCAGTAAATGGGGTCGCAGAGAGTCAGACACAACTGATAGACTAAACAACAATAAAACATTAAAAATAAAAAAAAACCTTAAAAAAATGATAGCTCATGTCTAGACTGCAAGATGCAGGATGGTCCAGCCCCATCCCTGGTCCCCTGCAGATCTGAAGGACTCTAGGAGTGCTGCTGCCTGAGAGCCCTGAGCTGTTTGCCTTCTTCAGAAATTACCCTTGGCTACAGAGGTCCATCCTGCTCAAGGTCACATCCTCTTCTTGGGGCAGCCTGTATCCAATGACTGCTATTTGTGAGGGTATAATGCCTCAAATGACTTGCCCCAAATCATGACAACTCTGAAGGGGCATCCCAGTATTAAAGTTCCCCATGGGGTCAGCTGAGGCTTTTGTTGAGACCACAGCACAGTCTAACTTCTCCTTGCAGTCATTTCCCTCTTTCTCCAGGGAGGTTAATCCCAAGAACATACTCTTTAGTAAGCTTCCTGCATGTTGATCTCCATCTCACAGTCTGTTTCCCAGGGACTCAACCTGTACCTGTTGCTACCCGCAATAGTCCAAGAAGAAGATGCTAAGCTGGGATTGTGTAGCTGAAGCACCTATTGTCCAGTTGGCAAAGTTGGCTTCATAACTGGTAGCTGTGGCCCATCTTAGCCCTGGTAGAAGGTAGCAGTGCAAATGATAAAGCTTTGACCAGTAGTGAACTGGGATGATATGCTAATGAAAGGAATACACTCGTAGGTAAAATGTATTACACATTTAAGAAATGAGGGGGAAAAAGGAATTAGAAGGACAATGGATTTAGATGGCTATTGCTGGGAGGCAATTGATGCTTTGGAAAATTAAAGGCTGACAGTGATTGCACAGATTACGAGGTAGTTACAAAAGTCAGAGGCTTTCTTGGCAGCATATAAAGGAATCTGTAGCCCCTGTAGCCAAAGTGCAGAAAAGCTGAAGACCAGCCTAGCATTTATAATTAAAAGAGTAACAGAACTCTAGAGAGTGTAGAACACTCAGCCTAGATAGGTTGCTCTGTCCAAGTCAGGACTCTCATGCAGAAAGAATGGAATCTGGACATACAAAATGCAGACGTCTGGGTTGATGCTCTTGAATATCCTGGTTCTTCTGTCCAAAGAATCAGCTCCCTTCTCCATATTAAGATCTAACATCTACCCCGACAAGCCTTGAGACACTTTAGAGGCCATTCCCGTGTATGACAGCAGGCACCTTCATCAGCATCTGCCCTCACGTGTCCTCTTGGATGTTAGGCCAATAACTAGCATGAGGAGAGACCATTCTCCAGCTGGGAAAGTGCTGAACTTGCTAAGGGAGAAAAGGAATTATACACTGAAGGGGCTGCAGGGCCTGGCCAACATCTCCTGGAGGGAGCCAGCAGTGTACTGAGAGGACTGGTTCTCAGAGTGCTGAGTCTGAGAATAGGGGCTAGGGGGAGAGTACGGGATGTCTTGACTATATTTTTGTATTCTCTGTATTCTAAGTGCTTTGGCATCTGGGTCATGATCCTGAAGAGACTGCTGCTTCCAGGGCTACTCATTCCTAGAGAGAGCAAATGACTCCCATGAGAGTGCGCTTCTCATATGCACACCAACCCATCCTAGCCCCATATTCCCCAACCGTCTCCTTGAAGAGACTCCCACACACCAAGTCAATATTTCCCTTTCTGTAAGACATCACCCCAGGGCTGGGTATGAGACAACTGTGGGCCACTCTTATAGTCCAGAACCTGGGGGAAAATATTCAAATTATGCAGCCTTAAATCTACTCAGAGTACTGTTGCAGGAAGTGGAGGGGCCCTTCCAAGGCCTGAGAGTGAGCTGTTGTCTAACACTCAGAAGTGACTCATCTGAGGAGACACACGTGATGACAAAGCAAGAGACTTTTCTGGGAGGGGGCACCCGGGTGGAGAGCAGCAGGATAAGGGAACCCAGGAAAACTGCTCTGGCTCACAGTCTTGGGTTTTATGATGATGGGATTAGTTTCTAGGTTGTCTCTGGCCAATCATTTTGACTCAGGGTCTTTCCTGGTGCTACACACATTGCTTGGTCAAGATAGATTCCAAAAAGGAGGATTCTGAGAGGTTGGTAGGACATGTGGCATCTCCTTTGGACCTTTCCTGAATCTTCTGGTTGGTGGTGGCTTGTTAGTTCTGTGTTCCTTACCAGGATCTCCTGCTGTAAAATACGCAAACAAATGGTCACTATGGTACCTGGCCAGGGTGGGCGGTTTCAGTCTGTGTTTCCCCTAGTAGTACCTGCCTCACTTATTTCTTTCCAAGAAAACCCTCCAAAGCCTCTGGGTCATACTCTCCTCTTCCTTCTTCTGACTCCAAGCCATCCCTTCTCTTTCCCCATGTGGCTCTGCATGTGTGTCATGCCTCCTGTGTCTGGGTATCTGTGAGTATAAATGTCTTCCTTCATAACAACCATTTCCATGTCTGCTGTCTTACCAAACCCATATATATTTATATTATGAGGTAGAAAATAAAGTTGGACAAGGGAAATCTTATAGATACTGGAGCATTCTCCTGGGATACAAGATTTAACTCTCTGGCAAAGATCCCAGGAGACAGAGCAAAGATAGCTCCCAGAAGATTGGAGGAAGCAATGGCCCATGTTAAGTCAAGTAGATGTGCCAGATATATTGCGTCAGGAAGTGGAGGGAAAGGTCAGAGGGTCAGAGAAGTGGGCCATAATATATCTGTACAGTATAAGGCTGGAAAAACCCATCCCAATGACCACATGCTGCAGGAGGTAGGAGGTGACTGGTAGGTCAGTTGGTCAGCCAAGGGACCAAATCTACACAGTTATGGAGATGGTTAATAGAACACGTGTTGCTAAGACACTATAGATGGGCACCAAACACGGGCAATATTAACAACCAAAAAAGTAAAGGACAGACAGGGGCAGCTGCCACAATCAAAAGTCACAATCATTTTCCCATTTTCTGATCCTGAGATAGTTTTCAGACCCACTGATTGAAGAAGAACTTGTGTTATTTCAAGGAAAAACTCCACAACATCACAATTATATGTAGTAATGTTTGTCCCAGTCTTTCTTCAGTGATTGTTTGGTTATTTTCTTGCATAATGACATTGATCACCCTCAGAGTTAACAAACATGATCATGGCACCCCTGTTTGAATGGAGACATATGAGGACCTGGTAATAAATGGTATTCTGGCCTGAGTCTGGCTTATAGGGAGTCCACTGGGCTCACTGACCCATCTGGTGGTCCTTTTCCCAGAACCTGAATGTACAATCATGATGGACATACTTGGTGCTGGTTTTACCCCTACATTGGTTCCTTGGTCTTTGAGACAATAGCTAATAGAGTTAAGCAGGAAGAGGAGTCTTTGAAACTCTCCTCTTCTTCCCTGGATTAGTGAAGACAGTAAAACAAAACCAATACTCCATCCTGATGTGCATGCTCAGTCTCTTTAGTCAGGTCTGACTCTTTGTGACCCCATGGACTGTAGCCCATCAGGCTCCTCTGTCTATGGAACTCTCCAGGCAAGAATACTAGAGTGGGTTGTCATGCCCTCCTCCAGGGCATCTTCCCTACCCAGGGATTGAACCTGAATCTTCTGCATCTTCTGCATTGTAGGCAGATTCTTTACCACTGAGCCACCAGGAAGGCCATTCCATCCTGGAGGAAACGGCAAAAGTCAGATACAGAGATGTAGGGGTAGGGAATGAGAGATGTTTTATGATGTGGAGAGAAAATGAGACTCTCATTCATCTCTTGTTAAGATTTTCCAAGTGCATCTGGGAGGTACAGAATGGATCCTGATAATAGAGGTTCATCTTGGAGAGAACTGTGTTGTTATTTTAAAAACTCCTTCAGAATAACCTCCACATTGGCCAGTTTTTCCAGTACTGTCTTTGGAGGGAAGCCTGGAGGACCACACACCCAGCAACCTTTCCTGGCCAGCCTGGAAAGAAGGTGACACACCTTGGAAATAAGCATATTGGAAACAGACAGGAAAACAAGTCTTATATGGGCCTGATGACAGTGCCTCTGCAGAACTCCTGTGCAGGGCTCAGGGCCAAATGGGTAAACCACATCCAGCCAGGCTGCTGTGACCTCCTTGACCCCATCCTTTCACCTTGTGAAATGTCACAGCTCACCAGCACGTTTCATTCAAAGTTTGGTTAGATATTAAAGATCACTGACTTTAAAACACAGATGATTGGATTATGTGAGATGTAAACAATATTTTTAAGAGACTCATAGCTCTGGAGTGGATGAAATTTCTGAAGACAGGGCAAGGATTCTGTGAGGACTACGGTGGGAACCAGACTAGAGGCTTGAGAGACAGATGGAGAAGACAAACTGCAGAGTCACTGCTCTAAATGCCTCATGCCCTGGGGACCATCCTCTTAATAGTCACTGTCAAAGCCAGTCATTGTAAGGAAGAGGAAGAAAAGGAAAAGAAGGAAAATTAGGGCAGGATGACAAAGGGCCAATGGAAGTTTGAAATATTAAAGGTAAAAATTAAACATAAGAAAAATAAAACAAGAGCAGTCAACAACCCATTAAATCTGAAAGGTAATGAAAAACAATAAAGGATAAAGTGTCTGAGATTTCAAGTAGAAAAATAAAAGGCAAAATCCTTTTATGGGCTAGATTGAAAGGTTAAAAACATGCAGAGATAGATTTTAGACTGAGAGCAGGAACATGTGTGATGGGCAAAAAGGAATTGTATTTCTCTTTCTTTGATAGGAGCTTCCTTGGTAGGTCAGCTGGTAAATAATCCACCTGCAATTCAGGAGACGCCTGTTCGATTCCTGGGTCAGGAAGATCTTCTGGAGAAGGGAATGGCTACACACTCCAGTATTCTGGCCTGGAGAATTCAGAGTTTTGGGTTGCAAAGAGTTGGACATGACTGAGTGTCTTTCACTTTTCTTTGATAGGAATGAAAAGAAAAGAAAATCAGGACAGACAAAGTAAGAGCAAAAAGGCTAAACATGAGTCTAAAGTCAAATTAAAAATAAAAGCTGAAGGCATGCAGCATATATGGCACTGGATGATCCTTAGGACAATGCTTAGGTGCCCAGCCCTGGAGGCAAGGGCACAGAACCCAGTCTTATGAACCAGATAAGCCCCTATTCTCACTCTTAGGTTTTGCTTGAACAAACCTTCTCATGTGTCTTAGTCGCTCAGTCGTGTCTGACTCTTTGTGAGCCCATGGACGGTAGCCCTCCAGGCTCCTCAGTCCATGGAATTCTTGAGGCAAGAATACTGGAGTGGGTAGCCATTCCCAAGTCTAGGGGAATCTTTTAGGCCCAGGGATCGAACCTAAGTGTCCTGAATTGCAAGCAGATTCTTTACCATCTGAGTCACCAGGGAAGCCCCAAACTTCTTATGGTTATGACCAAATTCTAAATCAGTTCCTCTGAAATTTGATCTCCTTGACCCCAAAACAATATTTCAAGCCCTGGAAAATGCTGAAAATGTGAAAAGGCAAGACATTGAGAGGAATGGGGGTTTTCATGCTCTTTCCTACCCAGTCAAGGAGGGTTTTCCCCAAACTTTGAGACCCTCAAACAAGATGACAAATGGTGGCCGAACCTGTGGAAGCTTGAACATCTTGTCTTATTGTTTCTTGCATATTGCCCCCTGAAAACCTTCAATAAAGGTCAAAAGCAGGTTTTAAAAAATTTAAATGATTCATTTGGAAATAATTTCAAGTGTATAGAAAGTTGTGAGAATGTTCCACAAAGAATTGAGTCCCTCATTATCACTATCTGAACTTTTTGAGAGCAAGCTGCATTCACAAAACCCTGTCACCCCTAAACACTCCAGTGTGTGTTTCTGGATACAACCCTTTTGTGGGTTGAATAGTGTTCCCTCACTCAGAATGTGGTCTTATTTTGAAATAGACTGATGGAATTAAAGGTCTCGACATGAGATCACTTGGGATTAGTGTGGTCCCTAAATTCAGTAGACTGATAAGAAGAGGAGAGGACAAAGAGGGACCCAGAGACATACAGAGGAGAAGGCCACGTGAAGATGGAGGCAGAGACTGAAGTGATGCTGCCACAGACTCGGGAATGGCAGGGACTGCGGCGCCCTTCAGAAGCTAGGAGAAAGGCACGGGGCAGTTTTGCCCCCAGTCTTCAGAAGTGAACCCTGACTGACATCTCAGTTTTGAATTTAGCCTCCAGGTGGTGCCAGTGGTAAAGGATCGGCCTGTAATACAGGAGACACAGGAAATGCAGGAGACAGCAGGTTTGAGCCCTGGGTCAGGAAGAGCCCCTGGAGTAGGAAATGGCAACCCGCTGTGTATTCTTGCCTGGGAAATCCCATGGACAGAGAAGCCTGGTGGGCTACCATCCCTGGGGTCGCAAAGAGTTGGACACGACTGAGCGACTGAACACACACACTCCAGTGAATAGATTTCTCTCATTTTAAGTTCCACTTGTGGTAATTTGTAACAGTAGTCCTAGGAAGCTAATGCAAACCCTTCAAATGAGGAATTAACAATGGCACAACATTAATATCCAGTCCACAGACCTCCTTCAAAGTTTGCAAGCTCAGCCAACTCTCTTTCCCTTTTGGTTCAGGATCCAGTCAATCCTGGAACACACATTGCATTCAATGGCCACATCTTTTCGATCTCCTTCAACCTGGAGTAATTTCTCAGAGTTTTTCTGTCATTAATGTCCTTTAGTTTTTTAATAAATTTAATTTTGTATTAGGGTATAGCTGATTAACAAACAATGTTAGACAGTTTCAGGTGAAGAGTGAAGGGACTGAACCATACGTATATATGTACCCATTCTTCCCCAAACTCCCCTCCCATCCAGGCTGCCACATAACAATGAGCAGAGTTCCCCGTGCTATACAGTAAGTCCTTGTTGGTTATTTCTTTTAAATATAGCAGTGTGTACATATCCATCCCAAACTCTCTACATATCCCTTCCCCCCATCCTCCCCTCCAGCAACCGTATGTTCTTTCTCTAGGCCTGTGAGTCTCTTTCTGTTATAAGCTCATTTGTATTATATCTTTTTAGATTCCACATACAAGGATGTCACACAGTATTTCTCCTTCTCTGTCTGACTTACTTCACTCAGTATGGCACTCTCTAGGCCCATCCATGTTGCTGCAAATGGCATTATTTCATTCTTTTTAAAAGCTGAGCAATATTTCATTGTATATATGTACCACATCTTCTTTATCCATTCTCTGTTGACAATGTCCTTTGGTTTTAAAGAGTACAGGCCTTTTATTCTGTAAGATGACCACAGATATGGTTCTATTTGATATTTCCTTTTGGTCAGACCTCACTATTCATTCTTGGCAGCAACACTATGGAAGAGAAGCTGGACTTTACATATTATGGCATAAGATGTCATCCTGTCTAGCCATGGGACATTGATCTTGATAGCTTGGTTGTGCAGGCATCTTCCAGATTTCTCATCAAGTTACTACTTTCTCTTTAGTAATGGTAAGCATTTTGGGGGGAGATTTTCTGAGATACCAAGATCCTAGTCCTTATCAACCTCCACTAATCAGTTTTGCATTCATTGTTGACTCTTACCTGAATAAATCACCACAATGGTGTCATATGATGGTTTTCTATCTTCATCATTCTGTTTCCATTTACAGCTTGGCAGTCTACTATAAGAAAGAGCTTTCCCATTAACTTATTTATTCATTTATCAATATAGATTCTTATTTTATTTAATAAATGAAAGTAAGATATTAGCATATCATTTTGATGTTTAGATTGTCCCAGATTTCGCCAGTGGGATCTCCTTCAGCTTGTTCCTATGTCCTTTTGACATGTCCTAGTCATTCTTTAAGCATCTCATTACTTTCTGGCATAAGAAGATGTTCCAGGCTTATTTTATTCCTGGTTCTTTTTAGTGAAGAATGGTAGGGAGAAATCAATGTTAGTTGGTCCATATGCTCACAGCTACTGGGATGTTATAATTTCTGGGCCCTCTCAGCTGATAGGGCTAGAATTTGTTTCTATGTCTTTGTGTATCTCTCTATATATATCATCTATATCTATGTATGCAGGTTTATATTTTTATATTTATATATTTAAAAACTATAAACTTATACTATACTTCCAGTTATAATCCAATACCTCAACAAGTTCCTTTTCAGTCTTTCCTTTTCACCTCCTGTCATCTCTCCAGCCTGGTTCTCACTGCCCTTCCTACGCTTACTCACTTGCTCAGTGTAATCCATTCCAAGCTCATCCCGGCCTTCATGGGAGACAGCTCCCTACCCCCACCTCCATACAGCTCAGTCCCTCAACACTAAGGCCTCTGAGAGAGGACAGGAGGGGAGGGAAAGCTTGAAAACAGTTTAAAAGAAAAACACAGAAAAGATAACTCTCCTGGAAGCCAGTTGCAGAAGGTGAACTTTGATTTTATAGCACGTTTTGCCCTTAATGAAAGGAGGAAGTGAAAGGCATTACGTTATGCTCAGTCAGAAGAGAGGCCTGAATTTCCCCTGACTCCACCATGATATCCACAATGAAGTAAAACTGATAGAAGAAGAAAGTTGGCTGGCATGAGACCAGAGAGAAGAAAAAAGAAGAAAGGAGTGGAGAGAACCTCAGTGGCAGAGGTAAGGCACTGACACTGCAGGCAAAATCCTTCCCAGGGCTTCTTTCTCATCATTTGCCACTGGGGCCACCCCAGATCTGACTGTTACCCTCCTGGGCCCAGCCTTTCTCTGTCCCCAATACCACTTCTCTTGGACCACCAGCACTGGGGTTCCCTCAACATAGCCCCTCCCCGTGGGCCCTGAGACCCAGCGCATTTTCCTTTCGTCCTTAGGATTACCACTACTGTCTTTAGCACTTTGGGATTTCCTCTGCCTAAACTCCTATGCTGTAGATACCAAGTTGGCTCTGAAATCAGGCAGCCCTAGAATTAAAAATCCTACTTCTTCAACTGTCTAGCTTTGTGTCTTTGGGCAAAGTATTCTCTGAGTATCTATTTCATCACCTTTAAAATGCACATGACAATATAAACCTTACAGGACTGCTTGAGTATTATGTGAGTAATTTAGCTTTCCTTTTCACCTTGCACAAATCAGGATGACTGATTTCAGGCTGCTTGTAAGTTCCTATTCGTTCAGAAGCCAAAGTCCAGTGCAGTCTTGGCAAAGACTCAGAGAAATGACCTTGTTTGTCTGCAATGAAACACTTTCTTAAGAAAACATTGCTATGAAAAAGGAGATAGCGCTAATAGCAAAAGAAATTTTAGCCATAAAAAACTTCCATGACTCAGTAACCTGGAGAAAATTGATAAGGAACAAGAAATTGTTTTGAAAGAGAGGCGAAACAAATTACGTAATATTACAAGAATTATGTACTGAAGTATGTAATTCAGTGGGTTCGGGCAGGAAGAATCCGGGATTCAAAGGTTTAGGTCTAGTCTCCCTTCTCAAAACTGCTTATTTACAATCCTAGTATTCCCTCTTTGTTACTTACTTCCTGGGTTGTGCTGTAAATCAATCACAGGGCCATTAGGGGAAAAAAACAGTTACTGGAAAAACCTGTGCAGGCTCACAGGGAGGGCTCTCGACTAACACCCTCCCCATAACAGCCTCTCTACTGTCTTCCTCCAAGTCACACTTTCTCTTTCCAGTGTGGGTGAGGACTTCTAAAGGAAGTGAGCCCAGCCACCTGGAATGAACGTGTCACTTGAAACAAGAGTGAGTCCTCTTCCTTCCGCTGAGCAAGGACCACCCTTTATTTTGGTAAAGATGTTGATTTGCAAATCTGTTGTAAGGGGCTGGGGGTGTGTGTCTACAGCCCATCCTGGGAGGCTTCAGCACTGAAGTAACTCAAGAATCATAAATCAGCCTCCTTGGAGGAAGGCACGGAGGCCTAGATGGTTCCTAGAGCCTCCAGCATAGCCTCATCCTCCAGGCTTTGTTCCTTTTACCCCTGTTTGTACAAACAGGCCTATTTCCGGGCAGCGCTGAAAAGTTGCTTTGTGACTTTCTGATGTGCAAATCTGGCTTCAGAACTCTGCTCTCAGGAAACTGCTTCTGTAATTGAGGCTGGCTGCCTCCAGGTGGCACCAGAGTGCCGTCGTCCTGAAGTGGATCCGCCCTGGGATAGAAGCAAGAACAGTTTCTCTCCCCCACCAGTTCATTTGCGGAACTACTGCCAAAATGAATCTTCTTAATGATGAGGTTTCTCTTCTGCTCAAAGCCCATCAGAGGCTTCCTGTTGTCTGCTGAATAAAGCCAGACTGTCAGTGGTCTGGGCTTGAGATCAAGCTGAGATTCAGTCTTGTCTGAGCAAGCAGGATGATGGAAGATGCTAGAGTAGATGGAGGAGGTTGTTTAAGTCTGGGGAAAAGAGTTGAAGCAACAAAAACAATGAGCATGAAGAGGAAGCTCTGATGACCATGTCTTTGTGTCTTTGCAGAAGGGCACTGCAGGCAGAAATTGCAGGCTCTACTTTCACACAAGACTCAGGACTCACTCTGTAGGTAATGAAATGTGACACAGGCTGGGGGTGGGGGTGGTGGTGTATACCTCCAGGCATGCACAACACCTGTGACAGCGTCTGGTAGCAGCCCTCACTGACCTTCATTGGCAGCAAACAATAAATAAAGGGCCAGGGCCAAAGGACATGAGGGGGCCCTGTGAACACATAAAACAAACTCCAAGGACCCCACAAACATTGAGAGGCTTTGGCAAAGTCAGATAGCCTCTAATTAAGGGTGTCAGGGCAAAAGCCAGCGAAATAGGGTTAGGACAGTTGCTGAGGTCTCATTCCCACCTCTATGCTGAGAGATAGAGTGGTTTTCTTGGTGTGTTCTAGCAGCGACAGCAAAATACCACAGGCTGGGTGGTTTATACACAGCAGAAACTTATTTCCCACAGTTCAGGAGCTGGAAGGCCAAGATTAAGGCACCAGCATGGTTGAGTGAGGTTGAGACCCCACTCCCTGGTTCATAGCTGTTGCATTCTCACTGTGCCTCACATGGTAGAAGTGAGAGGGCTGTCTGGGATCTCTTGTGTAAGGGCACTAATCGCACTGACGAAGGCTCCACCCTCAAGACCTAATTACCTCCCAACGGCCCCATCTCCTAATGCCATCACTTTAGGGGTTAGGATTTCAACATGTGCATTTTGGGCGGGGGACACAGACATTTGGACCGTAGCAGTGGTCATACACTTTATCATCCTGGGTATTTTTTTGTTGTTATTTTTTACTAAAGTAACTCAAGAACATCCTTTCCCCCTTTTCTAGACACTTGCTGTTTTATGACCAGAAGAAAAACTATTATTATTTTTTTCCTATCACCGCACTCAAATACATTTGGTCAGATATTCTCTTTCTACTCCTGGACAATCTTTTGGGCAAAGCCTATAACTTCTTCAGTCTTGAAAGTCCCAAGCTTTCAGTAATTGGGATAGTTTCAGTTTTGATTGTGAAGTCAGAGCTTCGTCTTCCAGCAGATACAAAGCTGAGGCTTGACCAGCAGCCTTAGGGGAAGCTGCAGTTTTTCCTGTTGCTCAGCTCACTCTACTACCTCTGGGCTCTCCAGAGTTGGGGGCAGGGGGAGAAATGAGAGTAACTTTATTTTTGGCTGTGCTGGGTTTTCACTACTGTTTGTGGGCTTTCTCTAGCTGCGGCAAGTGGGATCTGCTCTTTCTTGCAGTGCACAGGCTTCTCATTCCAGTGGCTTCTCTTGTTGTGGAGCACAGGCTTACTTGCCCTTGGCATGTGGAATCTTCCCGGAGCAGGGACTGAACCTGTGTCCCTTGCATTGGCAGCTGGACTCCCAACCACTGGATCACCAGGGAAGTCCCTGACACTTCTGATAGTGAAAGGGGTGCTCCTAATGTTTATGCTGGGGCAACTGATCTAAGTGTACACCCTCCTCCAGATAAGTGCAAAGCCATCCTTCACGGCCTGGGTGGCCAGGCCCCGGCCTGCTTTTGTAGTCATACTTACTCTCGCTGCCACTTCTGAGAGCAATACTTCAGTGTTCGGGCCAAGATACATTACCCTTTCCCACACCTCCAACTGCCCCAGGCTTCTGTGTTTCCCTGGGAACCTGGGTGATAAAGTGTGAAGACACAAGACCAGGATGCTGGTGACCTGGGGAATTGGGTCCAGCTCTGCATGTCATGGGCTGTGTGACTGTGGGCACATCACGTGTCCTCTCTGAGTCTTGTCTTCTTTAACTATGAAGGGGAATAATGCATCTATTCCTCGGGGTTGTGAGATTAAATGATGTAAACTATGTGAAAGTGAAATGGGAACTTCACATGACCATTCAGATTCTAGAATTTTTTTCCTCAATCTTTTTTTCTGGTCTCAATTTCCAGAGAAAAAGGAAGCTATGAATTTAGTACAGAGGAAGTGACAGAAATGGTGTAAGTATCTTTATTTTTATTTCTCTGATTTCCCCCAGCATTCATTCCTCACGTCCCTACCAGCTCACATGTGGAGGTTTACTTTCAATAGAGTGAGAGTGTCTCCAGAGATTTGTCAGCTTTGTCCAGCTTTATCCTACAATCGTGCTTGGTATGGAGTAAGAACTCAGTAAATATTTGTTGAGTAGATATAGTTTGTAATATAACAATAAGAAATAGGTTGATTGTGCTGTTTCTAATCCCATCACCTACATCCCTGTTTCCATTTGAGGATCACTGCTCTGAGCTTGTTAGAAACACATTGAGCCCAATTCCGCGCCAGATTCCAATGGGGGATGTGTGTGTTGGGGGGTGTCAGATGAACAGATGAATGAGAAGACCCTTGACCTTTAAAAGTCTAAAATCTAAAAGGGGAGAAAGGAAACAAATATAAATGAAAATAACCCCATGACTTTCTTCAGCTGAGTATTAAAAGTAACTTAGTGCTCAGAACACACAAAGTCCACAAATGTCATCGATCAAATTATATACAAAATTGTACATTTAAAAAACTTTTAAAAACCCTCTTTTTGAAAATGCTTGACTTTGCCTTTTTTATTTTTTCTCTTAAGCTATCTGATAAAGCCTTGCTTGCAACACATTCCTAATTTCCTAACAGTAGTGATTCCTAAAAATGACATGCTACAAGCTTTTTATATTCTCACCCTGAATGTTAACTTGTAGTGAAGATCCCTTAAAGTTTAAACAGTCATGTAGCTCAAAATGGAAATTATGAATAGCCGATTACACTTGGTTGCCAAATGGGACCCCTGTGATGAATAGCTCCTCCTCCCTGACTGTAAAGATAGAATGGGTAGAACCTCACAGCTGAAGACAGAAATGATTCTCTGTATTAAATGTACATGCAAATTCATAATAGGTAGGAAATTAACTGGAAGGCAACAGGACAAGTAGGCCTTCAGAATAGGGAGCTGTGAAGTCTGCAGAGCAGCTAGAGAAATGACCCAGAAATCAGAGCAAAGGAGGCAGCAGTGGATTAGAAGAGAAATACTGACAATGAGGTGGTTTGGGTACTTTGGAAAGAGATCAGTTTAAGAACCATTGTGGGGGGTAGGAAGGCCAGGGAGCACGGAGTTTGGAGTGTCAGGCAGACCCCCGTCTGTTCTGCACTTAACCTGGAGACTGAGTACAGAGGAGGGTGGGTTGTGCCGCCTAGGTCCTACTGCTGACCCGGCAAAGCAAGAGTAGGAGTCACTACAGCTTTCCACCCCAGGGTCCTCGGCTGCTGCCTAGAGGGTTAGGCTAGACCAGTGGTTCCCAGCTTTTACTAGAAATCAGAATCATCTCGGGAGTTTTAAAAATCCACTGCTGCCTGGGCTTCCTCCCCAGACAGTCTGAAGTAACGGGATAGGACAGGGCACAGGTGTGGATGTATTTTAACAACTTTGTGGAGATATCGTACATATGTCAAAAAAATCTACCCTTTGAAAGTGTATGATTTGGTGGGTTTTAGGATATGCACAGCATTGCATAACCACCTCTAATTTTATAACATTTTTCACCCCCAAGAGAAACCCATGTACCCATTACCAGTCACTCTTATTTCCCTCTCCACTAAACCCTAAGCAACTACTAATCTACTTTCTGTCTCTATATATTTGCTTATCCTGGACATTTCATAAATAAAATCATATAATACATGGCCCTTTGTGATTGGCTTCTTTCTCCTAGCATAACGGTTTCAAGTATTTTCCATGTTGTAGCATGTGTCAGTAAAGAATCCACATGCAAAGCAGCAAATGTGAGTTCAATCCCTGGGTTGGGAAGATCCTCTGGAGAAGGGCATGGCAATCCACTCCTGTATTCTTGCTTGGAGAATTCCATGGACAGAGGAATCTGGAGGGCTACAGTCCATGGGATCACAAACAGTCAGACATGGCTGAGTGACTCACATACACAATATTCCATCATCTGGATATACCATATAATAAACGGGAGTAGTTTTTAAAGTACTTTTTAAAAAATAGAATTTATTTTTGGGAACAGTTTTAGGTCCACAGCAAAATTGAGAGGAAGATACAGAGTTATCCTGTATCTTCCTGCCCCCACACATGCATAGCCTCCCCTACCACTAACACCCCCACTAGATGGTACATTTATTATAATTGATGGACCTACAGAGGCACATCATAATCACTCAGAGTCCATGGCTTCCATCAGGGTTCAGTCTTGCTGTTGTATGTTCTATGCATTTGGACAAATGTGTAATGACATGTATCCATCATCATAGTATCATACAAAGTAGTTTCACCCCCATAATCTTCTGTACTCCACTATTCATCCTTACCTCCCCTTGAACTCCAGACAACCAATGATCTTTTTACTGTGTCCATAGTTATGCCTTTTCCAGAATCTCATATGGATAATTTTAAAGATCTAATATGCAGCTATGATTAATAACCAGTAGATGATCATTAAGACTGTGCTGGGCTCCAAGGTGCTCATGGGTGGGACCAGAGAGGCAACCAGAGCCTCTGTCTGGCAAAGCCAGTCTCCAAAAGTGCCACACCTGTGTCCTGACTTCAGGCCAGAAGAGAGCTTGTACCTCCAGTTTGGACCCCGTTTTTTCAGTGAGATTGACTGCTGTGCTCTGGGAGCTGGACATGTGTGAGTCTGTAGGTGAGGAACAGCACACCAGGGCCCCGGCTCAACATCTTTGTAACCAGAAAGGTCACAGGTAAGTCCTAGAAAAACGTGCTTCTAAAACTCAAAAACTATTTCATGGAGTTTAAGAGGCTCCCCTGTTGTGTAGAAACACAGATTTAGTTGTGAAGTCATCCTAATAAATTCCCTGGTTGAGCAAACTCGTAGTTGTGCCAAGTTCCTCTTCCAGAGCCTTTGTTTGGCCCTTTGACCCTCCCACTACTAGACTCTTGCCCGTTAGGTGGGTTGATGCCAACCTACTGAAATTACCATTCACTGGGTCAGAAAAGACACCTGTGAACTGGTCTCACCTGTTCACAACTTGGTTGGAATCTTTAACTGTAGCCGGAGGTGTTTCAGCAGCTGTTCGGATTATTAATGGGAAGTGGGTTCATACTTCTGTCCCTGCCTTTTTTTAACCTGGGAAGAAACTTAGTGCTTTTCAACACTATCACAAAGCAAAGTGAAGATGGATGAAGGCATAAAACTCATAAATGCAGCTGTGAAGTCACCTCCCATTATCCTGGGGTTACAGAAGGGACCCCTGGTTCCACTGCCACCCACACTAGCCTCTTCTCCAATCAGCTCTAGTGATCTTTGTAAAATATAAATGAGATGATGTTCTTCCTCTTCTTGGCTTAATAACCCCACAATGACTTTCCTGTCCTTAGGATGAAATCCAAGACGCTTAACCTGGTTGAGAAAGACTGAGGGATCTGGCCTTTGCACTTGCTCTTCTCTCTCTTTCCCCATCACTTTATTCACAACCCTCTGTCTCAGTGTCAATGTCTTTTCCTCAGAGATGCCATCTCTTTCTCCTTTGAAAGTGAAAGTCGCTCAGTCACGTCTGACTCTTCGCGACCCCATGGACCATACAGTCCATGAAATTCTCCAGGCCAGAATACTGGAGTGGGTAGCCGTTCTTTCCTCCAGGGGATCTTCCCAGCACAGGGATAGAACTCAGGTCTCCTGCATTGCAGGCAGACTCTTCCCATTCTTTCTTTTTCTTATGGCATCCTTTACTGGCTTCATACAGCTCCTCACCTTTAGTGTTCTATTTTTCTTGTGTTAGTTTAACAACCTTTCCCTGACTAAACTGTAAGCTCCATGTTGAGTTTGTACCTGCTCTGTTCTGTGTGGTGCCTGGCTGTGATTTCATACTCAGAAATACTGACTGAATGTGCTGGTGCATGGATGGATTCCTGGGAGTCTGGAGTCCTGGGGCTCAGGTCAATGGTGACTGGGTATTTAGGACCAGGAAACAGAGGCTCAGACACCAAGCATGTTGTCAAGAAGAGAGATTCATGATACAAGTGATGGCTTTACAAACAATGCAGGTCTGACAGGTGGGGCAGGAAAGGTGCGTTAGGGAGAAGGTAGGTGACCACCAGATCTCTGAGTTTAGGGAGGTTCCCCAGGCTGCAGAACATGTTCTGTAATCTGGAACTCTGGATGAAAAGTCAGGGGAAGCCTTGCGGATATTGTTGCAGTTATAAGAGACTGTTGAAGTTATACGAGACCTTCCTCTTTCCCTTGAAGGCTAGAATGGAAACCTGGCTTCCCAGGGGGCTACCTCCTCCACAGGTAATTTGAAGCACTGAGGATGGCCAGAGGTCAAGGTTGCCCAGGAACCACAGACTTGCACCCAGCGCAGGGAAGGGAGCATATCTCAAAGTCCTCTCAGAGGCCAGAAGTGTGGGCGAGCCGTGGTTTGCCTCCTCCACTTCTGGACCACAGAGGGGGCATGAGGTATTGGAAGGCTGTGGTAGGTGGAATAACTGTCCCCTCCCAGCTGTGGTCAGAGATGTGATGACAGAAGCTGAGTCAGAGAGATGCCACGCTGCTTGCCTTGAAAACGTGTCATGACCTCTAGATTCTCGGGAAGGCAATGAAATGGATTCCCCCTTTGCCCAAGATATGATGCCCAACTCAGTTGTTTATAATCGGTTCATAGCTCCTCCTAGTCCTTAGGTGATTTACCAATCAGGGGGCAATTTTAACATAAGCAAAGCTGCCTGGCTGTATAGTTGACAGTCCCATTTTATCTGGTTTCCCAGGTGTGGTAGGCAGCATAATAAATGGCTTCCTGAGGATGTTGACCCCCTAATCACCGGAAACTGTAAACACATTACTGTTACTGTTAAGTGGCAGAGGGGAATTGAGGTAGCAGATGTGATTAAGGTTATTAATCAGCTGACTTTTAAAATAAGATGATTATCCTGAATTACCTGGGTGGGTCCTTGCAAGTGGAAGAGGGAGGGAGGAGTGTTAGTGTCAGAGGGATACAATATGAAGAAGACTCCACCAGACCCTTCTTGGCTGAAGAAAAGAGGGATCACGAGGCAACAAATACAGGAAAAGGCAAGCAAATAGATTTTCTCCTAGAGACTTGCCTAGTCAATGATTGCTTTTCATCCAGTGAGACCTGAGTTGAGATTCTAACCAAGAGAACTAGGACAGATTTGTGTAGTTTTAAGCTGCTAAATTTATGATAATTTGTTACAGCCACCCTGGAAAACTAATACAAAGGCTCACCGGACCTAGTGCAAACAGACTAAGATCCCAGACTGGATATAGCCAAGTGTTACTGAACCAGGTTCATTTTGCCCAAAGCACAGCAAACCAAGACACAGAGACACCGAGGTTTGCAGCAAAGAGAGAGTTTGTTTGTAAGGCAGCCATATGAGGAGATGGGAGAAAACATCTCAGATTTATCTCCCTGGAGGCAAGGAGCTTGGGGTGCTTATGGGACAAGGAGTAAAGAAGCAGGGCAGGCTGAAGTGTGGGAAAGGTGACTGCATAAAGGGGTGATCATTCTGCTCACGCAAACTCACAGGGGCACCAAGTTGCACATGCCCAGTTGAAGGGTTGATGGTTCTATCCAGTCTCAACCAACTCAGCTCCAACTAGATGCTGCTGACTCTAAGTCCCTAGATAACAACTTGGGCAAACATCTTTTTTAAGAATATATATATATTTTAAGCTTTATTTGGCTGTGCCAGGTCTCAGTGGTGGTACGCAGGGTCTTCGTTGTGGCATGTGGGATGTAATTCCCAGACCAGTGGTTCAATCTGGGTCCCCTGCATTGGGAGCATGGAGCCTTAGACACTGGGCCACCAGGGAAGTCCCTCGGGCAAATATCTTGTTGTTTAGGCTATGGGCTACTTGCAGGACGTGCAAGTCTTGAAATGACCTTGATTAGTGAAGGCAAGTGAGGTGGATTTGACTAATAAGGTCACATTCTGAGGTTCCAGGTGGACATGAATTTTGAGGAGGCCATGTTGGTATTTTGAGTGGCACCAGTGGTAAAGAGTAGGATTCCCTGGTGGCTCAGATGGTAAAGCATCTGCCCGCAATGTGGGAGACCTGGGTTCGATCCCTGGGTTGGGAAGATCCCCTGGAGAAGGAAATGGCAACCCACTCCAGTACTCTTGCCTAGAAAATTCCATGGACGGAGGAGCCTGGTAGGCAACATGGGGTCGCAAAGAGTCGGACACGACTGAACTTCACTTTCACTTTGAGTGGTAAAGAATCTGCCTGCCAATGCAGGAGACATAGGAGATGGGGGTTCAATCCCTGGGTTTGGAAGATCCCCTGGGATAGGAAATGGCAACCTACTCTGGTATTCTTGCCTGGGAAATCTCTTAGACAGAGAAACATGGTGGGCTATAGTCCATGGTGTTGCAAAGAGTTGGACATGACTAAGCACGCCCACACACAAGGATTTACTATGTCTCTGGCACCCTGCCAGATTCTGGAGAAAGAAGTTCTGTAAAAAAGGGACTAAAGAAGGCCGAAAGCAAACTAGGATTGTGATAAATGTCTTGAAAGCCATGAGCAGGGGCATCCTTGGGACTCAGCAGGGGTGGTAAGGACGCCTTAGAGAGGGTGATCAGAAAAGGCCAATCTATAGAGCAGAGCTGAGCTCCCATAGCCAGCAAGGATCAGCCACACACAGTGAGCTGGAGAGCCGGCACACGATGGATGGGTGACGCCAAGGGCCTTGGCAAGTTCCCAGGGGAAGAAATCCAGTGAGCCCGGGGCAGGGGAGAGGGAAGGCAGTGATGTGAACTGAGCTTGTCTAGAGCAACCTGTGAGAATCTGGAGTAGTAAAGAAGACATTAGACCACGTGTCAGAAGGTTCCTTCTTGCCTGGAGGATGGGGCTGGAGGAGGCAGGGAGATAAAACAAGACACTATCGCAGCCTTCCTGGAGAAAAGATGCTGAGAGCTTGCCAGTTCACAGGTCCCCAGGAAGGGGTCCAGGTGGCTCGGAGAGGCTCCCGGGGGAAGGATGAACAGGGCTGAGCTGGTGATTAGACTTGGAGTGAGGCAGGAGGAAGAACTCAAGAGGCCTTCCAGCACAGGTAAAAAGCAGTGCCATTTATTTTGAGGAAGATGCAGGAAAGGAAATGCCCAGTCATTTGAGACAAACAGCTCAGAAAAGGCTCTGCCACCCTGAACAGTCCTCCTCTGGGAGCTCGGTGTCCACACCTACCTTGGGTCCAGGCATGATGGAACCACCACTCTTCCAGGTGTGGATGGCCATTGTTCTGACCTCCACATGGCCCAGAGCGAGGAGACTGAGGGAGTGTATCCCCATCACTTCCAACTGTGAGCCCATTTGGGGGATGTTTAGAACTATGGACAAGAGACTTCAGGTCCCACTGAGGTTCTCCAGAGGGAGGGACGGGGGCCATGGCCATGTTCCTTCATACAGAATCTCCTTTATTTCTGCAAACAGCCCTTTCAGATAGCTGGTGTGATTCCCATTTTGAGAGATGGGAACAATCTGAAGAAGGTGAACATCCTGATCAAGCTCCCACAGCCAGTAAGTTGCAGAGCCAAGGTCAGTTTCCTGATCTGGGCAACTCTTTTCTCTTTCCTGGCCCTCTGTCACTGGAGGAGGGCATCATGGAAAACATGCATTAGGGGTCCTGGGGTGGTTCAGGGTGAGCATTGATGCAGGCCTGATTTCATGAGGTCAGCTTGATGTAAAATGTTGTCAGTCTGTTTCAGAGACTCTGCTTCTTCTGTGAAGATGGGTTTGAAGAGGGTTGAGTGAAAGGGAGTTCTTTCTGGAGTGCTTATATAACATTTTTTTGAAAGATACTCATGCACTGTCTTTTAGTTTGCTTCCAGGCAGAATGAAGTCAGCCACAGAATCAAACTGATCACACTCATAAATTTATAGGATATAAGGAATTGTCCTGACAAGTCTCTTTTATTGTTTAATTAGTTATTATTTTCTCACTCAGTCTCCCAGCTCCAGTCCCATTACCTTCTTCCTCCCCTTCCCCTCTGTGCATACCTAGACATATATTTAATGCATCTCCTTCCAGTCCCCCTTCCATCACACATATGTGTGTGGAGATATCCTTGATACTACAGAGTGTTGTTTTGTGTGCTGTTTTAAAATTCTTATAAGTGTTGTGCTATAAATATTCTGTTTCTTTCATTTTGAGCTTAACAGTATGATTTTGAGAATTATACATGTTTTATGTAGTCTGGGTAATTTTTTCTGTCTACTGCAAAGTATTTCACCGAATACCTGTAACATATGTTGCTTGTTCACTTCCCCGGTAAGGGCCCCTAGTTGCCTCCAACTCTGTGACAGCATCCAAGTCTGTGTGAAGCTCTTCACACACATGTCTCTTTGTGAACTTGTGATGGTTTCTCCAGTGTATAAACCCAAAGGTGGCTTTCCGGGGTTCTAGGGATACATGTAGAAAATGCCCTTGGAAATGACTCACCAGCTACCTTTGAACCAACAATGCTTAAAGGTCACATTTCCCCACATCCTTTGCCAGTATTTGATATAGTCTGGCTTTCTCATTTTTGCCAACTTGATGTATATAAAGTGGCATTTTGTTAACTCAGTATGATTCTCCCCAAATCCTAGTGTCCATCATCATCTTTGCTAGGACTGAAGGGAACATAATGTATCAAGTGTTGTGGTAAGTGTATTTCTACATGCCTTACAGTCTTTCTTTTCTTGACATAAGTTTAAGAAAAGGGATTTTTGTGTCTCTTGTGCACAGCTGTATTTCCAGAACCTAGAAGAATGTTTGGCTCACAGTTAGTGCTCAGTAAGAATTTATTGAATGAATGGATAATAATAACTGTAAGCTGCTATAATGATGGTGATGATGCATATAAAGTAACTAGCACAGTGGATGGCACATAGGCCTCAATAAGTGTTAACTAATACAGTTGGTTCTTCTTAGCATTAACTCATGTCACAAAGGCCCCATGTCTTTGCTGATGCTGTATTCACAGGAAGAAGTTAGGCCACTGATTCTCCAAGCTGGTTGCGCGCTGAAATCACCTGAGGAGATGTAAAAGTAACTGACAGTTAGTCTCTCAATATGCAGCTCACCTCTTGCCTCTCATCACAAAATGCTATTTAATTTACAAAAGGAAAAAGAGTTCTTTTACAGCAGAGAAGTCTGGCAGACACCATCTTAATTAAATGATCAAAGTAAATGTCATCGGTAACAGGAAAATAAACAGTGGACCACCCAAAAGGATGCAATGAGAACACAGCATCATTTCTGTGACATTCTTGTCAAAGAAGAATGAACCGGATCCCTTCGTAAGGAAATGTTGGACAGACCCAAGCTGAAAGACATTCTACAAAATAATCTTCAGAAGTGTCAAGGTCATGAAAGTCAAGGAAAGGCTGAGGAATTTTCCAGACTGAAGAAAACTAAAGACACCTGACCAATAGCTGTAACTCGTGATTCTGAGTTGGACCCTTTCCTGTAAAGAATGTTATTTGGACAACTCGTGAAATGTGAATGAAATCTGAGGACTAGTTAATAGAGCTATAACAACATTAATATCCTGATTTAGGGTTTTCTATTGAATTGGACACGACTGAGCGACTTCACTTCACTTCACTATTGAGGTTATATAGGACGAAGTCTTTGTTTGTGGGAAACACACTAAAATGTTTGGGGAAGGTGGTGCACCAGGTTGGCAAATTACTCTCAGATGGTTCAGGAAGGAATTTTTTGGATTGTATTTGTATCTTAGTTCAGGCTGCTATAATAAGGTACCACAGACTGGGCAGTTTCATCAGCAGAAATCCGTGTCTCACAGTTCTGGAGGCTGGAAGTCCAGGGCCTGGGTGCCAGCACTGTCAAGTTCTTGGTGAAGGCTTGCTTTCCGGTTGGCAGGTGACTGTATCCTCATTTCACAGAGAGCAGAAAGAGGAAACAAGTCCACATGTCTCTTCTTACAAGGGCACTAATCCCATTCATGAAGGCTACACCCTCATGACCTAATTACCCCAAAGGTCCCACCTCCTGGTTACCATCATACTGGGGGTTAGGGTTTCAACAGATGAATTTGCAGGACCACAGACATTCAGTCCAGAGCAACTTCCAACTGTTTTGTAAATTTGCACTTGTTTGAGAAAATATTATTAAAAATGCTAGTTGGTTCCAATTTAAAGTTGATTTAATTGGTGTGGGGTTGAGCCTGGTCTGCAGGATTTAAAAAGTTTCCGCAGCTGTGACTTGTGCTGCCAAACTTGAAAATGACTGTGTGTGCTGTGCTTAGTCACTCAGTCATATCTGACTGTGACCCCATGGACTGTAGCCCACCAGGTTCCTCTGCTCTTGGGGATTCTCCAGGCAAGAATACTGGAGTGGATTGCCATGACCTTCTCCAGGGGGTCTTCCCAACCCAGGGATTGAACTCAGGTCTCCCACATTGCAGGCAGATTCTTTACCATCTGACCCACCAGGGAGTGACTAAGTTAGATCATTTCTGCAAGATGATGAGTTCATTTTTTGTCATCTATTATTTCCCATAACCTGAAAGCCCAGAACTGGGCAATGGTTGAGAGTGATGGATCTTCATGTTCAGGTCTGTAAGCTCAGGAAAAGGCCAGGCTATGTGAGAGGAGTGAGGGTCAGCTTCCCTCTTGGGGATGGAAGTGCCAAGACTGGCCAGGACTACCTCACCAGACCAGCAATGCTTTGACACCTGCAGTTGAGCCCCTGCATCATGGAGAGGATCTTGGATGATTGGCTGAAAAGCTCACTTGTCGGATGAGACCAGGTTTCAAGTCCTGGTTTTGCCCCTCCCTGGCTGGGTGACATGGATAATTCACTTCAGTTTACAAGCCTTAGATTCATCCCACAAACCTCCTCACAGGATTATCGTGAGGATTAAATGAAATCATTAGGGCATAAAAATCAGCCAGCACAGTGCCCAGAATGGAATAAGCATTCAATTCATGCTAGCCGTGTAATATAATATCAGCATAATGTAAGAAGGAGGTGTGTGATTTCCTGAAAATATTAATGTTACCAAGAGTTTTTGAGTGTGTGTGTGTCCTGGGAGATTTTGCAGCCTAAGAAGGGGAATAGTGTGCTGACAGCTACATCAGTTAAGAGAGTTAAGACCCCAGGTGGGTGGGAATAACCTTGCCATCTGTCCTTCCTCCCTGCAGGCAGGCCTGGCAAACTCTGAGAGGTGAGTGTGGGGCCCGATGTGGGGGCCTAACTTTGGCCAGACTCCCCTCAGCTACAATCTCTTCACGACCAAAGCGTTAGAGAAAATTCCTGTTCTTAGGAGGTGTAAGGTCCAGAAGGGAGTGGTGAAATTAGTGGAGAAAAGAGGGCAGTGGTGGCAGGAAGAAGCCCTGGGGACAATCTAATCTACCTTTTCATCTGAAGATTTTGAAGGGCACAGTCCACTTTCGACAGTGTCTTCCGCTTGCATCTTGCTAGTACAGAGCTGCGGAGAACAGTTGTTTGAAGGGGAAAGGAGGTTAATTGTTTTAACTTGAGCAGAGCAAACTTGGAAAGTGAGAAATCCTCCCTCTTCCAATAGGTCTCTGGTCCAAAACCACACCTGGCCTCGCATCCTTCTAATGATAATCCCCACAGAGTTCCAGGTGTTCAGCCCAGTGACTGATGGTGAGCCCTGCCGAGTTCGGAGGGACAAGATGGAGGCTATATATAAATCCGACAAAGTTTCAAAAGGTAAAAGACGCATGACCGATTACGAAAGCCTACGCTGCTCTGGGAGAGTGCCGAGGCTTCGCTTCTGCCCTGGCTGATCCGCTGTCTTTGTTCCTTCTTGGAAGACAAGGCAGTTTCTCCACCGCAGCTCCCCATTTGTGAAAAGAGGTGAGATTATCCGCCCTGTGGGACTCATCTGGGCGAGGCACGTTTGAAGGCCCCAGGGCACGAGAGCGCACTGCGCTCTGAAGGGCGGGTGCCAGGACTCCCAATGGCAAAGGCGCCAGGGCCAACTGACCCCCCCTGAGGCGTCTGAGAGCCCGGTGGGGAGGGCGGGCGGCAGGCCACAGCTGCGGTCATGATGAGGACTGCTAGGAGGACTGCCCGGTGGAGGCAGCTGTGAGCCGAGGTCAGCGGGCAGCTCAGGAAGTAGTCGGCAAGACACGGCCTCTTGGAAGGTGGCGGCTGGCATGGGGCTCTGCTCCCAGCTCAGCTGCCGTCACCGAGCCGCACGCATCGGCAGGAGGAGGCCAAACCAGGCTGATGCCAGGAGGGAGGAAACTTGGGAAAGTCGCGAAAGGTGAACGCAGAGCCACTCAACAAGATCCCGTGTCTAGAATTAAGATGCGCCCTGTTAGCGCGTATGGTCTAGGGCCAATCCAGGCTCTCCAGAGAGGCAAAGGCTGAGATATCACCTTCCCTAATCCCTTTATTTTATATAATATAGGTGAGAACTCAGGCCCAGAGACTACTTGCCCAAAGTCTCACAGCTAAAGAGCAACAGAACAGCCAGTCATTTCTTACTTGGTTATTATATTCAGTATAACTTAGGCTCCCTAAATGGTTCATACAGGCTCTTTCGCTAAGTCGTGTTTGACTCTTTGTGACCCCAGGGACTGTAGCCCACCAGGCTACTCTGTCCATGGGATTTCCCAGGCAAGAATACTGGAGCGGGTTGCCATTTCCTTCTCCAGGGGCTCTTCCTAACCCAGGGGTTGAACCTGGAGCTACTGTGGCGTTTTCTTTTCTGTGTGTGTGTGTTTTTTTTTTTCCACCCCCCACAACCCTGAAGCTCTCCTAAAAGCGGCTAGGTCCCTCTCATCTCTGCTAAACAAATGCTGTCTCTACCTAAACCAAAATAAATAAATCAAGACCAAGCACCACTTAAGGGCAGCATTCCTCTCGATCATCTCTCTTGTGTCTGCCAAGTAAACCACTTAATGCAAACAAACTCTACTCCCACGCTTCAAAAGTGATGTTGATTTTTTCTGATTGTGACATTACTTTGCTCATTATGGAGAGTTTGAAAATCATGTGGAAGTAAAACAAAGAAAGTGACAAAAGAAAAGTCACTTGTAATCCAACAAACTCTGGAACAATCTGTGTTAAAATTTTAGTCCTTTTTTTTCAAAGACCACTTATTAAAACAAAACAAGCTCAAACTAATAACAACAATGACATTTTGGATTTTTTTCTGTTCCGATATTAGAGCAGGAACGTTTCCATGTGATTAAATAGACTTTGAAAATATAATTTTTAATGTCTGTAAATTATTTCCTCACTTAGCTCTCTCTTTGTTTCTATAACCAGATTCCTATTGCATATTCAAGTTTCCAAATTCCCAGTATTATATGTAATTTGGTGATTATCATCCTTGCACACAGATTCCTATCCACATCTCAGACATCATGGACATCTCAGACATCACCTGGACCGTTAAGGCTGTCCAGGTGAAATGGTCTGAAAACTGCTAATTCTGAAGCTAGTGGAAGCTCAAGACATCATTGAGGTTGCTGCTAACTGGGGGGGTCTGGGTCCCTTGGCCTCCTCTGTTCCAGGTCTGGCCTTCCTCTGGGCTGCCTCAATCCTGACCACATTTACCCTGACAAGGGACTCAGCCCCTTCTCTGCTTTTCACAGGAGAAAATCATTCAAACAAAACTGTGATGTGTTTAGAAGATATTGCTGAAGATTTGGGGGTCCCTGATGTCGCCACTGGGTTGTCCCTTCCTTCCCCCCCTTATTCTATTCATCCTGGCGCAGTCTTCCCTTTCTGTCATGCAGTGCTGTGACCTTATTATCATTGGTATGGCATGAGGCCATCTAATACCCAGGCCCTTAAGAGTGGGGCTCATCTTCTACCTAAGTAATCATCTCAGCAAAGACAGTTCTCAGCCATAGAGGAATTCTAGTGCCAACAGTGAATTCTTATATGTAGAAGAGATTGGAATGTTCCAGGGGAGAGACTGAGTTGAATGGTATAAAAAGTAGGCATTGAAAGATGTTTAAAGCCTAGACTTAGATGTGGGATAATAGGTATAAATAACATAGAACTAGAAAAAGTCATTTTAAAATCTGTATGGAATCACTAAAGACCTCAAATAGCAAAAATATCTTGAAAACGAAGAATCAAGCTGGAGGAATCACACTCCCTGACTTTAGACCATGCTACAAAGCTACAGTAATAAAGCAGCATGGTACTGGCACATAAACAGAAATATAGACCAAGGGAACAAGATAAAAAGCCCATAGAGAAACTCATGTACTCATGGTAAATTAATCTACAACAAAAGGAGGCAAGAATATACAATTGAGAAATGACTATCTCTTCAATAAGTGGTGCTGTGAAAACTGGACAGCCATGTGTAAAAGAATGAAATTAGGACATTCTCTAAAGTCATATACAAAAATAAGCTCAAATTGGATTAAAGACCAAATGTAAGACTGGAAACCATAAAACCCCTAAAGAAAAACATGGGCAGAACCCTCTTTGACATAAATCAAGGCAATATATTTTGGGATCTGTTTGTTAAATCAAAGGAAGTAAAAGAAAAAATAAACAAATGGGACCTAATTAAACTTAAAAGCTCTTGCACAGCAAAGGAAACCATCAACAAAACAAAAAGACAACCTACTGAATGGGAGAAAACATTTGCAAATGATCTGACCAATGAGGGGTTAATATCCAAAATATATAAAGAGCTATACAACTCAATATAAAAAAACTATAATTTAAAAAATGGGCAGAAGACCTGTGTAGCCATTTTCCCAAACACATACAGATGGCCAACAGGCACTTGAAAAGATGGTCCACATTGTTAATCATCATAGAAATTAAAACAAGAATAAGATATCACATCACACCAGTCAGAATGGCTATCATCAACAACAATACAGCAAATGTTGGTGAAGCTGTGGAGGAAAGGGAACCTTCATACAATGTTGGTGTAAATGTAAATTGGTACAGCCACCGTGGAAAGCAGCATGGAGGTTACTCAAAAAACTAAAAATAGAGCTGCCATATGATACCAAGCAATTCCACTCCTGGGTATATATCTGAAAAAACAAATAAAAACAATAATTTGAAAAGATACATGAATCCAACGTTCAGAGCAGCATTATTTACAATTGCCAAGATATGGAAGCAATCTAAGTATCCATCAATAGATGAATGGGTAAAGAAGACATGATATGCATATGTGTGTGTGTATATATATACATATATATGTCTTACAATGGAATACAACTCAGCCATAAAAGGAAAGAAATTCTGTCATTTGTGATAACATGGATGGACTTTGAAGGCATTATGTTAAGTGAAATAAGTCAGACAGAGAAAGACAAATATTGTATGATATCTCTTGTAAGTGGAATCTAAAAAATACAACAAACTAGTGAATATAAGTTCCGTCTAGTCAAGGCTATGGTTTTTCCAGTAGTCATGTATGAATGTGAGAGCTGGACTATAAAGAAAGCTGAGCACTGAAGAATTGATGCTTTTGAACTGTGGTGTTGGAGAAGACTCTTGAGAGTCCCTTGGACAGCAAGGAGATCCAACCAGTCCATCCTAAAGGAGATCAGTCTTGAGTGTTCAATGGAAAAACTTACGCTGAAGGTGAAACTCCAATACTTTAGCCACCTGATGCGAAGAGCTGACTCATTAGAAAAGACCTTGATGCTGGGAAAGATTGAAGGCGGGAGGAGAAGGGGACGACAGAGGATGAGGTGGTTGGATGGCATGACCGACTCAATGGACCTGAGTTTGAGTAAATTCTGTGAGTTGGTGATGGACAGGGAGGCCTAGCATGCTACAGCCCATGGGGTTGCAGAGAGTTGGACACGACTTAGTGACTGAACTGAATTGAGTGAGTATAAAAAAAAGGAACAGACTCACAAATACAGAGAACAAACTAGTGGTTACTAGTAAGGAGATGGGAGGGGATTAAGAGGTACAAACTACTCTATGAAGTAAATAAACTACAAGGACATATTGTACAGCACAGGGACTATAGCCAATATTTTATAATAACTATAAATGGAATATAGCCTTTAAAAATTATGAATCACTATGTTGTACACCTGAAACTTACATAATGTACATCCACAGTACTTAATAAGAAATTGTCAAAAAAAAAAAATAAAGAGCCAGTTATTAGTTTCAACAACAACAAGAAGAATGTAAATAACAGCATAAGTATTTTTTTACAGTGCCAGACTTGAAAGTCACCATTTTAATGTGAACAGCTGACTTAGTCCAAGGGCCTAGGCCTGGGCTACCATTTGCCTAAAAATAACCTGAGAATGATTCATTAAAAATGATTAGAAAATGCAAAATCAGTAGAGATTCTCCTCTCCTCCTAAACCATGCCCTTAACCTTCAGCCCCCTCCCCTGTCCCCTGTCCCCTGTCCCCTGTCCCAAGCCTTGCCCAGGTGACTCAGCAGACACATCACATTACTGGTGTGCCTCAACTCTTCTCTCCAGAAGAACCACCTATTCGTGTAGCTGTAGGACCAACTGTAGATGCTTCTAGAAATCTGTTACTTCTATGACTGATATATGTATTAAAATGGATATGAACTATGGAATGACTGGATAGTTCCTCATACTAAGTTTTGCTTTTTTAAATATTTATTTTTATTTACTTATTTATTGGGCTTTCCTGGTGGCTCAGTGGTAAAGAATCTGTGTGACAGTGCAGGAGATGTGGGTTCAATCACTGGGTTGGGAAGATCCCCTGGAAAAGGAAATGGCTACCTACTCTAGTATTCTGCCTAGAAAATTCCATGGACAGAGGAGCCTGGCAGGTTACAGTCAATGGGGTCGTAAGAAGAGTTGGATGTGACCTAGAGACAAAACAACAATCTTAATAATTAAAAATGAACCTCTAGAAAATTATGAGTTCAGTCGCTCAGTTGCAAAATGGGGAAGGCTGGCAGAATGAACCTTCTGGAGGCAAGGATGGAACTCAAGAGGCATGTTGGTGCCCTTAAGTGCCTAAGTGGTGCACTTCATTCAGAAGGTGTTTATGAAGGTTCAGATGTGTTTCCAGACATCAGTGACCCTGTGAGACCAGTAAAAGTTTTTAAGGACAAAAACATTGAAAAACTGGAACCCAGACCAAATCCCAGGGGAAAAGACACATGATGGGGACCTCATTCATGAAGAAATTGTGGAGCCTGTAGGTCCTGAGGATTCGAGCATTCTGAGGCCAGCTCTGGGACACAGAAAAGGAACCCAACTGTGTAGGGCAGGAAATGTTCTGTGGACACATCAGCAATTACTGATGCAAAGTGGAGGGAGCAGGCCTCCCTGGGTCTTTTTTTGAATGTCTGTTGCCCAGCCCTTTGTCTCCTCCGAAGGCTGCCTCCTTGGGGTCCACCAGTGTCAGTTCTGTTGATTGAGCTTGATGTCTCTTGCTCATGGGGTTGGTTTTTTCTCATGTAGTCGGTGTCTCCTGGTGGGGGTCAAAACTGCACTCAGGATTTCCTCATGTTGCCTGTGCCGCCTCAGCCTGGGAACTGGAGAGGGGGAGGCAGGCTGTGAGGTGATGTGTCAAAAGGGCTCCCTCCTTTTCAGGGGTACACCTTTCAAACCTAAATGTCCCAGCTCATGAGCCCCCCAAGGCTACCCCACCAGGCACAGCGATGGCTCCCCAGGCCTGCCCTGTGCACTTGGCGGGCAGCACCAGCAGGGGGCTCCACCTGGGGGCCCTGTCTTCTCACCGTCCTGCCTCGTACTGTAGCTTCCTCCTTTAATTCCATCCTTACCTGCCACCTGGGTTTTGAGGATTTGGCATAATTTCTAAGTCATTAAGAGCATACCCTTGGTTTCCTTGTGTGCTTGTGATTTTAAAAAATGTCTTTCTAAAAATACTGTTTAGGGATTTGTTCTGATGATTATCATCAACAAACCTCCCAGTAGAACAGTCTAAATTCCCAGTTCACAGGAAAGGTGCTCAGCATCATTAATCATCAGGGAAATGCAAATCAAAACCACAGGAGATATCACCTCACACCTGTCAGAATGGCTATCATAAAAAATAAAAAAGACAGGAGAAGACAAGTTTTGGTGAGGATGTGGAGAAAAGGGAAAGAAACCTCATGCGTACACTGTTGGTGGGAATGTAAATTGGTGCAGCTGCTGTGGAAAACAGTATGGAGTGTCCTCAAAATATTGAAAATGAAACTATCATATGACCCAGCAATTGCACTTCTGGGTGTGATATCTGCACCCGCATGATCACTGCTGCATTATTTGTAATAACCAAGACATGGAAACAGCCTAAGTATCCACTGATGGATGAATGGATAAAGAAGATGTGGTATATATATTCAGTGGAATATCATCCAGCAATAAAAGAAGGAACTCCTACCATTTGCAGCAGCATGGATGGGCCTTGAGGGCATTATGCTAAGTGAAATAAGTCAGACATAGAAAGACAAATACTGTATGATGTCACTTGTAAGTGGAATATACAAAAAGCCAAACTCATAGATACAGAACAGATTGGTGGTTGCCAGAGGTGGGGACAAGGTTGTAGGGGAAATGGATGAAGGTGGGCAAGAGGTATAAACTTCCAGTTACAAATAAGATCTGAGGTGTAGTGTATGGCATGCTGACTGTAGTTAATAATACTGCATCATGTATTTGAAAGCTGTTAAGATCTTAAAAATCTGCATATACAAAAATCTTAAAAATCTACACACACAAAAAATTGTAACTCTGTAAATGTGTGGTGAAGGATGTTAATGAAACTTATGCTGATAATCATTTAGCAATTTATACAAGCATAAAATATTATGTTGTACACCTAAAACTAATTCCAGTGTGATATGTCAGTTAAATCTCAATTAGAAAAAAAAAGAAGAGTAAAACTTCCCTTTCAAAGGAAGGGTCTCTTCAAACATATCAGATTCCTCTGTAGCAGTTCCTTTCCCTTTCCAGGGAAGGAAACTAGTTCTCTAGCTTCGTGTTGTTACTGGTTTTGGACTCTGGTATAAAGTGCCACTAAGTTCTTATGGCCCAGATTGTGGGAGAAAACAAGCTAATGAGAGTTCATGTAAGGGGATTTGAGTATAAAGGTGAAGAGATAGACAGATGGACAGAGAGATCCTCCTAGGGCACTTGTAAGCTCCAGGACAGAAATGACACTTGGAAGAGTATACGTGGGGATGGGACTGATTTGGGAGGGGTCAGATGAGGCAAGATCCATACCCCATGCTGGGCAATGGGCAGTGAATACTCTGTTACATAATTAACTTACTCATTCAATCCACACACATTATTGGATGTTTCTTCCATAATGAGGAAGGCAAACGTGAACAAACATTAGGGCCCACACCAGTGCACCCTTGTGAATTTCCCCAGAGTTCTCTGTGATTTCTTCCACAGTGCAGTGTAATTCATGAATTAAGGCACACCCTCAACACAACTTCCCTCACTTGAGAAGCCAGCTTCTGGGTTGGGGGTTCCCAGGCCTTGTCCTCTGACCAACTGGCTAAAATCTGGGGGGATTCCCAGCACCACCTCAGGTTCCACAATTTGTGGGAATGACTCACAGAACCTAGGGAAGTGCTGTACTTTATTGCACAGTTCACCGTAAAGAATGAAAATGGGGACCAGCCAGGGCAAGGCCAGGAGGGGCCTGATTATGCTTTTCCCGTGTCCTCAGGATTTGTTACTGTGTCAGCACGTCAGTGTGTGACCACCAGCCAGGGAGGCCTGTGCATGTCCCGGGTGGCCAGAGTTTTTACTGAGTTTTAGTTACGCAGGGATGATCCACTGAATCGTTGGCCACAGTGAGTGAGCCCCAACTCCCCTCCCCAGAGGCTGGGCTGACATCCAATGGCTCAAAAGTCCAACTCTAATCACATGTAGGTCTTTCCAGCTCTGCCAGCCCTCATCCTGAAATGACCTAGGAATCCACCACTGGTAACCTCATTAGCATAAACTCAGAGGTGGCCTGAGGTGCCACCATGAATAATAAGACTCCTGTGACGCCAGGAAGTCCAAGGGTTTAGAGGTGACCAGGGACAAAGGCCAGTCAAAATCTTTACTGTAGCCATCATCTGTATAGAGGCTTCCCTGGTGGCACTATTGGTAAAGAATCTGCCTGCCAGTGCAAGAGGTACAAGAGATTTGGGTTCTATTCCTGGGTGGGGAAGATGCTCTGGAGTAGGAAATGGCCACCCACTCCAGTATTCTTGCCTGGAAAATCCCATGGACAGAGGGGTCTGGTGGGCTACAGTCCATGGGCTTGCAAAGAGTCAGACATGACTGAGCAGAGCACACACGTAATACATAATATATTACATATATTATATATATACACATAGCCATATATATCATATTTAAAGCTGATATATTTAATATATCATATTAAAGCTGATAGTGGCCCCGCTTCCACTGTCAGCTATCACAGTTGAACGTGTGAGTGTGAGCCCCCAGTCCCGAGGGCATTCTGACACCCCCACCCTCTGGTCTCTGGCTACCTCCTGCACATTGTTGGCACTCAAACATACATGCCTGAATTTCCAAAATCCGTCTTTATCAACCCACAACAAAGACTAATCATTTTGTCAGTAGTCTCAGCGCACTGACAATCACCTTCGCTTTGTCAGATCATATGAACTTCAGCTCAGAACGTTTGGTCACCTTACCTTTGATTCCTACTCTCATTTGGCTGATATAAGTAGTTTATAACATGAGGAAAAACTCTGAAGGAAAACCTCACCCTCTTATACCTTCCAGACAGAAAGACGGTGACTGCTGCCCCCTCTCAGTGAGAGCGGGAGGAAGAGCCGCCTCCGTAGGGGTGACTGTGGAGAAAGGCTCTTGCGCAGGCTGGTCTCTATGAGAGATGCTGGGGCAGCCCAGAGAGGACCAGAAGAGGGGATGACTGTGGAGGTCTGGCTCGGCCTTGGAAGGAGAGCCTCGCTGGGCAGGACAGGAGCGTGACCTTCTCTTCTGTCCCCTCACCTGCTAACACACCAGCTCACTGCTAACATTTGGGAATCTGAAAGTGGCTTCCTGAGGACAGGCCTAGATGAACAAAACTTGGAAACAGGTGGAAGCGGAGCCCAGCCTGGGGGGCAGATGGCCTGGAAATCTGAGTCATAGCTTCTCACCACCCACCCAAGGATCTGATGTCCTTTTGGCTGGCATGCTGTTTTCTCTCTGCAGAACTATTGATCCTGCTGCCAAATGTGCCCTAAGCCTGCCTCCTGCATCAATGAGACATGTGATAAACTGTAACTGGAGGACGGAAGGGGCCAGCCCATGGGTGGGAAACCTCTGAGCTCAGGCTAGGGCCTTGGACATTCTTATCAGTAGACCCAGCACCGGCTAGTCTGCCAACCCAGGCCAGGCAGAAATTTTAGCGTAAAGTGAGGACTGCAATATTTGGGCTTGTTCACCAAGTCCAGAGCAAGGCACCAGAAATTTCTGGCTTCCTCCAAACAGCTGCACAGAAGCAGCGGCCAAACCCATCCTGTGTTTGATGAGTCATCCCGAGTCAGCCCTGTGCCGCTCAGGCCTCTACGGGTGCTTCCTCAGCAACTGCATCTGGCTCAGGCTTTTTCCAGAAGACAAGGTAGCCAAGTACTCAAGCTCCGGCATTAATGGGCACTCTGTGACTCCAGGTAAGCAGAGTTTAACCTCCAAAAGCTCACTGATGTTCCTTGTTCCTCATGACTGATTTGCTGGCCCTATGAAGAAAGGCTGAAGAAACTGGTTTTACTTGCATCAGGAAAGTGAAAGCTAAGGAATTTGACAGTGTGCATTTAGGAAAGCATGGAGCAGTGTGAAGTCCTCTCCCTTTAAGCCTAAGGCTCAGGCTTTATTCTAAAGGAGGTTAGGTAGCAAAACAGGCTTTGAGTCTCTGAAAAATGTCTTACCAAGTATAGTGAAATAGTCTACTTCTTTAGAAATATTAAAATATATTTATGTGTGCCTACTCAGTCACTTCAGTTGTGTCTGTGGGTCTTTGTGACCCCAATGGACTGTAGCCTGCTAGGCTCCTCTGTCCATGGGATTCTCCAGGCAAGAATACTGGAGTGGGCTGCCATGCCCTCCTCCAGTGGATTTTCCCTGTGTCTCCTGCATTGCTGGTGGATTCTTTACCCGCTGAGCCACCTCATATTTATGTGTATTTGGGTATAAAGTTTACAAATCACCTTTTATATGCAGTCTTATCTAAGCGTCACAAAACTCTAAGAATCAAGCATTTATTATGACCTCTACTTTACAGATGAAAAAACAACTTCATTAAAATGAAATGATTTGCTCAAGCTTGATGCCTTGAGAGGTGGACAGGCGCTGAGATACAGAACAACATTCTGACTCCAAACCCAATCTATATCCTCCCCAAACAGTCAGATCTATCTTCTCAAGATGTCTGCAATGAAAGCTTGTCTAAATATTTGAAAGATTCCTTCAAACAACCTGTGTTTTATGATGTTTGGCAGTTGATTTTCTCTAAACTTGCACATTGGTAAGATGGCCACAAGATGGCAGGGTAGCCTCGATGATTGGTGAATTGGCGCCATCTCTTGCACCAGTAGAGGGCTGTAGCTCCTTGTTTCAAAAAGTGAGAAATGAAAACAGAAAAAGAAAAAGCAAAACAATAAAACTTCAGTGGCTACACTGATGAAATGGGATGGTGGGAGGTGTTTTTTTCTTTTCCTTTTTTAAGTTAGCCAGTGAGAGTTCAAACAAACAAGTCTCCACGTTCACCACCATGTTTGCTTTTGGAGGCACGAGGTCAGGGCTCGGGCCAGCCGCCTAGCCTACATTATTCATCTGTCCAGCTCCAGCCCTGGAACAAATGTGAAGAAATGAAGTAGCTCCAGTGGAGGGGAAACAGTGTTGTTATTGTTGTTGGTGACACTTCCATGTGCCAACAAACATAAAAACATACTTTGGAACCCAGAATGGGCTTGTCAGAGGGAACTTTTGTTCCATGTTTGGGCTGGGAGGCTTCCAGATAGAAATCAGGCTGGCATTTGAACTTGGGGAGGCAAGGAGAGAACTGAGCACAGCAGCTACTGACCCGAAAGGTCTGGCCCTCGGCTGCAGCTTTCATCTGGGTGTTCTCTGACTGCTGTCCATGTGGGGCCGAGCTGCCAAACTGGGGTCACTGGCCCGCATGGCTACTAGGGGGAGGAGTATAGGGCATGCAGTCCAGGACCAGGCACTATCCACAAAGGGGATGAACAGGCTTTGGATTCTGAGCTTTTGGAAGGTGGTCCTCACTTTGGGGCTTTGGGATAAGAAAACTAGTCCTAATTCTGCAGGATTTATTTGCTGTCAGGCCCCAATTATCCCAAGATAGTTGGCAGCATCCTTAGGATCCCTTTACTACATGGACTAATTGCTCTAGGGATAAAGCCATCCTTAACCGTGTCTGCCGGTGCTAGTTTTGGGTAGGTAAACTCATGTTGATGCCCGTCTAGAAGGCATAATTCAGAGGGCCAATTATGTGACTGCTGCCACATAATTCAAGGTGGAGGGCCTGTCCAAAGCTGTCCAGGGGCTACTGTCTCTCTCTACAGATGGACTGGACTTACACTAGCATGGTGTCTATTTGGAAAGAGGTAAGCTCCATGAATTATGACCGTGGTGAATGTCATTAAGACACGGTAGAACTGGAAGCATCCCATGCATGTAAATTCACTGCTTCTCACATAACCGTCCCCAAGGCCACGGTCTCACAATGTCAAGTCTCACTTTACGTTAATCTTTAAAGCTGGAAGAGTATCTTAGAGATGACACGGCCAAAATTTCCATATCTGTGTGGGCAAGTTCCCTCCCAGGAGTAGTTCAAGGATGGTGGATGATGAGCCCCTTATTTTACAAATAAAGGAACGGCTCCAGTCACACTCCTAATTGGGGCTGGAACATAGCTGCCAACATTCAGGTTACTGCTGTTTCTACTCCGTCTTGCTTCCTCCACCTGCAAACCCCCACAATAATTTTTTTTCTCTGTAGTAAACAATGTTTATGTAGTTGTAATGTAAGAATTATCAACTATTGATCTAAATAAAAATATTTTAAGTACAATTTTTGATGTAATTATATTGGGTGGATGGGGGAGATAAATGTGTATCTTTTTAGAAGGGAGATGAGGTGATGAAAGAGCTCAATAATCATTCATGTCATCCATGATAGAAAATCAATAGGTAACATGAAAAAATTTTTTATATTTACAATTGGAAAATAGTCACTTAATTACTAGTTGCTTTGGGCTGTAGGATTTTGTTGGGGGGAAATGGTAGACAGAAGAAAACCCCCACAATAATTTTAAAGCCTTATTTTAACCTACAATTTGCTTCAGGACTACACAGTAACAAGCCGGATGTAACCTGGAGAGAGTCCCTCTTATTTCCAAACTTCAGATTCATTTGAGTCTCAATTTCAACCACTGGGCCTTGTGAACCTCAACTGACTCAAGAGCTAAAAAGTTTAATTTCCACCATTCAGCTTCAGATTTATGGATATTTGCGATAGAGGAACAGAAGGTATTCGATGGAGCAGAGGTTGACAACCTCTTCTTTTTTTCCTGAGAAGGGCCAAAGTGTAAATATTTTAGGCTTCATGGGCCATACATTTTCTGTCACAGTGATTCAGTTTTGTGGTTCTGGCATGAAAACAGCCAAAGAGGATTTGTAGATGAATGAGCATGGCTGTGATGCAATATAACTTTACTTACAAAAACAGGCAGGGGTGGGGAGTAGGGGTGAGGTGGGACAGATTTGGCTCTTGGGCCGAAATGTACTGTCCTTCTGCAAGAGAAGGCTTCCCTGATAGCTCAGACAATGAAGAATCCACCTGTAATGCAGGAGACCCTGGTTAGATCCCTAGGTTGGGAAGATCTCCTGGAGAAGGGAATGACTACCCACTTCAATGTTCTTGCCTGGAGAATTCCATGGACAGAAGAGCCTGGCAGGCTACAGTTCATGGGGTCCCAAAGAGATGGACACAACTGAGGGACTAAAACAACCCAACACTGCAAGAGAAAACTTGGTCTCCAACTTACCCTTCTGCAGCACATTCCAGATCTAAGCAAAGGGATTTTATTCATCTTGCAGAGTATATTGGCATTCAGTTGTCTCCACCCACCTTAATAAATAGAATTAATGTTTCCAACTGATACTCGATAATCCCAATAAAGCGATTGATTTGTATGGGGCTCTTGTGTTGATGTATCGTGCAGTTTGAGCCTGTAAGGTAGGTCAGTCAAGTCAATAAGGTAACAAAACTTTAGAGACGAGGAAACTGAGGGGAGAGGGGCTTGGGAATTGGAGCCTAAATTCTTCTTTGTCTATAGGGGCTGTGTTATGCAGGGCACTGTCCTACAGCATCTCATTTAATCCTCCCAAGATCCTGAGGATTTTTACTACTATGCCAATTTTATACATAGATCCTCAGAAAGATTAAGTGAAGTGCTCCAGTCTATTCTAGTAAGCAGCAGAGTTTCCTTTGTACCACACTGAATGTTCAACACAAGAGTAATCACCTGTTCAGGGCAAGGACGGCATACTCAGAATCTGTACACGCTTAACTCCGGCACTTCCTACACTTCGTTAGTGCTCAGTAAATGTTTGTTGAATGTTAAGTAAGTTTTTGATGGGATGGCAAGATCTTTTCCTTGCAAATGTTTATCTCATGTTCTTTAGGCTTCCCTGATGGCTCAGTGGTTAAGAACCCGCCTGCCAATGCAGGAAATGCAGTTCGATCCCTGGTGGGGTGGGGGTGGGGGGTGGAATATCCCCTGGAGGAGGAAATGCAACCTATTCCAATATTCTTGCCTGGAAAATCCTATGAACTGAGAAGCCTGGCAGGCTGCAGTCCATGGGGTCACAAAAGAGTCGGATGTGACTGAGGGACTAAACAACAACAACAGCAATGTTATTTTTTTTTTTTTTTAATGTTTATTTATTTTTGGCTGCACTGGGTCTTCGTTGCTATGCAGGGGCTTTCTCAAGTTGCAGCAAGCAGGGGCTGCTCTCTAGTTGCAGTGCACGGGTTATTCCCATTGTGGGAGCTTCTGTTGTTGGGGAGCACAGGGTCTAGAACACTCTGGCTTCAGTAGTTGCTGCACGTGGGCCCAGTAGTTACAGCTCATAGGCTTAGCTGCCCTGCACAGCATGTGGGATCTTCCCAGATCAGGGATTGAACCGGTGTGCCCTGCATCACAAGGCAGATTCTTAACCATTGAACCACCAGGGAAGCCCAGCAATGTTCTTTTTAAGAATAATTATCTGCAGGAGCAGGCCCACATTGGCTTGACCCCAGCTCTGAGTCATTAGGTGCAGAATTTCCCCTTTACTAGGAAATGTCAGGAATGGGCGGTGGGGGTAGAGGAGCCTCCCCAACGCCCAGCACCCTCCCCAGGCTATAGCCCCTGCTGGGGATGCTGGGCTGTGGGAGGAGATGGCTGGGAGCAGGGCTTCCAGTTCCCTCCAAGTTCCCACCAGTGGCTCAGTGGTGAAGAACCCGCCGGTCAACGCAGGAGCTGAGACTTGGGTTCGATCCCTGGGTTGGGAAGATACCCTGGAGGAGGGCATGGCAACCCACTCTAGTATTCTTGCCAGGAGAATTCCACGGACAGAGAATCCTGGTGGGCTATAGTCATAGGGAGAGGGGGGGACCTGGGTTCTGACAAGATCGGGAAGATTCGCTGTTTTCAGATTTTGTCAGGGGCAGGGATGGAGGATGTGAGTGGTAAATTTCTGAGCTGCAGGAAACGGCCCATCCCAGCCTCTCCTGTCAGGAGGGCCGGCTCCCTGCTAAGAGGGCCTGTAGCTTCCTGCTCCGCCGCCCCCTCACCCCCCAGCCCACAACAGATTCACCATCTTTAAGGTTTTCTGTCTGTAAAACAAGGACGTGGGATGATAGTTTCAAAAGAGCCTGGGGCTGAGTGCTTGGAGAGTCAGGGCTTTTTTGGGAGTGGGGAGGTAGTGATCTTATTTTAAAAATTTAATCAGTTCTGACCACTTTATAATAGAAAGAATTAATTCTTTGTCATATTGGGTGCTAAGTGATTATCCAGTTTTGGCTTGGAAAGAAGTAGCTTCAGTCGTGTCTGACTCTTTGTGACCCTATGGGCTGTAGCCCGTCAGGCTCCTCTGTCCATGACAAGGAGATTCTCCAGGCAAGGATACTGGAGTGGGTTGCCATGCCTGCCTCCAGGGGATCTTCCCGACCCAGGGATTGAACTCGCATCTCTTATTTCTCCTGCATTGGCAGGTAGGTTCTTTACCACTAGCGCCACCTGGGAAGCCCAGGTTTCGGTTTACCTTTTAAATTTTTTTTTTTTTTTTTGACAAAAGAAGCAATTAATGTAGTTAATTCTAGAAATACTTTTCATGATTTTTTTATATTGTTTTAAAATATTTTTCCTTTTCATACAGAGACCAAGCACTCATGTATTATTTTCAATGGTTTTATTCTTTACACTTAAGTTTTAAAATAATACCTTTGTTTTTAAATAAAATTAATACATACCCATTAAAAAATTCAGCTAGTGTATGTGTGTGTATGTATATAATTTTCATGAGAAATTAGAATGCCACATTTACATCCAGTCCCATTACCTTCCCCAGAGGCAACTACCATTAACAATTGATGTGTGAATTCTTTCGACTTTCTTTAAAGTTGTGGCATTTATTTTTACATAAGGTAAAACACACACACACGTATACTTAGCATTCTATGGCTTGGTTTTCTTCACACAACCCTAGCTCTTGGAGATCTTTCCATGCCAGTGCACAGAGCTGTACCTTATTCTTTTTAATTGCATGGTATTACGTATCACACATGTACTGTAATTTACAATTGACTTTTAAATTCATCTTTTGTGTCAATGAATGGTGTGAGATGAGGATCCAAATGGATTTCCCTCCCCCAAAGAGCTGATTTTCCCAACAGCAACCCTTTCCCATGTGTTGGGAAGAGGGGATGTTTTAATTTAGAGCCTGCTTTCTAAGTCAGCACAGTGGACAGTACTTTCTAAAGATAAGGATGACAAAATGTGCCTGCCCCTCTCTGGTTAGATAGTGCATTCCTGTATGGATCATATTTGATCTCACAGCGACTCTATGGCACCTGAAGTTACTATTTTTAAAATTTTACACCTGAACAGGTGAGATATAAGGTATAAGGGGTGAGGTCAAGGGGCCACCTAGAGTCACGCAACTAAGTGTGGTCTGGGGCTTGAATTCAGATTTGCTCATGTCCAACTCTGAGCTCTCCTGGCCCCTGAGGCCAGGACTGGGAAGAGTTTCAGCATGTCAAAGCCATGAAGAGGGTGAGCACCTCTTTCATCCTTCCTCCCTGCCACCTACTCTTTTTCCTTCTTTCTTTCAACAATTATTTATTAAGTGTCCTTGGTGTGACAGGCACTGTGCTAGGGTTTGCCATAGAAAAGCTTCAGAACTTTCAGAAACTGCTAATTCTAGGTTTCAGCTGCTTCATCTGAATACATGGCCTATGAGATACGTTTAAGCCCCATGATTCTATAAAAAAAGGTTCTTCCAATTAACCAGGAAATTAAATCCAGCAAATCACCCATTTCCTGAAATATTTTGTTTAAAATCAAGGATTTACTGTATTATTTGGAGATCTGCTTACACTCCCAGCATGGGAAGGGATTCTACACAATCTCTTGTTCTGTCTGGCCTCTTGCAGGTGATAGATACATTTTTCAGAAGAAATGTTGCCTAGTCTCTCTGCTTCTCTCTAAAATAATAAATGTTTATTATTTCACAGTCTCTGTGGGGCAGGAATCTGAGCATGACTTAGCTGGGTTTCTCTGGCTCCGGTCTCCCCAGGCTGCATCGTCTTGCCCTGGGGGAGGACCAGTTTCCAAGCTCATTCACTGGCTGTGAGTAGGATTTGCTGGCAGGATTCTGCTTCTCACTGGCTGGTGGCTGGAAGCTTTAATTCCTTCTCTGAGAGCCTTTCCCACAGGGCAGCTCCCAATGTGGGATATAACATGAGGACTGACTTCCTTTAGAGCAAGTGAGTAAGAGAAGGTGTGTCCAAACAGAAGCCACAGGCCTTTTGCACCTCACTTTGGATGTAAGATCCCATCATCTCTGCCACTTGAGGTGGGAGCAACGGGGCCTGCTGACTTCAAGGCTGCCGGTCACTGTAGGAGTCGCTGCTCCTCAGCAGAGATCTAGAGAGGATAAGAAACTCTGCTCACTTGTACAAGTGGCAGCGGGGGAGATGGGGGGCAGCCTGGTAGTCTGGCCACCAGGTTGCTCTCAGCCTTGCTCTGCTCTCCTGCCTCCCGGTTAGAAGGCAGAGTGGACAGCTCCTGTACTTAGGGCCAGCGGGTGTGGGTCACACGGGGAAAGTCTGACTTGGGCTGGCATCTCCTTTGGGAAACAAACAGAGGAAAAGCTTTCATTAGCTTAGTTATAATAGGTTTTGTGTTAAAATCTGAAATACATGGACCTAATAGTGATTTTCCAAAAAAAGAGAGTGCAAGAGAATAATGGAGAAGGGTACACGTCCCCCATGGGGCTTCCCACGTGGCTCAGTGGTAAATAATCCAAGTGCCAGTGCAGGGACCTCAGAAGACACAGGTTCGATCCCTGGGTCGGGAAGATCCTCTGGAGGAGGAAATGGCCACCGACTTCAGTATTCTTGCCTGGTAAATTCCATGGACCGAGGAGCCTGGTGGGCTACCGTACATAGGGTCGCAAAGAATTGGACACCTCTGAGAGAGTGGCCACATAAACTCACTTCCCAAACATTCTTTCCCCCGGTCCTTTACTTTTCCTCTTCAGAAGTAGTCCCAGGTACCACATTCTTGTGCATCCTTCCAGAGATATTCTGTGCTTGTACAAGCTGGTGGGAACAGCCCCTCTTTTTAAATACATGCATGAGAGTAAGAAGAGGCCACACAGGGTAAGAGATGAGAAGGAGCCATCCAGTGTTTATTAAAAACAGCAAACTGAAGTCCTACAAATCAAGAAGAGACAGATGATAAGATCACCTAACAAGAAAATGGACTAAAGACATTTTGCAAAGGAGGAAAGGAACATGGCCACTACATATGAGTTGATGCCGGAATTTACCCATCCCAATCGCAGTGAGACCCAAGCACGTCTCATAATGCAGCGAGGATGTGAAGGGTGGAGAGCAGTAAGAGCTACTGCCCGCAGTGTGTGCGTGCCTCAGTTTCCCCACAGCTCCGTCAGCATGTGGAGTTGTCACTGCATCTTGTTTTCGCTGTTCTCACAGGTGACCATTCTAGATTGTTCCTTTAAAAAATGCTATTGCTAAAATTTGTTTTGAAAAGCAATGAATATATAACATGTGGAATTTCTGTTTCTTTGTGAGAATAAGCAGATTTGATCTGAGCACTTTGATTTCAACTCTGATTTGTTTGTTTGAGATTTTTTTTTTCTTAAGAAAAAGTAAAAACAGGGGAAGCCCTCTATGCATTCTTTCACATTCCATTTCCACTGGCTCAGAGATAATGGCTTATTCTGAATTTGCTTATCACTTCCACAAATATTTTAATGTTATTTCTATGCATAATAATATATAATACTGGTTTTCATGTTTAAGGCTGTATCTGCATGTTATCATACTTACATATCATCAGGCAGTAAAGTTTTCTTTTTTAAAAAATTTGACATGGTATCTTTGAGGGTACTCTGTGTTAATGTATACAGCTCTAGTCTATTCATTTTAACTACTGTGTAGTATTCTGTTGAATCACAGTTTGTTTATCCATCATTTCATCAGTGGGTTTAAGTTGTCTCCATTTCTCTCCTGTTATAAGCAGTACATCTCTGCGCATCTCTAGGAGTGGAATTCCTGTATCAGATGTGTGTCTCTTAACACACTAGCCCTGTTCTTCAAAGGGCTTATACCAATGTTCACTCCCCCTGCAAGCTTATGAAAGGCCCCATTTCTTTTCTCTACCTCTTCACCAGCACTTAATATTGTTAGCTTTCCTCTGTTTGTCAATCTGCTTGGTGGGAAATGGCATTTCAGTGGTGACTTAATTGGCAATTTCCTGATTACTGGCTTGGTTAAGCATCTTTTTGTATGCGCATTAGCCACTGGGTGTCCTCTTGTGAAAGGTGCATCCTCATCTCTTGTCCATTTTTTCAACTAGATTGTTTTTCTTGCTGACTTGTAAGCATTCTTCAAATATTCTAGATTTTCATCCCTTTCCACTTGTACAGATCACAAACATCTTCCCTCGTCTTCATAGTCTGCAATTTGCCTTCTGGTTTTGCTTGTGATTTTTTTTTTTTTGATAAAAGTTATTAATAACAATATAGTCAAATTTACCAATCTTTTTCTTTATGACTTGTTTTTTGTACTTAGTTTGAAAATCCTTCCCTACTCTGAAAACGTAAAACTATTCCCTTCTGTTTTCTTCTAAAAGTTTTTATATATATTTTTCACTTGGGTATTTAATTCATATGTAATTCTTTTAAAAAATTTATATTAAGGATCTGCTTTTATTTTGTTTTTCCAAATGAGATAACCTATTGACTGAGTATCATTTATTAAATAGTTTATTTTTTTCCTTACAGATTCAAAGTGCCATTTGTATCATATACCAAGTTTACGAATATGCCTGGACCTGTTTCCCAACCTTTTTCTGCTCCTTTTCTGTTTGTTTTTCTTGTTCCTTGTGCTGATACCAAGTCCAGAACAGTAGGTTAATAAACATTTAAAATATTTGATAGGCTTGTTGCTGTTCCTTGTTCTTTGTTTTCAAAGTTGACTGTAGCCGTTCTTGGCCTTTTGTTCTTCCATATGCCCTTTTTAATCAATGTGTCAGGCTTTATCTAAACCCACAAGGTACAGAGAAATGTAGACAATCTGTGCATAATTGACATATTTATGGTATGTGGGCTTCTCATCCATGAATGTGATCTAATTCTCTATTCTGGCTTCCTTTTATGCCTTTTGATAACATTCTGTAACTTTCTTCAAAGGATCTTGAACATTGTTAGAAGGAAATGTGCCCTTTGATCATGATTTCTGTGAGGAAGAATTTTCCCCAAGCAGACTTTCTTCTTTCACCCATTCACCTGGGAGAGGTGCATTGACTCATCGGGTGTCAGATTTGCAAAGACGAACTCAATTCAGCTCTATCCTGTTTACTTTCAGGGAATAAGAAGCCTGTAGTGAGCAGGCAATTTTCTTGTTCCTCCAAAGCAGGCTGTTTTTTGCTGAAAGTTCCATTGAATATAAGTTGTGACAATAGCATCCTTCTTTTATTGCTAATATCAGAGAAAAAGCTTCCATACTTTTTTTTCCCCATTGTGATGTTTCCTACAGGTTTTTTGGTAGATACCTTGTATTAGACCCTCTAAGTTGCCATGGGTTGTTTTGTTTTTTTAATCAGGAATGGATGTTGAATTTTATAAAATTATTTTCTATACTTATTGAAGTAATTGTATGTTTTTCCTCCTTTATTCTGTTTACAGGTGAATTAAATTGATTTTTTTACTTGTAACTTTGAGTTTTAGTGAGATTTAAAACTTACATAAAAAACTTATTTGTACAAGGGCTACTCATAACTCTACCCATATGTACACACACACATACCCAGTTGTTTGGATTTTACCTCATTTGTTTTATCATTCTATATATTCATGTGTATATACGTGTATATACATATATATGTTACTTATTTTTCTGAACCATTCTAGACTAGATTGGAGATATTGTGAAACTTTACCCCTAAATACTTTAAGTGTGTATTTATTAAGAACAAAGACATTCTCTTATATAACTGAAGTTCACTAATCAAGTTAGGAAATTAAGCACTGATCCATGACTATTCCTATGTGTGAATGTTAAACTAACCTTTCATTCTTGGAATAAACCAATACAATATGACATTTTGTCCTCATTATGCGTATGTCATTGGATTTTATTGGCTTAAAAAAAAACACATGTATTTATGAGAGAACTTGGGCCTGTATTATCTTCTTGCTCAGTTTTTAAAAGTTGGGAAGTATTCTCTTTTTTTCCCATTCCTTGAAAGAGTTGTAAACAATCGAAACTATTTCTTCATTAAATTTTATGAAGAATTTACCCTTGAAGAAGAGAGAAGGTTTTACATTTGGGATTCAGTTTAGTAGACACAAGGCTAGATTTTCTCTATTTTTGTGTCCATTTAGTAAATGATTTTTAAATTGCCATTTAATCTAATTTTCTGGTTTATTGTCATAAAGTTGCTTCTAATATTATTCTACTGTCTTTTAAATATATGAGGATATATAATTATGTCCTCTTTTTCATTCCTAATATTTTTATTTATGCCTTCTCTCTTTTCTCCCCCTTGATTAGTCTTATTATGAATTTATTAATTTTATTACTCTTTAAATAACCAACTTTGGCCATGTTGTTTTTCTTCTACATATTTACTTCTGGTTTTTTTTGACTCCTATTTTTCTGTTTTTAATTTCTTCTTTTTGCTTTCTTTGGATTTAATCTGCTGCTCTTTTTCTTTTAACTTCTTAAGATTAATTCTAAGAACATTGATTTTCAGTCTTTTTTCCTTTCCTAATAAATACTTTTAAGGCTATACTTTTTTTTTAAAACACAACTTTAGCAGCTTTCCATACAGTATATTCATCATAATTTCAAAATACTTTCTAATTTCTATTAAGATTTCTTCTTTGACTCAAATAATGTAGCAGTTTATTACTTAACTCCTAAATATATGTAGAGATTTCTAGTTTTATGTAATTGATATTTAGTTTAATTTTACTGCAGTCAGATAATATACTTTATATGACTTCTGTGCCTTCACATTTTTTGAGACTTACTTTATGGTAATATTCTTTCTTTATTGTATATGTACATATACTTTTTCTCTGTGTGTTATAGGTAAATTACTAAATATTGCTTTCTAATTAGCATTTTTTCTATAGTATCCAGTCTAGAGTTGATCTTATATAATGAGTTTTTTAAATTAATATTTTTTGTATCCTGAGCCTTAGAAAGTTAACTCTTTTTCATATATTCCTGTATTCTTTAATTTCTTCCCTCTTCACATTTCCCTGGTCTTTTAAAATGAAAATTATTATTTAATTTATGTCTTTTTGCATTATAAACATATATATTTAAAATTTAAAAAGTCTTTTCTAGGCTATTTCATAGCTCTGATTTAATAATAAATGAATTCACATTTATATTCTGATTTCATTCTCATCGGATTTCTCCTTTGGCTTGGGATTTGTGTTTGTGTACTTATTGTGAGTGGGAAATTTTTGCTTATGTTTTTTCTTTCTCTCTCCACCATATCCCTCCCCATATTTTCCTCTTCCTATAGTGATTTTGGGACTTCCCATGTGGCTCAGAGGTAAAGAATCCACCTGCAATACAGGAGATGAGGGTTTTAACCCTGAGTCTGGAAGATTCTCTGGACGGGGAAATGGCAACCCACTCTAGTGTTCTTGCCTGGGAAATCCCCTGGGCAGAGGAGCCTGGTGGGCTACAGTCCATGGGGTCGCAAAGAGTCAGAGATAACTGAATATGCACACACACACCCATAGTGATCTTACAGTTGTTCAGAGCTGTTGTGATCCTGCCGCTAATCCTTAGCCATTCCCACTATTTCAAGGCTTTCTTTTCATTGTGATATTGGGAATATCATGTTCACAGCTACTAAATTTGATTGAGGTTCTTTGTTGTAAAGCCTTTTTCTGTCTTTCTGTCTTCCCTAGCCAAAGCCCCAAACACTGTCTTGTCAGCAGCTTAATTTTTCAGATTTTTTTCATCCCAGCTCTTGCTTTTCTCAATGAAAATGACTCTAGTTCCCCCCTCACACAGAGCACTAGTAATCCCCTCAGTCTTCAGGAGAGAAATTCTAGATCATTGCTACCTGCAGCCCATGGTTTCAGCTGCTGCCCACCACCTTTTGTTTCTGTTGTGCTCAGAAGCTCAGTCATGTCTGACTCTTTGCGACCCCATGGACTGTAAGTCTGCCAGGCTCCTCTGTCCATGGAATTTCTCAGGCGAGAATACTGGGGTGAATTGCCATTTCCTTCTCCAGGGGATTTTCCCAACCCAAGGATCAAACCAGCATCTCTAACATCTCCCGCATTAGCAGGCAGATTTTTGACCATTAATGAGAGGCCAATTATTTTGCTTCTGTTTTGTTTCTTACCTGACGTTACTATGCCTTTGCAGCAAAGGGGGTGTGAGACACAGCATGAACTCACTGAACTGACTTGATCTGGGTTCTGTCTTGATTGAATTACTCTGTATTCTTCTTCTAGTCAATGTCATCCTTTCAGTTGCATAGTTCTGGATATGGCTTAGATGCTGGACCTGGGTGATAGCAGAAGACTCCTACTCTCAGCTCCTGAAGGGTTTTCTGCACTATCTCTTGGGGAACTTTGCCTGGAAAAGGAGATGTCAGCTGCAAAGGCCTTTAAGCTTTCCCTGTAGGGGTGGTCATGGAGGAAAGAGAAGTATGGAGGACAAGCTTCTTCTCCACCTTCCTCTGCTCTACCAAACTTTCCAGAGAAAAACAATTTCTTAATGGCCAGAAACATAGATATGGAAATATTGAAAGAATAAGCCATTAGTTGCCTACATGGTGTCACTTTTTTATATTTCTTATGACACTGTAAAAAAGAAATCTCAAAAATTCCCAGTTAGCAAATAAAAATAAAGAAAAATTATAAACTTTTTAATGTAAATAGCTAGGATATGGGGAATTGGAATTAAAATTTTCTGCTATAGTTATTTTATATTACTTGCTGGTAATGAATTTTGCTTAAAGAATATTTGAAAAATTTCATATTTAAATGATCTAACTTGTATATTAATTGGTTCATGAGATTTTTTTAAATAAAAAATTTCTAGTGAGTCTGAATTACAACTAAATTGGTACATGGTATAGAACTCTTTAATTGGAAAAAATATAGATCAATTTTTTTTCTAGGATAAAGCTGAACATAACAGCTGGTTCAGTGTAAACTGTCTCTTTAGAGCCTGTTAACATAGTATAGAGGCGCATTCAATTTTGTGTGCGTACGTATGTGACTACAAGGGGTTAAACACCCAGGTTCTCTTAATTCTGAGAGCATGTGGTGGCCAGCCCAGAGCCAGATTGAGCCATGTTAATTTCCCAGAAGATTTCAAAGAATTATCTTTTGAAAAGGGGAAGTTTGGCTAATAAAAACCAGGATAACCTCCGGCAGTCACATGGAGAAGAATAGAAACAAATTACTCCTGGCTTGTTCGACATTGTTGCTGGGGGGCTTTCTCTGGCTAAACCAGACTGCTTTGTTTTTCTTTACTCCAAAGAGGGAAGTTATTTCAGTAATGTCCTGAGAAAGGTAGGAGCTCAAAGTTGTGCCAAGTGCTCATCTGTGTCTTCTCTTTTTAGGTTCAGGTCTCTGGGAAGCATGTGAAGACTGTCCCGGCTTTCGTGCCATCGGGTCCTGGGTTTGAATTCCTGTTTTGCCACTGATATCCAGGAGATCAGAGAAATTTATGTTTCCACTCTGAGCTTCAACATCTGCATCTCTTAAGGAACATAATTCATACCTACCTCATGACCATGATGGTGAAGATTTGGATATGATAAGGACTGTGATGTCTAGGTACTGAAAAAAATGCATAGGGATTCCCAGATTCCTCCTCCTCTTTTCCTCTCTGACAGTTCCTGAAATCTCACCTCTCTTGTAAGTAGATTCTTGAAAGCTGGAGCCAGATGACTGATACAGGTTTTGTGTGAAGATGAAAGAATTTAAAAATAAAATATTGGTTATCTATTGGCTGTATAACAAATTACCCTCCACCCCCCACCCCCTGCCCCTGACCCCAATCTTGCTGTTTGAAATAACCATTTCACTGTGCTCACAGATTCTGTAGGTCAGGAATTCAAAAAGAGCATAGCTCCATGATGCTATGGCCTCAGCTGGGAGAACTCAAGGCTGGGAGATGAAATCCTGTGTAGGTATCTTCACTCACGTTCCCTGCCCAGCGAGCCCTCACATTATGAGCACTTACACATGGCAGCTCCATGTGGCTTGGGCTTCCTCACAGTATGGCCACGCTATATCACTTCAGTCGTGTCCAACTCTTTGCAACCCGCCAGGCTCCTCTGTCCAAGGGATTCTCCATGCAAGAATACTGGAGTGGGTTGCCATTTCCTCCTTCAGGAAATGCTCTCAACCCAGGGATCAAATCTGTGTCTCATGTCTCCTCCATTGGCAGGGGGGTTCTTTACCACTGGTGCTACCTGGGAGGCAGTGGCCTTTATTGTATGGCAATCAAGGGTCTGAAGGCAAGTTTTCTGATAGAACCAAGCAAAGACTATAACACTTTTCTGGTCCCAGCCTTGGGAGTCACATCCTATCACTGCTGTGAGTCTCAAGCCTCTCCGAGTTCAAGAGAAGGAAACAGACTCCACCTCTTAAAGGCAGGAGCATCAAGATCACATTGTAAGAACACGTGAAATGGGAGCTATTGTTATAGACTCTTTGGAAAATACAATTTGCCACAGGGGTGAGGCAATAATGTTAAGTCCTCGAACTTTTTGACTAGATCAGGTAGGAGTGTGAAAGATAGATTTGAGAAGAACATCTTCAAGGCCATTGACACAATGATTCAGGCTGAAATAATGAGGGAGAAAAGGGAAAGTAGAGTAGCAGACATTGAGATAGGGTCAGTCTCATGCAGGCGATGAAGAAGAAAATGAAAAGGGGGAAAAGCAGTCAAGAGACGCTGAGGTTTTGACCATGGATGCTCAGAAGGGTGGCACCGCCTTTACCTGAAATAGGGAAGTCACAGAGAAAAGCAGGAACCTCCTCTTCCCTCTCTACTGACCACAGACTTGCTAATCTTCCAACAATTCACATACATAAGTCTCAATCTAAGTTGCATGCACGCTCTTTGCTTTTCATAGATCTGCAAGTTAGCTCTGATACCAAGGTCTCAGTAAGTCCCTAAGGGGCTGGGATGATGACTCTTTGACACATGACATCAAGGGCTATAACTGGAAATGAAGCCACTTATGAATCTGGTTCTGAATCAAGATCTTCTGTTAACTAAGCTTTCCTATATAACTAAAAATCCAGGAAGAAACAACTGCCCATGTGGAGCTTCTACAAAATGTTTTAATACCATCATGAAAGGTATGAACCAAACATTCCCTGGGAAAGGATTTCAGGTTTCTTTTATAGTATTATCTGTCCTTGGAGATCAGGCCCTTAGGAAAGCCAGGCTTGATCACATTTTCAAGGCTCTGTTGGCAGTATCCTCTTCCCTGGTCTCTGCTATCCAGGGTACAGAGATGGTTTAAGTAATGGTTTAACTTCACTTCATTCCAGAGAATTCGGGATTCACAAGAGATGTTGCAATGAAATTAGTTATAAGATCATTTGATAACATTCCAGGGCTTCCCTGGTGGCTCAGTGGTGAAGAATCCACCTGCCAACGCAGGAGACATGGGTTTGATCCCTGATCCAGGAAGATCCCACGAGCTGTGGTGCCACTAAGCCTGTGTGCGACAACTATTGAGCCTGTGGTCTAGAATCTTGGAGCCACAACCCAACTGTGCCCATATGCTGCAGTTACTTAAGCCTGCATGGCCTAGAGCTTATGCTCCACGACAAGAGAAGCCACTGCAATGAGAAGTCTGCATACCACAGCAAGAGAGTAGCCCCTACTCACTGCAACTAGAGAAAAGCCTTCACAACAATGAAGATCCAGCCAAAAACAAATGAATAAATAAATGAGATTATATATTAAAAAAAAAAGTTCTAAATGAGGGTTATCCTTCTTCTAGTGGCCAAGGGAGGCTAAGCAATTACTCCAGAGAAGTCACCATTGCTCAGACATTTCAGGAACTGGCCTTTAGGAACTGTTTTTGAAATCACTCCACGAAACCATTTTCACAATATACTTTATTTTTGACCCCAATTGCTTTACCCAAGTGATAGGAAGTGATAGGGATTAACTCAATTTAAGTGAAAAAAGCAAATTTATTGGTTCCCATAACTGGAAAGGCTGGAGCAAATCAGCATCAGGTCTGACTGGATTTAGGGGTTTTAATGGTATCGTCAAATCTCTGCCTCTTCCAGTTCTCTCTGTAAGTTCACCTCATTTTCCATCATTGCAGTTGACTTCCTGCGTGTGCCAAGCAGGATGGCTACCCCAAGACTACGTCATCCCAGTTTAGTAACCTCTAGGAAAGGACGGCCTGCTCCCCACTAATCCTCACTTCCCCGTTCCCACCATTGTTCTCATATCAATCCCAAGCAGGACTCTCTTTGTCCTAGACTGAGGCTGCACGTCCATGACTGTGGCTAGGAGGGAAAGATTTGTTACCAGGAAAAAAATTTTAAGAAGCAGGCAAAGCACATGCTCTGGGAAGACAAAAATAGTAGTGGCCAGTGGCTGTCTCATCTGCTTTGGTCAGCATTCTTGACACTGATTAACCTTTAATTGTTCCCAAAACCAACCCTGGGAGCTTGTTAGAAATGCAGACTCTCAAGATCCATCCCCGCCCTACTGAATCAGAGCCTGCAGTTCAGCAAGTTCCTCTGTGAGTCTCCTGTACATTGCATTTGGAAACAGCTGGGCCAGAGGAGAAAGGCAGGGCAATGACTTTGAAGGAGCTTTCCAAAAAGGACTTCTGTTCGCGGCAGCATGACTAGAACAGGCAACCAGCCTGCCTGGGTTAATACCACAAGGAGGGTAGCAGGCCTGGGCACCACACTGGTGTCCCAATCAGGGATGCAAACACAAGACTTTGGTTCAGGGTCAGAGGCAGACTGCGCGAAGGAGGCAATGCTCATTCTGCTCACCTTTTGAACCAGGCACTCCTTGAGCTCCCAGAGTTCCTGGGTGGTCCACGTCTGCAGTGACTTCAGCAGCTTCGACAGAGAAGAGAAGAAAGCTTCAAAGCAGGAATGTCCACTCCAGGGCACTTATGATGCAGGCCAAAGCTGACGTGACTTTGCTCTCTCTCTCTCATTTTAAAACAGAACTTTACTGCAGTCAGTCATTAGATTAGAATGATTCTGAAATTTGGATCTGATCTAGTTGCAAATAGAGCCACTTCATGCATAAAAGTTTATGCAAAACACAATCATACCTAGACAGACTTTGCCCTTTCCCCAGCACATTAGTCATAGGAATTGGATGTAGAAATTAAGTAAATTCTCAGTCAGCTCAATCAGCTCCCCTCTCACTTACTTACTTTTAATAGAGTATTTCTGTAAGAAGGGTTGCAGAAATGAAAGCCAGTGGAAGTGTAGTTAGATAGAAAGGTTTAAAAGACTTGGGGTCTGGGCCAGAAACTGGAATTGCTTCCTGATGCCTGTCTTGAGGCCATGAGGCCTTGGAAACACAACACTGGAATGCAACACAGGCTGTAATCCAAAGTGATGGGGAGCAGACTTCCCTGGGTCTCCAGGCTACTCTGTCCTTTCAGGGACGGTTCTCCCAAACAGTGTCATTCCCCTGCATGCATCCCCTCAGGTGGCCACACAGTCCGGAGAACTCGAGAGATGCCTTTGCATGCAGAATCCTACCAAGTCCTAGAGTGTGGGGTAAGGACGTGGTTTCCAGAATCAGACTCACTGAGTTTGAATCCTCTTTACCACTTACAGATGCATGATATTGGGCAAATTCCATAATTCAATCTCCTCAACTATAAGATAGGGTTAGCAATAGGATCATTGTGAGGATTAGATGAGAAAATGTGTAAGAAATGAGGCATCAGAGCCTGTATCTTTTCCTGAGCACCTGGAACAGAGGAGGCATCGACCCTGGATGTTAAAGCACTTAGCTCTCTGCCCAGAGCATGACAAGTGCTTAAATCACAGTAGCTGTTATTATTCCCTAACCTTTATTCAGTTCTGGTTGGTAGTTTCCCTCAAGATGCTGCCTGGTCAGCACCTGCATTCCATTCACATATGATGAATGTGAATTAACGTGACCTCAGGACTGAGAATTTCATGACATTCTTCTCTTGAGATGATTGGACACACTCTGAGGCTTTAGTGAAACGTGGCGTCCTGGACAAATTTAGAGCTCTCAATATGTAGTTACTGGTCTTGATCGCATTAGGAAGAAGGTTCTGGCATCCACACTCATTCTCTCAGGTTCTTGTGGCTCCTCTTGTAAATAACCTCTTCCTGTGCACAAGCAAACAGCACTCGGGGGACTTGAACTCATGACTCTCTTAGAGAGATCACTTTATTCCCTCTGGCTATTTTTAGTACTGGGCCTGTGCTTACTCACAACAAGTATTTGGGTTTCTGGCCTGGGTTAATTTTTTTTTTATTCATTCTACACAGTTGTTGAGTGCCTCACCTGGATTAGGCAGAGTGCTGTGTACAGCTTAGTTCAGTCGCTCATTTGTGTCCGACTCTTTTTGACCCTATGGACTGCAGCACGCCAGGCCTCCCTGTCCATCACCAACTCCCAGAGTTTACCCAAACTCATTGAGTCGGTGATGCCATCCAACCACCTCATCCTCTGTCATCCCCTTCTCCTCCCGCCTTCAAGCTTTCCCAGCATCAAGGTCTTTTCAAATGAGTCAGTTCTTTGCATCAGGTGACCAAAGTATTGGAGTTTCAGCTTCAGCATCAGTCCTTCCAATGAATATTTAGGACTGACTTCCTTTAGGATGGACTGGTTGGATCTCCTTGTAGTCCAAGGGACTCTCAAGAGTCTTCTCCAACACCACAGTTCAAAAACATCAATTCTTTGGCACTCAGCTTTCTTTATAGTCTAACTCTCACATCCATACATGACCGCTGGAAAAACCATAGCTTTGACTAGACGGACCTTTGCTGGCAAAGTAATGTCTTTACTTTTTAATATGCTGTCTAGGTTGGTCATACCTTTCCTTCCAAGGAGCAAATGTCTTTTAATTTCATGGCTGCAGTCACCATCTGCAGTGATTTTGGAGCCCAGAAAAATAAAGTCTCTCACTGCTTCTACTGTTTCCCCATCTATTTGCCATGAAGTGATGGGACCAGATGCCATGATCTTAGTTTTCTGAATGTTGAGTTTTAAGCCAACTTTTTCACTCTCCTCTTTCACTTTCATCAAGAGGCTCTTTAGTTCTTTTTCATTTTTACTGCCATAAGGGTGGTGTCATCTACATATCTGAGATTATTGATAATTCTCTGAGCAATCTTGATTCCAGCTTGTGTTTCATCCAGCCTGGGCTTTCACATGATGTACTCTGCATATAAGTTAAATAAGCAGGGTGACAATATACAGCCTTGATGTACTCCTTTTCCTATTTGGAGCCAGTCTGTTGTTCCATCTCCAGTTCTAACTGTTGCTTCTTGATCTGCATACAGATTTCTCAGGAGGTAGGTCAGATGGTCTGGTATTCCCATCTCTTGAAGAATTTTCCACAGTTTGCTGTGATCCACATAGTCAAAGACTTTGGCATAGTTAATAAAGCAGAAGTAGATGTTTTTCTGGAACTCTCTTGCTTTTTCTATGATCCAACGGATGTTGGCTGTTTGATCTCTGGTTCCTCTGCCTTTTCTAAATCCAGCTTGAACATCTGGAAATGTGCTGTGCACAGGAGGGAGTAAAGTGCCGACTTTAGAGAGCCGCTTTCCTCTCCAGCCTCCATCTCCATCATTCCCGTGGCCGCACTTGGTAACAAGCATGTAGAATTCTGTCCATCTTCTCTTTACTCAGTACGATCTCTTTCCCTCAAAGCATTCCTGGCCACTGGAAAGACTATTAGACTATCCCCCAGCTCTACTGCATCCTGAACTCATTTGCAAACTCACATCCTCAAGTCTGGAGGGCACCCTCCATAGCTGTCTCCTTCTCAGGGTCTTCTGTGTATCTCTCCAGTGAACTAGAACCAGGTTCATTCCATCTGAAGTTTTGAAAGGCCATGTAAATTTGTCTTTGGGCTTGTTTTTTTTTTTTTTTCTTTAGGGGCAGTTTTTCCTGAGAATACCTTGGCCTTTCTTTTTCACTGATGTGCCCAAGCGAACCTCTACCTCTAGAGTATTCTGCTTAGCTCACTTCCCTGCCTGCATCTGTTTGTTAACGTGACTCATCCTAAAAGATTCAGTTCTAACATTTCTCAGAGAAGCCTTTGGAGCACAGCTTCATGTGCTCCCAAATCCTCTCTTCTTGAATTCCCTGGGCTCTGCATGGCCCAAATGACCCCAGGTTCAGGACTCTGTGTGTTTGCGTTGGGGTTATCTGTGTGCTAGCTCTGTATCCCCTTCCTCTTTGGGGAAGCCCCAAAAGGGCAGGGGGCATGCTGCATCTTTTTCACAGAGCCTCTAGTAAAGTTTTCGTTAGCTGGATGACTATTGGTGACTGATTTACCTTCTGTGAAAAGGGAATCTTGTTGCCCAACCTCACAGAATAATTCATCAACAACCTGGCTCAGGGTTCCCCACACTCAGCATTAGATGTTTTTACTTTCCTTGCTAACTCTTTGTGCTTCTTAGATATTCAACGCATATCTTCTGAGTGAATGAGTTAATAAGTGCATCAATCAGACAATCAGACGGTTTTCTATTCCAAAGTCCTCACAGCCCTGATTGATGCTGAGGACATGCTTATTACCCAAAACACTGTAACTATGGACTAGTTCTATTTCTCCATCTCAGGCATTGTTTAGGGCTTGGGGTAGGACAAAAGAGTAACTCAACATATGCCAACACTGGCTGTTATTCTTTCAAACTTTTTCAAACCTGAGGATAGAAAAAGAATGCTACGTTGTTGCTTTAATTTGCATTTCTCTGATTACCAGTGATTTGAAGTACTTGTGAAAAAGCAACAGAAATATGTGCTTTAAACCACTTGAAGGCTGCTGAGTACTTCTGTGAGACAAGGCACAGGATTTAGAACGGCTGGGCAGGCAGGCTAATGCAACCAAATTGCCACCACTTCCCAGGTGGTGAGGGTACACAGCAGGTGGCAGACCAGTTGTGTGGCCAGAGAAGCTGGGTGTTTCAGCCAGGGCAGCTCCCCAGCAAGCCCCAGGAAGGTGCGTGTGGCCCTCTGCTCTGTTTGTGTTATGCTTTGTCGCTGTCAGAAGCCACGGCCTTCTATCGAGACCCCCCCCACTCCTTGGAAATCTCTCTCTTGCTCCCCGGACACTGGTAAGCGAGGTCTTAGCTTACTGGGAGAACCCTTGAGCCTGTCCCTCCTGCTCAGAGTCTGGACTTCACTCTTCAGGATCCAGGGAATGAGTGACCACCTTCCTTGAGTCCAGGGCCTGCCTTTTAGGTGCTCTCTCCGATGTTCATACAGACTTCATCCCGAGGCAGATGACAGTGAGAGCAAATACACTGTCCCGCTGAAGGGACTTCACCAGCTACCTGAGGAGTCTGACCTTAGCTTTGGGCTTCTGCTGGAAGAGCCTCCACCATCCAATGACTGGGCCATTCAGTCTTGGATAATCTGACCTCGGGGTGTTGGTCCTTTATTGGACCGGAACCTGGTGGTTCGGAGTCGATGATGAGAGAGTGAAAGAAGGAAAGAGGCTAATATTCCCTGGGTTACGCAGCTGGCTTTTGTGCTCCAGGGAATCAGCCAGAAATAGAGAGAGAGAGAGAGAGAGAGAGAAAGAAAGACATGGGGACCCAAGCTCTGATGGAGCAAAGGTGTTTTAATCAACTTGGTGTAAGCATATACACTGTCTTACAAGGTAATTATTCTCAGCAAAGATAAAGATTAAAATCCCAGACTTACAAAACATAAGTCGATCCTTATCAAAGAGAGAGAATTGTAAACAATCACTTTTACCGCATGGTTCATAAAAAGGAAGAGGGTACTTATCACCGTATTGAAAAACTAACGAAGGACATGCCTGGATTCCTCAGCCCGGTGAAAGGCGTGCCTCTCCTCTTAATTCCTGAATATTCAGGAATTAATAAGGACCAGAGGATTCCTGACAGATCCAAAACAGCACACAGGAAGCCTCCTGTTAAATGCTTCCTGACATGTGGGCTTTGGTAGGAGGTCAAAATGGGCTTTGGCGACTCCTGTCTGATCTTTTTTTTGGGGGGAGTCTTGCCTGCCCAAGGTGATGATCCGCTTCTTACATCTTCCCAGTGTCTGCTGCCAATTTCCTGTGAGTCAGTACTCGGAAAAAGAACTTAAGAATATATCAACCAATGATTTTCAGAGAGCATATAATCTGAACCCATTTTGGAGAAAGTAAGGAGAGAATGAGCCCACCCACGACCAAATAATCAAATAAGTAATTTACCCTAATGATGTAACTGCATGGGTTAAATTCTGGCTGTGCTACTTACTAGCTGAGTGGCCTTGGCCATGCTAACACCTCTAGGTGTCTGTTTCCTTCTCAGTAAAATGGGGTCAGAGTCACTAATTCAGCCTCTGCATAGGGTACTGTGAGGTTTCAGTGATGTAATTAATAAAAAGTGCTTCGAACGGTGCCTGACACATGGACAAAGTATCCTGAACGGTATTATAGTTACAGTCACCATTGACCTCCCTTCTGGCTGTGAGTGTCCAGCTCCTTGGCAGCACTGACTCAGAGCCTACAGTGAGGACCAGCAGCATGGGAGGCCAGGAGGGGCAGAGGTAGAGAGAACTCATCTGATGCGGGAGATCAAGGAGATTTCGGGCAAGTTCCATCTGGGAGTTTTGGGGTTTTTTGTCATGAAAATGTTCAAACACACAAAACAATGGAGAGAAACATATAACGGACACCTTACTGTTGTTGTTCAGTCACTAAGATGTGTCTGACTCTTTGTGACCCCATGGACTGCAGCTTGCAGTCCTTCACTATATCCTGGAGTTTTCTCAAATTCATGTCCTGAGTCTGTGATGCTGTCTAACCGTCTCATCCTCTAGTGCCCACTTCTTTTGTCTTCAGTCTTCCCCAGCATCAAGGTCTTTTCTAATGAGTCGACTCTTAACTGGATAGGAAACTGGTTAACATTTTGCTATGTTTATTTTCTATTTAAAAAAGAATTTACTGAAGTATTTTAAAGTAACTTAGAAATATTATATTTCTTCCCCAAATGCTTTGCTATGTACCTCTGAAACATAAGCACTTTTTTTTTCCAGAAGCACCATATCATTGTCCCTCCCAATGAATCAACAAGTCCCTAATCTAGCTTTCTTAGAGTATTTCAAATGACTCTTGTGACTTCAAGATAGGCTGTGCTGGGGAGGAGACCATTCTGAAAACAAGATACGAGTGGCTCTAGGTAGGAAAGAATGTTCCAGGTGTTAGGATGGTGAGGAGGATGTATTGTTGGCCACTGTCCCCCTTGCCCCCTGGAAAAATATAGCCTGGTCTGAAGTCCTTTGTGTGACTGTACTTATTCCGATCTGCTTCTTTCTAAAGGAGGAAAACATGTTTTTGAAGGTTGCTTGACAGACAGGAAAGATATTAATAAATGACATGCAAATTTCTTAATTTCACTTTGGCTGGATATGTGATTGCTACTTCTGAAATACAGGCTGGTGATGGGGCTTCTTTAAAAAAAAAAAAAAAAAAAGATTTCTTGAGCTTTGAGCGTACCGTTGGGTTGTCCAGCTGAGCTTGGCTGGGGGCTGAGGGCAGGGTCATTCTGACCCAAGAGGAGGTAAATAAGGACACATTCAAATGAAAACTGGCCCCTAAATAAGAGTTGAGAGTTTAATTTTGAGGCTGTTTCGGGGGTGGAGATACCACAAAGGTTTGACTGAAAAGCTGAAAAGTTCTTTTTATAGCTCTGTTGCTTGCACATGAGAAAGCAACTTCATCAATTGGCCTTTTTACACTTAGCGCTTGTGCTGTTGCTGTTCCTCTATTTCTCCCTCAATTCCACATTGCTGGGTGGGGCACGCTCTTACTGCTCTGGCTTGGGTGCTCCGGGCTTCCCAGTTCAAACAGTTCTTCCCTTTTTTCCTAAGAACTGGGGTGAGGGTTTTCCCCATCAGTGTATGAAATCCACAGGGTCCCCTCGGGCCGGAGTGTTGGCCGGTGGTGTGGCAGGGTGGGGCTCCAAGGTGCGCAGTAGCGGAGACATGGGCTCTGGAGCGAGAGTACCTGGGCTCAACGCTTGCTTTCCCCAAGTGCTGCTGGTTCCCCTGTTCTAGGGCAGCGAGGAGACAGTCTTTCAAATATGCTGGTCTCTTAAATTTACGCCTTTGTGAAGGTATTTACATTTGTCCTGGCAAAGGGTGGCCTTCCCAAAGAACGAGTGAATCACATTCTTAAGAAATGAAGAAACAACACAACTACTAGTTGAGGGTGAATATTAATACAAGACAGCAATGTGTTTTCCTGCCAGGTGTTCTTGAACCGCCTGACTTCTTTAGTTTTAGTAGAAGGAACTCAGTTTTCATGGCCCCTTCTTTTAATAGACATGTTTTTCTTGCCTGTGGAGTTTGTGTCCTTAGAATAAAACTCTGTGGAATCCCAGGTTTGAGAGAGAAAAATGACTGGTTATACAGAGGAGCTTTTTTTTTTTGTATATGAATCTGAAGTTCATAACCATGCATAAACCAAATACAATTTGATTGTGTAAAGGTATTATTTAGCCAGTAACCCAGCACGTATAAATCTTGCTACTTGGATTTATAAGTAATATTGTACAGTAAGCCATATATTCAATATAATACCACTAGCTATTAGCAAGTCATGAACTGTGAATAATTTGTAAAATAGTGTTTTTAGATGCCAACAGGACTTTGAAAGATGTGAATAGTTAATTTTAAACCTGACCTATTGACATTATTCAGAAATTTACTGAGTCAACTGGTCCTGGGCAGGAACCTCCTTAAGGAAGAGGTTGACAAGCAATGTCAGGGCACAGTTCTAGAAAGTGCTGAGAGATATAGTCAGCTGTTCAAATCATTGGAAAAAGGGAATTTAAGTAGCCTTGTCTAATAGTCAACATGAAGAAAAAGAAGAGTGAGTGAGAGAGAAAGGAATCACTTTCTTTACTTAGCCATAAAGGAAAATTATGTGTTCAAACGTGAGCCATATGAACGAACTGCCTAACTGGTAACATCTGGTGATGATTTTGCTATGCACCATCAGAATGGAAGAAGAAGATATGTGTAATCTCATTCTTTTCCGTCATTTAAGGCCACAGGCGTCATGGTCCTTGGGACGCTTGCTTTCGATCAGGTGCCATTCACTGTAGCCACAGTCTGGCTGTGAACCTGGCAGACAACTGTTGAAATTTTTGGTAGGATGGATCCTGACTCATACAGAGGTTCCAAAATTCCTTGCGAGGTCCCAGTCACTGTGGCAGATACTTCTAACTGTTCGCCTACCATTTAGGACTTCCTCAGACAATTTCATTTTGGGGTAGCAACATGGCAGACCAACAACATTGTCGTTCTGCATGCAGCTGGTGGAGTCTACTTAGCATAGTCAGGCCAATGAGAAGTGGGCAGAAGTCCTTGGGAGAGTGTCCTTTTTAAATAAAAAGCCTGAGGTTTACGAGGAGAAAGCTTCTTTTACCTTTTATTCCCACCCCACTTCCAGGAGGTAGATGTCAAAGGCCCAGGTGTCAGTCAGCAGATGAGTATGGAAACCTGGCCAGGTTGAGAATGGAGTGAGAAGCAGAAAGATGGGAGGGATCTGGTCCCTGGGTGCATCATCGAGACACCACACCTGCCCTCGACTGCCACCTCCAAACCTTGTCCTAAGAGAGGAATAAAAGTCTATTTCTTTAAGTCACTATAGCAGTGTTTTCTGATACTCATAGACAACTTCACTCTTAAAGGATACTGATCGGAACAAAAGTTTTTCCAAAAAATCTGACCTGCCTGAAGTCATTTAGCAATTTAGCAGCTGGTGTTTTGTTTTGTTTTAGCAAACAACATTTTCAGCCCTAAAAATCCAATATGAAGGAAAAATTTACGTTTTTTTCCTTTTCAGACCAGTTGATTCTAGGTATCAATAATATTTCAAGTGTATGAGGAGCAGCAGTTTTGTGCTTCTGACACTGTGTGACTTCATTGTTCTGTTATCACCATCTTGATGGAAAAAAAATAAGCTGATTGCAACATTTCTGTTTAGTTTCCTTACTCTCTCCATTGCTGGCAAAACCCTTTTGTCAGGGGCACTCTGAATAAGTCTTAGTGCTTTAATTTATGGGCATCCCTGGTGGCTGAGTGGTAAAGAATCCTCCTGTCAATGCAGGAGACACGGGTTCGATTCCTGGGTTGGGAAGATCCCCTGGAGGAGAAAATGGCAACTCATTCCAGTATTCTTGCCTGGAGAATATCATGGACAGATGTGCCTGGTAGGCTGTGGTCCAAAGGGTTTCAAAAGAGTAACTAAACAGCAGCAGCAAACTTTAATTTATATAGCATGACCTTGGCCACGGGTCAGATAGGAGAGCGTAAAGAACAGACCAGATGTCATCGTGTATGTTTCAGTGGCTGTCACAGCTGCTTTACCTTTCACAGGGGAAGTGTGCTTGTCCTAAGATGCTCAACAACATCCTAAGGTGCAGTTCATTGGCATAAGATTTGTCCAAAATCCATGATAACTGGCCCGACTCGTTCTCCAGTGTAAACGGCCAGAGCTGGTCTTTTTCAACCTAAACAATTAAAGCTTGCTGTCCAATCCAAGATGAGAACCAGAAAGTGTACCAGAATGTTTCTATGGACATGGATAAACTCTTTAGCTTTACTGACCTTGAGAATAGCCTCAAAACGGGGTGAGTGTCACCAGAAGACAGACTGCAGGTGACTTTTCCTCAAGTCCTTCGGGAAGCCTGCATTGTGGTGCTAAGGGTTGACTGTAAGTTTGAGAAAAGCTGAAGCGCTGTGTCTGCCAGTGGTGTTAGCTGTTAGTGGAGGTGGCTCATCTGGGTCATAAAGGCTTAAGGGCTGTGGTCAAACAGGTTTTGCAGGTCCAGAAAAAGCCTGAAAATAGAATAAAAGCCAACAAGTGTAAATCCCAGTCCACGGGGTCAAAGGCATGTCCAGGATATCCATAGGATCTCACCGAGGATTGGTGAGGAATTACTGATGCAGCTGAAGTTTTTGGAGCCTGCAAGTTGTTTCATAAGCAATTCTAGTGTAAGGATTCTGATACATTTCAGGTAAGCCCATTTTAAGCTCACCTGACCAGCACTTCAGATTTAAAGAGCCTGGCATTACTCAATCAGGCAACCCTCCCTAGGGGGAGGAGGCTAAAAGAGAATCTAAAGTCTGTGAAGCCCTGATCTGGATCCACTGCCACCTCTTTGCTGCTCTGAGAGGCTCTCATCCTGGAAATCCTGACAGTCACCCTGGGCACATGGAGTGCTTAGCTACTCAGTTGTGTCTGACTCTTTGCAACCCCATGGACTGTAGCCCGCCAGGCTCCTCTGTCAATGGGGTTCTCCAGGCAAGAATACTGAAGTCGGTTGCCATTTCCTACTCCAGAGGATCTTCCCCACCCAGGGATTGAACTTGGGTCTCTTGTGTCTTTTGCACTGGCAGGCAGATTCCTTACCAGTGTACCACTTGCGAAGGTTGGGCCCATGGAGAGTCACAGGAGAAACCTGGAGCATTTTCTTGGACCATTAATTTTGCTTCATGATAGACCATCAAGGACATTTTTATACTTCAACAATACATTGTGAAGTATAATACAAAGTTTGCATGAATTTTAGGGAGAAACACAGGCTTTCAAGAAGTCAGCGTCGTTGGTGGGTTATGTCAGGCGCTCAGCTTCACTGTCCTCCGATTCTGCAGAAATGCTCTGGTGGAAAAGTTTCGAGAGCGGTCAATAGATGACCATGTTTTGCAGGGCACAGAGCTCTGTGTGGATGTGGTCTTTGGCTTGGTCTCTTGTGTTGTTGGTTTTTCTCGCCCTGGTCTCTTCCCAAATAATACAGAGGAGAACAAGGATAAAAGAAAAAAAAAATCACTCAAGGTCTTGCCCTCCAAAGACAACCATGGGTGACATTTGGGTGGCTATCTTTTGGGATCCCCTTTGATGCATGTAGTGGATTCCATTTTACACAAAGGTGACTGTATCTGTGGGCTTCTCCAGTGGGCAGGAAACTTTTTAAGTTTTCAGATTGGTTTGAGTTAGGTTGACTCGAACAAATGACCATTTCCAGATACCCTATCATAGTGAACAAAGTCATGCACCAACGCAAACAGAGAGAGGCTTTCACATTTACTGAGATGTAACAAGTATCATTTTTGCTATTTTAAAAAAAAAAAAAATCAAAATAAAAAAAATGGGACTTGTAGCTGCTCATTTCACGATTGTGGGATGTGTTTCTAAGGCTGAAAGTTAAAGTGCCATGGTCCCCCAGGCCAGGATTGTGCACGCATGAAGGGCTCTTTCTGGTTGTGTGTCCAGACGACTGAAGCATCGTTTTTCACCTTCTTGCTGGGTTTCCATCCCCCACCATCTCCCCAGCCATGCGATGAGCCCCACAGGCGGAGCCTGGAGAGCTGAGCCCACCTGTGCGCGCTGACGGTTTCTGGCCTGACACCGGCCTGCTGGGGTGGACGCGTGCCAAGAGCGGCCAAGCACACGAGCCCCAAGTGAGGGGAGTGGGGCAGGAGGCAGAGAGGCCCTCCGTGGGGGTCCTGGATACAGCTGCGGCCCAGGTGGCATGGGCGGCTCTGCTGGGAAACCCCGCCTTGAACACAACTGGCCAGCCCCAGGGTGTGGGCCGCCTTCGGCAAGAGCTTTGTTCCCAGAGTGACTTTACAAGGTGGTTCTATAAACAGTGGCAGGACTTCAGATGGGGAAGCAGGCTCAAACCTCTCTCCTCTGTGTGTACACTGCTGGACGCGGGAGGCCGACTCTGCACACTCTGGGCCCTGACTTTCAGTGCTTGGGACAGTATTCTCCCTCCCCCCTCTTCCCACCCTCTTTAAAAATATCCACCTCTCTCCTCTCCTCTTCCTCTCTCTCACACCACAATGCTTATCCTGCCCTGAAATCCATGAGTGGGAATTTTAGGTACCAGCTTTCCTTTGAGCTAACGCATGTAATAAGGACCATCTCTTTAAGGGTAACACCTAAAAGTGGGTCCCGATGGAAAAAGGAAAAACTCTAACTCTAAAGTTCTGGAAACGACAATGCATCCATCACGACTAAGACATTGGCTATGGCACTAGTGGTAAAAGATCCTGCCTGCCAGTGCAGGAGACCTAAGAGACATGGGTTTGATCCCTGGGTGGGGATGATCCTCTGGAGGAGGGCATGGCAACCCACTCCAGTATTCTTGCCTGGAGAATCCCATGGACAGAGGAGCCTGATGGGCTACAGTCCATAAGGTCACAAAGAATCAGACATGTCTGAAGTGACTTAGCATGCACAGATAGTGCCTTGGTGGTGGCTCAGTTGCTAAGTTGTGTCTGACTCTCTGCGACCCTATGGATGGTAGCCCACCAGGCTCCTCTGTCCATGGGATTCTCCAGGCAAGAATACTGGAATGGGTTGCCGTGCCCTCCTCCAGGGGCTCTTCCTGACCCAAGGATCGAACCTGTGTCTCCTGAATCTCACGCATTGCAGGCAGATTCTTTAGCACTAAGCCATCAAGGAACCCCAAATATTAGCTTTATTTCATTTTATTAACACTTTTATTATTACCATATTTAAATTAATTTAGTACTGAAGATAAAACATGACAAGACTATGGGTTTTGACCTACGTAAGAGAAAGATATAGCTTGTTATCCTTTGCACAAGCCCAGGGTGTACCTTGGATGCAGAGAAAAGAGGGGAATGCCCTCAACTCTGGCAAAGCAGGGACAAGTCCTCTGTGACCCGAAGGGAATTCCTACTTTGCTCAAAGCTCCTATTGTTGTCTTGTGACAAGTTTTGTTGTACAAGACCATTGACTGACTATTATTTATGAGGTTTTTAGGGAAAGACATTAGACCCATAGGACATTAATTGTTATTATGCAAAGGAAGGAACATGTGACGTGTTCACAGTCCTTTGGGGTGGCATACTTTTTCATTTCCCTTTCTTAAAAACTCTGCCTCTTTTTATTTATTTGTTATCTTCCTTTCTTCATTCTGTTTCTGAAAAGAACAGAAGTGCAGCCTCTACCATGTTAGCTCATGGAACTCTGCCTAAGCTCTTCCAAGCTTCTCCATTCCGCTCAGATGTAATCCCGGTCTTGACAGTGGCCCCCAGAGCTGCAACCTCACCTCTCCACCCTCACTCACCTCTGTTCCTCCTGCTCCTCGTGGTGGCTGCGTCCCAGCTGCACTGACTTGCTTCTAGTTCCTGGAAACTCTACCACAGGGCCTTTGCACATCCTGTGCCTCTGCCTGGAATGCCCTTCCTGCAGGTGCCCTCATGGCTGTCACCTCACTTCCCTCAGGCTGCTCATCTTACCAGAGAGGACTTTCCTGAGAACCCCATTGGAAACACTGTCCTTCTGCCGCCTTCACCCTGCTTCGTCTTTCAGCACGGCACTTACTACAGCCTGAAATGTGTGGTTTGATTTTCTGACTTATCCCACTGGAATATAAGCTCCCCAAGGGCAGAGACTTTTATTTTGTTCACTGCTGTGGACCCAGAATCTAGCTCCATCCCTACACTCGGCAGGCACTCAGCAAATACTGAATTAATAAATATTGAGTGAGCCAGGACTACATGCCTCTTGAGCTTTGCACGTGAGCATGGAGGAAGAGTCACTTTTGCAAACCCACTTCATTATGAGAGCTTCAGGTGCCCCAAAGCCAGGGTCAACTCACTCCAGGAACCAAACAGCTCAGATGGATGGGTTCTTCCTTCTACTGTGGTCTCAGTGACTATTTTGAGTACTGGGCCTATGGCAAAGCACAGCAAGCAGATGAAGGGGTGGTTTCCAGATAGAAGGTCTTACATATAGCACAAACTCAATACAGGTTCCTCCCACTCCCACCCCTTCCTGAAACTACAATGTTCCTACGAAAACTTTCAAAAGCCAGAATGGCTTGTAAATCAAAGAAGCATTTATTGTAAGACACATCTTGCCAATGGATGCACAAAATAAATCAAGATAAAGTACAGATGTTCATAGACACAGTTCATACCTCTGACAGCTGGATGTTGAGGTGCTGAGTGTGGTTCCCAGGGGAGGAGCTTGGGATCCGTTCTTGCAGCTCCAGATGTACCCTGACTCTCTAATGGCTCTCTGCAAAATATATGCTGAATACTATTCTCATAAAAATCAAAAGTCCTCTTCAGATTTCTTTCAGTTGGGAAAAACAGATAATAATGTTGGTCTTTCATAAAAGCAAATTTTTACACAATGGGGGATACCCATACACGTTTGAATGAAAAGTGCTAAAGAAAAAAGGGAGGAAATGACTATGTAAAAATAGACCTTATGAGATATGTGTCAGTTTTCTTTGCAAGAAGGTTGAGAATGATGATTTGTTAGAATCACGAGAGAGGTTTGGATGACATCTTGTTCTATGTTTCTTCTCCCCAGTATGTTTATGATATTAGGAAGTCAGAGAGCTTTACTCTGTTAATTGTGGTATGTCCTGAAAAATAGGAGAATGTTCAATGCCCTTCTTAGAGCTTAATCATAAGTTTTCACTACGATGAAAAGGTGAATTTTCTTACCGAGATGGATTTTTTATAGTGCTTTTGTTTTTTAGGTAAATACTCTGTGTAAGAAAAACAAATAATACAGAAGTGAACAAGGAAGAAAGAAAAAATGGCCACTCAAGGTCTCATCCTCTGATGAACACCACAGGTAACATTTTTGTGATTGTGTTTAAGGATACCACTTGAAGCGTGGGGGCCTTCCTGGTGGCCCAGATGATAAAGAATCTGCCTGTAATGCAAGAGACCCGGGTTTGATCTCCTGGAGAAGGGAATGGTTACCCACTCCAGTATTCTTGACTGGAGAATTCCATGGACAGAGGAGGATGGCAGGCTACAGTTATGGGGTCACAAAGAGTCGGACACAACTGAGTGACTTTCACTTCACACTTGATTCATGGATTTCCTTCTACATAAATGGGCTCATATTATACCTTTTATAGAAGCTACTTTCTTCACCCAATACTGTATTTTGAGGACACTTTTTTATATCAAGGTGTGTAAATGTTTTACACCATTTTTAACAGCCTTTAAAGAAATAATAGCATTCAATTTAATAACCTTTAAAGGAATAATGTTCCTTTAATTTGTTTATATAAATTATATAAATTTATAATAAAAATATATAAATTTATATACATTATTTATTTATAAAGGAATTATTTAAAGGAACAATGCCAAAGAATGTTAAAACTACCGCACAATTGCACTCATCTTACATGCTAGCAAAGTAATGCTCAAAATTCTCCAAGCCAGGCTTCAACAGTACATGAACCGTGAATTTCCAGATGTTCAAGCTGGATTTAGAAAAGGCAGAGGAACCAGAGATCAAATTGCCAACATCTGTTGGATCATAGAAAAAGCGAGAGAGTTCCAGAAAAACATCTACTTCTGCTTTATTGACTACGCCAAAGCCTTTGACTGTGTGGATCACAACAAAATGTGGAAAATTCTTCAAGAGATGAAAATACCAGACAATCTGACCTGCCTCCTGAGAAATCTGTATGCAGATCAAGAAGCAACAGTTAGGACTGGACATGGAACAACAGACTAGTTCCAAATAGGAAAAGGAGTACGTCAAGGCTGTATATTGTCACCCTGCTTATTTAACTCATATGCAGAGTACATCATGAGAAATGCTGGGCTGGATGAAGCACAAGCTGGACTCAAGATTGCCGGGAGAAATATCAATAACCTCAGATATGCAGATGACACCACCCTTATGGCCGAAAGTGAAGAAGAACTAAAGAGCCTCTTGATGAAAGTGAAAGAGGAGAGTGAAAATGTTGGCTTAAAGCTCAACATTCAAAAAACTAAGATCATGGCATCTGGTCCCATCACTTCATGGCAAATAGATGGGGAAACAATGGAAACAGTGACAGACTTTATTTTTTGGGCTCCAAAATCACTGCAGATGGTGACTGCAGCCATGAAATTGAAAGATGCTTGCTCCTTGGAGGAAAAGTTATGACCAACCTAGACAGCATATTAAAAAGCAGAAATATTACTTTGCCAACAAAGTCCATTTAGTCAAAGCTATGGTTTTTCCAATAGTCATGTATGGATGTGAGAGTTGGACTATAAAGAAAGCTGAGTGCCAAAGAATTGATGCTTTTGAACTGTGGTGTTGGAGAAGACTCTTTAGAGTCCCTTGGACTGCAAGCAGATCCAAGCAGTTCATCCTAAAGGAAATCAGTCCTGCATATTCGTTGGAAGGACTGATGCTAAAGCTGAAACTCCAATACTCTGGCCACCTGATTGGAAGAACTGACTCATTTGAAAAGACCCTGATGCTGGGAAAGCTTGAAGGCAGGAGGAGAAGGGGATGACAAAGGATGAGATGGTTTGATGGCATCACCGACTCGATAGACGTGAGTGAGTTTGAGCAGGCTCCGGGAGTTGGTGATGGACAGGGAAGCCTGGCGTGCTGTCAGACGCCAGGACACATCTGAGTGACAGAACTGAACTGAAAAGAATAATGGTATTCAGTTGCATGTAGCCAGTTCTCCATTGTTATGTATTTAGGTTGTTTCTAACCTAACTCTAACCTAGCTCTTTTTATTAGATGAGATTGTATATATATAAACTACTTTGTGGGCACATTCTAGGCAGCTCTTGTCCCAGCGAACTATCAGTCATCCACAGCATTTTCACTCTGGAAATCTGTTATCACCCCGGATCAGTGGTTCCCCTCCCTATGCCCAGCCCCCAAACACTGTCTTAAAAGTTCCCCAAGCCCAATTCTTGACATCAACCAAATAGTCTCTATTTAGTCCATCTACCATGTTTGGAGGAGGGCTTTTGTACTTATTTTGATTTCCTAAAAAAATTCAGAATACTTTTCTATTGTTTCTGGCCTCAGTTTTTTGTGCCTGTCTCTTACTCCATCCCCTCACATTCTAATAACCACAGTTCTGGGAGAGTTACACCTCTTCTGCTGGGAACAGTCCTGATGGACCTGGGGGTGGGGCAGGTGGGCCAGTCACTAAAACCCAGTGCGTGAAGCAGTTAGCCTCTTCTTCCATTCTTCCCTCTTCCTTCCGCCCTCCACAGGCTCCAGGTATAGGTCTGGAAGCTACTGGGGTTGGCACAAGAGCCCCCCCACAGGACTGATCCATCTTCAGCGGGGCTATGATGGTACCTCCTGGGGAGAAGTGGGTGTTATCACGATGGCCTTCACTATCTCCTTTGCTTTGTTTCAGAATGTGGAGAAGAGCAAACCCTGGAAATAATAGACCTCGGTGTTAGGTGGGCTTTTTAAAAAATGTCCTCTTACTGAATCCTGTCATCGCACTTGTTATGGTGACTTTTCTTTGCAAAACCCTGCTGCTCTGTATCCAAGCATGCCCCACTATTATTAACCTCTTGGACAGCTGAGGGTCAGAAGCACTCGAGCTGCATGACCCGCCCAGGATCATGTGGCCGTGCCCCAGAGGCCCAGGGCTCCAGCTTCTGCTGGTCGACCTGCCCCGGGCTGAGGCAGAACAGCCAGCGGGCACAGGGGTCAGCTCATGTTACAGGACCAGGCCGCACACCCCGGGGTGGGCTGCCTCTCTTTTTCTTGGCTCAGTGTCAAACAGCCGTGGCTGGAGGAGGCGAGGAACCCTGGTGGTCTCATTTTAGAGGGTCTCTGGAGATGGGTGGTGACATCTTTCTTAGGCCTGTCATCGGCATGGGTGGATTGGGAGGTCCCAGGCTGGGTAACTCAATAGTTGACTGTGGCCCTCCACTGACAACACCACATACTGAAGGATATCAGCTGTTCCGCCCCAGTTATAAAGTTATAGGGAAAGAGGAGGCTGGGGCAGCCGAAGGGAAACTCACCCTACTAAAAGTCTGCTCTGAGCCAGGCATCATGCTGGTGCTTTCACATGTACTGTCTCCGGTTCCCCCCCCGAGAACCCAGTCGGCAACTCTGACTCTTCTTCCTCTTTGGGGTTAAAAGAATAGGATGATCAAAGCTGCAAAGTGGAAAGAAGCTATTACATGATGGAGGTAGGATTTTAATGCATTTGTGTCTTCAGTCCAAAATTCAGTTCTTTGCCTGTTACCACATTGCCCATTGATAGCACCCCAGGATGGCCTGAATTCTGCAGTAAATGTCTTTGGAGTGAGACATCTTCCTGTGAAGGAGGGCTGCTCACCCTCACGTGGACTCATCAGCCCCATTTGCTTCCTCTCCCAGCTGCCATGTCATCCGAGGAGAGCAGTGTCAGAAGTTGGTGCTTTGCTCTGAAACACTCAGTAAGTTTCCCTGAGACTGCAGTTGGCTCAGGGGCACCGTTTTGGCTGTAATCCCGCAGAGTTTCATTTTCACTTTTTTATTGAAAAATCGAAATCTGGGGAATTAGAGTCTTTCCATATTGATTTTTCAGGGCCAAGTGAAAATTACATTCTGTACAGAACCACGAAAGTGCCACCTTGAGTGGTGACAAGGCTGATGTTGGAGTGGCGTGCGGCGCGGGGCACAAACATACAGTCTCCGTGGAATCTTTCAACTGGCCAAGCAACAACTAATTTTTGATCCACAGAAAATGATTTCTGGAATTAAAACAATTTTTTTTTCCCAGTTGGAAAGAAAGTTGAAGAAAGAGATCAAAGTGAGGAGAACTTTGGAAACTGAGTTTCCAGTTTCTCCTTTCAGTGCATCGGGAGTAGGTCAGATCCACACTTGACTCCCAACCTCCTCCAAGCCTGGTACTTGAGGATGGGGAAGGCAGTTGCCCAGAGTCCAGCTTTATTCATTCACTTTGAGGCCTGAACAGCCATAAGCCCAGATCTTGCTCTACCACTTACTACCCAAATGCCCTTTTGCAAAGTACTTCACTGAGTCTCAGTTTTTTCATCTGTGGATTGAGGATAGATTAGAAACTACAGTATAAGGTTGCAGTGAGGACTGATTTAGGAAATATTAGTTGACTGACAATGAATAAACAAGACGATCCGAGTAAAGTATTTGGGGTTTGATAAAGGTGTCAGTTGGATGCAATCAGCATGTCCCATGAAAGCTGGGCCAGCCCCAGAAGGAGTGTGAAGCATCACGGAGCTCATAGCATTCAGGGCAGGTGGACCAACTGGAGGCATGTGCTGACGTTTTGGATTTTGCTTCCTCTTTATGTTCCATCAGGTAAATTTGTCAGCACTGGTCATGAGTGAAAACTGCTACCCACCCGCCCCAGGCCATCTCCACCAGTGACAGGCACTCTGTGAGTTATTAATAATATTCAGAAGTACTTCATTCTTCTTTTCTCTGCCTCCTCCCTCCACCCTCTTTAGCACTTGTGAAATGTCCTGTCTTTTCTTTTTCGTATGCAGGCTGATTTTGAACATCAACCAAAGCCCTGAAAGTGACTGGCAAGAAGTGAGCAGGTCTCTGTGAAGCAGGGGAGCCAGACTTTGGAGTGGCGGGTGTCTGCAGCCTCGGGGGTGAGGGTGAGGTGACCACCCCAGGTGGGTGCTGAGCCAAGCTGCAGCCACCTCTGGGGTCTCCCAGGACCAGCTTTGAAGGTAACCTGTCAGCCTGGCATCCACAGTTTCAGCCAGATGTGCAGCCTCTGGAATGAGAAATCAAACAACTGCTTTGAAGATGAAAAGCCGTGGGAGAGCATGGAGCCCCTTTATTACCGTCCAGATCGCGCTGATTCCACATGGTCCCTGCTCTGCTTGGGCTGGTGAAGGGCAAACCCAGCCGGAAATGCCTAGTGCAAAGAAGAGGAGCAAGTAAAATTCTGGGGGTGGGAGAAGGGAAGGGGTGGGTGCCTGTGCTTTGAAATTCTGCCCCGGAAAGACCTCTTCAGTGGATCCCCTTCCAACCTGCCCAGTACAACAACTGGACCTGGCATGTGACAGGCGCTGTAGACAGATCGCATTTCACACATGCAGCTGTAATATCTAGCCACAGGTGTTTGATTCTGGGTTTGCCAGCTGCTCGGCAGGGCCCTGTTTCTCTGGACGGGGCCGGGAGGAGGGGGAAACTCTCACACTTGTTGCTGCCAAAAGGGAGGAGAGGGCTGGAAATTCCTGCCAGGGGGTGGGTGCTCAGTGTGGGAGTCAGGGCTTTCTTCTGGGGGTCCCAGGCCTCTGCCCACGTTCTGTCCTGGGGTGAGGGCTGTGGCTGCATGGGAGGGGGAGCAAGGTGACCAGGACGCCTCTGGCAAGCTGGCCAGGGCTGCAGGAAGGCCAATCAGGAGGCAGTAAGCAGAGGGAGAATAAGCCCCTGGGCTCTTGGGTTGGTCGGTTCAGGTCTCAACTCCACCTCTAATTGTGAAATCTTGGCCAGGTTTCTTAACCTGTCTCAGCCTCAGTTTGCTAATCTATAAACTGGAGTATCGAGTGCCTGGTCCATGGGCCCTGGGTAAGGATCCCATGAGACAATATGTGTAGCACTTAGGAGGCAGCCCGCTCCCGCTATCCCCCCTCCAGAAGGTGGGTCAGGGTGCTTGCTCTCCAGGAGATACCCTCATCCCTGTTAAGCAAGCCTCACCCAGCGGTTCTGGGTCTCAGGGTGGATGGTCTGGCCCAGGTGCCCCCAGTGTGCCGACACAGATCACTGGGCTTTTGCTCTTTTTCCTTTCTCGGGGAGGAAGATGGCTGTGGGCTCAGAAAACTAAAGTCATCGAAGAAAAGCAAAGCAGGAGAGTTTGGATCTGGACTTCCCACCTCTGCCCCACCCCACCCCCGACCCAGAACTCAGCACTCACGGAGATCTCTTTCCTACTGGACTCTGCAGGCCGGGGGCTGTGTCTACTTTGCCCACCATGCTTCTTCAGCATGTTCCCTATAGACAGCGAGGCTGGCTAAACATTTGTTGCAGGAGCGAAGACCTGCGTGGGTGCATGAGTGGAAGGCTGTCTTCACTGCCCCTGCCTCTCTCATCCCTATTTTTAATTTATTTTTTATTGACATATAGTTGGTGTACAATATTATATAGGTGTGGGGTGTACAACATAGTTGTTCACAATATTTAAAGGTTATACTCCATTTATGGTGGTGGTCGTGGTTTAGTCACTAAGTCATGTCCGACTCTTGCAACCCCATAGACAGTAGCCACCAGGCTCCTCTGTCCATGGGATTTCCCAGGCAAGAATACTGGAGTGGGTTGCCATTTCCTTCTCCAGGGGTACTCCACTTACAGTTATTATAGAAATATTGGCTATATTCCCTGTGCTGTACAATGTATTTTTGTAGTTTTTTTAAAAGAATTTTTGTTGGAGTATAGTTGATTTGCAATGTTGTGTTAGTTTCTGTTATGCAGCAAAGTGGATCAGTTATACATATGCAGAGATTGCATATACCCACTCCTTTTTGAGAGTCTTTTCCCACATAGGTCACTACAGAGTACTGACTAGAGTTCCCTGTGCTATATGCGGTAGGTTCTTATTAGCTATCTATTTTATTTTATTTGCTTCTTCTTCTTCTTTTTTTTTTTTTTAACTTTAAAAAATTTTGGCTCCACTGGGTCTTCATTGTGACATGCATACTTCTCTAGTTGTGGCACAAGCACTTCTCTTGCTGCGGAGCAGACTTTAGAGTGTGCAAGCTCAGTAGCTGTGGCCCACGGACTTCTCTAGTAGTGGTGCTTGAGCTTAGTTGCCCACGGGATGTAGGATCTTCGTTCCCTGACCGGGGGTTGAACCTTCCATCCCCTGCATTGGAAGGCAGATTCTTAACCATTGGTCCACGAAGGAAGTTCCATTAGTTATCTATTTTATGCACAGTAGTGTGTATACATCAATCCCAATCTCCCAATTTATCCCTCCCCCAATGTTCCCCCCCGACCAGTAACCGTAACTTTGTTTTTCTGTGTCTGTGGCTCTATTTCTGCTTTGCCAATAAGTTCATTTGTATCATTTTTTTAGACTCCACATTTAAGTGATTCATGGTATTTGTTTTTCTCTGATTTACTTCATTTAATATGATAATCTCTAGGTCCATCCATGGTGCTGCAAATGGCATTATTTCATTCTTTTTAATGTCTGAGTGATAATCTATTGTCTAAGAGGAGCTGGGAAAACTGGACAGCTACATGTTTAAAAAAATGAAATTAAAACATTCTCTAACACCATACATAAAAAAAAAAAAAAAAAAACTTGAAATGGATCAAAGACCTAAATGTAAGGTCAAAGACTGTAAAACTCTTAGGAAAGCATAGGCAGAACACCCTTTGACGTAAATTGCAGTAATATCTTTTTTGATCCACCTTCTAGAGTAATGAAAATAAAATAAAAACTAAACAAATGGAACCTAATTAAACTTAAAAGCTTCTGCACAACAAAGGAAACCACAAACAAACAAACAAACAGAGACAATGCACAAAGTGGGAAAAAAATGTTTGCAAACAAAGCGACTGACAAGGGATTAATCTCCAAAATATATAAATAGCTTATTTGTTTTATACACAATAGTTTATATCTCTTATCTCCTTCCCCTATCTTGCCCCTCCTCTGTTCCCTCTCCCCAATGGTAACCACTAGTTTGTTCTCTAAATCTATGGGTCTATTCTTCTTTATTATATTCACTAGTTTATTGTATTTTTAAGTAATATCATCCAGTATTTGTCTTTCTCTGTCTGACATATTTCACTTAGCAGAGTACTCTCCAAGTCTGAAAGTCGCTCAGTCATGTCCAACCATTTGCAACCCATGGACAGTACAGTCCACGGAATTCTCCAGGCCAGAATACTGGAGTGGGTAGCCTATCCCTTCTCCAGTGGATCTTTTCGACCCAGGGATCGAACCAGGGTCTTCTGCATTGCAGGCAGATTCTTTACCAACCGAGCTATCAAGGAAGTCCCCCAAGTCTATCCATGTTGTTGCAAATGGCAAAATTTCATATTTTTTTATGGCTGAGTAGTATTCTCTCATGTGTATATGCCACATCTTCCTTATCCATTCCTCTGTTGATGGATACTTAGGTTGCTTCCATATCATCCCTCTTTTAAGGACGAGAAACATGCATGTTCAAAGGATGGCGCTGTGGCCACGTGTCCAGCCCCCCATCACTCCTGGCCCTCAGACCTGCTCTCTCCACTTCTCCCAACACTTCTCTCTGTCTCCTGAGACTGACAGGTGGGAATGCCTGGGTCTGTAGGAGGCTGCAGGAAGAAGAGAGTGATGGGGATCCCGGGGCAGAGCCTACATCAAGCTCTGTGTTTGGACATGGGGCTAGTGCTACCTTTCTGAGTGTGCCTCCCGGAGATTGCAAACTCTGCCCTCTGTTCCTTTCTTGTCCCATTTCTCTCAAGGAGCTGGCTCCTCACCTAGCAAGGTGGGGCAGGCGGGATCCCTCTTGCCATAGTTCCCCACATTTGAGCCTTATTCAAACTTGACCTGTGCCCACTAAGATGTCTCTCCCTGAGGGCCCTGTCTCTTGGGCTGAAACCTCTCAGCTACCCCTCTGTGTTGCCAGGTATGAGAACTATGAGGAATGAAGCATGTTTACTTCACACCTGTTATGTGCCAGGCACTGTGCTAAATACTTCATCATCAGCATGTCATTGAGGTAGCTGTAATTACTCTCCCCACTTTACAGGTAAGAAAACTGAGGAACAGAGGTCATAGAACTTTCTCATCACAAAGTCAGTAAGTGGGTAAGACTGGGGTTTGAATCCCAGTCTGCGGGATGCCTCTGCCTTTGCTCATCCCATCCACTTGTGGTTGTTAAGAAACCGCATACAGTAATTCATCTGTATGAGCTGATATCCATGGGCCATGGGCCTGTATCCTTTCTTTCCAGGTACCAGTGTCTTTTTGGGTGATGAGGGCATTCATTCATTCAGTCACTCACCCAACAAGTAGGTGTTGAGCACCTACTGAGTACCAGCCTCTCTTTTAGTGCATGCTAAGTTGCTTCAGCCATGTTGTGCTCTTTGAGATGCTATGGACAGTAGCTCGCCAGGTTCCTCGGTCCAAGGGATTCTCTAGGCAAGAATACTGGAGTGGGTGGCCATTTCCTCCTCCAGGGAAACTTCCCAACCCAGGGGCCGAACCTGTGTCTCTTACGTCTTCTGCATCGGCAGACAGGTTCTTTACCACTGGTGCCACCCGAGATAAAGTGGTAAAGTTGATTGACAGAATTCCCCTCTGAAAAGCTTATAATACAGTTGAGAGGAAAATGCTAAATGGATAAGCACATGATTAGTTGGATGATTATAATTGTATTAAGTGCTGTGGAGAATCAAGGGAGGCTTCTCTGAAAAGGAGACAATACTCCCACGTTTGAGAGTATTTGAGACAATACTCAACCAGACAAGGGTCTCACAGCGCAGAAGCTTCATGCGAGGACAACACCCCCCCACCACAGAGAGCAGCGCCTGACTGTGCCATTTCAGACGGATGTGTGCGGCTGAGGCCTCAGCCAGCTCCTCACGTCCAGCTCTGAAGGGAGTAACAAGCAAGAAGGAGGGAAAAATCCACACCAGAACAGAGTCAGTGCAGTCTTGGCACTAGCCCACCTGTGTGGCAAGGCTGGGTCTGTTTCGGTCTGTATTTTTCCTGGTGCCTAAAGGATTGTCTCAGTGACCCTCACACGCGCCACCCTTCCAGCAATGGAAAATCACTTGTTGAGAACATAAACAGAGCTCATAATAATTGGCAAGACCCAGACAGCTAATCGCCATTCTCTCTCCTCAGGCCCTTCCTCTGTTCCTGTTTATGAAACATACTGCCCGTGTTTTCTACCACATTTTTGCTTTGCTCTTGAAATCACAGAGAACAGCTCCTTTGCATCCTTGACTTAGTCCAGGAGGACTCTCTCTGTCACAGGCTGCAGAGCCCCTTTGGTGATGCAACAGGACACAGACCAGAGAGAAGCAAGGGAACCAGCTCAGACTTCCTCAGCCCACCCCTCCTTCCCTGACAACTGTGGTTTCTGGTGGGGTAGAACAAGGACACTTCACTTCCTTCTTCCTTCTCATCCAATGAAAGCTGCAAAGACTACTTTCCTGCCACATTCTGAAACTTCCTCCAGAGTTGTTTCAGGCAAGCTGGACATCAGATCTTTATTGATTTTTGTTCTTTCCAAGATGTAACCTAGCCAGAAGGAAATATGAAAAGGTTAGCCCACCTTTCCTATTGATGAATTATTTGGGGGCTGCATAAAAGGAAACCATGAGATGTTTCCTGTGGATCCCTAGAAAGGGGCAGCAGTCTCCAAGCTCATCTTTTCTCAGTGGGGCATGCAGCCAGGCCTGGCACACATGGGCAGATGTGTTCTCTCCCCCAGCTACTCTTGGACTGCAAAGATTCAAGAAAAACATGGCTGATCCTCCCCACCATGAGTCCAGGACCTCCAGTTTACAGTCTTGACTTCCAAGCAGCCAGGCTTCCAGTTGGATTACAATTCAGTCCTGGGAAGGGAACAGGGAGACTCAGGTTGGGAGAAGGTATCCCCATTGCCAAAGGACCATGGAGTGACCTTAGCTGATTTAGTCTCTCAGCCCTGCCCCACCCACACGGGCTTCCCTGGTGGCTCAGCTGGTAAAGAATCTGCCTGCAATGCGGGAGACCTGGGTTTGATCCCTGGGTTGGGAAGATCCCCTGGAGGAAGGTATGGCAATCCACTCCAGTGTTCTTGTCTGGAGAATCCACATGGACAGAGGAGCTACAATCCATAGGGTTGCAAAGAGTCGGACACGACTGAGCGACTAAGCACATTGCATCCACCCACTCATGATGCTTCTTTATTTGGTGGGAAAACAAAACATTAACACTCTGGCTGGCTGTGCCCACAGGACACAGAACATCTGGTCCAGTTTTCCTGTTTCCAAGACCTCGAGTGGCTGTTTGACTTTTAACACAGCCTTAGCCTCTCAGGGCACCTGTCTCTTCTTGGCGTGGATGCTTGTTCCCACTTCAACTCTTAGTAATCTTTCTCCCTTATAAGCCTCAATGTCCACATCTGTAAATTGGACTTCACTCTAAAGACAAATGAATTTCCCAAAGTGTCACACTTCTGAATCAAAAGACAGAAGGGCTGCTTGGTCACCTGTCTCAGCAATTCCTCTGTTGCTATCAATTTTCCTTTGGACATTTCTCCATAACTCCAAGGGCTAGCTTTACTGTTGATGACTTTCAGGTGGGAGTGGGGGTGGGACAGGTAAGTCTCATGAGGTCTTAAGACAGGAAGGGTTGATGGCAGGCTATCTACCCCACACCCCAGCATACACTGAAATCAACCCAAGTTTAAGCAACCATCTGATATGTCATTTTAGCCCTCCTAATCTGGAGATTTGCAAGAAAAATCGCAAAGAAAAAAATTTTTTTTTGGAAGGGGAATTTAAATCTCCCTTTTTCCTCTACCTTCTACATCTGGCCAATATGGTCTGGTCTTTGTGGTGTGTAAGTAGCCAGAAAGAGCTCTAGAAGTCTGCTTACAGATCCTTCCTTCTTTTAAGAAGAATATGTGTGTGTGTGTACATATGGCTCAGATGCTCAGTTGTATCTGACTCTGCAACCCCATGGACTATATATAGTCCACCAGGCTCCTCTGTCCATGGGATTTTCCTCCTCCAAGGGATTTTCCCAACCCAGGGATTGAACCTGGGTCTTTTATCTCCTTCAATGACACATGGATTCTTTACTTCTAATTATAATGGCGCAATTGATGATTCTATACAACAAATGACATACTGACTTACATGACATACATGCCTCTTATTACTTGGGCCCTTGCCAGCTCACAATGAGAAGGGCTTTGTGAAGATCAGATTTTTGGTTTCATTCAGCCTCTTAGAACAGGAAGATTCAAAATTTGGAAACTGACTTGTTCATCCACTGAGTTGGGAGAAATTCCACAGTTTCTATGTCAAGGGAATGTGTCAAACACACTCAGGCATAAAAGACCTTTCTCAAAGAGAATTTGTGTGTCTTGTTTTCTACTCTAGAGTTTGCCATGTTATGCATTTGAGATCAGAGGAGAGGTCTACTCTTTTTTTGCTTGACTGCTCTCTATTGAAGTACAGGTAGAATTGATTTGTAATCAATTCCCAGTGATAGTCAGATCTGTACTATTATTATTATTAACTTTGAGAGTTGCCACAAATATGTGAAGAAGCTTCCTTCAATTCAATCAAAACTGAGCTTGAGTCTATCGTTTGATCATTTGTTCTAGGTCCAGTTTTCAGAGCTACAGAGAATTAGCCCAACCCCCCAACATCACTGCCCCTGGGTATTGGAGACAGTCATTGTGTGTCCTGAAAACCCATGTGCTTTTCTCCTGGAAGGTTGTCATTTGCTGAGTCCAAACCACTTAGAAAAGGCTTGCTCCAGTTTTCTTCCTGACCAAGGACTCTTCCTGCTGGCAGGGCATGCACCTGGCTCTGGAAATTCTCTTTTGGGATTGCAGCCTTACTGAGCAGACTTCCTGACCTCCTCACCCATCAACTCTACTGAGTCCTTTCCTCACTGAAAATGACTGAGAGTTGATTACACCACCTAAACAATGCACCATTTGGAGGTCTGGGGTTCTCAGAAAAATTCAGTGGGGTTAAAAGCATGCAGCAGAGATGCGAATGCAGGAAGACAGAAGTGGATAAGTTCTCTGGGGTCATGATGCAACACCTAAGTAAGGAAAAGAGGAAATTCTGGGGCATCTGTGGTCTACAGAGTTTGTAGGTAGTCAGGAGAATGAAGCAGTGCTCTTCTTCCCTTGGATAATTTTGCTGGAGGATGTGGCAAATATTCTAGTGACATAAAACCTCACAAATCCTCGTCTTTGACCACGGAGATTCTTGAGAAAACAGCAGTTCTGCATTAATACGAGACCAAGTTCTGGCCTATTAACTGCCCTCCAAAGCATCTAATTCAGCATCCCAATTCCTCTTTCATAACTTCATCATGATTATTTGAATCTTCAGATGTCTTATTGAAAATGCTTCTGTTTTTGACTGTATAACCACAGGGAGAAAGAAGTGGCCTTGTCAATTTGGGGGGATAGTAGATAGTGTTCTACAAATGCCCTTAATCAGAACTCTCAAAGAGAATCTGGGTGCTGAATTATGGAACTTTCCATTAGCAGAGGCTTCATGCTCACTGATGGTGAGAGTGGTTGCCCAGCCCCATGGGCCTGGTTGGAGGGACATAGAGCACATGTCAGCTGTCACATTCCCCCCTTCCCACTCTCATGACCCAAATTGCACCTTCAGACTATTACTGTGTTCCCTCCATCATCCAGCTCCGGTTCTTTTCAATGCTCTCTCCCCACTGGTCAAACTACTTTTCTTAAGCATTGCTTTGTGTATGCCAGTCTCCTCAAATGACCATTAGTTTATAGCAGCTTTTCTTAAATTCTGTAAGGATTAATAAGCACTCCATGAAAAAGGGATTTTGTAGACAAAACAAAATTAAAGAGTTTCTTTACAGCAGGACTTTTTGGAGCCTTAAGATGCTAATAAGCATTGCAAATTTTCAAGCATTTCCCCCAAATTTACTTGACTGGGATCCTGGCAGGAAACAGATGGCTCATTCAGAGGAGTAATTGCAGGGACTATTAGCAAAAGTGTGAACAGATTAAGGAAACCAACAAGGGGATGATGGAGTACCCCCAGACTAGCAACCAAGGGAATTTGGGATAAGGAAGAGAGCAGAGCCCAGGACAGGTATGGGCTTGGAGAGACACTGCCTGACCAGAGCCGAGGTCTCCCGAGGCTTGGCCGCTTCCAAATGCACATGTAGCGGGGATAGACACTCCACCTCCTTCTCCTTCCACTTCCTGTCAAATCTCCCGTCGTCTGAACTCAAACAGAAGTCAAAGAGCACAGGAGTCCAAACCATACAGCTGCTAGAAGTCAACCTTACAGGGCACAGAGGAAGTCAGAGAAGAGGGTGGAGGGTGGACACTGGGCACAAATTTCCCCTCCCTGGGACATCTGTTAACATCTGGAGAACAGTATGTTTTCCAGAATGGCATCCGGCCAACACTGGCCTAAAATGTCCAGTCCGTGCCCCAAGGCTGGACATTTAAGCTTCTTCATCATCTGCCCACAAACCAGCCCCCATGCTCTCCTCCTCTCAGTACGCTGCTGTCGCCTCAGGAACGCATACTCAGTCTCACATCTCAGGCTTCCCCTCACATCCTTCTTTCTGCTGAGAGCTTCCATCACTGGCGACTGCTCAGCTCAGGCTTATCCCATTTCCCTCCTCCTCAGGGAACTTCTGTGGCCTCCTCAGGTACAAGCTGACTCTCATTGCCCTCAGCAACAGGGACTGCGGATTCCAAATAAGAACAAACACTATTCATAAAGGTTTTGTGTGGCTTCCAAAAGTGAGAGACAATCTGAGAGATGATTAGATGCCCTGAAATATCAGAAGGGCTGGAGATATAGAAAAGAATGAAATAATGTCATTTGCAGCAACATGGAAGGACCTAGAGATCATCATACTGAGTGAAGTAAGTCAGACAAAGACAAATATCATATGATATTCCTTGTATGTGGACGCTAAAAAAAGGTACAAAGGAACTTATTTACAGAACGCAAATAGAGTCACAGATATAGAAAACAAATTTATGGCTACCACGGGGGAAGGGGAGAAGGATAAATTGGGAGGTTGAGATGGACATATACACTATGATATATAAACTGGGCTTCCCAGGTGGTGCTAGTGGTAAAGAACTCGCCTGCCAATGCAGGAAACATAAGGGATGGAGGTTCAATCCCTGGGTCAGGAAGATCCCCTGGAGAAGGGCATGGCAACCCACTTCGTTTTTCTTGCCTGCAGAATCCATGGACAGAGGAACCTGGAGGGCTACAGCTCATTGGGCCACACAGAGTTGGACATGACTGAAATAACTTAGCAAAATATATAAAATAGATAATTAATAAAGACCTACTGTCTAGCACAGGCAACTCTACTCAGTACTTTTTTTTTTTTTAGTTCTATCACTTTATTGCTACCAACCCATCTCCCTCCACCCTCGTGCACACATGCTCAGTCATGTGACCCCATGGACTGCAGCCCGCCAGGCTCCTCTGTCCATGGACTTCTCCAGGCAAGAGTACTGGAGTGGGTTGCCATCTCCTTCTCCATACTCAGTACTTTGTAATGATCTATATGGGAAAAGAATCTAAAAACAGTGAATATATGATATATATGTAGCTGATTTACCTGGCTGTACAGTAGAAACCAACACAACATTTTAAATCAACTATACTCCAATAAAATAAAATAAAATGGAAAAAAAAACAATAAAAAAAGACGAAGAAGAAGAGCTGGAGCACTTTGGTGGCTTCTGGGGGCAGACTCTCCTGGGAAACTCAGAGAATGTTCCATCCAGGGCACTGACTTTGCTTACACTCAGTACCCGGGTTTCCACTTAGTCTTTACCGATGTTACGTCTTTTCTCTCTATAAAAAGCTCTGTGATCCTTGAGTCCACAGATGCTTGCTATTTTTCTCCTTGCCCTGAGCTGTCATAATAGCACCACCGCTTGCCTAGCGGGGTCCGAGAGCGGTGATGCGGGCGGGGCGGGAAGAAGGATCAAGCAGTTGGAGCCGCGATGTTGAAACCAGATGCGTTTCTGTTGGGCAGTTACTGTGGGGAGGCAGGGCTGAGGCGGCGTCTGATCTCCTGGCCTTAGTCAGGCGAGGGTGGGCCGGGCTCCGCTGCTGGGAGCTGCTCGGGATGCAGAGGAGGGTCTGTCCCCAGCAGCAGCCCCGCCTGACCGGTTGGTCCCCTCACCTTCCTCCTTCGCGGCTTAGGAGCTGGAACAAGGCTCCCTTTCACAGCTCTCCTCCACACCATTCTCTTCCCTTGTCTGGTTTCAGTCTAACTGGACGGCAGGCGAGAGAACCTCTGGCCGCCGCCTCCTTGTTCAGGGAGAGGCTGTTTGGGGGAAGAGTGTGACATTTCGTGGGAACTGGGGATTCAGGAATGTTAATCTCCCTTTCCCTCTGCTTACATAAACATGCCGGCTTCAGTATTCCAGTGATTCCCACATTATCTGAGCTTTACCAAATCACCTGATTGATGGGTGTGCCAGGCACTCTTCATCTGGTGTGTAATGGCTTGAACCCGGACCTCCCGCCCAAGGGCTCCTACCTCACTGGGGTAAGGCTCCTGCCCCAAATCCTAGATTTGAAAGGAAGCGGTGAATAGAACTGCATCTCCTGCGGCACGCAGGAGACTTCAGGCCCTCAGCGCTCCCTGGCTGTTCAGGAGGCTCTTGATCAACCTCAGTCCTGAGTCCGAAGCAGCACACTCGGCTCAGTGATGAAGTGACGGTGGAGGGGGTGGGAGGGGAGTAGGGAGGAAGAGCATATTGCCGAACACCCGTTATCGCCCCAGGGATTAATTTTCAACGATGAAACTAAAAAATGCCCCCTTGCTGCTTTTCCTTCTCCTCTTTAAATTCCCCTTTCCCCCTTCATTTGGAGCTAGAAGAAATAAAGAGCTGATCTGAGGGAAGGCCTGGCCTCCACAGCCTGGCAGGGGGGCCCCCTGGGGGGCATTCCTGCCTTCAGCAGGAAATAGAACCTTCCTGCCCGGCTGGGGTCTCTCTCTCTCACTGCAGCCTCAGAGCAGACAAGGCTGTCCTCTGTGCGTGGTTCCAGGTGCCTGGGGACAGTCCCCTTTTCCCGGACGGGGAGCAGGAGCGGGCAGGCCCATGACAGGGGGACAGGAGCTGTGGTCCTAGCGGTTCCGTGGGCACAGGAGTTCACAGACACCTGTGTCCTCCACGCCACACAAGCGGGGATCCCACCAGCGCGCCCTGCACACGGGGGACCCTGTGAAGCAGCCCAGGGGCTGGGCTCCTCTCTACCTTCTGGGCAGAAAGCCGCCCCTCGCCATCAAATTTCCAAAAGGAGTGGCTTCCAGGGGCTCAGCACCTCGCCACTGGCTTCTTCCTTTCCTTGGTTGGGGATGCAGGACTCAACAGCTTGGTGAGCTCCTCCTCCCAACCTGGTGCCCCTGAAGTTCCTTTTTTTGGAGGTGCTCTTGTCCCCAGCCCAGCCCTGTCCCCGCCTGTCCCCACCCCCAGGAAGCTGTGTCTCCACCCTGGAGTGGCCTCTTCCCCTCCCCCCACCCCTTCCTCTCCTGGTCCTTGGGGCCCCCATTCCCCCAGCTGCCACCTCAGACCCTGGCACTGAGCTGTGTGTGTTCACAAGCAGTGTGGGCCCTGAACCCCGGGAAACCTGGGACCTCGTTTCCCCAGGGGGGCTGGTTAGTGGACTCCACGCTTCTTTGTAAGCTCTTTCTCAGGATTCTGTTTTACTCCAGCACCCAGTAATTTTGTGCAAGATGGGTGGGCGAGCAGCTTGGCGGCTATTTGTGTACCATATTCCCATTCCTTCTCAACCGAACGCACGTTTTGAATGTCAGCCATTCATAAGGCACTGTGCGCAGAACTTCAGCGGAACCCAAAATGCCTAAGATAGAGTTCCTGCTCTCAAGGAGTTCGACATTTAGGAGAGGCAATAAAACAAACATTCGAGTACCTCCAGGCAAGGCAGGCCAGGGTAAGAGGTCCTACAGAGCGAGTCCCGGCCCTGGGATGATAGCTGGAGCCAACTGGGCAAGGGTCTTGGGGAGATGGTGGTGGGGCCAAGGAGGGCCAGGAGCTACAGGCCGGGACAGACCTGCATGCAAGCAGTGACCACCCACTCCGCTGGGGGAGTCCTATAGTCAGACCTGGAAACTGGCAATGTGAGTGTTCTTTAATTCTGCCATTCCTCAATCCCACTGCCTCTCCTGGGCTTGCTCCTGCTCATTTCCATCCAAGACAACGAGATGGGTACCAAGTCCGCCTGGGGAGCTGGGGGGAAAACGGGTATTCTTCCTCAAAGCTAGATTTGTTGGGAATATTTCATTCTATATGAGTTCGTGCATGCTCAGTGCCTTCAGTCATGTCTGACCCTTTTGCGACCCTATGGACTGTAGCCCTCCAGGCTCCTCTGTCCATGGGATTTCCCAGGCAAGAATACTGGGGTGGGTTGCCATTTCCTTCTCCAGGAGATTGTCCTGACCCAGGGATCAAACCTGTGTTCCTTATGTCTCCTGCATTGGCAGGCATGTTCCTTACCACTTGCCCATCTGGGAAGCCCTTCTTTCTGTATACGAAGGGAAGTAAAATTCCAACAGAATTTCTGTTTTACTGGGAATTGCCCCTAGTAGCATAGCAACTTTTGACAATGGGAGATGAACAAACTGAGAAAGAAGAACTTCCTCTCCTTCCTTTTTGGCAGGATCTTCTCACTCTGCCCTTCCCTGAGTGGCTCAAACTGAAAAGAATCTGCCTGCAATGCAGGAGACCTGGGTTTCAGCCCTGGCTTGGGAAGGCCCCCTGGAGAAGGGAATGACTACCCACTCCAGTATTCTTGCCTGGAGAATCCCATGGACAGAGGAGCCTGGTAGGCTACGGTCCATGGGGTCACAAGAATCAGACACAGTTAAATGACTGACAATTTCCCTTTTTCTCTTTCTCTCTCTACCCAGCTACAGCAGGGCAGGTGAAAGGACCCTGCAGTTTTTTCTATAGTGATTCTGCTTCTGCCATCTTCTGGCCTACCTTCAATCTGATGAAGATTCTGAGTGCAGCTAATGCTGCCTGTCCCCTGGTGTGCAACAGGCTGAAAGAGTATTTGCTATAATGATTCTTCCAGCCTTGGTCTCCTGGCTCCTCCCTCCCGACCCGAGCCACATTCAACCTCCACTCACAAAGGCGTGCACTGTCATCCCCTAACAGGTCAGCGTGGCCCAGCAGGCACCTCTCACAGTGGGTGCTTTGTGCATCCCCTGGGGAAGGTGGTCACTATCCCTCCAGACAATTGGCAGGTGGAATCGATAGTCGCACGGTCTCCTGGGAAGGGGCCTTGGTTCATTCCAGCCACACTGGAGCCTCCCCACTCAACCCTGCCAAGGGTTTCTCCTCCAAGGGCAAGGTTAGTGCCACCCCTGGGTGGGGAGAGACAGAGGAGGGCTTCTGTTGTCACAGCACTGCCAAAAGGACTAGAAGGAGATGGTGGCTGAAAAGGGCAGGGGCGGGGTAGTCCATGCATGGCTGTTATTTATTTATTCATTTATTGAAATGCAATTGATGTATAACATCATATTAGTTTCAGGTGTAAACATAATGATTTGATATTTGTGCATATTCCAAAATAATGACCCCAATAAGTCTAGTTAACATCTGTCACCATAGAGTTACATTTTTTTTTTTTTCTGTGATGAGTGATTTATTTTATCTTGATTATTTGGCTAAGAGCTATTGACCAGAAGGATTAACATCTTCACTGTGAAATATCCATTAACTAGATGTGAAGAAGGCTGCGTGCAAATGTGCTGCTGATGTCTCGGTGTGCCTGGGTGCCATCGTTTCCTGCTCTGTGGCCCTGTGACGTTCTGTGCTGCTCCCCAAACTCCTCTCCCACCTCCACCTGCCCACATGCTCCAAACAGCGCTGCATGGCATTCATTTCAGCCCTATGCAGAACATGTATCACTGTGCATTATTTCTGTCAACATCCATCCCACACTTACATTGCATCTTTTTTGGAACTGTTCAAATTTCAAAACCAAAGTGAAACAAAACTGATTCTGAAAGCTTCTGAGAATTTCAGCTCCCGTCCCATCAGAACTTGACCCCTCAGTCCACAGGGATCATGAGCCCAAGGCTGGGAATTTGTCTTCCAGCAGGGTAGAGATGGACCTGAGCTGGCAGTTTCTGAATCCTTAGCCTGTCTGTCACAGGTCTGAGATGTTCAGTGTTTCAGTCTGCTGAGCCGCCATAACAAAATGCCACAGACTGGGGAGCTGAAACAACAGAATTTTATTTTCTCAGGGTTCTAGAGACTGAAAGTCCAAGAGCAAAAGCACCAACATGGTCAGGCTCTGGTGAGAGCGCTCTTCCTGCTTGTGGGTGGCTGCCTCCCTGCTGTGCTCACCTGATGGGGAGAGAGCAAGCTGTCCAGGTGTCTCTTCTTCCAAGGATGTTAATCTCATTGTGCGGGCCCGCCTTCAGGAACTCATCAACCACATCACCTCCCAAAGGCCCCACTTCTAAATACCAGCACACTGCAGGGTGGGGCTTCAAGAGACGACTTTGAGTGCTAAGTCACTCCAGTCGTGTCTGACTCTTTGAGACCCCATGGACTAAAGCCTGCCAGCTTCCTCTGTCCATGGGATTCTCCAGGCAAGAATACCACAGTGGGTTGCATGCCTTCCTCCAGGGGATCTTCCCGACCCGGAGATCAAACTCACATCTCCCACATTGGCAGGCAGGCTCTTTACCATTCGGGGGAAGACACAATTCAGTCCATAGCATGCGGGTTTTGTGTGTTTTAATGTTGCTCCTGTGATAGTGGCAAAAATACAAGATGACTTGTTGGAGTCCCTGAGGTGCGCAAACCCCTGAAAGAGGTCCGTGTGTGCAATGTTTTGTTGATTTACACACACACACACACACATGCACAATCTCACAGGATCCCCACAGAGTGAATGCCCTTGTTTTCATTTTCAAATGGGTACACTAAGGTTTTCTGGAGTTAAGGAGTCCAAAGTCCCTTCTGAAGTTAAAGCAGAAGTACCATAAAAAACTCCGGCTCTTGTTGGTTCATCTAACTCTTTTTGACCAGGTCTTGTGCTTCTGGAACCTTCTTTATAATTGAGCGGCCAAGATAAGAAGGGAAGAAAAGTGGAAAACAGTGGGAAATCACTAAGGACAGCTGCACGGAGAACCATGTCAGGTACTGAGTCGTAGGACACAATTGCCAGTGCATAGTCGGGTCTGGCTCATAGTAGGGACGGGGTCATTGCTAGAAAGAAACCCCACTCCTCCTGCTTTTGACAGCTCGGGCTCAAGCTGCTTGCCTCCCGAGAGCCTGGGAGCATAACTCTTAGGGTCAGGGAGAGAAAGGTCCAGGAAAGCAGGCATCTGTCCTCGACTCGCGACTGGCCCCTGGGCCACACAGGATGCCTCCTGGCTCAGGTTCCACACTGCCCTCTGGCCAGAGGTCAAGGGCAACTTATGGAGGTTGTTGCTTGAGCCCTTTAGCCACTGGGTCCTGATGGAGGCTCCCCTTAAAGAATCTTGGCAGCAGTTATAGTCTCTAGTTTCTGTTTTTAGAAACGGCAAAAGCAACATGAAAGGACAGTGCTTCTCTGATAAGGGGCCACCTGATAAACATCAGCTTCTACCACTGCAGCTGCTGCTAGGGGGCTCTTTTCACTGTCCAGGTGGGTGTGGACTCCCGGGATCACATTCCTTCCTCTGCTGACAGCAGCCTCCCTTTTGCCGTGTCCCCTCTGCCAACCCTGCCTAGTCTCCCAGCTATTCGGTGGCCCATATCAGAATGTATATATGTATGCATGTATATATGAAAGCCAATAGAAACATCATATATATATATATGCTGATATATATTACATACACACTCACCTGTATATATGTGTGCATTTATGTATACATACACACACACACATGCATGCATGCATACGTATATACATACATATACATGTGTGTGTCTATACCTCTCTTATCAGTGCTTCAATGTACCCTGACACTGTGCTAGATCCTATTTGCAGGCCATCTTTGTGAAGCAAGAATAGATCATTGTACAGATGAAGAAACCAAAGACAGGAGATATTAGTTGGCTGCCCAGGGTTAAGATGGAATCCGGCGCTTCCTTTCCCCAAGGACTGCTCTACTCTGTGCTGGCCCTTGGCATTTCCTGGTCCAGGAGCCCCAGGGATGAGACCGCCCTGCCCCTCCACCTTCCAGGTCCCTGCTGGCTTTGATGGAGTCTCAGGGGTGAACCAATGTGGCTGAGCCCTTGCTTTTTCCCCAGACTTGAACTTCTTTCCTTCCTATTCTCTAAAGTTAACAGAACAAACACAAAGCATGGTTTATGATGCACAGGGCTTGATTTGACTTCATATATAGAGTGCACGTATCCACAGGAGGCCATTAAGTCTACCCCAGCACTGGCTACGACCATGTCTGAGAAAGGCCTGAGCCACCACGGCCCGGGTTCATCCACAGTTCACGTGGCAGAGAAGAGTGAGTCACTCGTCAATGGCACAGCCAGGGCTGGATTACCCTGCGGCTTCCTTCCTTAAATGGGCAGAGATTCCAACTGCTGCGTGAATAACAAAGACTGTAATGTCCCACTGGCCAATGGAGAACAGGCCAGGGAGCAAAGGAACCGCAGCAGCTGTTTTTTTCCAGAGTGCTGAAGGCTGCAACCCTAGCCCCCCTCAGCTGTCACGGTCAGCCCTTGTGGGGTCCGGCAGAGAGCACAGATGGCCCAGGGCCACTGGTCCCACCCCTGGAAAACCGCAAGCGGAATCTGTGTCCTGCGGACAGGGCTCCCCCAGTGAGCTCGGCGGCCAGCTCGCTGCCCAGGGCAGTGCGGCTTTTTTAGTTGAAGGAAAACAGTGGTAGCTGGTGAGGCTTTGGGCATTGGAACAACATTAAGAATGCACAGGACCACAAACCTCATCTTCTCCCTTAAACCTTCAGTGCCTTATCTAAGCCTCACTCCCTGTCCCTGCCTTTTTGTTCTTGATTCTCCTGTCTCTTTTGGAATACTGGCTAAGTGTTGGATAATTATTAAATGTTAAATGCATTAAACAGTCTTCATGTACTTGTGTTTTCTTGCTAATTAAGCTACAGTAGAGGGATACAAAAATTCACCCCATCCCGACTTCAGATTCTTTCCTGCATGACGTGTAAGTCTATGAAAAACTAAGCTTTCACATGTGTTATAATCACCTATAAAAGTTCAACATTCTTCTTATGAAAAGGAAGATAGACTCAATGGTAGAGCAGAAAGAACACTGTGAAGGGGGCTGAGATCAGAGCAGCATGGAGGTAAGAACATGAGTTCTGGGACCAGTAGACAAGGCTCCCAGTGCCAACCCTGTCACTTTCTTGTGGGACCCTGGGCAAGTCCTTTAACCAGTCTGAACCTCAACTTTCTCATCTGTGAAATGGGAACAGTAACCCTGAGCCTTCTAGGGCTATTGTGAGGATGGCATGGGGAAATACAGAATATTCTGTAGTTGGCAAGAGTTCAGGAAATGTTCCATTCCCCATCCCCCCACCAAGTATTGATATTTTCCAACTCTAGGGCAAACATCTCTTGGATTGGCCTTGGTAGATAATTTAAGGCAAGTTGGCTGCCCAGCAGAATTTGCTGCAGTTCTAAGGCCTCTCCATATTAATAGGACTAATTGTGTTGAAGCTGATGGAGCCTTTGGTTCGTGGCCAGAATGCAGAGGCATGAGGCCCTCTTTCATGCTTGTGAATGGCTGGGTTTGGTGAGCTCCTTTGATGAGTTTTTTTGTCCGTATTCAATCGGGTCAATGTCCCTTCCCTAGAATGGAAATGGGGTCAGTGTCCTTTCCCTAGAAACACTGCACCCACGTCTTTGCCCCTTACAGGGGCTGGTTTGTGGCTGTTGCTGTTGTTTTATCAAAACTTTCTTTAAAGTGACCTCCTTTCTCCACAGCGCATGCTAAAATTCTGGGCTCTGATTAAATGTTTCTGAAAGCAGCCCTACTGCCTTTAGTTACATGCCAAATAAACAACTCTCCCGCTGGGAGAGGACCCTCTTCTCACACACCCCCGGCCCTGCAGGGCGTAAGGGGCGCTGACCACTGTGCCCTCTGCGGATGGAAAGGAGCCCGGGGTTTCTCCCCTGAGAAGAGGGCAAGCGCAGTGCTGCTGCGCTGCGTTCCGGCTCCATCTCCTCGCTCTTCATCCATCGTCCGCCTCGCAAGGCGCTCCTGTCCCCGGGCTGAGCTACTGGTCCAGGATGAACAAACATGTTGACTTCCAGTAAGTTCTTGGCTACCCTCTTCCCCGATCCTGCCCGGTGCTGAGAGCTGTGGCGTGGAATTAGTGTGAGGCTGGGAACCCAATGAAGCTATTATGGTTTAAAACTAGTGGGCAGCACCCAACGCTCCACCAGGCTTGTTGGGTTTCAGCAGCTAAAACTGTCCAGTGTGCTCATAGTTATTTCTTGACACAGATTTCACCCTCTAAAATCACCTCACATATAAGGGTTACGATCCCATTTGGAGGGCAGACTTGAGAAAGAAAGAGAGAGCGATTTGCAAGAATGCAAATCAAAATGTTAGAAGTTACCTCTTCATTGTGGAATTAGGGTTTATTTCATTAATCAATTTCCTTATTTATTTTTGCTTAGCTGTATTTTTTAAACTTTCCCTACTGGACATGTTTCATTCTTGTAATAAAAAGACATAAAGTTTTATGTTTTAAAGTAAATATGACTAAAATAGTAGCCTGCACGTACATCATTCTTTCCTCCAGATGAACTAAATCCTGATGAACAATTTTTCCCTTTTTCAGGTATAAATCATTATTTGCTCTGTGTGAGTTGGTGAGTGCTATTTACAAGGCTATTTTAAACTAACAAGCTTATTTTGGAAGGTTGTGATGGACTTAGAGGGAATTACAGGATTTGAGTTGGGCCATGTCTTGGATGCAGTGTCTGTTTTGATAGACAAAGAGGAGAAATGACTAAGTGCCTCTTTGGCTGAAAGGAAGCAGGATCGAATCTCTTCAAGTTTACAATGGATCCAAGCAATTACTTGTTTTATATGTCAGTTAAAAAGTCTGGCACCCCCTTCAGAGGCTAAGCATACCTCTCTTTACACTTCTTTTTACAGGAGTATTTGGTTACCGAAGGAGTTTGGCTTGATTAGCACCCTTAGTGTTTGCAAGTGTGTGCACAGAGGTGTTCCTCCTGAAGGGCTAACCCACCTTTCAGAACATCGAGGCAGTATTTGTGACATAAAAGAGACATGTTAAGATGACTTTCTTCCATGGAGGCCGAAAGGTCTGTGCTTACATGTTCAGATTGCATGTTGCCTTATGGCGGCACAGTAGTGCTGCTTTGTGACCTGCACTGAAGCCCGGAGAAGGTCAGGGGGTGCTGTGGGTGGGGGGAGCCCCACTTGTTCCACACTCCCTCCACCCTCCATCAGGACCGGGTCCACTCTTTTAGCTCCACTGCTTTCTCTCTGTCCATGAATAATAGGGCTTGCTGACCTGGTGTTTCTTTGAGTGTTTTCTGTCTGCCTTCCCTTGGCCCCAGAGATGTAGATACACTAAAGGCAGGGGACTGTGCATATAGGCCCCCGGCGCTGAGTGCCTGGCACTGCTGGCTGGACCTGGAGTGACAGTATCTGAGCCTTGGATGCCAACTCTCAGCAGAGCAGATAAGGCTTGATCGACCCGGGCTCCGGGCAGGACAGGAGAGCCCTCCGTTTTGGAAAAGCTTAGGAGGTGTTGGAAGAAATCGGCAAGGTTCAAGTCAGCTTCTGAGAATCCGTGCTTCTCTGCCATGAGGATTTGGTGAACTTCATAGACATAGGAGGCTAGCACCAGAATTATAAGTAGACTTTCAGAATATTCTGGGTCTAGCCTAAGGGATAACTGCTGGAGAATTGCTCTCAGAATGGCGAGAAAGGGAGCTTTTGATGTTTTCATAGGAAATAGTAATTTATTTCCTCTGTGTGAAAAACACACATGTAATCATGTTACTGCTACATATTATAAATGGTTTTGTGTGCAGAGCCAATGGGCAGGCTTGAGATCTAGTGCTTTCAGGAAAATCATAACCCTGGTACCTGTATGCTAAGGCAGTTTTAAAAAGGACATTTAGCATCAGGCACTGTTCATCGAGGAAATAGGGTCAAATGGAAAGTTAGTTCCAAGAACTGACCAGATATGGCATACTGGTGGCACTTTGCTTCACATAATAGGAGTTTCCATCAAAGATTTTTTGGGTGAGCTGAGTGCCAAAGAATTGATGCTTTTGAACTGCGGTGTTGGAGAAAACTCTTGAGAGTCCCTTGGACTGCAAGGAGATCCAACCAGTCCATCCTAAAGGAGATGGGTCCTGGGTGTTCATTGGAAGGACTGGTGTTGAAGCTGAAACTCCAATACTTTGGCCACCTGATGTGAAGAGCTGACTCATTTGAAAAGACCCTGGTGCTGGGAAAGATTGAAGGCAGGAAGAGAAGGGGATGACAGAAGATGAGATGGTTGGATGGCATCACTGACTCAATGGACATGAGTTTGGGTAAATTCTGGGAGTTGCTGATGGACAGGGAGGCCTGGCGTGCTGCCGTTCATGGGGTCGCAAAGAGTCGGACATGAATGAGTGACTGAACTGACCTGAACTGAAAAAGGTAAATCTCATTTTCTTGTTGATTTACATTTCAAATTCATAGACTGCCAAAATTAGAAAAATAAATCTTAATTTGGCCTGTTATAAGTTTTTGATAACTCAAACATGGTTTGTGAAAGTTTATCTTTGTCTACTTAGCTAGCTCTTCTTCACAGAGAATGTAAACTAATAGAACAACACCCAAAAACCCCCAATGAACAATGTCTGAAATCCTTGATGAAAGAAACTATTTCCAAGCAACTACAAATATTTTTAGAAGAACTAATTACAGAAAAATTACCATTGTCCTAAATAAACAAACATGCATTGAACACTTTGTTGGTTCTATGAGAGGCATTTAAAGATGAACAAGTCAGTTTCTGCTTTCAACGTTTAAATAACCAACGCCTTGCGTGTGTGGTAAGTTGCTTCAGTCCTGTCCGACTCTTTGTGACCCTATGCACTGTAGCCCCCAGGCTCCTCTGTCCATGGGATTCTCTAGGCGAGAATACTGCAGTGGGTTGCCATGCCCTCCTCCAGGGCATCATCCCAACCCAGAGACTGAAGCCATGTATCTTATGTCTCCTGCATTGGCAGGCGTGTTCTATATCACTGAGCCACCTGGGAAGTCCAACCAATGCCTTGGGCCCAGATAAATTGAACACAATACTGAATGCTTTAAGTACATCACTTTCAACTCCCAACCTTTTAAAAAGGGGCTGCTGTGTTTCTTGTTGCACCTCCTGCACTTCGTATTCAAATCTAAATCAGTGAAGCCCAATTTCTAATCCCATCAATCAACTGACAGTAAACTTTGATGAACCAACAGGCAACGAATAGGCTACCTTCAGTCCTTTTCTTGCTTAACATTTTAGAAGCATTCACTACTATTGACTGTTTTCAACTTCTCGTTACACTATCATCCCTGTCTGTTTTCTCCTTTCTGGTCCATCCCACCTCTGTAAGTACTCTTTTTCGAGTCTCTTAATAGATGTTCTGCTGATCTTTTAATGCCAGTTTGCTTAGCTTTCTATTCTCATGTTTCTCTTCTTACTCTAGATACTTTTCTCTGAACAAGCTCATAAGCTTCCTGTCACTTCAACCACAAGTCAGCAATCTACCCTTAACGTTGACCTCTCCATAGACAAGAGGAAGCCACCCAAACTTCAGGGCACTAAGTAACACAAAAAGAGGAAGATTGTTAGGGCAGCAGTGTGCATAATGGACTGGATGAGGGTATGATAGAGATGGCTTGTGGGCTAGGAAACTTGTTACAATGTGTTACTTTATACACATCAACCTATTATATCATTTACTTTACCTCCATTATGCTTCTTGCCACAATTTCTTGAGTTGTCTGTTCATGTGCTTGCCTCAAAGGAGGGTTCTTTGAGGGGAAGGGCTATGACTTCCAACTTTGTATCTTTTGGTCCATAATAAATGTGGTAGTATGATTTATTTGTGCCGATAGGGCAGCAGTGGGATTGGAAAGAAGGGATAAGGAAGACATTGATAGTATTGATAGATATTGATAGTATTTATTGGAGGCTTCCCTGGTGACTCAGACGGCAGAATGCCTGCAATGCGGGAGACACAGGTTCAATCCCTGGGTCGGGAAGATCCCCTGGAGGAGGAAGCGGCTACCCAATCCAGTATTCTTGCCTGGGAAATACCATGGACAGACGAGCCTGGTGGGCTACAGTCCATGTGGTTGAAAAGGGTCCAACACGACTGAGCGACTAATACTAGTATTTATTGACCAGTTGGATGTGGAACCTTGATGAGGTGGGAACAGTTAAGAGGACTCTGAACATCAGATCAAGGCAACTGGCAATGGTGAGGCCATTAAACTGAGATCTGGCACACAGAAAGGAGGCACTAACCAAGTCAACATGTTGGGTTTGGGTTGCTTAGAGATTGAGGCACAGCAAAATTTGGATGTGAAGTATTTGGGAGGCAGATAGAAGCACAAAACTATTGGTCTACTGTGAGTTATTACATGAAACTAAAGACATCAAAATTGGGAATTTAACAATTCTGTTAATGATTGAATGAGGGCATCTATGGGTTTAGTTCAGTTCAGTCGCTCAGTTGTGTCTGACTCTTTGCGACCCAATGAACGGCAGCATGCCAGGTCTCCCTGTCCCTCACCAACTCCTGGAGCCCACCCAAACTCATGTCCATTGAGTTGGTGATGCCATCTAACCATCTCATCCTCTGCTGTCCCCTTCTCCTCCTGCCCTCAATCTTTCCCAGCACCAGGGTCTTTTCAAATGAGTCAGCTCTTTGCATCAGGTGACCAAAGTATTGGAGTTTGAGCTTCAATATCAGTCCTTCCAATGAACACCCAGGACCCATCTCCTTTAGGATGGACTGGTTGGATCTCCTTGCAGTCCAAGGGACTCTCTAGAGTCTTCTCCAACACCATAGTTCAAAAGCATCAATTCTTCAGTGCTTAGCTTTCTTTATAGTCCAACTCTCACATCCATACATGACTACTGGAAAAACCATAGCCTTGACTAGATGGACCTTTGTTGACAAAGTGATGTCTCTGCTTTTTAATATGCTGTCTAGGTTGGTCATAATTTTCCTTCCAAGGAGCAAGCATCTTTTAATTTTATGGCTGCAATCACCATCTGCAGTGATTTTGGAGCCCCCCAAAATAAAGTCAGCCACTGTTTCCCCGTCTATTTGCCATGAAGTGATGGGACCAGATGCCATGATCTTAGTTTTCTGAATGTGGAGCTTTAAGCCAACTTTATCACTCTCCTCTTTCACTTTCATCAAGAGGCTCTTTAGTTCTTCTTCACTTTCGGCCATAAGGGTGGTATCTGCATATCTGAGGTTATTGCTATTTCTCCCGGCAATCTTGAGTCCAGCTTGTGCTTCTTCCAGCCCAGCGTTTCTCATGATGTACTCTGCATATAAGTTAAATAAGCACGGTGACAATATACAGCCTTGATGTACTCCTTTTCCTATTTGGAACCAGTCTGTTGTTCCATGTTCAGTTCTAACTGTTGCTTCCTGATCTGCATATAGGTTTCTCAAGAGGCAGGTCAGGTGGTCTGGTATGCCCATCTGTTTCAAAATTTTCCACAGTTTATTGTGATCCACAGAGTCAAAGGCTTTGGCATAGTCAATAAAGCAGAAGTAGATGTTTTTCTGGAACTCTCTTGCTGTTTTGATGATCGAGCAGATGTTGGCAATTTGATCGCTGGTTCCTCCGCCTTTTCTAAAACCAGCTTGAACATCTGGAAGTTCGTGGTTCACATATTGCTGAAGCCTGGCTTGGAGAATTTTGAGCATTATTTCACTAGTGTGTGAGATGAGTGCAATTGTGCGATAGTTTGAGCATTCTGTGGCATTGCCTTTCTTTGGGATTGGAATGAAAACTGACCTTTTCCAGTCCTATGGCCACTGCTGAGTTTTCCAAATTTGCTGACATATTGAGTGCAGCACTGGGTTTAGAAAGCGCCTTAAAAATCATCTAGCTCAATTCTCTGTTGAATGCTTTAATCTTCTATGAAACTTACCTGCTGATCTCCCTACACTTTAGTTTCCATTGGTGAGTTTTCTCAGTATTTACAGGTATTTTTTTTTCTTTTTGATTCATCTTTAAAGACTGTGGCCTTTCTTAATGCCAGTATTAAGTTTCTTTAGCCTTTAAAAAATCATAGCACATTTTTATAAGTCATCTGTTTAGAGAAATATTTTATTGAACATTTATTTACCTGGCTTGGGTATTCATAATTTTACTGCTGGACAATCTGAAAACATGGTTCTCATTAACAGAAACTTTGGATTGATTAGGAGACAAAAGGTAAGAACTGGGTTAGCTCTTAGCAACTGCCTCATCTTATCTCCAAGGCTTCTACTATTTTTGGATTTTCTTAGGCAAGCAGGAAGCAGACTGCCTGGGTGTGGGTCCTAGCTGCTCTTCCTACTAGCTGAGAGGTATTGAGCAGGTTAACTTAACCACTCAGAGCTTGGGCTACTTCCAGTGAATGGAGACAGTGATGGTATCAATCTCATAGGGCCATTGGGAAGTTTGTCTTAATAAATATTAGCTTGTATTATTACTTTCTCAGGTACACCCATCCATGCAAAGAACAATCACTCCTGGGGAAACATCAAGAGAATGAAGAAAGATGACAGAAGCAGTCCTTGTTTCATCTAATGACAAAGAAAGGAAATGACTAGAATCAGGGAGGTCTAAATGTAACAGAGAGGAAGCTTCAGCATTGAGCCAAGAGTCACTCCGCTCACAGTTTTCCAAGGGAGAGAATTACGGGAAGACACAGCTTCCGGCATTTAGAAGTGAGAATGTTTTCATCCTCATTGTGAGCCCTATTTTAAATAGTTTGGCTAATTAGGTGATGATTAAATTACACTTCTCCCATATGTTTGTGCTTTCTTCTATGCAGAATATATCTGCCTGAAAAGTTGTAGGTGAATTACGTGCTTGTTAAGGAATTCTTTGATACTTTGCACATAATAATAACTCAAATGTATTGAACTGTAGGGGCTTTCCAGGTGGCGCTAGTGGTAAAGAACCTGCCTGCCAATGCAGGCAGACATTAAGAGATGCAGGTTTAGTCCCTGGGTCGGGAAGATCCCCTGGAGAAGGGCTTGACAACCCACACCAGTATTTTTGCCTGGAGAATCCCATGGATGGAGGAGCCTGGCAGGCTGTAGTCCATGGGGTCGCAAAGAGTCGGGTGCAACTGAACATGCATGTATTGAATGGTAAATCATTTTGTAAAGCTGATAATAATAACACCTAACATGTTCAAGCAGGTACTATGTGCATCACAGGATTATCTCATTTAATCTTGTGAAGTTGCTGCCATTGTTATCTCCAGTTAACTCTTGAAGACATTGAAGTCCATAGAGCAATGAATCATTGGAACTGTCAAGATCTCTCTGTCATTTCTTTGTTTGCATGTTTTGATTTTTGTTGTTGGGTATTCTTAGAACAGAATGCACCTGCAGGAGAAATGATAGAAATGACTTTCAATGGATCTTTAAATAGACATGACTGCTAAAGCATCAGGAGGGATGGCATATGGCTAAGCTGAGGATAGGAACCATGGAAATGGTATGGTGACTCTGAGTATGATGGGCAGAGAAGGGGTGATAAGGAGAAAGAAGGAGGCAGACTAAGCTGGATTTCCCTGTGAAAGTCCACACAGAGAGTGCCCCAGTAGAGCAACTACAAGTAAGCCTGAAGGATGCTGGCCTTCTCTTCACTGAAACGACACTAGCCCAGTGTAAATGGACCCAGACAACCTGTCCAGCCTTATCTATTATTCTCTCCTCTCAAGACCTACTTCCCAAGAGCAGTAAACTACTAATATGCCAACTAATATGTAAACTAGTAGTATGCCAGAAAATAGTGTTTTTCACATGTCTGTTTTTACATACAGTATACCCTCTATCCAAAAACCCCCTCTTCACAGCTGTTTCCTTTAATAAAGCCACTACATACTTTCTACCCATTCTCTTGCCAAACACTTAACATAGATTATCTCTAATTCTTATAATAATTCTACAAGGTAGGTATTATTATTTTCACTTTGCAGATGGAGAAGCAGAGGTCCACCAAGTTTGCATAACGAACCCAAGTCTACACAATTAGATCTAGGGCTAGAATGTGTTCTGATTTTAAAGTCTGTCACTTTCTCCTGTTTCCTTCCTTTAGAAATTTCCAGTTACTCTTCTAGATACAGCCCTAATATCATTTCCTCTGTGAAGCCTTTGTAGATTTCCTCAGATAACTGCATTTCCTGATAGTCTTGTAATACTCTGTGCATGTGTGTTCAGTTGCTCAGTCTGTCCGTCTCTTTGTGACTGCGTGGACTGTAGCCCACCAGGCTCCTCTGTCCATGGAGCTTTCCAGGCAAAGAACACTGGAGTGGGTTGCTATTTCCTACTCCAGGGGATCTTCTCCATCCAGGGATTGAATCTGCATCTCCTGCGTCACCTGCATTGGCAGGCGGATTCTTTACCACTGTGCCACTTGGGAAGCGCTTGTAATACTCTGTACATGGTAATTACTCTTAATATATCTACAAAATACCTACAAAAACATTTTTTACTAAAATTGTGTTTTAATAATATGTCTACATGGGGGCTTCCCTGGTGACTCAATGGTAAAGAATCAACCTTCCAATGCAGGAGACGTGCGTTCAATTCTTGGATTGGGAAAATCCCCTGGAGAAAGAAATGGCCATCCACTCCACTGTTCTTTGCCTGGAAAATTCCATGGGGGGGGGGGCAGAGGAGCCTGGCGGGCTACAGTCCATGGGGTCGCAAAGAGTAGGACATAACTGAGCAACTAAACAACAGCAATGGCTATCTTGCTCTCCAGTTATGGGTTCTATAAAAAGAAGGGGGCATATTTTTATATGTCTTTTATAACAGTATCTTCCCTCTCTCCCATCTTCCAACCAAGCCTCCCACATTGTTCATCATATAATATGCCCTTAATAAATTATTATTATTGAATTAATGAATAAATTAATTAATGCTAAGGAGCTCATTTGAGAAGCTGTGAACTTCCTCCTCTGTCAGATTATTGCTTCTGCCTTGAAGTATGTTCCCTGTCTGCATCCCACATGAGAGATGAGCACTAACCAGATGGCCAGCCATGGAGGTGTCCTTGGAACCCAAAGCCCACTTCGAAACCAGTGGCTGGAAATGACTGGAGACCATACAGGCTCTTGGCCACCTTTTCTGTGGCCCCAGCAGCAGCACCAAATTTGAAGACTGTGTGAAACTGAATTAACCCTTCAGGATTTGATCTGGTGGAGAGGTCCTCGGCCTCCCCAATCCAAACTCACTTTATAGCAATTGCTGAGTCACCTCATGTCAACATTATTCAGCACAGACACTAGAAAGGCAGTGGCTGCTCTGACTGATGCTTCTCCCGACATATACTGCAGCCAGACATCCAAGCCCCAACACTAATCTGAAGTTTACGACTTAATAAAAAACAGAATCATTTGACCTATCAGAGGTTCCCCCGCATTTTCTGTCAATCATTCCCTGGTGACTGTGTCAGTCTTTGACCTACCTTCTTTTAGATTCCATCCACCTCTCCTCCTTCAGAACATGACGTGGCTTGTTGCCAGAACGGTTGTCTGGAAACATGATTAGAGAGAACCGAGCAAGTCTCCATCATTGAAAGGGTTAACATCCCTTCCCTGGGGGCTGACCAAAGCTGAGTTGCCACCCGGGTGCAGATAGTGACATCTATTCAATCACAACAGGGCAACATGGGCACCCCACATCCTGAAGAGGCTTGCACACCAGCGTTTTGGCCATAATATGTAATGGAATAAGTCATTCAGCTTTTATTCTCAAAGTTGTTTTACAAAGAACATAGACTTCTTGCTAAAGTGACCATTTGTCCTGGTTTATGCTGGTTGTCCCAGTGTCGCCCTGTCCAGTCTTGCATTCATCACAAATAGAAGTGTCCAGGTTTGGAAGATGTAAGTCTCCCTGTTCCTGGCTGTCTCTTCACCCAGTCCCGGTCCACTAAAAGGACAGCTATAGCTAGGGAGTGTATATTGCCCTGTGCATCCAGGCATGGGAAGGAACCCAGCCAACAAAGGGCAGGCAATTCAGCAGATGTGTGCAAACCAATGGGGATCTCATCAAGTCAGGCAGACCCAGGTCCATGCCCAGGCAGTGGGGCTGCTGCTGGGGGTTATGGAAGAAGGTCTATTTCAAGGTAGCCCCTGTCACCACAGAGGCCCTTCTCGGAGCTTTTAGAAGGCTGTGCTTTTTTTCTGGATAAAGGCATTATGTAAATCCTTATGGAGGAGCCATTAACTGATTAACAGCTGAGTATAAATTAGCTTGTATGATTAAGTGATTAATACCTATTGTGAACTAACAGAGACTGAAGAGAATTGAGTCTGATGAAATGAGACTAAATATTTTGCCTGTGCCATTATAAGGTTTTTAGGTAGATGTGTGGCTTCTCATTTGGATGTGATTTCTTCTACTATCTCATCACAGGGAAAGAAGAAATAACGAAAGGAGGGGGAACTTATTCTGAGTAAGTCAGACATGTAGACATGCTGTCTACACATCGTATTAACCCTCCCAACAACCCCATGAGAAAACAGCTGGTTTCCCCACATTATACGCTTACACGTGAAGTGGTGGGACTTGCAGGGACCAAGCAAATTGTCCAAGATAGCAGAACCAAGACTGACAGCCAGGATAGACACAAATTCCCTCACAGGGTCACTAGTGATGAGAAATTTAAAGAAAAAGTATAACTTGTTCTTCAAAGAGTTACAAGAACTGGTGATGATTGAGAAAGTGATGATAAAGAGGAGAATGTGAAGTGGGTGATGGTGATGACTAGTTTAAATACTATGTGCCAGGCACCCTGCTAAGCTTTTCACATTTATTATTTTATTTAATCTTTATAAAATGCCTGTGTGGTAAGTGTTATGAATCTAATTTTTGCAAATGAGAACATCAAGACAGTGGCTGAATTGTTGTGCCAAAATTTGAGCTCAGTGCTTTCTGATGACCAAAGAACTCAGCCTTTCCGTGTTTCTGGCCCCTTCCCTCACTGACCTTTGGTCTGCTGCAGTGAGACCCAAGGACAGGCAAAAGCTCCAAACTGATGCCAAGACACCTTGAAGTGGCAAACCCTGGGAACAAAGTTGGAGATAGAACTTGCTGTTCTCCATCAGGATTTTGACTCAAAAAGAAAAATTCTGCATAATACAATACTAAAAAAAAAAAGTCTAACATTAAATCAAGTGCCTAAATTAATTAAATATAACATAAAAGTATAGAATTGGATCTAAGAATATGTATTTTCTTAAATTTTATTCTCTGTATCATTTTTGTAAATAAAGATTGGGAGTCATGTTAAGCTAATTTAATTGATGACTCTTGAGATGGGGAAAAAAGATAACTGAACACTTTTCTGGTCTGTTTTAGGAAGAGATTGACTATCCAACAGACAGATGAGACCTTTGGGAGTTGAGGGGTGAGGATCCACCAAGAAAAGTCCAGAATGAGGCTGGAGTGCTGAAATACAGTTTAGGGGTGGGGACAGAACCAAATCCAGACTATTTTACTTGAGAAAAGCAAATCAATGCATGAGTACAAAATGAGATGTTATGGTTGCTGTTGTTTAGTCTGTAAATCATGTCTGACTCTTTGGGACACCACCAACTGTAGCCCACCCAGCTCCTCTGTCCATGAAGGATTTCCCGGGCGAGAATTTTGGTGTGGGTTGCCATTTCTTCCTCCAGGGATTCTTCCTGACCCAGGGATCAAATCCATGTGTCCTCTTTTGACAGACAGATTCTTTACCATTAAGCCACCAGGGAAGCAAAATGAGGTAGTAGTAACTTAAAGTGAAGACAAAACCTGTCCTAGACAGACCATCATTGCCCTCAGCACCGGAGCATTAGCAAAATCACTAGGTGGGGGAAACTTCCTCTTTATTCTTCCTATTTCAGTTTTCAGTCTTCCCTTCACTGAGGTTCAAATGCTGAGGTTGCTGCTGGAGATCCCAAACCTCACTGATGGAAAATTTTGCCCTTGCTTCAGACTTCTACCCCCATCATCAGACTCTGAACCTTTCTTTGGGGACAGATTTTGCCAGATAAACAAATCCATGCAGATCCTTAGCAAGTCGCTATTAAGTGTTAAAACAGAAATTGCTTTGATCCTTAGATGAGCTACTAATGCTGAGCCTTTTATCGATGAGGGAGAGCTGGTAGGGGGAAGTTTTGGGGTGCTGCTCTGTGCAGTCTGGATAGATCCTTGGGGAGGTTCTGAGCCAGGGAGAACTGGGGCTGGTGGCAGGACAGGACTGTGTGTGTGGCTGGGGGAGCGCTCAACACATCAGCAGGTAGAGAGTCTGTCTCTAGCATGATTCCCACAGGTGCTCAAGACATGTTGCTGACCCCAGCCTTCTTTTCTTCAAAAATTTGTGTTACAACCCCATTTGGAGAAGTATTCAGAGGAGGAATCCCTGTTGTTTGCCACAAAACCCTGAGCTTCTTGTAGACAGGAGCATGTCTTAGCCTGCGTAGAGCCAGCGCCTTGCTCACACAGGTGTCAATGCTGATGCCATCAACACCCATGGTGAGAAGAGTTCAGAAATTATCCATCCTTAGCTAGTGGCTCAGCTCTGTTATCGGGATAACCTGGTCATCTGTACATCTGCATGCCAGATTTTTCCTCCTACCCCTAAGCATTTGGGCTCTGATTTTTCGTGTGTCTCTAGATATTTTTAAATTTCATTACATAAATCCTTGCAATCCACTCATAAAATAGTCAGTGTGTAAATAAAGCAATCAAGTGTTTGGATTTGTTGGATTATCAAAAGCTATTACCTGGCCCTTTAACAAACTTTTTATGTAGAAAAATGGTACTGATGAACCTATTTACAGGGCAGGAATAGAGATTCAGATGTAGAGAAGAGTTTTGTGAACACTATGGGGAAGGAGAGGGTGGGACGAATTGAGAGAGGAATGTTGCATGTACACTACCATGTGCAAATGGGTAGCTCATGGGAAGCTGCTATATAACACAGGGGGCTCAGCCTGGTGTTCCGCGACATCCTAGGGGGGTGGGATGGTGGTGGGATGGAGGGAGATTCAAGAGGGAGGGGACATTTGTCTACTTATAGCTGATTCAAGTTGTTGTACAGCAGAAACCGCACAACATTGTAAAGCAATTATCCTCCAATTAAAAGTAAATTTAGAAAAACTTTTTAAAAGAAACATGACAATAGTATGACAGGTCATTTGCTGGATCTCCTGTATGTAACGTTATGGGGGTTACACGATTTCCCTTGGAATTCCCATCTACCTGGTACTTGTTTTTCTTCACTTAGTGCCTTAGGAAATCTCTGCTAACATCCTCTGACAACAGTGAATGCCACAAATGTATTTGAGCTTTGAATTTTTCAATATTTGCGAATAAGGTTGAAAGCTTTCTTACCCCAAGGGATGGGGCATCAATTCTGTGGAAAACTAGGGCACAGCAGCATCAGGGGACCTGGTCCCCGGAGCAGGAGAGCAGGTAAATCAGAGCCTGGTTTGTGCCCAGTGTTGGCCACGCTGTCCCTGTCACTGGGGTTGGAGCAGCTGAAGCCAGGTGGGTGAGGAGCAGAGCGGCTGTGAGCGCTCTAAGGTGGCCAGATGGCAGGGAGCTGCCTGCTGGGCACGAGATGGCCAGCATAGGCATGGGCACTTTTTGCTGGAATTTGCTCTCCGTTATCAGGGCGCCAGGTGACATGGGTCATCTTCCGCTTCAAGCCAAGTTACAGGACAACAGGAGAAATCTGCCACCTGGCTGAGACACCTCGGTGAACAGCCCTCACATGGGCTGAGTTGCAAGCCGAATCTCAGAGAACAGCTCTCTCTCCTGTCTGGTCCTCAAGGGCTCCTCCTGTCCAGTCCTGTGTAGGAGCTCAGCCGCCTGCAGGCCTCTGAGCTTGAACTTTAAGTTCCTCAGCCAGCTGACCCTTCCAGCAGACCCTGAGGTGTCTCACAGTTGTGCTACAGACCATAACTCCATCCCCACCCCACGCCCACCTCGCTCCCCCACTCGCCATCTGTTTTCTTGTGTGCACTTCCTGAAGGAATGTGAGTCACAATAGATTTAGCAGGGGATGAACCAAATGACTTTACAAAGAAAGACAATTTCATATAAGGAAAAATAGTTTAGAAAAGAGAAGGTCAAGGGTAAGAGTGCTCTCTGATGGAGGCCATAAACTCTTCTAGCCAAGGACTCAGGATCCGTGACTTGAACCAGGAAGGGAAGGATTTCAATAAGATTTGCTCAATAGCCAAGTAGTCCAGATCCCTGGGTGGGGAAGATCCCCTGGAGGAGGACATGGCAACCCACTCCAGTATTCTTACCTGGAGAATCCCATGGACAGAGGAGGCTGGAAGGTTGGGGTCACAAAGAGTCAGACATGACTGAAGTGACTTAGCACATCCTCTGTCTGGGCTTTCCTGGTGGCTCAGATAGTAAAGAATCTGCCTACAACATGGGAGACCTGGGTTTGATCCCTGGGTCAGGAAGATCTTCTAGAGAAGGGAATGGCAACCCACTCTGGTATTCTTGCTTGGAGAATCCCATGGAAAGAGGAGCCTGGTGGGCTACAGCCCATAGAGTTGCAGAATCAATGCAACTGAGCATGCACGCATGCAGCCCTCTAAGATTAAAGACCACAGCTACTTTTTTTTTTTAACCTAAATGCCCCAACAGCCAGTAACTTTGCAGTGACTGGCAGGTGCTATAAATAACATCAGAATTAGAGAACTGAACCAGGATCTTACCATTACTCAACCAACCCTCTCCCTTTAGTGAGCTCAGGCATGGGTGAGTGTTTGGTGTGTATCATGGAATTACCCCACAAATTTTATTGTGTGTTCTAAGTCACTTCAGTCATGTCTGACTCTTTGTGACACTATGGTCTGTAGCCCATCAGACTCCTCAGTAGAGCTGCCCTGCTTCCCAACCCAGGAAGGAGAAGCACACAGACGGGGTGAGTGAGGGTGAAGAAGAGGCCTGCCAGGTCAAGGCCTTGGAGAATGTTCTCTGCTGGGCAGGTTCTGTGAGAGCACAGAGCCCCGCCCCTCGTCATGTTGCCTTCCGCCCAAAGAAGGTGTCTGGCGGCCTGACAAGTACCAGGAGGCTTGGGGTGTGTGCTGTGGTTGGAGAACAAAGCTTTGAGCCAGCGGAAACTCAACAGCCTCATGGGCTGGATGCCCTCGTCTGAGGATTCTCTGAGGGAGAAATCAGAAACCTCGCAACAGCATTTTTGTCGTGCGGAGGCTCCAGAACGGTTGCCCATGAGGAAGGAAACCCTAGGCCTAGCTGGATGCACTGGTCCGGAGCTGGAGCCGGGTGACCCCTGGGAAGCTATGACTTCACAGGCACCGCTGGTGCTTCAAGGCGAGCTCGCGAGTCGCTCAGCAGACGGGCGGGCTGAGCACTTAACCTGGAGCCCCCGCCTTGCTTCCTCTGCTTGGCTTCCTCAGACTGCCTCAGTTTTCCAGTTTCCTTGGAAAACTGTCTATGGAAGTCTTATCTCCTATAAATAATTTTGTAACTTCCTTTATTCTGAGTGTAAATGATGGAGAAATCTCACATATTCCAGAAGGGCTGATAGTTTAAGAAGAGCAAAACCTTGATCCAATGAAAGGAAATATTGAGGGGTCAAATAAAAAGACCTGAACGCCTGTGTGTGTGCAGTTTAGAGCATTTGAGAAGATACACAGGTTTGTGCATTGACCTGGACTGGGGGGTGGGGGGACAGACATTTAATCTTATGTGAAAGGAGTGGGCACAGCATTTGGGGGTGTGGTTATGTCATGTGGGGTGGTGGACTGGACTGGCAGTCAGATTGCCTCCCTCTCAGGGTCTCTCCATTCCTCATCTGTCAGGTGAGCGAGCTGGTCCAGGCAGATGACGTGTAAGAACTCTGCAGCTCTTGAAGTCAACAGTTTTTCCCATCAGGTGGGACCTGTCATTCTGAACCTAGAGAAGCTGCTACATACCCTGTCTGCTGGATCAGGTACGCTATAGACAGAGGTCCCATCAGAATGGACCTGAGAGTTGCTCAAGCCTTTCAGAGTGAGTCAACCTGAAACTTACACCTGGCAGAGTCTTTTCAAAGGTGGGGGAGGAGCACGTGACCCTAAACGCGGGGAGAGGGGTGATCTCCTCTGTGGCTCCTGGCATTGACCCCAGTTCAAGACCAGCCTGTAAGAGTTGGTATCAGCGATATACAGCTTGAAACTTGATCCTTTCCTAGGGAACAGAATGGGGGTGCAGTTCCTGAGAAAGCAGACTGTGAACAGAAATTAGCCTTCACCAGCTGCTCCTGTAATTACATTTAAATTCAGTTAAACTAATTTCTTACACTTGATAAAAGCAGTTGTCTTTCCAAATTATTCTTAGACTCTTCTACTCCAAACACAGTATAAAAATACTATGGTCAGGTTAGGAAGGTCTTTCTTGCTGGGTCTCTGTCATGCCTGTTCTTCTTGGCCCTGTGCTGGGACACAGTTTTTTGTGTGTGTGTGTGAAAAGCTCAGAAAACTCAACTGCCCTATTAGCATAAGAGTCTGTGACTCATTGACTCACAGATTGTAAATCAGACTAACATTGGATTTTAATTAATTATATTAATTTTAGGGGAAACAAAAAAACTGAAAAGTCTGCAGTGCTTCATTTACTGAGAAAGTCTGAAATGTCTTTTATTTTTAGCAAGAGCCATAAAAACATCTCATACTGAAATAATGTAAAAATGAAGGAAGGGTTGTATTACTCAGCGTGATCACGCCCTTTAAAAGGCTTTGACATTTTCTTTATTTTTGTAAGTTTTTTTTAGAAAGAAATATATATATTTATATATTATATTACATCCACATATATAGATACGGTACACCAGACCCTCTCTGTAACAGTATTCACTACTGAATGTAATTCAGTATAAAGTATTTCTATCTTAGAGCCTCTCACAGGGAGGCTAATTGCTTGAATTATCATAAAGAACTTGCAAATAGTTAGCTTCATCTAAGAGACTGCCCCATGGTAAGAAAGGCTGAAATACTCTTTGTATACACATATACAACTTATTCATCATGTATTATTCATTTGTGTTCATTGATTTCCTCAAGCTAATGTATATTAGCACCTACTATGGGCCTGGCACCTGTGCGGGTGCTGAGAGAATAAAGTGGAGGTAAACTGGGTTAAACCTGGTTAAGTGGCTTAATAGATTTAAGGACATAAGGCGTTGGGAACAAGAAGGGAGCATCCGCGAGCACCTGGGAGCAACGGGAAAAACTCAGAGTTGGCAGCGTGAAGGAAAGTCAACAGTGAAGATCTACAGTTCTCAGTTCAGGGAGTAGCTATCACCTGCCGTGTGTGTGCCAGATGCTGGCCAGGTGTTTGGGAATCCAGAAATGAATGAGCTAGACATTCATCACCTTTTTGGAGTTTACAATCAAGTGGGAGATGGTAATCAAATAACACAGGGATTAACTTGCTATTTTGGTAAGAGCCTTTAAGGAAAAGTACAGGTGCTCTAAGAATATGCTTTGTGGAGGGAGCTATCTGTTGAAAGTAAGGACAGGTTTCCCCGAGAAGGTGACACTGGGGCAGAGATCTGACAGATGAGTTCTGAGGCCAGCCAGGAGACATGGCGGAAAGCGCATTCCAGGCAGAAGGAAAAGATATGCAAGGCATTAGTAGGTGAGGAAGCTTTATGTTTGCTAGGAACTGAAAAGCAGCCAGAGAGATTAAAACATAACCAGAAGGGCTACTGTCTTAAGACCAGGGCTGGAGGAGCAGGCAGGAACGAGATCATATAAGACTTGGACTTTAAGATAAGAGCAATAGAAGCATAATAACATATTCAAAAAATAAAGATAAAAAAAGGAATTTGGGGAGGGGAATTATGAATTTAAAAATGCCTAGCACTGTGCCTGGGGTTTAAAAAAAAAAAATCGGTCACTTTCTTCCTATTCTAAGCTTAGATTGTTTTACTAGGCTAATAATCTTTGTACTCTGCACCTTGTCTCAGGCTTAGGGAGTGTATTGTGTCCGGTTGGTTCTGATTTTGATTCCTAATCTAGTTTCAAATTGTCCCCAGCCTCTGTGGCAACCTGTGATTTATGCTATGGTTAGCCACTTGGATGATAGAATAGCTAGTTCATTCAATTATTCATTCAACAAATTAATAATTATTCAACACCCCCTTTGTGCAATGATCCACTCTTCACTGAGCTTACAGAATCACAAAGGTATAAGACATGCATGTAAGTTATAAAATGGAACATTTTCCTGGAGGACCTAGACTGTGCAGAGAGGCAAGAAAAAAGGGGTGGGAGGTAAGTGTATGTTCACAGGAAATCAAAACCTACAGAAAAATTATTAGAACTAATAAAGAGCTTTACCAATAGCTGGATACAATAGCAATACATGATATTCAGTTGTATTTGTATAAATCAGCAAAAAATATAGAAAAATAAAGCAATTAATGTAAATACTTTTAAATATATGCAAGAACTCTATGGACAAAATTATAAAACTGTGTTGAGAGATATTAAAGAAAATCTTAAAAAATTGAGAAATTTACCATATCATGGGTGGGAATACCCAATATTGAAAAGATACTAATTTTCCCAAACTGATTTATGGATTCTATGTAATCTTGGGCTTCCCTTGTAGCTCAGTTGGTAAAGAATCTGCCTGCAATGCAGGAGACCCAGTTTCGATTACTGGGTTGGGAAGATTCCTGGAGAAGGAAATGGCAACCCACTCCAGTATTCTTGCCTGGAGAATCTCATGAACAGAGGAGCCGGGCAGACTACAGTCCAAGGGTCACAAGAGTTGGACACGACATAGCAACTAAACCACCACCACCATGTAATCTTAACCCTAGTCAAAATCTAAGCAAGTCTTTTTTTTTTTTTTTTATAATTTGACAAGCTGATTCTACAACTTAAATTCTAAAAAAATATCTCACTCTCTCGAAGAAAAAGAATGAAGTGAGAGGACTTGCAAAACACTAGATCTAAGTTACAGTCTTGGGCTCCAAAATCACTGCGGATAGTGGCTGCAGCCCTGAAATTAAAATACACTTGCTCCTAGGAAGAAAAGCTATGACAAATTAGACAGCATATTAAAAAACAGAAACATCACTTTGCCGACAAAAGTCCATAAAATCAAAGCTATGGTTTTTCCAATAGTCGTATATGGATGTGAGAGTCGGACCATTAAAACAGGCCAAGTGTAGCCTCCAACTAATAAAAATAAATGAAAAAATAAAAATAAAAAAGCCAAGTGCCAAAGAATTGATGCTTTCGAATTGTGGTGTTGGAGAAGACTCCTGAAAGTCACTTGGACTGTAAGGAGATCAAACCAGTCAATTCTAAAGGAAATCAATCTTGAATAATCATTGGAGGGACTGATGTTGAAACTGAAGCTCCAGTACTTTGGGCACCTGATGTGAAGAGCCAACTCACTGGAAAAGACCCTGATGCTGGGAAAGATTGAAGACAGGAGAAGGGGGTGATGGAAGATGAGATGGCTGGATGGTATCATTGACTCATTGGACATGAGTTTGAGCAAACTCTGGGAGATAGTGAAGGAAAGGGAAGCCTGACGTGCTGCAGTCCATGGGGTCTCAAAGAATTGGACACGACTTGGCGACTGAACAACAATAGTAGAAGCAATGTGGTATCAGCGCAGAGATAGACAAACAGACCAATGGAGCTGAATAGAGAGAAGAAAAGAATATGCATATGTGTGGGCACTTGATATCTGATAGAGGTACATGACAGCTCAGTGAGGGAAGGAATGCCTATTCAATGATGAATTCCAAGTGGATTAAAAGTCTAAATGTGAAGGTAAAACTACACTTTAGATCATAATATAGGGCTTCCCTGGTGGCTCAGCAGTAAAGACTCTGCCTGCAGTGCAGGAGGTGCAGCAGGAGCCGTGGATTCAATCCCTGGGTTGAGAAGATCTCCTAGGGAAGGAAATGGCAACCCACTCCAGTATTCTTGCCTGGAAAATTCCATGGATAGAGGAGCCTGGCTCTGTGGGGTCTCAAAGAGTCAGACAAGACTTAGTGACTAAACAGCAACAAATAGAATATTTTCGTACAAGAAATATATGCACTATCTCCTTAAATAAGATTTTAAAATGAAAGATTTATTACCTTGGCTACATTAAGGGCTTCCCTGGTAGCTCAGAGAATAAAGAATCTGCTGCAATGCAGGAGACCCAGGTTCAATCCCTGGGTCGGGAAGATCCCCTGAAGAAAAGAATGGCTTGCCTGGAGAATTGCATGGACAGAAGAGTCTGGTGAATTATAGTCCATGGGGTCGCAAAGAGTCAGCTACATTAAAATAAAACACTTGTGTTGATCAAAGGATACCCTGAAAATAATGAAAGGTCAAACTTTAAGGTGGGAAGATATAAATGTTAAGATATTTGTAAAACAGAGCTGCAATAAATTGACAGTATATATAAAAGACTGCACCATATCAATAAGAAAAACTCAACCCCCCCCCCAAAAAATGGGCAAAGTCCACAAATTACAAGAGAATAAATTCAAATGGCCAATAAATATATGTAAAACATTTTAGTAGTAATGAGAGAAATGCAAATTAAAAGCAGAAAGAGATAACACTACATATCTACCATATTGGCAAGAATTTAAAAGTTTGATAATACCAAGTATTGGCAAAGATGTATAATAACAAATGAGAGGATGAGATGGTTAGATAGCATCACTAGTTCAATGATATGAATTTGAGCAAACTCTAGGAGACAGTGGACAGAGGAGCCTGGCGTGCTGCAGTCCGTGGGGTCACAAAGAGTCGGACATGATTTACTGCCTGAACAACAACCGTGTAATAATGAGAAGTCTCAAACACCTTGGGGGAGGAGGGTGGAGTATAAATTGATATAGTTGCTTCAGAAGACATTGTGGCATTATTCACTACAGTTGAAGATGTACACAGATTACAATTCACTATTTCTACCACTACATGTGTCCTAGAGAAACTCATGTAGGTGCACACCAGGATGATGTATGCCAGAATATTTAAGGTAGAATTGCTTGCAATTACTCAAAATTGGAAATAAGCCAAATAACCTTCTGCAAAGAATGGATAGAAAAATTGGGATGTTAATACAAAAGAAGATCAGGTATCAGTAAAAATAGATGCAACTATTTGCAATAAACGGTTCTCAAATAGTGTTGACCCAAAGACACAAAATGAAAGAAAACATGCAAGCTGGTTTCTATTCATAAAATTTAAAAACAGGTAAAACCAAACCATATTGTTAATGGAGCCATATCAAAGTGGTAAAACTATCAAATAAAGCCAGAAAAGGGTTATTACGAAAGTCACAACAGCAGCTCTTTCTAGGATAGAGAAGAGTGATTTTGGTGAAGGTGTCTGGAGAGTTTTCAGACATCTGGCAACATTCAGATTCTTGACCAGGTGGCAGGTACGTTGGGTTCACTTTATTATTTTGTGTTGAATTGTACCTATGTTAAAGTTTTTTTTTTTTTTTTCTGAATGAATATCAAGACAAATTTTTTAAAATTGTATGTATAATTTGTGTGTTTCCAAGGATTTTCTGTCTTCTGGAATTACTCTTTCCTCGAATAATCAAATAAGAATGTCTCCATCATGTGTGACTATGGGGTTAGAGTTAGGGCCAGGGTTCATGAAATGCTTTTAGTCAGCTGGTCATTGTAAGTGTTGTCTCATTCCAAAATGCTGCCCGGGGCTGTACCTGCTACCTGACCACTGCTCATCCTTGCAATGATGATGCTGTAACCAAGTGGCTTCAACACAGGGGACCAGGTGCTGTCCGCACAGCAGTCACCAATCTTTTTGATCTTGCAACTTATCAGAGAGGTATTTTTGGGCTTGCATGAGTGTGTGACTACTTACTTATTTATAATTTTTATACATTTTAAACTAACATTTCAAGTGGACGTAAACCCGTATTTAAAAAATGTTGGCTTTGTGGTCACCATCTTGACAGATCTGATTAGTTATCATTATTTTTTTCCTTTAAATGAAGAGCCATTTTCTTGGGATCGGTTTGTCTGTGTTATCAGCATTAACATCAGTCTCTAGTTTCTTTGCAGGAATTTTTTTAAAGTATTTGTTCATTTTTTTATGAGAATGAATTTATATAAAACTGGATCATATAATCCATAACCTTACTCAATTGCACATGCATAAATTACAATACACGTCAATAGATCAGCATAATGAGTAACACTATATTAGCTATCTTTTGCAAGTGCCCTCAAAGACTTCACTGGTGGTCCAGTGGTTAAGACTTCACCTTCCCATGTAAGGGGTGTGGGTTCAATTCCTGGTCTGGGAGCTAAGATCCCATAGGTCTCGTGGCCAAAAAGCAAAACATAAAACAGGAACAATATTGTAACAAATTCAATAAAGATTTAAAAAAAAAGATCCACATAAAAAAATCTTAAGAAAAAAAAAAAACCTTGGAGTCTTAAAAGATTTATTGTCCTGCAGTTTCTGTGTATCAGAATTCCAGACTTGAATTCATAAGGTGACTTTGCTTCACAGTCTCTCATAAGGTTGAAATATCATCCTGGGCTACAGTGTCATCTGAAGGCTTGCTGGGATGGGGACAGGAAAGGCAAGTTATTTACTTCCAAGCTCATTAATGCGGTGATTGGCAAGCCTCCATGCTTGCCAGCTGGGCTCTCCATGGAATTGCCTTATAACATCCTGCAGGTGAGCAATTCAAGAGAAAACCAGAGACTAGCAGCCACAATTTGACCACAGGGCTGAGCTCCCAGGCAGAACCAGCTTCATGGGCATGTGACCTGTGAAGTCTCACAGGGCCCTGGGCTTAGAAGTGTCCTACTCTTGGCTTAGTGCTCTGATATACCATCTTGAAGTGCTTGATAATTCTTGAACAAGGATCCCTACATTTTCATGTTGCACTGAACCCTACAAATTATGCAGCAAGTCCTGTATTCCAAGAAGGGATATTTTTGCTAAACATCACTTAACTCAAATTAGAACTGTATTTCACCAGGTGAGGACACCTGAATGAGGGCAATCAGATTCTCTCTCAGGAATTTCTACCAGAGTCAGAAACTGGGAATGAGTCAAGTCACAAAAATGAGAGAAGTCTGGAGAGAGGGTCCAGAAAATGCTGTTTCTGAAGTCACCAGAGCAATACGGGTTCTTCCCAAGTCATGGACATTCAATTCTTCCTTGGATTCCGTGATCTATGTAAGGCTCTTCCCAGTAAATTTCTCTTTTTGCTTCATCTAGCTGTGGTTCATTTCTGTTCCTTGTAACCAAAGAATCTTAATGGATTTAACCAACTTTGTTGGCTAAGACTGCACAATGGCTTCCAACTAGTTGATGATGTGCTGAAAAGTTAAAGTGTTAGTCCTTCAGTCCTGTCTCTTTGCTACCCCATGGACTGTAGTCCACCAGACTCTTTTGTCTATGGAATTCTCCAGGCAAAAATACTTTTCTTGGGCTCCAAATCACTGCAGTGACTGCAACCATGAAATTTAAAAATCCTTGCTTCTTGAAAGAAAAGCTATGATAAACCTAGACAGTATATTAATAATCAGAGACATCACTTTGCTGACAAAGGTCTGTATAGTCAAAGCTATGGTTTTTCCAGCAGTCATGTATGGATGTGAGAGTTGGACCATAAAGAAGACTGAGTGCCAAAGAATTGATGCCTTCAAACTGCGGTGCTGGAGAAGAGTCTTGAAAGTCCCTTGGACAGCAAGGAGATCAAACCAGTCATTCCTAAAGTAAACGAAGCCTGAATATTCATTAGAAGGACTGATGCTGAAACAGAAGCTCCAATACTTTGGCCACCTGATATGAAGCGCCAGCTCTTTGGAAAACACCCTGATGTTGGGAAAGGTTGAGGGCAGGAGAAGAAGGGGGTGACATAAGATGAGGTGGCTGGATGGCATAACCAACTCGATGGACATGAGTTTGAGCAAGCTCCGGGAGATGGTAAAGGACAGGGAAGCCTGGCTTATTGCAGTCCATGGGGTTGCAAAGAGTCGGACACAACAGCGACTGAACAACAACAACAACAAAAGAAAATTGAAAAGCAAATAAAACACAATAGAATGTCCTAAGTGAGATATAAAGTGTGAAATTCACATAACAAGAACAGAATGCTTTGAAAAAGGAATAAAGCAAATGGAGAAGCAGTGCAAGGGAGGCAAGAAAGTGCTGGTATGTTAACCGTATGATTGCAAAGTAAAATTCTAGTTAGGATTGGCCCTTTCCTCTGTGTGGCATGGAATTAAGAAACATCTTAAAACTCAGGATCTGGGTTTACTATCTCCCCCCTGGGAAAGCACCATGAAAGAAAGTCAACCTTTAGAGAAGAGTGGGAAAGTAAAGCAGACACAGAAAAAGAACAAGAACACAGCTATATTTCCAGTTTCTTTCCCAGTTCCTATTTCATGCTCCTTGAGGAGTCCCACTGCCTTTGGCTTCTGTGAGATATCCCAGGAACTTCTTAATAAAATTCCCCTCTTGGTTCAAACTAGGTCAAGATGGGTTTTGTAAGGCAGAAGACAGAAGAGTCTTAACTAAGACACCAGGGCTGGGAAACTGGAAAGCGACCCAGTCTTGAGTCCCTCAGGATTGAACGTAACTAAACAAAGTTTCAGAGGAAGGATCAACCCTAGTGGGAATCTTGTGCCTTTGTTACTGTGGTTAACTTTTCCTAAATACTACACTGACATTCAAATCGTAAAGTTGGACAGCAGATCCCCACATGCAGTGTTTCCTGCATTTACATCTATTTTCTTAACATCTTGAAAGAAAGATGGAGCTCAGCCTGCCAAATCTCTAAGCACCTTATAATAACCTATTCAGACATCATATGGAAGGACTAATTTAGCTACTTCACACATTAATATAGCAGCAAACAAACTAAACTACCTTTTCATGTATCAGAGGCAGCCTGGGAATTTTAAATGCAACTGTGGATTTACCTGAAAGTAATATATTTTCATCCTTAAAGCCAAACTTGAGGTGGGGGGGGGGAAAGAAAAGACAACCTAAAGAGAAAGAGCTCAAATTAGCAATTTGACTGGAAGATTACATCAGTTCTCCTCCTCCCTCCTCAAGATGTTTTCCCCAAATGTCCTTCCTTCACTTTGCCCTCTGGAAGGAAACAAAGTGCAAAGAAGACTTGGTATGTTTTGATCCGAAAGAACATTCGTGGCTCTGGTGTGATCCAAGTAAAGAAGAGAAACATAACTTCGGCGGGAGAAAAAGAAAAGTTAAGTTGTCGAGAAAATGGAGATTTCACAAAATGAAAGATACGGATATTGGGGGAATGGGTCATGGGGGGAATGATCATCAGGCCAGCTTTGCCTTTTCCAAACGCAGTGATTATATTTTTTCCTTGTGGATTTTGGTCTTGTTGGTTTGTTTGCTTGTGTTTCAGCTTGAGACAAGCTGCCTTCTCAACCCAGCCACAGTCCCTGAATTTGTTGTTTAACCCAAATCCAATTGAGAGTTGCAGGAAAGAGAAGAGGAAACATCTCACACCCAAGTGGCCCACACCATAAACAAAGGGGAGCTTTGCCGTGCCAACTCTTGGCTTGGGCTGGGCCCAGCGGGGAGCTGGAGTCCCTGTGCCAGGGTGAGGGCAGCCACTGAAGCAGACGCTGGGCAACGGAGAAGAACTATTGATTTCAGCCGCTCAGATTCCTCAGGGCGGCAGCCCACCCCCTCCCTCTGGTGGGAGGGTGGAGGTAGCTGGGAGCTGGGTTGCCCACCACTGGCTGCCAGCGCAGCTCAAGTTAGGAGAATCATCACCAGCTTCTGGCTTCAAACAGGAGGTTTGTTAGGAATCAGCATTGTCTCTTTATGAAGATTTATGGAGAAGCTGATGAACATTAGGCTGCGAAGCAGAACTCAGGTGAGCTCTCTCCCCTAGGTGGAGGATTCGGGAAGCCGGCTTGGATGATCAAGAATGATTCCCTTTACCCCTCTGGTTCTCATTGGTAGCCCAGCCCTGGGCTTGGCCCAGGAGGAACAGCCAAGGTGAAACATGCGTGGTTTTCTGGCTACATCCATTCTTCTTCACAGAGAAAGAGAGAGACTGGCACTTTTTGTGGCATCTCACACAGAGGGGAAAGGCCAAGATAAATGGATAGTTTCGAGGTCATTAGCTTCCTGAGCTCACAGTTTGCTTTTCTCTGCCAGAGGACTGCTTGGAGAGGTTATAAATGTTTTGCGGCTGGACCAGGGGAGTCCATTGTTGGACCTGGAGTTCTGAGACCTGCTGCCAGTGGCAAATTTGGACTCTGGGGCTGTGGACTATGCCTTCCTTTCCTTCACAAACTTGCGCTGAAAGAGATGGAGCAGTGAAATGCAGGGCGCAATCTCTTGGAAACTCTGGAGCCCCCGATATAGAGTTCTTTCTCAGCTCAGTCATAAAGAACTCATCTGCCAATGCAGGAGACGGGGGTTTAATCTCTGGGTCAGGAAGATCCCATGGAGGAGGAAATGGCAACCCACTTCAGTATTCTTGCCTGGAAAATTCCATGGACAGAGGAGCCCAGCAGGCTATAGTCCAGGGAGCCGCAAAGAGTCAGACATGACTGAGAGCCTGAGCACATGTATATGTGCATGTACATATATTCACACACATGTATATACATATATTTATTAACATATGTATCTTTTTTTAATTTCTTCTTTTTGTTTTTTAAAGAAAAGATAGTCTTTTCCTTTTATATCACTCCTCTGGGTTCTATCCTTAGAGAGTCAGTTACCAGGTCAAAAATATAGAGCTTTCGCAACCCATATTACCTACTATCACTCAGTTCACCAAGAAACAGAAGTCAAATCCTGATGCATAGTATTTGTTGTTGTTCAGTCATTCAGTTGTATCTGACTCTTTGCAACCCCATGGACTGCAGCACACCAGGCTTTCCTGTCCTTCACCATCTCCTGGAGCTTGTTCAAACTCATGTCCATTGAGTCAGTGATGCCATCCAACCGTGTCGTCCTCTGTCGTCCCCTTCTCCTCCTGCCTTCAATCTTTTCCAGCATCAGGGTATTTTTCTAATGAGTCAGCTCTTTTCGTCACAGGTAGCCAAAATATTGGAGCTTCAGCTTCAGCATCAGTCCTTCCAATGAATATTCAGGACTGATTTCCTTCTGGATTGACTGGTTTGTTCTCCTTGCAGTCCAAGGGACTCTCAAGAGTCTTCTCCAACACCACAGTTTAAAAAGATCAATTATTCAGTGTTCAGCATTATAGTGTGGCTAACAGTGTGTAAATGAAGTATCAGTGCAGGTTTTTATCATTTTTCATTTACTTTTGGGAAGGCTGCCGTCTTCCATATCTGTTTTTTGCTCCAGTTGCCTTTTCTCCCAGACAGTCATATTTTCCAACCCCCCTCATGTATATCCTGTTTCCTGTCCTCACAACTTGTCATTTAGCACCCTGTGCATTTGGCAAATGGCTGGTGTAATACCAGCTGCCCAGAAGACTGGCCTCAACAAAGTGACTGCCAGTTCAACAACCACACCCAAAGCAAGACCTCCAGATGCAGAATTGTCAGGCAAGAAGGCCTCCTCACTTCTGCTCAGCACTGGACACTTTCCTAAATTCACCTTCAGGGTGTCGTTGGTGAGTTGATGAGGTAGGAGGTGAGGCACTGACCATGGCTCGGGTCACCTGGCTGAGCTTTTTGATGTGGGAAGACAAGGGGCAGGAGCGACATGATTTCCAGAGGGGTCTGGCTGCCCCGTGGTTCACTGCTCAGAAAAGACCCCAGTGCCAGGCAGAAGCAAGCGCACAGCTCCCATTGAGACACATGGGGACAGGCAGTTCCTCATACATTCTGCAGGACTGAAAATGTACAGCAGGGTGTTTTATTTCACATGGAGGAGGACTAGGGAGAGAGCACTCAAATCAGAGATATCGTGCAATGTGGTGCCTTCCTAGGATTCCAGATCCACTGAGAACATCACACAGTCCCTCACTCATACAGTTAAACACTTTCAGATTCAACCAAGGAGCAGGCACTGATAAAATAAAGAAAAACAAATACCTTAGACATGGCATAGCCAGGATCCTTGGTAGCTGTCAGTACCATGTTTTTGTCTATAACTGTGGGCTTATGATGACATCCATAAATGTGAGTCTGAGCAATTGAATTTGTGGGAGCTTTGGGAAAGATTTCCAAAATAGTTGCTTTCCAAAGGAGACCAAGTGGTTGATGTTGGACCTGCAGAATTGGAGCTAGAGCAGTGCTCCATGGTTTCATCTCCTCTGTAATCACCTCGTCAGATCTGCCCACCACACTACATACCCTGTGCAGCGCAGACAGTGGAAGCAGGTTCAATAAACAGTGTTGAGCAAGTGAGTAAGCAAAGATGTGCTTATTGTCCTCACTTTAGAGATGAGACTTCGGTAAGGGAAAGTTCAACAGCTGGTATCAGGGACAAGAGTACTTCACCGGACACCTGGACCAGAGTCAGGCCTTCTGCCTCCTGGCCGGGCTTTTTCCTCTCAGCCTGTCCTTTAAAGCAGTGATGACTAATTCTTGCCCATGCTTAATAGGGACATTTTTGGGACATTAAAACAACATAAAGAAGAACTTGTATTTTGTGACTATGCATGGTGGTGGATGTTAACTAGACCTATGTGGTGATCATTTCATAGCTATATTTCACAATATATAAAATATTGATCATTATATCATACATCTGAAACTAAAATAATGTCATATGTCAATTACAACTCCATCTTTTAGAAAAGGACTTACCCACTATCAGGGTAGTGTAGCATCTGACCACACCAGGAGAAAGTGTTGGAATATCTCTCCCAGGAGACTTTTAAAGAAAGAACAGACCAATCACCTTGTCTAGACTATATCAGCCAATCACCAAATACCACATAACACTGTGTAGCTTTGTGCTGTTCCCAGAGAATTTATATTTGCAGTACTCATTGGATTCTTATAACAACGTGTAGATGAAGGTATTAGTGCATTTACTAATGAGAAAAAGTGAAGTGAAAAAGTGAAATGTTAGTCACTCAGTTGTGTCCAACTCTCTGTGACCCCAGGGACTGTATGTGGCCCACTAGGCTCCTCTGTCCATGGGATTTCCCAGGCAAGAATACTGGAGTGGGTTGCCATTTCCTTCTCCAGGGGATATTTCCGACCCAGGGATCAAACCTAGGTCTTCTGCATTGCAGGCAGATTCTTTACTGTCTGAACCATCAGAGAAGCAAAGCAGCCATGCTCTCTCCTTGATCACACAAAAGCAAAGCCAAGATCAGGACATTTAGTATTTCCTGTAAGAAGCCAACAGCAAGGATCAGGACCAGGCCTGTGACACTGTAGTGGCCTGGGATCATTGTAACAGCTAACCTGGCTTAAGCATTAATGTGCCAGATATAAAGTCATCTGATTCCCACCACAACCCTATGAAGTGGGCATGATCCTCACCTTCATTTTTCAGGTGAGAAAACTGAGGTACAGAGAAAACAGTTGTGTGGTCAAGATCACAACACTGGTAAGCTGCAGAGGCAAGATTTCAACCCAGATGGTCTGATGTTAGACCTTAACCACTAATTGCACACATCTCCAAGGAGAGGAGAAGACACACATGATCTTGGTTATCACGTGGCTTCCGAGGGGTCTGCTTGCTTCTTTGAAGATGATGTCAGAGTTGTCCCCCTCCCCCAAATCAGGGCAACACCTCCCCACAGAGGTGGGACAGGCTGATCCAGGAACTGGCCCCACATACAGGAGGGGTTTGTGACCTTCAGTCCTGAACACCCCCAGAACAGAAAGGAGCAGAACAGTTCAAGCTGAACCAGAATAAGTGAGAATGAACGAGGGAAGTGTGGTCCCTGCCTAGCCCCAGATGACAGGGTTTTGGGCTTCTCAAAAGGCAACAGTAGCATGGAAGCGCCCCAGAAATGGGTGCCATGGTTCAGCGTTACAGGGTGTGCCCAGGCTCTTAGGGCAGGTCCTGCAGTGGCCCAATCACCCAGTCACCCACACAGACTACATCACCCAATCACCAAACACCACATAGCATTGTGTAGCTTTGTGCTATTCCCAGAACATTTATATTTGCAGTACTCATTGCATTCTTAAAACAACATGGAGATGTAAGTGTTAGTGCCACGAGATAGGTATAGCGGCCCGTGGGCCTGCGTGGTGTCCCTAAGAGAGAAGAGATAGCCCTGCAAGACACAGAAGCACAGGTAGAAACTGTTAATAACTCCGAGGCATCAATCGTCAGCTAGTAGCCCTGACACAGTTGGGGACTCCCTGAGCCAAAAGAAAAGAAATGGTTTTTGCATTTTTCCTTGAAACTGCTCACTGTGGGCTGGGAGCTGCCATCCCCCGAATGTCAGAGAGGGACAGGGGTCTGGAGAGTTGCTGGATGAAGCGACTTGGCCCTGGTCGTGGAAGGTAGGTTGGCACGTCTCCGCGAGGCCCAGCCTGCCGAGGGAACACGCATGACTGCTCCCGGCAGCAGCATGCCTTCTGACACCGAGCCCGGGGAGGCCTGGCGGTGCAGAGATTGGGGTCTGGCTCCGAGAGCCCCAGAGTTGGACAATTGGACTGTTCACAGTTGGGCCACTTTAGGATGCTGCTCGTTCTGGCTTTTGCTGGATGCCATTTTTGCTTTTCGGAATCATTTCCCTTTGGGTCCCCTTATCTTTCCTTCTGTTTTCATCCTCGTCTTACACAAAGGATGAGGCTAAATATTCAAGGATCCTCCACCCTAATATCCAGTCGATTAACTGATTCATTTCTATTAATTCATCCATTAATCAGACATCATTTACTAGCCCCCAACTGCATGTCAGGCCCTGTGCCAGGCACCATATATGCAGCACAAATATGAATAAGACACAGTACCTCCCTCCAGGACTTTCTAGACTGTTACATCTTGGCGGTCAAAAGCAAAAATCAGTCTCAGCAAGAAAATAACTAAGCAAGAATCTGTGGACCACTATTAGAGTCAGAAGAGAGGGCTGATTCTAGTTACTTCATAAGTCAATTAAACCAATAAAGTAATTAAGGAAATTGTCTGTGGTTGCTGCCCCATGAAGTGACTGTCCTTATACTTCTCTGTGACTTCAGAAAGGCGAAAGGAGTTGCAATCGGAGTGGATGGGAATCCAGCTCCCTAGTTCCCCTGGTGACTTGTGCCTGGGCTTTCCCAGTTCTCCTAGTCCCTGAGGACCGCAGAGAGGAGGAGGACGTGGAAGTCCGCACACCAGGCCTTTCACCAGCAAGGAGGAAATGTGGGGAGTGAGTGATAACAACTAGCTGGAGGAAGTATTTTTTAAAAAGGAAATCTCATTATAAAGAATAGTTTTGTGAGTACCTGCTCCATCTTGGGCATCTTATATCTATTGTTAGCAGTCTTTGAATACGGCTTCAAGGGAGCATGTTATCTCCATATTGCACTTGGAGCAACTTGAAACCCAGAGTGGTTAACTAACCCGTGCTAGGCCTCACAGCTAGTTCAGGACCCAGTGAGTATTTGAACTCATGAAACAGAGGTTCCTCAAAGATAGACAAGAGAGTTTGGTCAGCTGTTCCACTGATGATCATACAACTGGCCCATGCAGACTTGGGCAAAACAGTTCAACTAGAGACTTTTCATGGAGGGATCAGCCAGCAAAACTGAGATTCTTGATGAAAGGATAATTTTGAGTTCTGTTTTGTTGGCTTCTGGTTTCTGTCCATTTATTTAAGGAGAGGGTGTGGAGAATCAGAGCTCTGACCTACGTTCCTGGATGCAGAAAATAACTTGAAGCAGTCTGAGTGGCAATAGCTGGAATTACTGTATTAGATTTACTTAATCAGTCATAGAGCATCCTAATAACTTCATTTTAATTGATTACCTCTGTAAAGACTCTGGTTTCCCAGATGGAGCAGTGGTTAAGAATCCACCTCAATGCAGGAGACTTGAGTTCAATCCCTGGGTTGGGAAGATCCCCTGGAGTAGGAAATGGTAACCCACTCCAGTATTTTTGCCTGGAAAATTCCATGGACAGAACAGTCTGGCAGGCTACAGCCCATGGGGTCCCAAAGAGTCAGATACAACTTAGCGGGCACACACACACACACACACACACACACACACACACATAGACTCTGTGGCCACTACTTAACTCTGCTGTTGTTGCTCTGAAGCAGCCACTTGCACTGCGTGGGCAAATGTCCACCAAAACTTCATTTTTAAAAACCAAGTGGCAGGTTGGATTTGGTCCAGGAGACACAGTTTGCTGACCCCTGCTCTAGATATTTCTCTTTTCAAACATACCGTCCATGGTAGGGAAATCATCACAGTTTAGTGCCAGTGATTGATAGCTTGCAGGACAGAACTCTGTCTTCCAAAATTCAAGGCACTGGGAGCACTCAAGCCCCCTGAGCTGCACTCATCAAAGAGAAAAAAGAAGCAGGATGACAACTCTGTGCACTTGGACAAAAGATCATTTGAGGAGAGAAAGAGTGAGGAGAGACAATCCTGACAATTAGTACTTTCTAGCTCAGAGAGAATCATTAATGAGGGGTGATGTCCAATTATAGGGAAATGCATGTCAATTTTCTAATTTACCTCTAGTAAGCCTCTTAATTTTAGAAGGGGTTCAGATTATAGTTGATTGAAGAGTTAAAACAGGTAGATAATTGTTCCCCAGGATCATCTCCCTTACCATCTCAAGGGCAAATGGGTTTAAAAAAAAAACTCACTCAAGGATATAGAGAAAAGTGAAGCTTTGTGTACTGTTGGTGGGAATGTAAATCGGTGCAGACATTGTGGAGAGTAGTACAGAGGTTTCTCAAAAAAACTAAACGCAGAACAAATATACAGCCCAGTGATTCCACTCCTGGATATACTAGGTAGGCCAAAAAGTTCATTTGGGTTTTTCTGTAAGATGTCAAACCAATTTTTGGCCAAACTGATACATATGAAAACACAAAAACGCTAATTTGAAGAGATACATGCACCCCAGTGTGTTCATAGCAACATTATTTATAACTGCCAAGACATGGAAATAACCTAAGCACCCATCCACAGTTGGATGGATAAAGAGGATGTGATAAATAAGTAATATTTATATATATATGCAATATACATATACATATGCAATACTACTCAGTCAGAAAAAGAGAACACAATTTGCCACTTGTAGCAACATGGACGGACTTAGAAGGCCTTATGCTAAGTGAAATAAGTCAGAAAGAGAAAGACAAATACTGTGTGCTATCATTTATATGTAGAATCTAAAAATACAACAAACTAGTGAATATAACAAAAAGGAAGCAGACTCACAGATACAGAGAACAAGCTAGTGGTTACCAGTGGGGAGGGAGGGACACTGTAAGGAGGAGGAAGTGAGAGGTGCAAACTTTGGGGTGTAATATAGGTTCAAGGATATACGGAACAGCACAGGCAACAGAGCTGATTCTTTGTAAACTGCAAATGGAACGCAACCTTTAAAAACTGTATAAAACTAAAATATATTTAAAATGTTTCACTCAAGGCTTGAGGGTGTCTGGTCAAGTTAAACCTCAGTCCACGTAGGGAAGAAGGGCAGTCAGGAAGCAGAGATGGAAGAAGTAGTAGTGTGAACCCAGGAAGTCCTTTGAATACAGTTGTGTATTTCATAGAAGGAGAAAAACTCCTTTCCTCAAGACCTTGAAGTGATGGGTTTATATGAGTTTTCAATTTGGAATCTTAGGGTCTTTTGTGGGATGAATCTCCAAGGCAGTGAGTTTCTTTAATGGCATCTTTTGGTCTTTAGAATTTACATCTTTCTCGTAGATCATAATCCCTCTACTTCATAAGAAGAATGCCCTTCAAAATTTTAAGACTTGGGATTTTTCAGAGAAAAGATTCATAGTCTTATGGTGTTTGATTCACTTGAAAATGTCCAGAATGTGAAAAGTAGTAGAAAGAAATCTTATTGGCTCTTTCCAATTCTGAAAGTTAAAGTCTGTATAATTCCAGCCTCTCCCAACTTCTTATTTTCCTATTTTGGAGATCAGTAAGAGTTTTTGGAGTCTGGAAAACACTCAGCCCTCCTTTAATCTTCCAACCCTGGTCACCACATCTAAGAGCAGCAGGGCGAGTGGAGGTAGCATCTGTGATATTGGGTATTTTGGAACTGATTTTAAGGTTCCCTAGATGTACCACTTCTTGGGACACAAGTATAATTTGTATATAGGTTCAAAACAAATAAGTTTTCATGACTCTTTAAAGAATTTATAGAATAAGGGACTGCTGATTCCAACAAAGGTCCGTCTGGTCAAGGCTATGGTTTTTCCATTGGTCATGTATGGATGTGACAGTTGGACTGTGAAGAAATCTGAGCGCCGAAAAATGGATGCTTTTGAACTATGGTGTTGGAGAAGACTCTTGAGAGTCCCTTGGACTGCAAGGAGATCCAACCAGTTCATCCTAAAGGAGATCAGTCCTGGGTGTTTATTGGAAGGACTGATGCTGAAGCTGAAACTCCAGTACTTTGGCCACCTCATGAGAAGAGTTGACTCATTAGAAAAGACCCTGATGCTGGGAGGGATTGGGGGCAGGAGGAGAAGGGGATGACAGAGGATGAGATGGTTGGATGGCATCACTGACTCGATGGACATAGGTTTGAGCAGACTCCAGGAGTTGGTGATGGACAGGGAGGCCTGGCCTGCTGCGATTCATGGGGTCGCAAAGAGTCAGACACGACTGAGTGGCTGAATTGAACTGAACTGAATGGAACTGATTCCTACTATTATAAACACCTGAGAGGCATAATGCTGATCGTATTGGATATAACTCTAAGCTTTCAAATCAACTCTTTTCATTCCCAGAGACAGCAATCTCTCAGGTTTTAAGCTTGTTTGAATCTATACTGCTCATGTGAGCACCTCTGATACTCACTTTTGAATTGTTTCGTTGCTAAGTTGTGTCCCACTCTTTTGTGACCTCATGGACTGCCAGGCTCTTCTCTCCATGGGATTTCCCAGGCAAGAATACTAAAGTGGGTTGCCATTTTCCTTCTCCAGGGGATCTTTCCGACCCAGGGATCAAACCTGCATCTTCTGCATTGGCAGGTGGATTCTTTCCCACTGAGTCACTCACTGTATTGGTTCCCTATTCTCTATCGGAACTCTGTTGACTTCTCTGAAAGGTAACTAAAAATTGTTGATTATCCCACACAGGTGATGTCAACTTACTTTTAAGTTCTGTGAAGTGAATTTTGATTGCTAGGAGCTGTTTCCTTTTTATCCAAGTGGAAAGAATATGGAAACATATCTGCCTTGCCCTTCACATTTGATTGATACTTTTCACTTTGAAAGCTAATTATATCTGATGTGAAGGGAAAATGGGATTCAGAAATATGGGTGTTCTTTTCATGAATTTTCGCTCTGAAAATGTGGGTCATCTGTTCATTTTGTGTGTGTGCCTCAGTTTACTCGGGTGACCTACTAAGGTAATGCTCCATTCCTTGTCCTCTAAAATGAATGAATGATGGAACTGACCATTATAACCCATGATCTCAGACTCTCAGCCCAGGAGGGACCTCCAAGATCATTCTGTCTGACCCTTCACTCATTAGAGGAATACTCTGACAGGGTCCATGACATGCGGTATGCAGTCCCTATGTAATCTCTTCCAGTAACTGGAGCCCTCCATGTTCGAGGCAACTATTTTGTATCTTAATAGGTCTAATCATTAGAACCTTTTCCCTTATATTCATACACCTTTCTGTGATATCTGCCTATTGATTGATCTTGTTCTGTGTTCTAAGTCATTTCTGTCATGTCCTACTCTTTGCGACCCTATGGACTGTAGCCCACCAGGGACCTCTGTCCGTGGGATTCTCCAGGCAACAACACTGGAGTGGGTTGCCATGCCCTTCTCCAGGGGATCTTCCCAACCCAGGGATCAAACTCATGTCTCTTATGTTTCCTGCATTTGGCAGGTGGGTTCTTTGCCATTAGCACCACCCGTCTTTTGAAGCAAAGCCAAATAGATGGGATTTCTACTCTTTAGTTTGACTTCTCTTTTACAGCCATTTCTGTAAGTTTTTTGAGGCACATGTTGAAAGGTACTCTGGAAAAAATAAATGTATTATTACATTTGTTGCGGTCAATCCTGCTATTAGTGAAAAGTGAAAGAAAGTGAAGTCACTCAGTCGTGTCCAACTCTTTGCGACTCCATGGACTGTAGCCTACCAGCTTCTTCCATTCATGGGATTTTCCAGGCAAGAATACTGGAGTGCTATTAGTGAAGTCCCAATTAAACAAACAAAACATGTTCCAACGAAGTCAGAAACCTATTGGGTGTGGATGTTCAATATATTCATAGCTATCCGAGACACAGGTAACAGAAGGTCTGCAGCGCACATCCCCAAACCCTGCCTGGATGATGGCTTCTGTCCCATCTGCAGTGTTTACACAGCTAATGAGGTGGCTGCATTTTCAGTCTGACTAGGAAGTCAAAGACCTGGGAGTCCCAAAAGGCTTTCAGATGAGATACCGTGGGTATGTTTATCAATGTTAATCAAGAGGGACTTCCTTGGTGGGCCAGTGGTTGAGAATCCACCTGTGTGTGCAGGGGACATGGGTTTGTTTGATCCTTGACCTGGGAAGATCCCAGGTGCCTCGGGGCAACTTAGCCTGTGCATCACAGCTACTGAAGCCTGCATACCTAGAGCCATAGCTCCCCAACAAGAGAAGCCACGGCAGTGAAAGGCCCACACGCCGCGACTAGAGTGCAGCCCCCACTCACCACTATTAGAGAAAGCCTATGCGCAGAAACCAAGACCCAGTGCAGCCAAACAACAACAACAAAAAATGTTAATCAAGAGATTTTAGCACGTGTTGGGAGAATTTTTATCAAATCCCCCACCTTAGGGGATGGAAGAAGTATTATTTGTTATTTATTTGTTCAACAAATATTTGTTGACTATCTCTTATGTGCCATGTGATGTTATTAGATATTAGTGTTAAATCAGAGAACAAACAGACAAAAATCCTTTTCCTCACGAGGCTTACATTCTGGTGAGGAGATTTTTTACTTGTGCAAAAAAACATCAAAATAAATAAATAAATCGTATCGTCGGTTAAAATGTGGTAGGTGCTTTAAAGAATATAAAACAGAACCAGGTTGGGGCAGAAATACTGGGAGGGTAGGGGTGAAGGTTGCAGTTGTATGTAGGGTGTCAGGGCGGGCCTCCTAAGAATGTGACGGCTCCAGCTCGACAAGAGACCTATCAGGAATGACCAGAGAAGTAAGGAGAACACCAAGAGAAAGGGAAATAGAAAAATGTTGTCTGGAGTGTTTAAAAAGTCCAAGTAGATAGAAATCACTGCACGTGCATGCCTAATCATTTCAGTGGTGTCCGACTCCTCACCATCCTATGGACTGCAGCCCTCCAGGCTCCTCTCTCCATGGGATTGAATCCAATTCTCCTATGTCTCCTGCCTTGACAGGCAGTTTCTTTACCACTAGTGCCACCTGGGAAGCCCAGAAATCACTGGAGGTTGCCCTTAAGATGCTTAGTGTGATTTGATCATCGGGAACTAGATTTGTGAGTGTGAGTCTGTGTGCTGAGAGGGAAGATGTGAGCTAGCTACTGGGCAGAGTGTGGTGATAACCCAGGAGGTGGATTGATTCAAAGTCAGAAAGAGTTGCTGTGTAACGCTGGAAGACTTGAGAGGTAAATCTGCATGATGAGTGTCACACCCAAATGAACAGCCCTTAAGGCAAGAAGGATGGGCCTGATCCAAGACGGGGCCTCCACAGTATAGAAGAGGAGCATGGAACCCACCAGTGTGACCAGAGAAAAGAAAGAGGCAGAAGGAAGAACTCCCAGTTCTGCCTATTTTTTCTGAGGGAGTAGTTAAAATATACATCTCAGGCGGTATCTCTCTGCACTGTTCTAAAAGCAGAATAAATTAGGCAGACAAATCAGAGAGATACTCCCCCGAATTGAGTTGAGAAGGAGTTGCTGGCGCATTCTCTGAGTTTTTACCAAGGTTAGAAATGTTGGAAATGTTGTGCCTAGAGCCTTGAGCCTAAGGAAACTCACTGCAGAACCAATAGACAGAATGTAAATTCAAAAGCCTGCCCTAGGCCTAGAAAGACAAAGGATGAAGCCTCTGCCAGAAGAAGCTGTCATCTCAAGGCTTATGGTTTAGTCGCTCAGTCGTGTCCAACTCTTTGCAACCTCATGGACTGTAGCCCACCAGGCTCCTCTGTCCATGAAATTCTCCCGGCAAGAATATTGGAGTGGGTTGCCATTTCCTTCTGCACGGGATCTTCCTGACCCAGGAATTGAACCAGAGTCTCCCGCATTGCAGGTGGATTCTTTACTCCTGAGTGACCTGTAAGTCTATTGAAAAGGATATTAAAAAATCAGGATCACAAAAGGGACCATCTTGTTCTTGGAGTCTTTGGAGCCATCCTTGTGACAGACCGCTACACCGGTCTGCCTCCTGCCATGGTATCCCTTCCCCCACAGGGCAGTTTCTTTGGGCATCTAAGTGGGTTTTGTGTGCTCTGTATCAGACACCTGCTGAGAAACCAGAGCTCTGGGGGAACTTTAGCAGATGGAATCCCCTCATGCAATGGTTTTACTCTTCAGGACTTGGGACAGCTCATTCCAGTCATTAACCACTCGAATAGGTATTTAGGGACCAAGCAAATATTTGAGAACTGAAAAATGCATTGTCTCAAAGGAAAACTATAAAACTGAAATTAATAAGTCCTTAATTTGCAGAACATGACCTGATCACCACCACCTCTTCAATCGCCAAACTTAGTATTAATAAAAATTACACTGCACTGGAAAACAATGCATAGATTTTCTCTTTACAGGAATTCCTATGTAGACTCAAGAACTGCCTGGAAACCATCACTGAAGTAATTTAATGATTTAAATTGCTCATAGCCATATAATTTCAAAAGCAAAATTATAATTTGAAAATGTATTTTTATAGCATAAAAGTGCTTTCTAATGTGGGATGTGGGTACATTTTGATATGGATTGTATAGAGTGGGGTTTGGCATCTTCAGAAATAAATCTAGGAATTAAGAAGATGTGAATGTAGCCCTAACCTGAGGCCATATGTTGGATGTCACAGGGACAAAGACCCATTTAATCTGCAGTTAGGAAACCAAGGTATATAAAGATAAAATAGCAGTTACATCATGGGCTTTAGAGGAAAGGGCTCCAGTTCAAGTGCCAGGGTTCTTGATAGGAGAGCCTCTCTGCTGCTGTTTCCTGTGTGCTGACTCTGCCCAGCTCCCACCTTACCTCCATCCCACTTTCCTTTCTATAACATGGCCTCATTCATTGCTTCAGTCACTGCATTCTGGAACAAATTCTCACATAGCAATCTCTTCCAGCATGCTACAGTGACAGAGTTCTCAAAGGCTTTGATTGATGGGATTTGAAACACTCTTTCTTTTTGGAAATATTTATATTTGATCCCTTTTGGACAGACTGCACATAACTAGAGCTTATCACATTGCTGGAAATCATGGGCAGACGCTAAGAGGCAGCAACCCTGAGCCGGCTGAGGCCTGGGAGTGTAAAGATTAATATCCATTTGCGCTTTGCCATCTTCAGCCCCTGATAACTGTAAATAACGTTTGGAAGAGATTGGGGTGCATCATGATCTATTACATGGCGGCAGTGATTCTGGTTGTTATGTCTTCAACAGTGATTTATCATTCTCTGCAGTGACACAAATCATGGGCCTCTGCCTGACACTCTGGAATGTACGTACGCTCTGCCGACTGTAACGGTGATGAATTTGTGTTTATATCCTAACAGTTTTAACCTGAGCTAAACCTGACCTCCTGCTCCAGTTTGAAAATGTATCAAACATGAATTTTTGAAAATCCCTTTGATTTTACTGATATGATAGTCTTATCCTCTTTTCTACCTTTTGGGGGGACTAATGAAAATCAATAAATAGTGAGAAGGTCAAATCTGAGATTAAAAATATTTTCTCAGTTTTTCTTGACCTCTTATCCTTTTTGCATGAATACTATACTGAATAACAGATCAGTGCAGACTTGCCTTGTTCCAGCAATCAACATCCTTGTAAAGTGGAAGAGAGCTTTGATAGCTTGATCTTTCAAAATCTGAAAAAGGGTGTGTGGGTTTTAGTGGGTTTCTCCAGTAGTTCAGCTAGTAAAGAACCTGCCTGCCAATGCAGGAGATGCAACAGATGCAGGTTAAGTCTCTGGGTCAGGAAAATCTCCTGGAGAAGGAAATGGCAAGCCACTCCAGTATTCTTGCCTGGAAAATTCCATGGACAGAGGAGCCTGGCTGGCTAGAGTCCATCGGGTTGCAAAGATTCAGACATGACTGAGCACACACGCACAAACACGTGTGGGCTGTAGTGGACGAGTAATTTTGTCTGTGTGTGTACACTTTTTCCAAGAATGGAGTAGGAATTTGAATCCAGGCCTTTTCAGGCTTCCCTTTAAAGCAATGATCTTCTCTGAAACATGGTCTGGAGGCTTGAGAAGGTCTTTGCGGGGGTTCTACACAAAAATGCTATATTCCTTTGGGGTCATTTTTCTTTCTGTAAAGTGTGAGAACAGTATGAAATACCAAAAAATAAAGTCTTCCCTATCTGGAATGAACTTTCATATTCTAGTTGATTGCCTTTTTTCATTCATTTGAGAAACCCAAGGATCTTGGGTTAAGGAATAATATTTAAGTTGCAATGATTACATTTAAATGGAGGACTTACAAATTCTAGAAAAGTGAAACGCTCGGTCATGTCTGACTCTTTGCCACTCTATGGACCTATGGACCACTGGAAATTAAATATTATTAAGGAATAATATTTAAGTTGCAATGATTATATTTAAATGGAGGACTTAGAAATTCTAGAAAAGTGAAATGCTCAGTTGTGTCCGACTCTTTGCCACTCTATGGACCACTCTGTGGAGCCTGCCAGGCTCCTCTGTCCATGGACTTTTCCAGCTAAGAATATTGGAGTGGGTTGCCCTTCCCTTCTCCAGGGGATCTTCCCCACCTAGGGATTGAACCGGTGTCTGCTGCATCTCAGGTGGATTCTTTACCAGCTGAGCTACCAGGGAAGCCCCCTAGCAAGAAAACAGCTGCAATTTACACCAAAAACCTGTTTCTTTAGGTCTTTTTCCTAGATTCTCAGTTTTGAGACAGAACACGAAACAATGCTCCAACCTGGCCAAGCAGTGATGAGGGTGAATTTTCCCCAGGGTTGCACCTGTTTAGAGCACTGGCCCCTATAACCCTCAGCCAGCACTGGGTGCCAGGCTTGCCTTACCTGATGCCCTCATCGCGTCCTTGCTCACCCACAGATTGTCCCTTGTTTTCGAATGCCTGTCAACAAGCTAAGATGACAAATTTGCCTGTGATAATGTGCTGAGGCAATATTCATTTTAACTGAAGCCTCCTGGAATGAACTCCACTTGTGCTGCTCAAGCCTGCAGTGACTTCGAGGGCAGAATTTCAGGTGAACGTGAATCCAGGGAAAAGTGGAACCTCAGTCTCACCTGGCAAAGAAGGTACAATCCCTTTTCTGTCTGGTGTTTCTAATTTTCAGATGCAGAATTCTGAGTCATTCTCCAGACAATAGAAATTTCACAAGGATTATCAAAAGTGATATTAATCTGCTAATTTAAGCAGATGAAGAGGAATGACAATGGATTTTCACTGTGTACCAGTACTTTGCACAGTACTTTGTCATATATAGTGGGTTATTAATACCACCCTGGAGCCTTGGCAAACACAATTCTTCACCACATTCTACTTTTTCATAAACATCTTATCTCATCCAACCTAACATAACTCCTAATACTTTATATAACCATGAAATTCAACACTCCACCTTCATTGGATAGTTCTTCTTTTTCAAAGCCCAATCTTTCTTAAACTCCCTTCATATGACAACAACATTAATTGCTATTTTGTGCACATAACACAGACAGACTTCTTCACAACTTTACTTCTTGGTAACTTACAAGTGCACTAGTTGACAGCCTCCTCAATTAGCAGAGTCATTTCCATATCCTGGACATATACATTGATCAGAAAAGATGACAATTTATTTTTAGACAGACGCAGACTGCATATTTTAAATATATTTCCCATTTGGCAAAAATAGTGTTGTAGCTAATGTATGTACAATATTTCCAAAAACATTGGTACTTTCCCATAAATATCTTCCATATTTTTTTCCAGTGAGTAATAAAAAAGGTTGAGGTGGGATGTGTTTTATCCCACCACATTATATCATTCCTATTTTTCCTCTTTGTTGGATGGCAATCAGGGGCCCTGATGCCAAGGTTTGGAAGCAACAGCATCTGGCTCCTTGGCAGATCCTGCAGGCAGACTTGTTGCCAGCCTCTAAGCTGTGTCTGGGTCTGTTGCATGGTTTGGCTGCAGATGGACTCTCTGGGTTGCCTCGTGCTTCTGGAAGCCAGTCCTGGCTTTCCTTTGATTCTGAGGACTTTACTCATTTTTATTCATTTGTGAAGAAGGGCCCATCCAAATGCTTTATGAAACCAACACTGGAGAACATTAATGGATCAAATTTTGCCTTTGAAAAGGCAGAGGTCAATGTGTATCTGGACAAGAGACATGGCATGTTCTAGTTGGGTCTACACATGTCTGTGTGTCTTTCTATGAACTTCTATTCTAAGGCGCTTGGAGAGAAGCCAGTTATGTGTTATCATCTCTCCGTTCCCCAGGGTGAGACTGTGTGGTTACCTGGAAAGACAGAAACATGGGAGAGCTCAGACTTCCTCAGTGAAGTGAAACCTCCCATTTCTCTTGTCTTTTCAATGAATCAAACTCCTAGGAAATAAACACACATGGTGGAGGTCCTCTCATCTTTGTTCGTGTTCCATATTATTGCCCATATGAGTATGGGATTCTACCATGACTAGAAAGGATGACTAGTAAGTCTTAAGTCTGAATTAAGCACCCAAATCAAAGCCAGATCACTTCCATCAGTGTTCCCTGAGACTGTAGCCTCTAGGGAAAGACTATTAAATTTTCTTAGCACCACGAAACCCTGTCACTGTTGATTTTTTTAACCATGACAATCTGCTAAAAATCTTTATGTCCTGCACATGCAAACACACCCTTAGCTTAATTAAAATATGTTATTTTTGTTTTAAGGATTATAAGAATTTCATGAGTGCATTCACTCCCACAGTGATTCCTTTGTTAGCAGCTATTTATTGAACATTTATTATTTGCTAAACAGAAAATATTTCTCATGGAGTTTGTATTCTATGGAGGAAGCTGGGAAATAAAGCAATAATTAAATCAGTCACCAAGATAATTTTAGATAGTGAGAGTGCTATGAGGAAAATAAGAGTCACTGGATGAAGAGTTTTTGTGGAGTAAGAGGAGAGCTATTTAAGATTGATTGGAAGGATCATTCAAGGAAGCAACATCAGATCTAAGACCTAAATGACAAGGAGAAGGAGCCAGTGAATCTGGGAGAACAGTGACCCGGAAGAGGACATACAAGGGAAAAGTCGCCAGGATGGGAATGACCGTGGCACATCTGAGGAACAGAAAGATGTTAGAAATTAGAGCAAAGAGTGAAGAGAAGAATGAGTGGCAAGAGAGCCTGTGAGAGAGGTAAGCAGGAGCTGGATCACGGAGAAAGTGCTGCTCCACTGTGGGTGACAGCAAAATGCTTGCGTCTTTTTCTAAGAGCAATGGGCAGCCACTGGAAGCTTTACGGAGAGAAACGGCATGATCTTATTTATATGTCTAAAAGTTACTCTGGGGATTCCCCTCGTGGTCCAGTGGTTAAGACTCTGTGAATCCACCCCTGCAGAGGGTGGGGGTTCCATCCCTGGTCAGGGGAACCAAGATCCTGAATGCTGTGAGGTGCACCCCCAATAAAATGTTACTCTGGTTACTGTAAAGAGGAGGAAGAGTGGAAACTGAACCAGTTGGAATGTTGTTGCAATAGTGTGACAGATGGTTTCAGATAATAGTGCTAGTAATACCTACATTTACTGAGTGCTTACTGTGTTTTCGGGACTGGGCCTCCTTTATATTAGATGATCCTCAAAAAAAGCCTCTGACTTATGAATTACCTTCCCTATATAATAGGTTTTTAAAAACAAAGGATTTCAACCTATAAATGTCTAATTCAGGTAGGCATGCTGCCTCCTCGTGCTGTGAAATCAAACCCGAGTAGAAAACCATTATTTTACTTTTTGTGCTACGGCTTCAAATGAGAAAGACATGCCAGTAAAAAGAATATGTTTAGATATCAAAGCCTTACCAATAAAATAAATGTTTCTTTCACAAACTCTAATTGGGATTTAAAAAAATTGTGACAGATTGCTCTCAGAAAGCAGAAAGAATTTAGACAGCAAGCAGTTAATCAAGACTTAGGGTAGCTTTTTGTGCAATTGTAAGAATGGTGAAGGAGATTCTGCTTCTATTACAGAAAGCTGGGTTTTCTGGAAGACTTCACACAGTTTTTCCTTCATTCCTAAGTTCCAGTGGCTCTTTGAATGCCTCTCAGTATTTCCATGGGGCATGGAAAAGGAGAATTTCTTTCCCTGAATTATCAGGTGGTATATTTCACATCTCTTTTAGTCACCAAAGTTATCTATTTATTTGAGTTGGAAGTTTCTGGAGATTTGAGAAAAGTTAAGTTCTAAACACCAAGAAGTAGAAAAGGGCTCTGTCAGCAAATATGGGTATTGACTGCAGTCGATGGTTGCACATGTAACAAAAAACAAAAGAACAATAAGAACTTCATTACCACAGGGACGTGACTAACGAACGGGGAAATCTGCAATGCAGCGTGTGTGTGTCACTTGCCACCAAACTTTCATACCTGTGCTAACCTTGGACCAAAGAACATTGTTCTCAGATCATCACTACTTAGTTACCTTCGCCAATTCTTTTTTTCTCTTTTTTAAATCATCACAAATGTCAGTTTATATTGGTTCCCAATTCTGGTTTCTTATCACTTTCTATAACAGCAGAAGTTTGTTCTTATACACTTAACATTAAACATCATCAACCCTTCCCCAATTCCTCTAAATCAGTCTAATCTAATTAAGTATTTTATCCCTAGGAAGCAAGTAGATGTCTTGACCAAGATGATGCATTCATTTGGACTCAAGTCATCAAATCCTTCGACTTGAAGTAACAGAATTAAAAAAAAATCAGGTATTTGACAGAATTCACAGGTCATTTGTCTGAATGTAATTTAGTCAATAAAACAGAACCAATTATGTATGTACGCTCAATCATAGTATTGAAATCACTTTCATCTGAATTTCATTTTTAAACTAATGATTTTGGACAAAAGATTTTCCTTTATACTGAAAGTTTGTGTGCTCTATCTAGGAACAAATATGTTTTTAAAATTCTGCTACTTGTATTCTGTCAGTTAAAAATGTTATATCACTTTAAAATATTATGAGATATTCCCTACATTATTATTGAAGTATATTAATAGCTAGTTTCACAGCCTTATTATCACAGATATTGGGGTCCAGGCATAAGGTCCTTGAGATTCCTCATTTAGGCATGAGCAGTGACTATTCCTACTCTAATATAAACACCACAAAACGAAAAGGGGGATGATCTTGAAGACTGAAGTGTTCTTTTGCCAAATTGCTCAGAACCTTCCTAGAACTTTTAACTTCCCTGGTCTCAAATCTAATAGCTTCTGGGTTTCTTCCTTTACATATGGAGATCTTTGAAAACATGATATTTGAGTTCAGGTGACTAGGATCAGTTCTAAGAGAGAAGTCTGGCCAGAGAGAGAGCTGTCAGGACACCCAGCATTTCACAGGGCCCTTCCCTTCATTGCAGGCAGCCTCTGGTTGGGTTACACCATGTGTTATGTGAGTCTCACTTTATAGCATTTTGTAGGCAGCCTTGTGGCACTGTATACAATTATAAATATTTCAGAGTCATTTACTCTCCTGGAGAGACCATCTCTATAGTGTGGTCCTTAGTCCTAGGACCCACTTAACACAAACACAGCAGGCTCTATGAAATGCGGTGAAGGTTTATGGCTCCCAGGTAAATAACCCTGATGAGACTGGAACAAAAGGTTGGAGTGTATCTTAGCTGTCCCACTGAACACTAACAAACATTGAGTAACTTGTTGAAGTTTCCTCTCCTCTTTCAGCATCTGAAAGTTTCCATCACCTTGTTGCTTTTATTGACATCTGGTGTTGTTTTGAGGATCCTGCTTTCCTTGAAGTTCTCACAAGAAGAAGCTATTTTTATTCTACACCCTACATATCACAAGCTTTAGAGGTACAGTGGGTGTCTTGCTCCCTTTGCTGCTTCCTCTTTTCTTCTTCAAAACCCTTCTTTGAAATAAGTGTCATCGGACTTCATTACTCATCGCTGCTGTGCTGTCTAGCTGCTCAGTCGTACCCTCCTCTTTTGCGACCCCATGGACTGTAGCCTGCCAGGCTTCTCTGTCCATGGGATTCTCCAGGCAAGAATACTGGAGTGGGTTGCCATTTCCTTCTCCAGGGAAACTTTCTGACCCAGGGATTGAACCCACGTCTTCTAAACTGGCAAGCAGATTCTTTACCACTGAGCCACCTGGAAACCCCCATTCATTACTCAATTACTCCTCCTCATTTCTGGAACCTACTGACCTCCCAATTTCTCTCAGTCATTCAGCTCAGGCACCTTGCTTGCTGACCTCCTCTCCCACTAACATCACTCATGGTGACTTCAACCTTCATGTTGATGATCCAGCTAACATCTGGCTCTCTTATTTCTTTAACTCTCCTTTGCTTCAAAGATCTTGTCCTCTAGAGGCTGGCTACACACTCCCATGGTCATACGCTAGACCTTGTCATTAATGGCAATTGCATAACTTCCAAAATCTCAAGTTTAGGCATCTTATTCTTCCTATTAATGTTCTATTATCCCCCTCAGATAGTATTGTGGCACTAGCATGACTGACAACCTATTGGCCCACCTCCACTTTTTCACTATTCATCACCACCACCACCACCACCTCCCACACACACATATTCTCACTTCCTTTCTTAGCTGAGATTCTTAGCTGAGCAGTATAAACACTCCTTTGCAAATGCCCTTAACAACTGTGCCTCTGTCTTCCTTGATCATGCATGCTTATTAAAATTCCAATGCATGCTCAACCTACCTATCCACTTATTCTTTGCTGGGACTCAAGAGCTGAAAGTTACTGAACTGAAATCATTTTGCTTCCTCTTAAGTGGAAGTGTACCTGCTTCTTTCTAAGGCCAACTCCTCCATTTATGATTTGAATTTCATCCCTTGTACTTGTTTCAAGGACTTTGCTCTTGCAATTATGTTCTCTATGTCTTTCTTCCTTAATTTCTCTCTGGTATCTTTTATTCATTTACATCAGCAAGCAAATAAGAATCCATTGTGTGTCTTAGTCACTCAGTCATGTCTGACTCTTTGTGACCCCATGGACTATAGTCTCTGTCCATGGAATTCTCCAGGCAAGAATACTAGAGTGGGAAGCCATTTGCTCCTCCAGAGGATCTTCCTGACCCAGGGATCGAACTCAGGGCTCCTGCATTGCAGGCAGATTCTTTACCATCTGAGCCACTAGGAAGCCCATTGCATTCATGTTAAAAACAGTCTCTCGACACTTCTTCCCATTCCACACCCAGCCTCATTTCTGTGCTTCGCTTCAGAGGAAAATCTTTGAAATGATTGTGATGACTCATTGTTTCCCTTTCCTCACATCTCAATATCTCTTAAGACCAGTCCAATCATATCTGTTGTCCCCTCCTTTGCACTGGAATGGCTTTGATCAAGGTTCCCAGTGCCAAAGCCAGGAACCTCTGCTTCCTCCCATGAGAGCAATCAGCAGCATTTGGTGTGAGTGGCTGCCCCCTCCCCCAGGAAGCACTCTCCTCTCTGAACCTCCAGGATGCCACATTAGCTTGGCTGTGCCCCTCCTCACTTAGCTTTGTGTTCAGCTCCTCTCATGGCTCCTTGTCTCCACTTCTCTCAAGTTGTTGTTGGGGTGCTCCAGGATTCTGTTCTTGACTTTATAATTAATTTACATTCTCCCAAGGTGACCTCATCCAGTTTTATAGATTTAAGATTTACCTTTTGCTGTTGACCATTACTCTTATTTATCCAGCTCTAACGCTGTTTTGAGCTACAGATTCAAATACTCATCTCAACATCCTCACTCAGATGACTAACAGGCACTTGACAATCAGCAGTGTCATGTCAACACTGAACTTGGATTTTCCCCTTCCCTTAGATGATGTCCTCTCCATCATGACCAGACTTTCCCCCTTTCCATATATGGCATCATGATCCACTCAATTGCTTTAACTATAAACCTTGGAGTCATTATTGATTCTTCTCCTTCCCTCAAACTCTACATCCAATCTGTGGTACATCTTCTAAACTATATCTCTCATCATGGTCCAAGGTCCCATCTCCTCTCATCTGAATTGCTTCCCTGAACCCTATTGTCTATCTTGCACAGAGCAGATGAAGCAGTTTTTCTAAAGCATAAATCAGATTTATGTCATCCTCCATACTAAACTACCTTATGTCTTTTAATTATGCTTAAAATGAAGTTCAAAAAGGCCACCACTATCTGGACCCTGCCTTCCCCTATATCTCCCCTGAAACCCTCATTCTATTGCTTTCTGCCCTCCAGCCTCACTGGCCTTTCAGCCACCCTCAGTCTTGAGACCATTGCTCCTGCTGTCCTGACTGTTTGGAGGACTCTTCTCTCAGATCTTTGTGTACCAACCTCTGTCTTATTCAGTGTGTGTGCGTGCTAAGTCACTTCAGTCATGTCTGACTCTTTGCGACCCCATAGACTGTAGCCTGCCAGGCTCCTCTGTCTATGGGATTCTCCAGGCAGGAATACTAAAGTGGGTTGCCATGCCCTCCTTCAGGGGAATCTTCCCAACCCAGGGATTGAACCCACATCTCCTGTGGCTCCTGCATGGCAGGTGGATTCTTTACCACTGAGCCCCTGAGGAAGCCCTGTATCATTTGGGCCTCAGCCTAAATGGTCCCTTGGAGGAGACATCTTCATGTTCTTGCTCAAGCAGTGTCCCCCTGCCTTCTAACCCCAATCCCCAGTGCTTTCTCCTATTGTGCCTTATTTTATCTCAGGCCACTTAGAACTACCTGAAATGATCACATTTGTTTGTTTTTTTGTGTGTTTGTTCCCTGTGTTCACCAATTAGAATGTAAGATTTCTGACAAACTAAACTGAAATTGTTTCTTTTCATCTACCACAGAAAAAATGTTGTAAGGCTTAATAAAATGAATGCACTTCTTTAATGTGATCATTTTCATCAGCAGTTCTTACAGTCAAGAAAGCATCAAAAACATTCCATGTACTACCCTACAATGCTCAGGGTGAAATATGAATAGATCAAGGACATACCTTTACGTGTATAATTGACATCTTTTGTATTTCATGATGATTAATTGGCAAGAACAGATGTTTCTGAGTAGTGACTACCTCCCGAGAGGCTTTAGTCGGGTCTTTGGGCTTCCCAGGTGGCTCGGTGGTATAGAATCCACCTGCCAGCACAGGCACTGCAGGAGACCTGGGTTCAGTCCCTGGGTCCGGAAGATCCCCTGGAGTGGGCAATGGCAACCCACTCCAGTATTCTTACTGGGATAATTCCAGGGTCAGAGGAGCCTGGAGAGCTACAGTCCATGGGGCTACAGAGTGGGGCACCACTGAACACATACGCATAGTTTAGTTCAGCCTCAATCATGTGAGAATTATTCAAGTACATGATTAGGATGGGTATGCCCTGTGAACTCCTGTAAGTCTGATTTGCTCACTTTCTAAATTGTAGCTCTTGTTTGAACTGACACTAAATACACAGTTGTCCCTTCATGTCCACAAGGGCTTCTCTGGTGGCTCAGATGGTGAAGAATCCACCTGCAATGCAGGAGACCTGGTTCCAATCCCTGAGTAGGGAAGACACTTGGAGAAAGGAATGGCTACCCACTCCAGTATTCTTGCCTGGAGAATCCCATGGACAGAGGAGCCTGGTGGGCTATAGTCCATGGGGTTGCAAAGAGTTGGACATGACTGAACAATTAAGCACTTGGAAGGTCAATTGTAATTGATACTTCCTGAAAGACACAGTGGGAGTTGCTGCAGGCCTCTCTGTCTAGACTAGAGGGAGCCTGAGTTCTAATGATGGAGGTTCTGTAGGCATGGGACAACTTAATCTACGCCCAGTGATGCCTATGGAAGGTGCTGGGTGACTAATCCCCAGGGACTAACCCAGAAGCGAGGCCAGTATGGGTACTGCCAAAAACTTTGGAGATGCTGTCATGTGGCTGGACCTAGAAACAAACTGTAGAAGCAGGGGTAATGGCAAAGGCATTCAAAGAATCCCTTTGCACCAGGAGTACATGCGGGAGGAAATCCTATCTAGGAGGGGAAGTGAGTCAGAGCTTGCTTACAGGGCTGGAGAAGGAGGACAATCGTACTTTGTAAGAGACTTAGTTTATATCCTTAGGCTTTAAGAAATTCTCAGATTTTTTTTCAGATTCTGTCATTGAATTCTAGAAAAGAGGCCTTGGGAAGGGTTTTAAGGAGAATCCGGCTGTGGAGGGAGGAGAAAGTTGGGGGCCACCCTGAGTGACAGCCCCTCTGGACAGCCCTAGGAGGGGCCCTTGAAGGCATTTCCTGTGTACCCAGGACCTTTCTGGGGCACTGGCAGTGGTTCAAGAACTATGCCTTATCCCATCTTTTAAAATGTAGAACTAATGCTGGACACAGCACATCTAGGGAGGTGACCTGTGGTTTACAGTGTACTTAAAATTCCTGAAGCCACCCTCCTGTAAATGCTTGATATAAATTGTGGGAGATCACTTAAATGACCTTGCACACATCCATCTAAAGCTTAAACAAAGGCCACTGAGAGACGAGGGAGGGCAGCCTGAAGGCTGCGAGTTCTGTGCCTGGGAGGCCACAAGCGGAGTGGGGAACTCGCCTGTGAGATCGCCCATCCGGCTTTCAGCAAATTCTACGCAAGTCTCTGTTCTCAGAATGTTTGCTCCAACCTCCTCTCAAAGTGGCTCTCAGAAGCAGAGGAAGAACCCCTTCTCATTTCACAAAGTTATCAACTAAAATACCTCCATGAACACTGGGGAGTGCTATTTAATGAATAAATCCTGAATATCTCATTTCCTCCTGGCCCTGGGGGTCTGGTGACTCATTCTGCCATTTGGTATGAAATTCTCATGTGAACCATTGGTGGCCTTGGAGGAGAGAAGGTTCCCAATGCCACCCTTATCTCCTTAGGAGGAAATGGCAAACTGACCGTGAAAGCAAGCAAACCAGCTCCCATGAGCTTGGGCAAATAGCACCAGGGGTGGGGCGGCGGGGGGTGTGTGGAGGAGAAGCAGCACGTGCCTCGTGCCCCGCCTCATCTGGCCTTTCAAGGTTCCTCCCATGTCCACCTCTCACAGCCTCTCGTTTAGAATTTCAGTTGTTCCTCATTTAATGCCAAGGGGTGCTAAGAAGCTATTTGTTCAGACTCAACATAGGCTGTCAGCTTGAAAGATTATTTGCAGTGTGATTTGGCAAAACTGATTTGATTCAACAATCACTTACCCACTCTCTATGGGCCAGTCTTGTGGAATCCCTGGGATCCAGAGAAAGAAGAGATACAGTTTCGGCTCTCAAGAAGCTCATGGTTATCACAGCCTAGCAAACCAACAATGACAATTCCATGGACCATACTGTCTATGAGATGCACATAGTATGTCATGGGGGCACAGGTCAGGGTAAAGGTAAAGGTGCTTAAGCTGAGGTTTCAACGAGAAATAGAAGTTAGCCAACAGGAGGAGAAACTTCCCCATGACCAGGAACAGCTAATGCTGGAGTTTGAGAGTGGGAGGGAGCAAAGCCCTTCCAGAGATCTGGCTGGAGGGGAAGGTGGTATAGTACCTGGAGAAGCTGAGGTTATTGTTGTTGTTTAGTCACTAAGTCGTGTCTGAATCTTTTGTGACCCCATAGACTACAGTCCTCCAGACTCCTCTGTCCAAGGGATTTCCCAGGCAAGAATACTGGAGTGGGTTGCCATTTCCTTTTCCAGGGATCCCAACCCAGGGATTGAACCCATGTCTCCTGCATTGGCAGGTGTATTCTTTACAACGCAGCCACCTTAGCTATACTAAGAAAGTTGTTAAATTTGAAACCTGTGGGGAACCTGGTATGATTGGGCTTATATTTTAGAAAATTTATCCTGGTAGAGTATAGGGACAGAATAGAGAGAAACAACACTAGAGATTTAGGATGAAGATGAAAATGTGAGATTGGAAGATACTTCATGACTAGATGTGCTGCAACTGATTACTTACAGTAGAAAGAGGGAAAAGGTATTGGCTTTGATGCCCAGGTTTCTGATTTAGAGAATCCCACTTTGCATAGAAATATACCATTGAGGGATATTTTTTAAAGGAGACAGTCAATTTTAAAAGTTCACAAAGTTTCCAAACATTATGAAGTTTCTAAGGTAAACCCAAATACTTTGATTGGACAAGTATTCTAGGTTTCACTTTGACTTTTAATCAAGAGGCAGGGAGCTTTGAGTACCCAAGAGGACTCTGGCTGGCAGAGTTGAGTTATGGTGGCTTGACATTCTCAGGGTATATTACAATTCCCACTTAAATAGGGTGTGATCTTGAATGCACAAAGGATGAGGATCCCAAGAATGGGGATTCTGCTGCCCTGCAAGTGACACATTATAAATATGAATGTCAAGCCACTCCGATGCATGAAAGGCTTTTAAAATGCCTGAGGGTTCCAAAGTGCACTGGGCCTCACACAATGAGATGGTAATGAAGACGGCCAATAGTGGGACCACCCACCAGCGATTTCATTGCTGTAACTAGGAGTGAAGGGTCTCTCTGGAACTATTGACACTGGATGGCATTGTCATTTTTAACACATGCTAAAGCTGTGACGGTGAAAGGAACGTCCCTGTTAAACTAGAGCCAGACTCTTTATGGACTCCCTGCTCCCACCACATTCTTGAGCCATGGCCATAGGTAAGAAAAAATGGAAAATGGCTGCTCAATTGCCACACATTTTCCCATATTCCTTGTCCATGCTTAATTACCCGAGGAAGAAATACGCTTCAGGGGTCTCTTTCTGGAGGGCCTTGAGCTTAAGTTCAGTCTAGGCTCCTACATACCTCTTTATATTCCCGTCTTCTGGCAAAACTTGAGTCCTGGTCCCCACTCAGGCCACCCACAGGGCTGTAGGTCAAAGCAACTACCTTAACCCTGATACGAGGTTCTCCCTCCAACTCCAGGTGGAGACAAAATTCACCTGCAAGTGTGTGTGGAGTGCAAATGCTAGGTAATAACTTCACTGCCCCTGCTTTAGTCACATGGGCATACTTACACAAGGCAGAAACTGCTCCCACAACCTATGCTCTATGAGTGCAGGGAAACTGTTTTTGTGCCTGTCTTTTCGTTATTTCATAGTTAAAAATATTCAATGCATGAAAAGTGTGGTGAAACTTTAGCAGTTTTTAAGTCCTTTCTATGGGCTCAAACCAAGGGCTTCATTCAGCTGCACATCCGTTTTGTTTGTTTGTTTGTTTGTTTTTTTAGGTGACTTCTAGAATGAGGGATTTGTTCATTCAAGAAATGCTACATGCCAGGCACTAAAGTGAGTGAGGACTGTTACAGTGTGAGTTCCCTTCATAGCACCTAGTAGGGTTGTTCTGCATAGTAGGAATTCTTTCAGAGCTAATGGACTGAGAGGAAGCCGTCAGGATCAAGAAAACTTGGGAAGATTGGCATTCATCTGACAAGAATCAAGGCCAGAAATGTGTTGGTGTAAAACAAGAATGAACACTCTCTGGTGAGTAGGTTTGTCATTTCACTAGGAGTTGGGGGACCTCAACATCAGGAGAGAGGGTATCAGGAAGAGGCGGTTTTCGAGACACCCATGGAGCCATGGCCCTCAAACTAGACAAAGCCACAGAGTTGGTTCCCCACCACAGTGAAGCACATGGGCTGCGGGAGCAGGCTCTGGAGGGAGACATGTCTGGCTTGGATTTTATCTTTGTCTTTCATGAGCTGTGTAACCACTAATATCTCAATCTTGTCAAGCCTCGGTTTCCTCATCAATAAAACTGGTTATGCAAATAATATAGCTTTCCGGTGGAATTACTGTGAAGTGCTATAAAATAGTGCCTGGGACATTATAGCTCAATAATGTTAGTTATTGTATTAATAGTTATAAAATTCTAGTCAGTATATGATTCTACATACATCCAGAGCCAGGAATACAGACAGCAATGGTCCTGGGTTTGGGCATAGAGTTTGTGGTGGTTGTTTAATTGCTCAGTCGTGTCCGACTCTTTTGTGACCCCATGGGGTATATCCCACCAGGCTCCTCTGTCCATGGGGATTCTCCAGGCAAGAACACTAGAGTGGGTTGCCATGCCTGCCTCCAGGGGATCTGCCTGACCCAGGGATTGAACCTGTGTCTCCTGCATTGGCAGATGAATTTTTTATGACTGCGCTGAGAAAGAACTCTTGTGTGACCCGAAGCCCTGTCCAAATTATTCACATGAAAAGATAATTCTTGGCTCATGGTTGCAGCTGCTATTGACAGAGCTTTATGAGATTCTGTCTGCCGGCCTGCTCTGCACAATAGGGAGTCATTCTGTCCCTCTCCACCAAGGCCTGGGTCAGGCGGTCTGTTTGTTGCTACTGCTGCCGCCACTGCTGCTGCTGTTTCTCAGCTGTCCAGAGCAAGGCCATGTGTTTGAAGCTGGGCACAGTGTGCCTTTGAGGTGGCTCTTTGGCCCATTCATTGCAGCTGTTCCACCTGTGCTGGCACAGAGCAGCTGCTGAGCCCCTGCACGCATCCTGCCCACAGAACCCAGCGTGGGCTGAGCACCCTTCAGTTCTGGGAGCTGCCTAAGCCGCACCCTGCTGTCCACTGTGACCACGCCTTATGTCCAGCACTGGCAGCTACCTTTCTGCCAGTTGTTTAGCATTGCCTAGTCCCAGGCCATGAGTCTGATGTCTATGTGAGCTGGCTAGCTGCCCACACTTGCTGTAACTCCATGAGGTTCAACTAACCAGGAACCTCATGATTGTAAGTTCCTGATTGCAGAGGAGATTGGTCAAGAGAATACGGTCAAGCTGTTGAAGGCATGTCACTCCTGCTGCAAAAACAACTCAAAATTCTCCCTCTGTGAGCAATGGGCTGGTAGGAACCCCACTAGGGAGCATGTTGGCCTCACCACCTCCCTGTTGATCTTTGATAGTGCTCAATTTTTATCTGATTTAGAATAATGGGCTGAAGTTATGAATTAGACAAAAATAATCTCCATGAACTCTATATCTATTATGGGCTTCAGGATATATATTGCTCCTACAGGATTGTCTCAAGGATTAAGGAGTACATTTATGTTAGATTTAATTAAAAATATTTCCTCAGAGTGAGTGACACTATCAAGATGACAACACAGGTCATTCTGACATCAGTTCCCCTTGAAGAAAGACCAACTTATCCACTATCCTTAGGCAAGGCAGCATTGTGAAAATCCCAGAACTCACAAGTGAGGCAGAAGCATCTCCCCTGGACCACAGAGATTGGACCACATTAGAAGCGTAAGAGGGTCAACTACACCCTGACTGCATTGCCCCTCCCCCAGGGCAGCACAGTGCTGCAACAAGAGGGATTGCCTGAGCCTCAGTTTCTCCCATGTGAAAAACAGAGCCTCTTAGGGTAGACATCTAGCTCCCTGATCAAAATTCTCCAAGCCAGGTTTCAACAGTACATGAACTGTGAACTTCCAGATGTTCAAGCTGGTTTTAGAAAAGGCAGAGGAACCAGAGATCAAATTGCCAACATCTGTTGGATCATAGAAAAAGCAAGAGAGTTCCAGAAAAACATCTACTTCTGCTTTATTGACTATGCCAAAGCCTTTGTGTGGATCACAACATACTGTGGAAAATTCTTAAAGAGATGGGAATACCAGACCACCTCACCTGCTTCTAGAGAAATCTGGATGCATATCAGGAAGCAACAGTTAGAACTGGACATGGAACAACAGGCTGGTTCCAAATCGGGAAAGGAGAATGTCAAGGCTATATATTTTCACCCTGCTTATTTAACTTATATGCAGAGTACATCATTAGATACACTGGGCTGAATGAAGCACAAGCTGGAATCAAGATTTCTGGGAGAAATATCAATAACCTCAGATATGCAGGTGACACCACCCTTATGGCAGAAACAAAGAAGAACTAAAGATCCTCTTGATGAAAGTGAAAGAGGAGAGTGAAAAAGCTGGCTTAAAACTCAACATTCTATACTAACAATGAAAAAACAGAAAGAGAAATTAAGGAAACAATACCATTCACCATTGCAACAAAAAGAATAAAATACTTAGGAGTATATCTACCTAAAGAAACAAAAGACCTATACATAGAAAACTATAAAACACTGATGAAAGAAATCAAAGAGGACACAAACAGATGGAGAAACATACCGTGTTCATGGATTCGAAGAATCAATATTGTCAAAATGGCTATTCTACCCAAAGCAATCTATAGATTCAATGCAATCCCTATCAAGCTACCAACGGTATTTTTCACAGAACTAGACCAAAGAATTTCACAATTTGTATGGAAATACAAAAAACCTCGAATAGCCAAAGTAATCTTGAGAAAGAAGAATGGAACTGGAGGAATCAACCTGCCTGACTTCAGACTCTACTACAAAGCCACATTCATCAAGACAGTATGGTACTGGCACAAAGACAGAAATATAGATCAATGGAACAGAATAGAAAGCCCAGAGATAAATCCACGAACCTATGGACACCTTATCTTTGACAAAGGAGGCAAGGATATACAATGGAAAAAAGACAACCTCTTTAACAAGTGGTGCTGGGAAAACTGGTCAACCACTTGTAAAAGAATGAAACTAGAACACTTTCTAACACCATACACAAAAATAAACTCAAAATGGATTAAAGATCTAAATGTAAGACCAGAAACTATAAAACTCCTAGAGGAGAACATAGGCAAAACACTCTCCGACATAAATCACAGCAAGATCCTCTATGACCCACCTCCCAGAATATTGGAAATAAAAGCAAAACTAAACAAATGGGATCTAATGAAACTTAAAAGCTTTTGCACTACAAAGAAACTATAAGTAAGGTGAAAAGACAGCCCTCAGATTGGGAGAAAATAATAGCAAATGAAGAAACAGACAAAGGATTAATCTCAAAAATATACAAGCAACTCCTGCAGCTCAATTCCAGAAAAATAAATGACCCAATCAAAAAATGGGCCAGAGAACTAAACAGACATTTCTCCAAAGAAGACATACAGATGGCTAACAAACACATGAAAAGATGCTCAACATCACTCATTATTAGAGAAATGCAAATCAAAACCACAATGAGGTACCATTACACGCCAGTCAGGATGGCTGCTATCCAAAAGTCTACAAGCAATAAATGCTGGAGAGGGTGTGGAGAAAAGGGAAACCCCTTACACTGTTGGTGGAATGCAAACTAGTACAGCCACTATGGAGAACAGTGTGGAGATTCTTAAAAAACTGGAAATAGAACTGCCATATGACCCAGCAATACCACTTCTGGGCATACACACTGAGGAAACCAGATCTGAAAGAGACACATGCACCCCAATGTTCATCGCAGCACTGTTTATAATAGCCAGGACATGGAAGCAACCTAGATGCCCATCAGCAGATGAATGGATAAGGAAGCTGTGGTACATATACACCATGGAATATTACTCAGCCATTAAAAAGAATTCATTTGAATCAGTCCTAATGAGATGGATGAAACTGGAGCCCCTTATACAGAGTGAAGTAAGCCAGAAAGATAAAGAACATTACAGCATACTAACACATATATATGGAATTTAGAAAGATGGTAACGATAACCCTATATGCAAAACAGAAAAAGAGACACAGAAATACAGAACAGACTTTTGAACTCTGTGGGAGAAGGTGAGGGTGGGATGTTTCAAAAGAACAGCATGTATACTATCTATGGTGAAACAGATCACCAGCCCAGGTGGGATGCATGAGACAAGTGCTCCGGCCTGGTGCACTGGGAAGACCCAGAGGAATCGGGTGGAGAGGGAGATGGGAGGGGGATCGGGATGGGGAATAAGTGTAAATCTATGGCTGATTCATGTCAATGTATGACAAAACCCACTGAAATGTTGTGAAGTAATTAGCCTCCAACTAATAAAAAAATTAAAAAAAAAAAAAAAAACTCAACATTCAGAAAACTAAGATCACGGCATCTGATCCCATCACTTCATGGCAAATAGAAGGGGAAACAGTGGAAACAGTGATAGACTTTCTTTTTTGGGGCTCCAAAATCACTGCAGATGGTGACTGCAGTCATGAAATTAAAAGACAGTTACTCCTTGGAAGAAAGGTTATGACCAACCCAGACAGCATATTAAAAAGCCAAGACATTACTGTGCCAACAAAGGTCTGTCTAGTCAAGGCTATGGTTTTTCCAGTCATGTATGGATGTGAGACTATATCTTGGACTATAAAGAAAGCTCAGTGCCGAAGAACTGAGGCTTTTGAACTATGGTGTTGGAGAAGACTCTTGAGAGTCCCTTGGACTGCAAGCAGATCCAACCAGTCCATCCTAAGGGAAATCAGTCCTGACTATTCATTAGAAGGACTGAGGCTGAAGCTGAAACTCCAATCCTTTGGCCACCTGATATGAAGAACTGATTTATTGGAAAAGACGCTGATGCTGGGAAAGGTTGAAGGCAGGAGGAGAAGGGGATGATAGAGGATGAGATGGTTGGATGGCATCACTGACTCTATGGACATGAGTTTTAGCGAGCTCCAGGCGTTGGTGATAGACAGGGAGGCCTGGTGTGCTGCCTGGGGTCGCAAAGAGTTGTATACAACTGAGCGACTGAACTGAACTGAACTAACTGATCATTACGGGATGCTTCCGAGGAAGCCCTCTTAGATCTTTCCTAATGGGGATTACTAGAGAAACCTGCAAAACTTGACTATGAGGGATCAGATAGAGACGGAGGCAGAGCTTATAGAAACCAGCACTCAGATCTTGGCAGATCACAGTCCTGATTGCAGTGACCCCTAAACAAAGATCCCAACCAGTGGCTCCGTACAGCCAAAGAACTTGGTTGTCAGTTCTACCTGATTTGGGTCCCTAGCTAATGAGATGTGCTGGCCATGGAGCCTGTTCTATGGTTCCACCCAGGTAGGGAATCAAATTTGAAGCACCACTCAATTGTTGAATGTAGCTTCCAGCACTGCTTGAACAAGAATCCTTGTCAAAGAATCCAGAGAACTGTGTAGCCCATTCTACAGCCGTGCCTTGGCAGGAATCAAAGCCAGCAGCCCTGCCCAACAGTTAATATGATCTCTGGTCTGGCCCTGCATAGCCAGGGAGCCTGAACAGTGACCCTGGGCAGCCTTGCAACACAGCCTTTGGTAGCATCCAGCCGTAGAACACAGCCTATAGCTATGTTGAATTACTGAACACAACCTGTGGCCTGGCCCAGGCAGGGAGCCTGGACAGTGACCTTGCCCAACTGTGGAGCATGGTCTCTAGCCCCTCCCAATTGAGGGATAAAACTGGAGGCCCCTCTCAACCACAGAGCCCACCCTGCAGCCCTGCTCAACTTCGAGATAGAGTATGAAACCCCAATTAAATGCAGAACACAACCTGAGGTTCCATCCAACTGTGAAGCCCCAAGAGGCAAAAACCCAAGACGGCAGAGTAGAAGGACCTTAGACTCACCTCCTCTCATGAGCACAACAAAAACACAACTAGCTACTGAGCAGCCATCAGTAAAAAGACTGGAACCTACCACAAAAGATATTCTACATTCAAGGATATAAAGAAGAAATCACAACAAGATGATAGGAGAGGTACACTTACAATACAATCAAATCCCACACCCTCTGAGTGGGCAATCCATAAATGGGAGACTAATTCTATCACAGGTATTCTCCCACAGGAGTGAGTCCTGAGCCCTATGTCAGGCTCCCCAGCTGGGGGTCTGGCATCAGGGAAGAGCCCCCAAAGCATTTGGCTTTGAAGGCCAGCAGGTCTCCATTGCAGGAGCTCCATGGGACTAGGGGAAGTAGAGACTCCAGTCTTGCAGGACACACGCAAGGTCTCACACATATCAGGACTCAGGCCAAATGTGCTGTCTTCATAGAAGCCTAGGCCAGACCTACATGCTGGTCTTGGAGGGACTCCTGGGGAGGCAGGGTGTGGCTATGGCTCTCCCTGTGGATATGGACACTGTAGTGAAGATATGGGGGAGTGTTCAGCTACATGATTGTTGAAGAGGCAGACATCTTGCTTGGATCATCAATACCAAAACCTAGCCCCACCCGGCAGCCTGTAGGCTTCAGTACTCGGACACCTCAGACCAAACAACCAACAGGGCAAGAACATAGTCCATCAGCAGACAGTCTGCCTAAGGCCTTCCTGAACCCACCACCTCCTCTAGACACACTCCTTGACATGGTCCTGCCCACCAGGGCAAACTAAATTCAGTAGCACATTAAAAAGTAAAAGGCTCATACACCATGATCAAGTGGTATTCATCCCTTGGATATAAGAATGTTTCAACATATGCAAACCAATTAATCTGTTACCTAAAAAAAAAAAAGGTAAAAATCACATGATCATCTCAATAGATGCAAAAAAGCATTTGACAAAATTCAGTATGGGTTCATGGTAAAAATTCTTAACAAATTGGGTATCAGCTCAGTTCAGTTGCTCAGTCGTGTCTGACTCTTTGTGACCCCATGAACCACACCAAAAGGTAACTCAAAATTGTAAAAGACACACATATATATATGGCAAGCACACAGCTAACATAATATTCAGTGGTGAAACACCGAAAAAATTTTTTTGTGATCAAAAACAAGACAAAGGTGCCTGCTCTTACCACTCCTATTCAACATAGTACCGGAAATCCTAGCCAGAGCAATCAGCCAAAAAATAAAATAAAGTGATCCAAAACAGAAAGGAAGATGTAAAATTGGCTTTGCAGATGATTCTAAAGATTCCACAAAAAAAAAATACTGTGAGAAATAATCAACAAATTCATTAAAGTTACAGGATACAAAATCAATATCTAGAAATCAGTTGTGTTTCTATACATTAACAATGGAACCTTTGATAAAGAAATTTTTTAAAAATCTCATTCATAATAGCATCAAAAATAAGAAAATACTTAGGAATGAATTTAAACAATATTAAAGATCTATACACTGAAAACTATAAGAGTTTGATGAAAAAATTTGAAGATAAATGAAGAATTAATATTATAAAAACATTCATACTACCCAAAGTCATCTATGGAGTCAATGCAACCCCTACCATGATTCCAATAGCATTTTTAAAAAGAAATGTAAAAAAATTAAGTTTGTATGAAACCCCAAAAGACCCCAAATTGATAAGGCAATCCTGAGAAAGAAGAACAAAGCTGGAGACAACACATTTCCTTATTGTAAACAGTATTGCAAAGCTATAGTAATCAAGACAGTATCATTTCAGCATAAAAACACACATAGACAAATGGAAATTGAATCAACAACCAGAAATAAACCCATGTGTATCTGCTCAACTAATATTTAACAAGGGAGCCAAGAATACTTAATGGGGAAAAGAAGTCTTCAAAATATTAAAAATGGATGAATCTTGAGGGCATTTTGCTAAGTGAAAGAAGTTTGACAGTGAAAGACATTGTATTATCTCACTTATATGTGAAATCTTAAAAACAAAACAAAACAAAAACCCAAACTCATAGAAACATAGAGAAGGTTGGTAGTTGCTGCCAGGGGCAGATCAGGGCAAGGATGAAAATCTTAGTTGTAAGATGAATAAGGTACATATGTACAAAATGGTGACTATAGTTAACAACACTGTACGGTATATTTGAAAGTTGCTCTTTCAAGAAAGTAGATCTTAAAAGTCTTCAGCACAACCAAAAAAGTGTAACAATATTCAATTTAACCTATTGTGGTAATCATTTCACAATATATACACATATCAAATCATTACATTGTACACCTTAAACTTACACATATATAAATTGCATCTCAGTAAAGCTGAAAAAAAGAAAACTAAAATATTTTCCTAGAGTTTTGGATACAAGTTTTTAAAACAAGCTAAATTCAAGACCACTTGTGTTGTAAAAACCTGCCGGAATAAAATAAGAAAATTGATGTTAACTTAATATTCAATCCTGAACTGTATACATGTGTATTAAAAAGAAGGTTATCCAGTTATAAAAAGGTGAAAAAATTGATGAAAAAAATTAATAAAAAATTATCATTTTAGTCACTCTTGACCCTTATCTTCAAGGTACTCACAGCAAAAAGAAAAATATGATAAATCATTGATAGTTACAATTCTCAATTTGAATTTTCCTGCCCTTGCAGGGGCAATTAGTACTTGATTTGTTAAAATTAAAAATTCACAAATTCAAAAACCTAATTTTAAGCTTTTAGGCCCAGCTAAAATCTTTTTATACATCAACCACATTTTGCAACCTCTTTTAAGAAACCGTTTATTATTTAACTGAATGCTCTTAAATATTCTAAACAGTATTTATTAAAATTATATATTCAATTAGTGCTCAATTATCTGATTAACAAACAAAAATTTTCCAAGTACCTACATTACTCTTTGAAATCTAGTAAAAAGAAAGCTTATACATATGATAAATCCCATGATAAATCTTAAGTCCTTATAAACTATTAACCATATTGTTTAGAACCTTGGTAATATTCTCTTATACTTTTCAACTTAAAAATCATAATTCAAATTAATTAGCAAAATTTAATGTTTTAAAATGAAGTGTGAAATTAGAATGACATTCTGTTACATATTAAAATGTGCCTATTGCTCTTAAACATTCCAAATATTCAATACAGCAAATATACATAATTATTTCCAAATTTAGCTAAAATCTTATTATATTTTATTTATTTCAACATTTAAATATTTAATTCTATATCTTCTCAGGATTAAAAAAACAAAGCAGAACAACTAACTAAAGTAACAACTTTATCATTCCCAACCCAAGCAAATATATTCAGGTATCTTAAAGACCTAGAGATGCCTTTTGTCAGATCATGGGCTTGATTCTTGCTCCAGTCATGATGCAGCACAATGAGATCTCTTTGCTGTCACTATGAAAGGTACCTCAAAACTTGATTAAGGGTGTGGTCTCCTGTCCATGTCCCAAGACTCAAATTCTACCACTACTTAGTTTTCTGTCTACTTTCAAAAATCTGCAATTTCCACCAAGATATAACTGATTTCCTCCACTACCTCAATTGTATGTGTTTCTTTGACCCTTTTTAGCTATGTGAAAATCATCTGAATGGATCTTGAACCTTCTAAGTCTGTGAGTGCAGCCACAACCATGCTAACGGCAGCAAAGTGACACAACAAAGGCACTGGTAGAGCTATGGCTGAGGTCTACTAACTCAGTCTGATAAGCAGGAGCTAGCACAGTCAGAATGGAAATATCCTTGTTAAAGTCAAGTTTTAGAGAGAACACTCAGGCAGCAGTGGGGACAATTTATTTGACAAGACTAAAGGCAGGGAGCTGATTGCAAAACTCCTGGTGAAAGATGATACCAGGCTATGAGAAGTTATACACAAATGAGGAGGTAAATACATAGATTTGAGAAGTAAAATTCACAAGATGGTGATGGATTGGAGGGTAAACAAGAGGAATCTAAGGTATTCAATTGCCGATCTTTTAAGCAAGCTTCAAAAGCAGTTGACTTTGGGCTGAATTTTACAAGTATCTGTAGGTAGATGTTCCATGTTGTTGTTTGAAGTGAGAACAAAAATTTCTGAATGACATCTGTATTGGGGTGGGTAGGAGGATGAAGCTGTCGTTTTGTCACAAACATTCAAGAGTCGGAGTTGTACTCACTCACTCCTGAAGGTCATCTCCTTTAGCTTAAAGGCCACTTCTTTAACAAGGGCTTGCCTATTTTTTTTTCACACTCAGGGAGGATCCCTTTCACACACTTTCACACTCTGTTTGTGTCTTCCTTGAATCATATGAATCACAAATATGATGCATGTGTATTTGTACACATTCATGTGATTGCTTGGAAAATGTCTCTCCCACTCTATGAGAACCAGGCTGTGCCTGTCTTTCTTCTTTTCCCCAGCACCTAGTGTCTTGAAAACGTGCTCAGTAACTATTTGTTGAATAGATGAATGCATACAAGACTATAGGAATGACTGAATGAATTAATGAGTTAAAGTAATAGGCAGCATAGGTCCCTGAAGGTGGAGATGATCCAGCGTGTTCCTTATAGTGGTGCTCTGGAGTTTTCTCAAGCATGTATAGAGCTTGAAAAAAGGAGGGTGTGGAAGTGGTTAAAAGCCTTGACTTCAGCATCAGACAGATCATGCACTGAGCCACATTTTACCATAAATAAACTGGGAGATCTCAAATAACTCATTTAATCTTACGCTTTAGCTTTCACATTTGTAAAAATGGGAATACTTACGGTATGGTATGTGTGCATTCAGTTTTAACTCAAAGAGTAGAGGATTGTATATGAAATAATTTTAGGCTAAGCATATGTCTCAAAATCAGCAGTTCAGTATTCTCCTTTATCTTACTTTGTCTTATACATAAAAATGTATATAGAACATCCTGAATAAAGGCAAAGGTGTCAGTTTAAAAGTTAAAATAAATATGAAGAAGGAGACTGGGGGGGCAGCCTTTAGACCTGAGAGCCTAGGCAACTCTTAGAACATAATGTGCAGCTCTCAAAACAATCAGAAGAAAAGTAATTCCTTTGTGAATTATGTTATCAAAATGATTAAAAGTAATACTAAGTTGGAAACATTTTAAATGATAGTATAATGTAGGGCCTATGAGTAATTTAACCCCAATGGTTCATGTAAACATTTGTCACATTCAGCATAACTACTTTGGGTATTACTTTTAAAAAAACACAAATTGTAGGAAAAAAATTTTTTTTATCACTGGGGAATTCTGACTCCAAGCCTTACATGAAAAGTAGCTTCTCAAATTTATTACCAGGTTATTATATTCTGGTTTTTAGTAACACTTAAAAAAATAAAAATTGTATAAACATGGTTGATATCACCAGGGACTTCTAATTCTTAACTTTAGTCTGAACGTGTCCTCTGAAGTTTATTGCCAGATTTATGATTTTTATGGTGCTCTGATTTATAGTAACTGGAAGTTATATACAGCATTCTGGTTTTTATCATAATCATCTTGAATGTTTACTTACGATCACATTAATATTGTGCTTTAGTATTTCTGTGCTTCTGAAAATTTTATGACCCATGAGCAAAGAATCCATGGGACATCTGCTTCACCAATAATCCCTGGCCTTTCAAAGCAACTGATATCATCAGAATTTATTGATACAGTACTGTTACTTCAATAATGAGGGGCCATGTCTTTTAATTAAGTAGATATAAGCAAATGACTAATTCCATAAATCATATTCCTACATTATTACAAACAGTGAGTAAACCAAAACCTGAAATCAGTGGCCATCCACAGATCACATACTGAGTCCCCAATATTGTAGAGCCTCACTGTAGTGGCAGAATAAGATGGTGACCAAGTAGGGCCAGGGACAGAAAGTGTCACCGTTAGTCTGGGGCTTGTTGTGCATTATTCCCTTTCATCTGGGCTAGGGGCCCAGTGGTAAAAGCACCTCCAAATGTGAAAGTTGTGGCTTGCATGTACTCTACACAGAGGTCGTTATTAATTCAGGCCAAGATGCGAATGAAGACTCGTGGCCATCCCCATTTGCCGTGTGGAAAAGCAGACGGAGCTCAGAATTCGTGATGTTCCCTACTCACGGCATTCACAGCCTAAGGAGAAGGGAGACCTATTTGCCATTTCCTTTTACGTGTGGGCTTTCCAAAGATAAGGCGTTCGAGTCACTGTCATGCATGTATCTTTCTTTAGTCATACTGAAGAGGAGTTGGGTTTTGAAATGTCAGAACATGGCCTCAGTGGAGTGGGCGTGGTTCCCATTTGTGCAGCACAGACTTTGGAGAAGCAGAGCTGGTTCAGAGATGAAGGTGTTCAGCTAGAATCCCCACCTGAGTCTCTGACTCTCCAGAGGAAATCAGCCTGTCCGTAGATACTTGGATAACGAAATGAAGCACAGAAAACCCACACAGCCTGCTGGGTCTTGAGGGCGGGGTGACTCCTGAATTTACATTTGGTTACATCTGCCCCCTGCGAGGCTATCCCCAGGCGCCTTGGAGGTAAAGGCAGAGCCCAAGCTCTCTCCACTGTTGCCTCTCTGAAGGGTGACTCAGAGCAGATTGAGCACAGTCACACTCCATCAAGCGAGATAGAAGCCGGCCGTGCATGTTAGCATGTGTGGTAGATTGACAGGCGAAGTCGTAGGCTAGAAATTCAAAGTCTGCGGGTTTTAATCCCTGCAGGGCTGCCTGTGACCCTCGGTCAGCCTCTGGCCATTCCTTCTGCTTCGGTGTCCACATCTGTAAAAGGGGAGGAAGGGATGCCCAGCTGGTAGATATTAGAAACGTGTTGCTGTTGAACTGATGGATGGGAGGTCTCGGTGCTCTGTCACCTGCTCCTTAGAGGATGTGGAAGGAGTCCAGGATGTGAAACCTCCCTGTGTTCGCTCAGTTCCTCCGCATAAATGCCTCATCCCACTTCTGGATAAAACCTCATCTTACTACTCCATTCTTGGGCCTCTCTGGCCAGACAGTACCCTTGCTGCAAATGCCTTTGGAAGCCAGTGACAGGCTGAAATGACAGCAAAGGAGAGGCTGAAACAGTGGAGAAAATGGGAAGATTTTGGACCAAGAGAGGCAGAAAACATAACTGTACCCAGCTGTGGGCATGTGTGCTCAGCCGTGTCTGACCCTTTGCGACCTGGTGGGCTGTAGCTCGTCAGACTCCTCTGTCCATGGGGTTTTCCAGGCAAGAATACTGGAGTGAGTGGCCATTTGCTTTTCTAGGGGCTCTTCCTCACCCAGGGATAGAACCCGCATCTCCTGCACTGGCGTTTTCTTCACCACTGAGCTACCTGGGAAGCCCTGCACCCAAGCTAGAGGGACTCAATGTCTTAGGGACACCATGGGCCGTAGGATGAGACAGGCTTGATTTCAAACCCCCATGAAGCACTGACTTGACTGCACTACCCCTTGTTTTCTCTATTGATAGAGTGAAAATGACAATGGAGCCTATATCAGAGCATTGTTATTTAGATGAAGCCCCTACGTACAGGCAGAGGCCCTAGTACACTGTTGGCATTTGATAGTGAAGTTGCTCAGTCATGTCTGACTCTTTGAGACCCCATGGACTGTAGCCTGCTAGGCTCCTCCATCCATGGGATTTTCCAGGCAAGAATACTGGAGTGGGTTGCCATTTCCTTCTCCAGGGGATCTTCCCAGCCCAGGGATCGAACCTGGGTCTCCCACACTGCAGGCAGACTCTTAACTGTCTGAGCCACTAGGGAAGCCCATTTGATAAGTGATAACTAATTATGACTATGACTGTGCTCACCTAATGCTGCAGTTAAAATGTAGAGGGTTTTTAATTTCTTATTTGTCGTCCTGCCTTTGTCTGTATACATCTTGTGGCCTAAGCTGGGAATTAAGGTCTAGCTCGGAGAAGAAGATCTGAATTTACTGTACATTCTTTTTTTTCCTTTTTGACCACACCATGTGGCATATGGGAACTTAGTTCCCAGTACAGGGACCAGACCCATACCCTCTGTATTGGGAGTGAGGAATCTTAAACACTGGTGCGTGCATTCTTGCTAACTCATTCAGTTGTGTCCAACTCTGTGTGACCCTGTGGACTTGTAGCCTGCCAAGCTCCTCTGTCTATGGAATTCTCCAGGCAAGGATACTGGGGTGGATTGCCATGGCCTCCTCTAGGGGATCTTCCTGACCCAGGGATCGAACCCAGGTCTCTTATGTTTCCTGTACTGGCAGGTGGGTTCTTTACCACTAGCACCACCTCAGAAGCCCACTGACTGTCAGGAAAGTCCCTGGGTTTACTGTACATTCTTAATGCACCTTGGGAATTTACCTACCCTCTCAGGGTTTCAGTGAGGCCTCATTCACAATAAAGCACCAACTCCTGCTCTTTTGTGGGGGCTGATTTCCTCTGGAGAAGACGCACAGAGTGGCCTGAGCAGCCTCTAAGAAGCAGCTGGGCTTAGGTTCAGATGGGTTGTGAAAGGAGGATCTGGAAGAATCTTACAGGGAGACAGCCTGTCACATGACTTTATGGTTGATTGTCTGGTTCCCTCTCTGGGTTGCCAACTTCCTTCCTACTTCCCAAGGGTTTGAAAGAGGTATGTGTGTAAAGTACTGAACACAGTGATTGGCATGTAGCTCTCACGAAATGTCCCTGGTCAAATGCTGCTGATGTTTGCAAGGCTTCAATGTTTACATTCTTAGGCTTTGGTTTATAGGAAGCAATCAATAAATCTTTGTTGAACTCTTCTAAAAATTTATTTTATTCAAGTATAGTGAATTTATAATGTTATGCTAATTTCTACTGCACAACAAAGTGATTCAGTTATACATATATATATATACACACACATTGTTTTTCATATCTGTTCCACTATGGTTTATTACCGTATATTGAATATAGTTCCCTGGGCTACACAGTAGGACCTTATTGTTCATCCATGCTATATATAATAGTTTGCATCTATTTGCTAACCCCAAACACCCAGTCCATTCCTCCACCACCTCCCTTGTCAAACTTATTTAAAATTCTGTGGTGATCATTTATGGAGTCTATTCCTGGACTGACTAGTTGGTTTGACGTTCTTGAGCCTACAAAGTAAAGACCAGTGGAAAAAATTCTATTTTGTCTGAAACACCAGGAAACACTGTGGCTAAATCTAGTCCGGGTGGGGTGGGGGATAGTTTCCCATTATTCAAGATTGAAAGACACAGAGGAAAATTCTCATAGCTTCCCCTAAGTCATCCAGTGTCTAGAGCATCCAGATGCTTTCATTCTCAGCAAAGTGCAAGTTGAAAAGTTGTTTAGTTTCTAATGAGCACTGTTCTTTCTTACCCGCTAATATTATGTTGAAACATTTCAATCATCCAGTTTTTGTAGGTCAGATATTGGCATCATAACAATGAAGGTGACTTTCACAAACATTTATTGCATTGAAATAAAACAAGAACTTGGTTCCTAATATAGATGGATTTCAACACGCTTTGTCAAAAGAGAACTTTGTAACAGTACCATTCAACATTGTTGTGACCAAAATGATCTACGTTTTCCCTTTCTTAACAACAACTTGGATACACGTTTGAAAAGATTTTAGTCTAGTTTTATGATTCATTTTTTCTAAGGATTACTGTGGGAATTTACATTATCATTGAACAATGTTTTTTTAATTTAGGAGAGACCCAGACAGAACTTATTATGTGTCATGCACTCTTCTAAGCATTTGGAATATATTAACTTATTTGTTCTGTTAACACTTCTGTAGCATACATACTATTATTATCCATGTTTTATGAAAAGGAACTGAGGCAAAAGAGGTTAAAGAAACTTGGCCAAGGTCACACAACTATTAAATAATCCAGGCAAGCTACACTTCTCAATGCTGTCCTGTTCCTTCATGCCAAAGATGGGCACTAAAATAGTGACTAATGAAACACTCAGATGGAATGGCACTGAATTTTTCATGTCTATGAAAAAACCATCAATTCTATATTTTTACCTTTTCTAAATGGTCATAAATTTGGGTGATGAGTCTATATAGCTTAATTAATTAAAGTAAATAGCTGAGAAAAAATTCAAGCATTTAAGAGTGGTTTTGTTAGCATGTGTGCCCATTTTGATGCAGCAAATACTTTAGGACAAACTTTAATGTGTATTAAAGAAAAAGATACCAAAGAAATCTAAGGAAACTTGGGACCAGAGAAAAGTACTGTTGAATTGCAGCTCTCCTACTAACCAGCAGCAAGACTTGGAGCATGTGTAATAGGGAAGAACCTTTGTATTCTAATATAAGTTAATCACTAAAGGAATGTTGCCTATCATGCTGAAATTATACATAATGGCCCATCTCTGGGAACTCTGCCTCCCAGGTAATGAGCGATAAGCTGAACTATCTTTTTTTGGCTCACAGGAAACATCCTGACCAGGCCTACTTTGTGTGAATGCCTGCAGCAAGGAAGAAATTAACGCATCCCCTCCAGAGGCTGACTGGAACCAGGAAATATTTGACTTTCCCTCCTCTTCTAGTATAAAAGAAGCCCGAATCCTAACTCAGGCAAGATGTTTCTTTGAGACACAAGTCCACCATCTTCTTGGTCTGCTGGTTTTGTCCAACAACTCACCTCTCAATTTATTGCCCTGTTGTGCAGTGAACAGTACAAGCTTGGACTCAGTAACAAATGTACTTGAACTTTTGAACCTTCGTTTTTCTTCTGTATGTGAAAGTGTGTGAAAGTATTAATTCCTCAGTCGTGTCCAACTATTTGTGATCTCATGGACTGTAGCCCGCCAGGTTCCTCTATCCATGGGATTCTCCAGGCAAGAATTCTGGAGTGAGTTGCCATTCCCTTCTCTAGGGAATGGCAGGGATCAAACCTGGGTCTCCTGCATTGCAGATGGATTCTTTAACACCTGAGCAAGCTGGGAAGCCCCTTTCTTCTGTATCAGTTCAGTTCAGTTCAGTTCAATTCAGTCGCTCAGTCGTGTCCGACCCTTTGCAACCCCATGAATCTCAGACGCCAGGCCTCCCTGTCCATCACCAACTCCCGGAGTTTACTCAAACTCATGTCCATAGAGTCAGTGATGCCATCCAGCCATCTCATCCTCTGTCGTCCCCTTCTCCTCCTGCCCCCAATCCCTCCCAGCATCAGGGTCTTTTCCAATGAGTCAACTCTTCACATGAGGTGGCCAAAGTATTGGAGTTTTAGCTTCAGCTCAGTCTTTCCAATGAACACCCAGGACTGATCTCCTTTAGGATGGACTGGTTGGATCTCCTTGCAGTCCAACGGACTCTCTAGAGTCTTCTCCAACACCACAGTTCAAAAGCATCAGTTCTTCAGTGCTCAGCTTTCTTCACAGTCCAACTGTCACATCCATACATGACCACTGGAAAAACCATAGCCTTGACTAGATGGATCTTTGTTGGCAAAGTAATGTCTCTGCTTTTTAGTATGCTATCTAAGTTGGTCATAACTTTCCTTCCAAGGAGTAAGCATCTTTTAATTTCATGACTGCAACCACCATCTGCAGTGATTTTTGAGCCCCCCAAAATAAAGTCTGACTCTGTTTCAACTGTTTCCCCATCTATTTCCCATGTGGTGATGGGACCAGATGCCATGATCTTAATTTTCTGAATGTTGAGCTTTAAGTCAACTTTTTCACTCTCCTCTTTCACTTTCATCAGGAGGCTTTTTAGTCCTCTTCACTTTCTGCCATAAGGGTGGTGTCATCTGCATATCTGAGGCTATTGATATTTCTCCCGGCAATCTTGATTCCAACTTGTGCTTCTTCCAGCCCAGCGTTTCTCATGATGTACTCTGCATATAAGTTAAAGAAGCAGGGTGACAATATACAGCCTTGACGTCCCCCTTTTCCTATTTGGAACCAGTCTGTTGTTCCCTGTCCAGTTCTGACTGTTGCTTCCTGACCTCCATATAGGTTTCTCAAAAGGCAGGTCAGGTGGTCTGATATGCCCATCTCTTTCAGAATTTTCCACAGTTTATTGTGATCCACACAGTCAAAGGCTTTGGCATAGTCAATAAAGCAGAAGTAGATGTTTTTCTGGAACTCTTTTGCTTTTTCAATGATCCAGCGGATGTTGGCAATTTGATCTCTGGTTCCTCTGCCTTTTCTAAAACCAGCTTGAACATCTGGAAGTTCACAGTTCTTGTACTGTTGAAGCCTGGCTTGGAGAATTTTGAGAATTACTTTACTAGCATGTGAGATGAGTGCAATTGTGTGGTAGTTTGAGCATTCTTCTGTATAGTGGATGTCAAATAACTTAAAGACTTGCAAAGATGATAGGAAATAACATATATAAGTGCTTAGAACAGTGTCTGGTTCATGGTTGATAATTAATACATGTTTATTCCATCCCCCCAACTTCCAGAGCTCTTAATATTGGCAAATAATAGAGTCTACCATGCTCAGAGCAAATTCCTCTTAAACGATTCCAGCATACAGGTCTTTTTCTTTTTTTCTCTGAATGTCTTTTCAACATTTGTAAGAGTTTGATTCTAATACACTAAAATTATGAGTCATTTGTTCAGAGGATAATTGGAAAACAAGAAAAGTTTAGAAATTGAAAACAAAGATACAAGAGTAGGGATTTTGCAACAAAACTTTAGGAAATAAAATAAGCTAAGAGAAAGGAAACCAGGTTCTTAAAATTTGACTTCTTTGTGGGAGAGGAGAGAAACAAGCTGTGTCAATGAGGTTGGGAGGTTTTCATAGTCAGTGTTATGACCCTATAACCAGATGTGTTACTGCAACTTGCATAATGCCTTTTCTAGTTCAAAAATCCTAATTTCTATAAACACTGCAAAATCTTGAATGTGAGAATCAAAATGATACAATTTAAAGTATTTTGAGTATTTGAATGGAGAATTAAGAATAGAATGAGTATCATTATTATTTGTAAGGAGATAGGAAAATATAGCCATCTGACTAAATGTTTGAGAAGAAAATCCTAGCAAACAAAGCATTATAGCTAAAAACTAATTTCATAGTATTCATTATTACTGGTTTGAGCAAAGAAAAATACCAATAACACTTATCATTCATTATGCTATCTTAGAGGATATAAACATGTACAAAGCTTTTATAAATTCAATCTGTGACCTCTGTCCCAGTAATCCTATTTTTTTCCTACAGATCTTAGGATTTTCTACCCTTCAAAGTAGGAAACTAATTCTCACCATCTGAGGAACCGCTAAGTTCCTCATGTTATCGGTGTACTTCAGGTGCCTCGGAGAGAAGTTTTGTGACACTCGATTGCGATGTCTCATGGAAGTTTTATAATTCTATGACTGTGATGAAGGACACTTTGAATGAGTTGCTCTCCACTGTTGTGGGTGTTCAGTAAATAAATGGTGAAAGATCAGTGCACCATTCTTCCTTTCCTTTGTGTGGGTGTTAGTCACTCAGTTGTGTCCAACTCTTTGTGACCCCAGGGACTTTGAGTCCCAAGGACTGTAGCCCACCAGGCTCCTCTGTCCATGGGATTTTCCAGGCAAGAATACTGGAGTGGGTTGCCATTTTCTTCTCCATGGGAACTTCCTGACCCGGGGATGAGACCAAGTCTCCTGAATTGGCAAGCAGACTCTTTACCATCTGAGCCATCAGGGAAGCCTGTTCCTTCCCTTTAGTCACCTGAAATAGCTCACCACTGTTAAATGGCCATGTAATACAGGCATACATGGAAACTGCCAGGAAACTCATAACTAACCTCTGTGCTTAGTTGGTATAGCTTTTCGTGACAGGATTTCTTGACCTAATCTTCTCCCTCTTCTTGGCTATTGCTGTTTTTTTTTTCTTTGATCTTCTGTTAATGGTTTGAGGTATTATTGTACCTCTGCTTTTATTAAAAATTGCTGAAATCCTCCACTCCCTTTTTAATGATGCCCATGGTATATAAGTAATTAAGTAGCCTTTTCAAAACCTAATACAGATGAGCCTAGAAGACATTGTATAGGTCAGGCCTCTGTATTTACTTATTTCCTTTCTTCCTTTTTAAAAAGTGTTGGTTTTTAGGACATGTATGCAGTGCCCATACTTTACTGTGCATTTATTTAGCTGACTGGACACATTCACATGCAGTAATCTTTTCCTGCTTTTATAGTCCAGGGTCTTCAGTAGTGTTACTGACTGAATAAATTATTTTGTTTGAGTGAATTATTTATAAATACATTTATATATCCTAGTATTTTCACTTAATATAGATGCAAATTGTTCAAAGGATAATATTTCAGTCTGTGGTAAGTTATAGACTCATAAAGAATAGCAGTAAGGGCATCAAAGAAAAATTTCCAAATTTACATACAAGTAGCAAATGCTGAATTCATAAATTTAAAGATAAGATGCAATCAAGGTAGCCATCCAAATGTTTGGCTTGCCTTCAACGGAAATCCTAACCTATATTGGAATAAAGAGTATATCTAGCCGAGTAATGAAGCTTTCTAGAGAATCAGACCCTGCATCTAACAAGACACCAATTTCTAAACAGCTTAATTGAATTAATGAGAAGATTATTCACTTGGCAGGACGTTGTGTGTGTGTGGTGGGGGTGGAAGTTGTTGATCACAGAGCAGCCAGATTCAGGCGCAATTGGCTACTGCTGTCAATTTAATTAGTAGTATAGATCCTGTCTCAAATAGTTCTTCATTCCAGTATTTGGTGTTAAAAGAAGTATCAATCATTCTTGGTCTGTTTGGTTAAGTACATAAGTTACTTCTCTGTTTTCCTTTTCCCTTCTATTCATTCACTCACTCACTCAACAATAAACACCCACTGTGTAGATAGGAGATGTGGGTTTGATTCCTGGGTCAGGAAGATCCCCTGGAGGAGGACATGGCAACCCACTCAAGTATTCTTGCCCGGGAAATCCCGAGGACAGAGGAGCCTGGAGAGAGAGCTACAGTGCACAGGACGGCGAAGGAGTCATACATGAGTTAGCGACTAAACTGACAATGTAGCTAGGAATTGGGGATACAGGATGATGCAGACACTTAAAAGAGACCATTCAAGGCCATTTAGACAGACTCAAAGGAAATCTCCACGCTTTGCCTCCAAAGAGATTTCCTTTATGCCTTCACTGATAATTCCAGATCTTATTTCGAAAAAGTATTCATAACAACTTATCAAAATGTTAATTTCAGAGTCACAGGATTTGAAAAACCCCTGTTTTACCCTCTGGCTTGTGGCATTTAAAATTATGTTCCCTGAAATGCTTTCAGTTACATTTCCCCAGGTAGTCTTTAAACATAGTAGAAATGGAACTGGGATTTCTCTTGAGGTACTCCCGCAGCGCAGGCCAGCCTCATAGAGCACAGGGCTGGTGAGAGCCAGTCTGGTCTGATTTGAAGAGATTCTAGTCTCTAAACCCTCAACTCTCATCTGTCTTTTCATCACCGGAGCATCACAAGTTTGGGTGTCAGAGCCTGAGATACCACGAGTTCCCTTTTAAATAAGAAATCTAGGTCTTCCCTGGTGGTCCAGTGGTTAAGAATCTGCCTTGCAATGCAAGAAACACCTGTTCCATCCCTGGCTGGGGAGGATCCCTCATGCCACTGGGCAGCTAAGCCTGTGCATGATAACCACTGAAGCCCAAGCGCCCTAGAGCTTCTGTTCTGCAACAAGAAAAGCCACCGCAGTGAGAATCCCACACACCACAACAAAGAGTAGTCCCCGCTCGCCACAATTAGAAAAAAACCCTTGCACAGCAACAAAGATCTACCACAACCAAAATTAATAAATGAGTAAATAAATAAATCTTTAAAAAGATATCCATAGAACAGTAAGACTGGGGGAGGGGTGACCAGTGACGGGGTTGGGGGAAGGAACCTGGAAAGAGGAGAAACTGAAGAGACCGAGGTCCTCTGCAGCATCCACACCTGGTTTGTCTCGGATCCTGTCATCCAGAGATGTTTAGAGAGGAAGACAGGAGGAAAGTAGATAGTTCCCTCTCCTTTTTCTTTTTTGCAAGAGAGCGGCTACCCTTCTTGATTCTGGTGAAATGTTTGATGGTTGTTAGCAATCCGGCCCTCTGAAGACCTGCTGTTTTGTAACCATTGCACACTTCACCACCATCAACTCAAACAGCGCACCTTCTTATTGAGGGTGAGCTGAAGAATTTTGTCTCCAGGATCAGGCCTCTCTGAGCTGCTAGCGGAATGGTGCTGAATGGGTCTCAAAGCCACAGAGACTGCTCTTTGTAATAGTGAATAAGGAAGTATCTGATTACAGACAGACTTTAGCTTCACTTATCTCTCAGCAAGCCCAGGTAAGAATCTTGCAATCTGTACTGCTCTCCCGAAGGTACTACGATAACTTCTTCTATACCTGAAAGAAGGAGCCCAAACAAAGCTTTCACTCTAGAATTTTAGTGTTTTCAAGTGGACAGGTTCTCATATTCAGTGGTCCTTAGTTAAAATGAACGTCACTGAAAAGAATGTTTTTATTTGTATGTAGTAACCAATAAGAGTAATTTGTTTCAAAATGGAAGTTTTGATTGATAGGACAATATATGTGTTTAAATCATTCTAGAAGTGTCATAACTATGCTTTTAAAATGTCTTACATGGGAGATTGTCTTATATATGCGAATATATAACATTAGTCATGTACATACATTTCTTTCCAATGTCTAAAGTATGAATAATAGAATCTAAAAGTGATTTATGCAATAATTCATGCATGTGTGCTAAGTCACTTCAGTCATGTCTGACTCTGTGTGACCGTATGGACTGTAACCTGCCAGGCTCCTCTCTCCCTGGGAGTCTCCAGACAAGAATACTGGAGTGGGTTGCCAAGCCCTTCTGCAGGGGATCTTCCCAACCCAGGGATCAAACCCACATCTCTTGTGTCTCCTGCATTGGCAGGTGCATTCTTTACCACTAGCACCACCTGGGAAACCCTTATGCAATAATATCAATTTTAAAAAATTTTATTTATTTATTTTAATTGAAAGCTAATTATTTTACAATATTGTAGTGGGTTTTTTCATACACTGACATGAATCAGCCGTGGGTATACATGTGTTCCCCATCCTGAACCCCATCCCGCCTCCTTCCCCGTTCCATCCCTCTGGGTCATTCCAGTGCACCAGCCCTGAGCACCCTGTCTCACGCATCGAATCTGGACTGGAGATCTATTTCACATAATTTCAATTTCTTAAACAGGATATTCTGGTTATCCACTGCTACCTAACAAACCACCCATTAGTGACATAAAGGGTCAAGAACAATCATCATTTTTATCGTAAGTATTAGATGATGGTGATGATGACTGTCACTCATGGGTTTGGCCAGGCTCAGGAAGACAGTGCTCACTCAAGGTCTCGCCTGTGACTGTGATCAGACAACAGTGACTAGGGCATCTCAAAGTCTTCCTCACTCACAGGTCTGGTAGTTGATGTTGGCTGTCAGCTAATGTGTTAATCATACCTCTTTATTCTGATGCTTTGACATCTGGAGCCTTGCTGACCCTAGAGGGACTGCCCCTCCCAGAGTTAGCTGGTTCCTAGAGAGTAAATTACTTTCGTATGCAAGCCAACCACCTTCTTTATGTGTTCTCACACCCTGGGCCCCTAGCTACCTGCCCTAGTCACCCAGGGGCAAGTACTGGACAACTAGAGACAAGTCCTACATCTCAGAACCCATCAAAGTCCTCAAACTAGCCAGTGCTAAGCCTGTTTGCCCCATCTCATCTGCTCCTTCTTGTGGAGGCCACTATAAAGGCTGTTGCCCATATTATCCCTTCACTCCTGCTGCCTCCTGGGACTTCCATGTTACCCTGTGAGATATGTCCTGTCTTCTGTTTACAGGGAGCTGTGAAGTCATGAAGGGACTTGTTTTTGTGTCTGCCAGTCTCACCATATCTGCTTAAAATAAATCCTGGGTATTTTAAAGCAGAACCTAGCCATTAGCCAGGTTGGCTACACACGGCATCTCCATGTAGCTTGGGTTTCCTTACATTATGGCAGTTCCGTTGTGAGGATGAGACTCCCAGGAGAGAGGTAGATGGCAGCAGCAGTACCACCCTTCTTACTGAGTCTCAGAAGTCTCTCAGCATTCATTTTGTCACACTTTCTTTGTTGGAAGCGTCAGTAAGCAAGCCCACAGACAGTAGCCCTCCAGGGTCCTCTGTTCGTGGGATTTCCCAGTCAAGAATACTAGAATGGGTAGCCATTTCCTTCTCCAGGGGATCTTCCTGACCCAGGGATCAAACCTGGGTCTCCTGCATGGCAAGCAGATTCTTTACTGACCTAGCCACAAGGGAAGCCCCAATCAGTAAGGACAACCCAAAGGGAAGAGAATTAAGCTCCATCTCTCAATGGGAGGAGTACCAAGGTATTTGCAACCATGTTTTAAAACCACCACAAGTGTATTTTCTTCATGATCTATTCATGACTCCTTAAATAACTAATGAGCTCAGGGAATTCCCAGTGGAGGTTCAATGGTTAAGACTCCCTACTTTCACTGCCAAGGGCCTGGGTTCAATCCCTGGTCTAGGAACAAAGATCCTACAAGCTATGGGGATGAGTCAAGGAAAACAAAAAAGTGCTAAGAGCACAGTTTGAGAAGGACAGTTTTGCTCAGTTCAGATACTTCCACATGTGGAAGTCAGTTCCCATTTTTTAAGTGCTGTTTCTATCATCCAGCTTTTACTATTTCATCATGGCAATGTACATATTTTTAAAATTATACATTTTAAAAACTTTTATGACTCCCTATGTGATCTTTAATGCCTTAAGTAGTGTTAAATTATTTAAAATAATTCAAAATTATTTTAAGTTCAAATTTGAAATTTTATTTTCATCTTCCTGTCAAGCCGCTTTCTTAACACAATTTGGAGAAAAGTATTCACTTAGAGAACTGATTGTGGGCCAAAATTAAGAACAGAAATAAACAAACATTTCAAAATCAATCAATTAAGATATTATTAAAATTAGGTTCTGTGGAATGTGGAAGATGGAAAGCAGGATTATAACCATACTGTTACTATGTTTCCCACTTGAAGAATTTTTGTTTCCCACTTTATTGTTGCCTTTATTTTTTCAGTTTATTTCAAAAGGGAAAGGGTGTGAAGAAGTTGGTAGAGAGAGCATTCAGTCTCTCAACTGATGGTCAGGTGAAAATTCAGAATTCTTGATGACTCTTTTTAAGACAGTACATGGGGAGAGAGGAAGGCTGATACCCAGTGATTTGGTTTCATTGGTAAGTAAGCCCAGAGTAGTGAATCTCCTTCAAGGAAGTACAATGTAGGCATTGGAAAGGCTGCTTTCAACAGAAGGACAAGAGAAATCCTGGAGGTAATAGTTCTCCTCTTCTTCACATGGTGAAATAAAAAACAATTACAGAAGGATCAGGTAGAGTGTTTGATAACACTGAAATAAAAATGGAAGGAGAAAGTCACCTAAGAAGTCAGTCTCCTAATGACCAGGAAGGACCACACCCAAACTCAGCTCACTCAGCTGATGATGCCTTCCTCCTTTTAAAAATCTACAAGAAGGACAAGAAGAGTTGGTGTCAGGAAGGGACTGTTAAGTTCCTCACTGAAGTCTCCTCTATAACGTGGTAATAAGAATGTATCTGTCTTGATGAACAGATAAAGAAAATATAGTACATATATACAATGGCATATTGTGTGTTCACTCACTCAGTTGTGTCCGACTTCCTGCAGCCTCATGGACTGTAGCCCACCAGGTTCTTCTGTTCGTGGAATTCTCCAGGCAAGAATATTGCAGAAAGTTGCCATTTTCTATTCCAGAGGGTCTTCTCAACCCAGGGATTGAATTTACATCTGTTGCATCTCCTGGACTGGTGGGCAGATTCTTTACTACTAGCGCCACCTGGGAAGCCCTGTGGAATATTACTTGGCCATAAAAAGAAATGAAATTGAGTCTTTTGTAGTAATGTGGATAGACCTAGAGTCTGTCATGTACAGTGAAGTAAGTCAGAAAGAGAAAATCAAATATAGTCTATCAAGGCATATATATGGAATCTAGGAAAATGGTACTGATTAATCTATTTGTAGGACAGGAATAGAGATGCAGATGTAGAGAACAGACTTGTAGACATGGGGAAAGCAGAGGATGGGACAAATTAAGAGAGTAGGTTTGACATATATACACTACCATGCGTAAAATAGAGTGGAAAGCTTCTGTAAATCCCAGGAAGCTCAGCTCAGTGCTGTGACAGCCTAGAGGCGGGGGATAAGGCAGGTGGGATAAAGGCTCAAGAGCGAAGGGATATATGTATACATATAGCTGATTTACATTGCTGTACAGCTTAAACTAATACAACATTGTAAAGCAATTATAGTCCAATAAAAATAGATACATTTAAAAAAGACTGCATCTGTCTTTTCTTCAGTCTGTGAAGTAGTGTGTTACTTTAGCCTTTATTAGAAACCCTCTCTTTATTTTCATTTGTGCAATGAAATGTCATTATTTCTTTCAATTTTTCCTTAAGTCATGAAGACCAATCCTAGTTTAGAGAGCATTGATTCTCTTATGACTTATATTTGCTGAACTCATTTTGTTAGGGCATCCAAAAGTCAAGTTCTTTGTATAAACGGCTGGGCTCTTTGCTGACTATTCTCTTTAACCCAGGAGATACTCTGACCCCCAAGCTCTTTTTCTGTTCTATTCCAAAATAATAATAGCCACTCTACATCTTTTTTTTGTATTTATGTAGGGAGCTTCTGTCCCTAATTTTTAAAATGCTGTAAATTACAGAGTAATTAGAGTAAATGATACTACATTCTACTTTGCATTAGAATTTTTTATGTCTTATGGTTTCTATCTAATTAAAGTTCTTAACAGGCAGGAACTATTATTATTGTGTCTTTTATAGCTTTCAACCAAGAGCCTTGCACAGGGGACCTCCCTGTTGCATCTGTGTATTAGTCTCTCAGCTCTGTCTGACTCTTTGTGACCCCATGGACTGTAAGCCTACCAGGCTCCTCTGTTCTTGAAATTTTTCAGGCAAGAATACTTGAGTGGGCTGTCATCCCCTTCTCCAGGGGATCTTTCCAACCTAGGGATCAAACCTAGGTCTCCTGCATTGCCGGCAGATGCTTTACAGTCTGAGCTACTGGGAAAGCTCTCCCTGGTGGTCCAGTGGTTAAGAAATCTGCCTTCCAATGCAGAGGACATTGGTTTGATCCCTCATCGGGGAACTAAGATCCCACATGCTGCAGAGCAACTGAGCCTAGGAACAACAAAAGACCCTGTGTGATGCAACAAAAATCCCACTTGCTGCAGCTAAGACTCAGTGCAGCCAAATAAATAAATATTTTAAAAACAGCCTTGCGTACACCTTTGTCAACAGTACATGATGTTAAATCCATGTGTACATTGTATGTCTACTATACCGTAGTGTAATCACGACTTACACTTTTCTTTCTCCCTAACTAGACTGTGTTTCATGCGACTTTGTGTACTCAACTAGCACTTAGAACATGTACAAAAAAGTATTCTGAATGAAATGTTGGTTGAATAAACTTTTGTTGGTTGGATGGATGGATGGAACATCAACTTGAGATACTAACCAAATCCAGAATAAATTTGAATTTACACCGGTCTACTCTTTCTGTCTTCCTTTTTGTTGTCGTTCCTAATATTCAGTCGCTAAGTCGTGTCCCACTCTTTGAGACCCCGTGGACTGTAGCCCACCAAGTTCCTCTGCCCATGGAATTTTCCAGGCAAGAATACTGGAGTGGGTTGCCCTTTCCTACTCCAGGGGATCCTTCTGACTCAGGGATCAAAACTACATCTCCTGCATTGGCAGGCAGATTCTTTACCACCGAGCTGCCAGGGAAGCCTGCCTTCCTTTTAGGCAGGCTTTAATCTGATTAAATGGTGATTCATTACCTCATAATTATTAAATCTATTTTAATTAACTAATCCATCTAATTAAGTTAACTTTTAAAAGTTATGAACCTTTCCAGAAATGTTTTAGTTTACAAATGAAAAAAAGGCGGAGTGGGGCTCCTTTGGCCTAAATGGGACGGAGCTGGCATTGCCCTTGGTGGGCCAGGTGTGGCCCTCTTGTTAGTCCTAGGCAGTGAGTCTGTGCACCAAAATACCAGCAGAAATATGTTGCCTCTGTGCTCTTTTCTTTCTAAATAACAGCAGCAGAGTACTTTGGGAAGAGGTAGTGGGTTGCTTGGAGGAGAAGGTGGATCTGAGATGGCTGAGGAGGAGGAGAGGAGAGTCTAGAAGGAGAGGCTGAGGTCCCGGGGTCCTGCCACCCCTCTGCCAAACCAGGGCATTGTGCTGAGCCTTGGTTCCTTCATGAGGAGCATTTAGGTGCTGAATTGGTTAGTTTTTGAAATTCCTTCCAGCTCTAAATTATCTTATTCTGTGTGAAGGCAAAACAAAGGAAAAATGGTATCTCCTTATGCATATGTTCTAGATAACCCAGCGGGAAAGCACACGGCCTGTGTTTCCAGCTTGCTTCCTTAGACACCAATTCACAAGCCGCTATATCCTTCACTGTGAGACACATTGTCTGCACACCTTGTGTCAGGGAGTCTGGTTGTGGATGGGCCAGAGTGTGTAGGTGTGGGAGAGAGAGACAGAAAGAGAGAGATTCACATTTGGACTATAATCCTGACCATAAGAGGGCACCCCTCCCAGCACCGTGTCATTTGTCATCTGATTGACTATAACCTGCAAACCTCTATAGTATTTTAGGTACAAACTTTTCCAAAGCACCACCTCTCCTAATTTCTTAGGAAGGAAGAAAAAACTATCTGCACTTCAATAACACCACTTCTTTGGATTCTTCATCTCTTTTTTCTTAAGCTGATAGTGTCAGTGATATACATGCATTTTGCTGTTGCCTTCTTTGTTTTTAAACTATCTTAAAATACTACTAAAGGAAAAAGTTATTCAAAGAAAGAAGGAGATATGGTTAACACAGAAGCAGCTTTTCACAGGGTGGGGTGGTGATGAGGGCACTTGCAAGTCCAAGATGAGAATCTTAAATGTCATTTGCCTGGATAAGAGAGGAACAGTAAGACAGATGTTTCTCTCATTATTTTATTTGCAGACACCACTGTTGGTCTGATATGTCACCACCTGAGAAGGCCAGTGCAGAGCAAGACAGCTGTGCATTAACTATTCTTGTGACTTCCCCAGGACACGGGGAAGGAAACTGTAACTTGCCCCTTCTCTTTGAGGCCACGGTTTTTGTTTTTTGCTTTTTAATTAATTTATTTTAATTGGAGGATAATTAGTTTACAATATTGTGATGGTTTTTGCCATACATTGACATGAATCAGCTGCGAGTGCACATGTGTCCCCCCATCTTGAACCCCCCTCCCACCTCCCTCCCTCCCCCATCCCTCTGGCTTGTCCCAGAGCTTTGAGTGCCTTGTTTTCATGTATCAAACTTGTGCTGGTCATCTATTTCACATGAGGCCATGGTTTTTATAATAAAGAAACTAAGTCATCATTTGCTTCTATCGTCATGAGACAAAGCCCCCCTTCTTTTCCTTCAGACCAGTACCTTTCCCTGTTCCTCTTAGTGGGTAGAAACTTTGTAAGAAGTCAAAAACTAAGCAGAGAAAATGGGCAATATCAGGGTCAAATGTCTATCTTTCCCCTTCTTTCAGTCTATTTTGAAACATACATGCCAATTTTTATCCCAAAGGCCCAGCTAATTCATGCTGGGGTTTTGCTGCATATTGGCTTGCTCAAATGTGGGTAAGAACTTTGGGTCGACTTTGGGTTTTCTCATTCAATGAGAATGTGAGCATCTTTTTCCAGGTTTACTCAAGCCTACCCTTGATGGCTGGACCTGAGCAACTGATGGTCCAGGAAATGGTGCATTCTTGTGTGTGTTGGGCAGGATTTCCTGTGAAGGGTCAAGAAAACATATTTTCCCATTGCTTTGTTTGAACTGGAGAAAGCCCTTGTGTCCAACTGGAGACCCTGTTAGTCGTTGCCATGGCAACTAAGGAAGATGGGCAGGTCATTTGTTGGGACGGTAACCATCCCAACAAAAACAAGTGGTAAGACAAGGTGCTTCTGAATCCGCCCCTGAGCTCCCTATGATCTGCTCCCCCTCCATCCACCTAGTTGGCAAAACGGGAAAACCAGCTGGACCCAGACGGAAGCAGCAAAATATGAACTAATATTCTGGAAGTGCAGCTTGATTTATTAGCAGTCTTGCATGATAGCATTTATATGGGCCATCTCCTTATGAATAATAAGAAAGAGTGATCACTGAGAGGGAAAAGGGGAGAAGAGAGTCAGAAATAACCCTGTGGGGACTTCCATGGTGGTCCAGTGGTTGAGGCTCCAGGCTTCAGGGTGCAGGTTTGATCCCTGGTTGGGGAAGTCAGATTCCACATTCCATGACATGGCCAAATAAATGAGTAAAATTAAAAAGAAATAACTCTGTGGGCCTTGCAATTGTCTCAAAGTCTTGCCTCTAAGAGGTAAAGTTCTAAAGGGATTGATGCCAATGTTATGATGGAGTGCCAAAGGTGGACTAATGATGGAGAATGTGGAATGTCAGTTCCAAGTTTGGTACTGCATCTAACACTGAGCTGGCAAAAATAACACTAACAATGGAAGCAGTGAGCAGACAATCTTGGATGTGACTTTCAAGCTCAACAGATCTGAGCTCCACCCACCACCACCTGGAGCTTGCTTCCTGAACTGCAGGCTCTGTCAGCTGGATTCTCTTGAATATTCAACCACTGTCTTCCTACTCCCTTGATGCCCTTTAAACATCTTGCACTTCTGTGACTTTATGGAATTTGTTTGTGGCTGTTTAGAGATGGACACTGACAGTGAAATACACTGGGGCCATTAGCTAGGGCAGTGTTTCCCAGAATGACTCCATTAGGAAGCCACACTTGAGGGGCTTCTTTCCTTCTCTCTCAGAACAACACATTTGCTACTGTGCTGAGCGCCTGATAGAGGTCAATGCCCATCAGAATCCTGGGCATTGAAAAGGCTAGTAACAGACTCAAAATGAAAGTAAGTTATATAGAAAAATATTTTCTGCAGATTTGCATGTAGGTTCTTGACAAAGGACCTGCTTGGCTTTTAGCAAGAGTTAAATAAATAAGAGAAAACAAAGAGGAAAATGAGAATAGGCCATTGATAAATATAAATATCTTTCAATTGCACTATAGCAGCTTTGTGTTTCCTAGGTTGGAGAGGAAGATAAATCACCTGCCCACCACCACTAATGGGACCCTGTGGCACTCTTCTCTTGTCAATCAATAAAGGCACAAGAAGGAAGCCGTGAAGCTAAGAACAGTCTTTAAGATAAACCCAAAAGGTCAGCAGCAAGTTCACTCCAGTCTGGAGAACTCTCCATTAATACTATTAGGATGAAAAAAACAGCAACCTTATTTGTTATTCTTATGCACATTTTCAGAAATGCTGCTTAAATTAGACAGTAATGAATTGACTTAGAAAAATTTTACACCTATGCACACTCAAAGTGGTGACCTAGATGGTAACCAGAATAAAAAACTAGATCCAATTCTCAGACAAATTCTTAAGTCTCACCCAGATCTGATGGGGCTAAAATCATGGGGTCCACAGGGTTCTGCTGCTTTCTGTGTGCATTAAGAGGACAGTCCACTTCCTTGCATTTTTCAGTTTATTGTGACATAAATATATTAACCAAAAATGGAGGCATTAAAATTCAGATTTTGTATTGTGTGCATGCATGCTACGTTGCGTTAGTTGTGTCTGACTCTTTGCGACCCTGTGGACAGTGGCCTACCAGGCTCCTCGGTCCATGGGATTCTCCAGGCAAGAATACTGGAGTGGGTTGCCATGCCCTCCTCCAAGGGATCTTCCTGCCCCAGGGATTGAACCTGCATTTCTTATGTCTCCTGTATTAGCAGGCAGGTTCTTCACCACTAGCACCACCTACTTGCTAAGCCTCTTCCCAAAACCTGGCCATATTGATGCCTGAGCATATTGATGTGCTAATCTCAAGACTTCCAGCCTTCAGAAGTGTGAGAGATAAATTTCTGTGGTCAAGTCACACAGTCTATGGTACTTTGCTATAGCAACCTAAAGAAGCACAACATACCATCATGTCTCATTGCATTTGACCTTGGTGTGTACTCACATCTAAGACTTGGACAACAATTTTGAAATGACATCCACTGCTGTGTATAATTTGTCACTTCTATCAGATTCAGAGCCTTGAATTTTCCATTAACTATGGATAATGGAGAAGACTTAGTAGTCAAGATATTTTGCCATGGAAGTAAAAAAATATGACATTCTTTCTTCATCCATGTGAATTCAGTGACTCCCCAAATGTCAAGTTTTGAAGTATTTGGTTGATACTCAGGCAGAAGCTATTTTTTGTTGTTTGCTTGTTTGCACTGAGAAGAAAGAAAAGCTTTCTCTCAGAGCATAGGAGAAATTATTCATGGGCTTGACTTACTTGGCAGATAATTTTTTTTCTTAATAACTGTATCAGTCTTTGGAGTCAAAGCCCTGTAGTCATCATATGGGTGTTACTACTCTGGAAGAAGGGAATAAAGGCAGACAATTAGGCAAACTTCCAGTTCTGGGGGATGTGCTTCTGTAGGTTGAAGTCAAAAGGGCCATAAGTAACTAATGTCTTTGAAGGAAGATAATCTGTTGCGTGGTGGTTAGCCTCCAAAACGGCCCTCCTTGAACAAACTTATGGTTGCTGGGCAGGGGCAGGATGTGAGGGAAGGAGAGGTGGGGAGTTTGGGATTGCCATGTACATGCTGTTAAATTTAAAATGGATAACCAACAAGGACCTACTGTATAGCACAGAGAACTCTGCTCAATGTTATGGTGGCAGCCTGGATGGGAGGGGAATTTCTGGGAGAACTGGTACATGTATATGCATGGCTGAGTCCCTTCCCTGTTCACCTGAGTCTATCGCAACATTGTTTGTTAATCAGTTACACACCAATACAAAATAAAAAGTTAAAAACATGGTTCTCCTTGAGGGTCACCTCCTAGTTTTCGTGCCTCTGTATAGCCACATCCTACAATAAGAAAAGGTGATCCATGAAATCAATACAACATTACAGATATGTTGGTGTGTAATTTCTGAGGCTAGGTGATAAAAGAAATTTGGTTTCCATATTTATTGATTTTGATTTTTATTCACTTCCATGTCTAAGTGTGAAAGTGAAAGTGAAAGGCACTAAGTTGTGTCCGACTCTTTGTGACCCCACAATCTACACAGTCCTTGGAATTCTCCAGGCCAGAATACTGGAGTGGGTAGCCTATCCCTTCTTCGGCGGATCTTCCCAACCCAGGAATCAAACCAGGGTCTCCTGCATTGCAGGCGGATTCTTTACCAACTGAGCTACCAGGGAAGCTTGGTATACTATTTCATAACATTACACACCCATTTAGGAGGCACATCTTTTCTGAGGTCTATAGCTCCCAATGTATTAGATACCTGCAATCCACTAGAAGGAAATCAGTAACCAGTAAAGGGACTGGGGAAAGACAAAAGGTAGCTTCAGCACGTGACTAGGCTTGGGGATGCTGTGTAGCGACACGGCATTGTGGGAATTTCCTGACTGCCCAATCCTGCTTGCTCCTCTGTTTAGGAGAAAATCTGTTTAAAAAGAATCAGTGAGATTAGCTTTAGGGTCAGGGTTTTATAAATCTGCTTTTAGTGCAAAATGAGCAAATTTTGTCTAGGTATAAGGAAAAGAATTTTTAATCTTTTTCCCAGACCAAAATGAATTTAGATATATTCAAGCTTCACATTTTATTTTCCTTTATTAATTAGCAAGGACACCTGCATTAACACAGGTTCATTAATTTATGATCTAGTGAGTCTTTTCTACCTCTAACTTCCTTGATGAAAGAGAATGAAACGAAAAGGAACTGTTTGATCAAGACTTCTCCCACAGATTTAAAAGATAACCCTTGAATAACATCAAAGATATTGATTTTGCTGTTGTCTCTTTAGTTTGTTGTGAGATAAACATATTAACAAAAAATAGAGACATTAACATTCAGATTTTGTATTGCTACTGGCTAAATCATTAACATGAGAGCATGTTGTCATTCTTTTTAAATTTTAAATAAAACCCTATGTCAGTAATGCCAACCCAAGGTGTATCATTTCTTAAAACTAAAATCACAGCTTCCTCTAAGGGGCTGTCAGAAAATATAATTGAAATGATAAATAGTTTTGTACATTTACTCTTTTGGGGCAATCTCATCCTTCCACATCCATTTCCTTCTCTTTCTAAGTTTGTCTTGGTGGCTTGTTCTGGTACTACATTCTGGAGCCAGTCAGTCATTAATTCCAAATAGAATCCTCAGAAACAAACATACAAAAAAGTATGTATCACAAGTATATTATTGAGAGTTTCCTATTGTTGCTGGTATAAGTTACCACAAACTCGGGGCTTTAAAACAACTATCTCCTTACTGTTCTGGAGAACTGAAGTTTCACCCAGGTCTTCTTCTTCTTGTTTAGTCACTGAGTCGTATCCAACTCTTTACTGATCCCATGGCCTATAGCTCGCCAGGCTCCTCTGTCCATGGGATTTCACAGGCAAGAATACCGGAGTGGGTTGCCATTTTCTTCTCCAGTGGATCTTCCCAACCCAGGGATCAAACCTGCCCCTCCTGCATTGCAAGCGTATTCTTCAGCATTGAGCCACGAGGGAAGCTCACCCAGGTCTTGGCGGGGTAAAGTCGTGGTGCCCACAGTGTTCTATTGCTAATGGGTGCTGTAGTGGACAGTCCACTTCCTTGCATTTTTCAGTTTCTGACAGTTGCTGCATTCCCGGACTAATTACGCCCTTTATCCATCTTCAAAGCCAGTAACAGTGGTCAAATCCTCATATCACAATCTCTCTGAACCTTTTTCTCGGGTCACCTCTCCCACTGACTCTTCCTCTGCCTCCCTTTTCCGTGTTTAAGCACTCTTGGTATTACTTTGGGTCACCTGAACAATCCAGGATAACCTTCCCATCTCAAAGCCCTTGACTTACATCTGCAAAATCTCTTTTTGCCATGTAAGGTAACATAGTCACAGTTTTAGGCATTAGGAAGTGGGCATCTTTGGGGACCATAATTCTGCCTACCACAACAATTTTTAGAGTGTCTAAAAATAATGTTCCAACATTCATTTAGCATGCAGTGTCTTCTTCCTCCTGAAAAAAAAAAAGTGTTTTATAAGTTTTAAGAAGCAAATGAATCCCCAGGATTGTACCCACTGAACTATCATATACAGGTAAACTATACTTAAAACAGACTATGGTTCCAATGTCAGGAGTGCTGTCTTTGCAGTGAACTTTCCTCTGCTCTGACCATAAAAACAAGAGCAAGCCCATGAAATAGCACTATCGGGACGGGGACTGTGCATGTCTCAGCAGTATTAGTGTGGCTGTCTATAAGATCCCGTCACAGGATCGGGCACTAGTCCTGTAAGTGCTCACTGTTACATTTAGAAATTTTTATTTTCAAGAATATTTGATCCGTAGAGAAGAAATATATGCCTTAAATTTGTTACACATGAAAGAAATTGGGAGGGTGGCCAATATTTCTTTCCATTTGGCATTATTCTAGTCTCTTTCCCCCAGAGGCAGGCACATCATAGATCTACATTCTGGTTTATGTTAACCATTTTCCCCCCCAATAGTCATTATTTATGGACTTGACCAAGAAGTACATTTCTTAACCATGCCCCTTTTCTACAAATACTTGTAATGTGTTTTCAGATGTGAATTCATAAGTGTTCTTATTTGCATGATATGTAATTAGTATTTTATAAAATTAGAGTGGTTGCATAATTCTGACAGTATGGTCTTTGTTCATTAATTATAGATGTGCTGCGCTTAGTCCCTCAGTCGTGTCTGACTCTTTGCAACCACAGGGACTGTAGCCCACCAGGCTCCCCATTCATGGAATTTTCCAGAGTTTTCCAGGCAAGAATACTGGAGTGGGTTGCCATTTTCTATTCCGGGTGATTTTCCTAATGCAGGGATCAAACCCACTTCTCTTGTGTCTCCCATATTAGCAACAGATTCTTTATCACCATGCCACACATACACATACCTATAAATATATGAAATTTTATATATATATATAACTTTATATTTGAAATATATATGAAATTCATGTGATTTGATCAGATTAGGAAAAACAAATGAAAGTGAAATAGCTACCATTACAAAGGACACGTTTAACCAGCCAAAGTTTTTGTTAAATATACATTCCAGATGTGAATTTCATATACTTGAAAATGCTACCTTGAATTCCAAACATGAAATAAGATGAAACAGTGTCCATTTGGGCTTCTCAGATAAAAATCAGGGCAAAAGTGAGTAATGGAAGATTTATTTCTCTGCTGGGAAAATGGACAGATTTCCTTCTGATGGTCAACTGTTTCCAACACAGTTAGAAGGAGCCTTGGTGTTGCAAACTCCACCCTTGATCACAAACATAAAGTTACAATGAGGATAAATGTAAGACATATGCAGCCCACATTTTTATTCCTATAAAAGGACCTTGGACAAATGAGAAGGAAAGAGCATTTTTTCAAATCCTGCAGGTGGTTTCAGTTACTCAGTATGTTTGTCTAATTGCTCAAATTTTACCTCCACAATATTGAGTTCAGATACTTTTTTGTTACGTTTCTTAATCAGCTTCTGAATATTGCCTGCATCCTCTTTAGCATAAATCCCTTTTTCTGCAAGTAAAGCTGAATTATGCCATGTTCTTGTTTTACCCTTTGCCATCCAGTCTCAAGAAGCTGGATCTGACAAGCATAGCATTAAAAAAAAATGGGCAGGAGACTGCCACCAGCTGTTGCTAATAAAACAACTGCAGTCCCTGCATTGGTAGCTTCCTTCTCGAACTTCGTATCCCCATGGTGCTGGCAGTAATTGGGAGGGGGGTTACAGGGGCATTTTTCTCTCAAAGGAGACAATAAGAATATTAATATTAATGCAATATCTGCTCTTTCAGATGAGAATGGATAAGATGAAATGATTTAAAGAAGGTTTGATCAATCATTCCACCTCTTGGCAAGAAAATGATGCCTTTGCATTTAAGAATGAACATCTGGGTAGAATCACAGTGGTTGAAAGAACTGAGTGGTTGGCAACCAAAAATTCTCTTACTTGATAGAGTTAGATTCCTTCTCCCCCTCTGCCCCCACCGCCTTCCTTTGGGACTTCTGACCCTGCTGGGGGCAAAAGGAAAACGTTGAAATGCTTCACTAGAAAATATGTGCCTACATTTCAGCACTCTTTTTGTGACCTGGCTGCTTACTGATTTATTAGCAGAGTCTAAGAAGGGATCTGGGGTAGCTGGTCAACTTGTCTGATTCTGAAGAAAGGGTGGCCACCCTGGGAGCCTTTTTGACTCCATGACCCTGCATCTGGCCCACGAATCTCTTTCTCCTCCCATGGAGGCTTGAGACGTGTCTGCAGCCAAGAACTGTGTGGAGCAATGCAGACAGTTAGCCAAACCTTAAAATCTGGGAGAGCCGAGAGGTTGCTGCTTGTTTCTGACCAGGGCACCCGCAAGACTGCGGCACAAAAGGACCGTGCACTTGGCAGATAGACACGGGCTTCTTAAGATGTTAACTATTTCGAGGCCTTGCTACTGAAAGCACAAGCAGAGCCTTGTGTAAGAGACAAAGATGTGTGGCCTCGGGGCGAGCGTGGGGACACCCTGCTCCTTTTCTGTTCTCTCTCTGAATAGTGATGACCCAGCATGGAGACATTTGTGACCCGCATCCTCCTTGCCAGATGCCAGAGGGCCATTAGTTAACCAGTGACATTCCTGCCACCGGTCCATTCGCCCAGCTTTGGGAGTTGAAGCCAGGAGTAAAGAGCAAAGCGGGGCTCATCAGGGCAAAAATCTGCACAGGAGACAAATTTGGAGGGTTGTGCGAAGGCAGAGGCACTGGACTTGAAGCCAGAATAAAGAGGAGGCAGATATTCAGAAAGAGTCTTCCAAGTTACTGTGAGGTTTAAAAGATCACAGTCACATCCTAAGGAACACTCCTCCCCCATGCATCTTCTCCAAGAGCATTCCCTCACTCCCCAGTTTTTACATGTCTTTGTAACACCTTAACTGTGCACCTCCTAAAACACCTGTGCTACCTTAAATACATTGAGGCTCATCCTAGGTCTGTTCCCTGGCAGAATAACCTGGGAGTCACTGTATCAATTACAGTTCTTCCCAGCCCTCTCTCCTTTTCTCTTATTTCCTCTTATTCCTTTACCTTACTAATACGCTATTCTTTGATGTTGGCTTCCCTGATGGTTCAGGGGGTAAAGAATCTGCCTGCAATACGGGAGACACAGGAGATGTGGGTTCAATCCGTGGGCTGGGAAGATCGCCTGGAGGAGGAGATGGCAAGCCACTCCAGTATTCTTGCCTGAAAATCCCGTGGAAAGAGGAGCCTGGCAGGCTACAGTCCAAAGGATCACAAAGAGTCAGACACGACTGAGTGACTAAGCACACTCTCTCCTTTTCCCTTATTCCTTACCTTATTAATATGCTATCCTTTGATGCTGTGATCTTGCAAAGCATTTAAAACATCACTAACATCATCAAGGAGCACTTTCATATGCATATTTGTACATGATGTGACATTTTTTGTTTAAAGAGAATTTCCTTGTTTTCTCCATTAGAATGTAAGCTCCATTTCTAGATAATTCTCCTTTTGCCCCATGAAGCCTTCTGTTTCCAGACAAAAACTGCAAGGTAAGCTGCTTTGAGTGTTTGTCTAAATATATATATATATATAAGCTTCATAATATCACTGAGTTCTCAGTGCCTAGAAATATAAATGGCATTTAGATGCTTCATAAATATTTGTTGACTTAGTGTGATGAAAGAATATAAGTCTATTCTCACCATCTAAGAGCACAGAGCCTAGGAAATTACATATGTGTACACATGACCAAAAGCAGAAGGGTGACATATAACCAGGCAGTAAAATACTGCCCCAGTTCCATTTCATAAGATGACAATTGATTCCATTAACCATTGTTGTTCCATTTTGGGACCTCAAGCAGGTGAGATGCTTCAAAACCCTTCGTGGAAATATGCATCACACACGTGGTTTCTAAAGAAACACTATTCTACTCTTTAGTACATTATGTTATTGCTATGGAAACAGTAACATTTTAAAGAACACTGGAACTTTCCAAATACAGTATTTATTCTTCTTGTACCAGCAAAATAATGTGTTTCGCCTAAGAACTTGTTAGGTGGCCTGCAGCTAAATATAAGGAGACAGATTCTCATCATGTGTAAGTCTACGGGAAAATTTGGACACCAGCTTTTCCAGATACATTTTAAAATAAACTCAGAGCAAAACTCTAGACATAATTGGGGCCTTCAATGAAGCACTTAATATGTTAGATTTGTTTTTTAGTTAGAAAAACTATTTTTATTTGAACCTCAGAAGCCCCTTTGCAGGATTGCAAGCTGGCATTGCCTTTGGATTTTCAGAGGACCAGCTTCACTTGCTACTTTTGTCTATTACTTATCAATACCTCTGCAGTGCTCAGCTGGCTAGTGTGGCCCTGGCTCTCCCGGACTGGCACCAAGCTTTAACCAAAAAGGTTATGAGAAAACAACATAACCCACACTTAAGCTCTAAGAACACAAGAGAAAAGGAACCAAGCAGGGTGAGTTGAGTGTTATCAAAGGTCACTCGGCTCTGCTTCACACACTCGGAAGTTCAGTAAGTTTCAGTTGACAACCTCCACTAGTACAATTTTGCCTTCCTTTCTCATCGGTTTCTAAAGCAAACCTCGATAGATGCATTTGGAAAATATCTCTTTCTGCTGATAAAAAAGGTAGAAGCCATTTAAGATGTACATTTCCAGCATTGCAATGATCATGATTTCTAACTCGCATGATGTGCAAAATTGATAGCGTTTTTAACCTTTATTTTTAGCTCAAATATGTTATCCATGTGCAGAGAAGGTAACACCCTGCTTCTTTCCTGGTGATGGGAAGACCACGGACTAGAAGTCTCAAGACTAGGTCTGGTCTCTGCCTTTGCCTGGTGAGCTCTTTGCCTCTTGCAGATTTACTGCCTCCCTCAGTATTCCTCCAGTTCCCCAACTTGGCGGGTTAGCCAAGTGAGGACACACATGCAGAACCTAAAAGAGGTCACTGTGAGCACAGTTCTCTTCTTGTCCTCAATAAATAAAACAACCGTTGCATTTCTCTTGTTTTTGTCAGCCTGTTAAAGTACAAATGTCTTTAAAGTTTCCAGCATTGGAAAGATGTTAGAATCATATATCCATGGACAAAGTTCACTTAAACCAAACACGTCTCCTATTAGTAATGTAGTTTAGATAAAAGATAAACCTGCATTTGACAAAGTACATTTCTCACATTATCATAATTTGTAATTATGTGTCATCTTCTATGCTCAAAGGGCTTTGCAAATAAAAACACTTGCAATGCATTTAGATACACTTAAATATTATCTTTCATTTTAGGTTAACTAATAATAACAAACTAAGTGACTTGAACACAATTTTATACTGCTTTAGTAACAATACATGAGAAAATAAAAAAAGTTTGTGTTCTATCCGCTGGATGAATGGCAAGTGTGTGGTGTATATTCCCCACTCTCCTTTTCTGTGACCTTACGGGCCATTATAAATTGATCACAATGCTGTTGCACACTGATCCTCAGAACTGTTAACTCAACACCCCAAGCAGCCACCGCAGCCACCATCAAGCAGGCGGAGTTGGTCTACTGGTTTAAGTCTACTTGTCTTCCTCGAGTTAGATTGTTTCCCATATATTGCCTACATTAGAAATGAATTCACGTAAGGGAGCACGGAGCTTCATTGGCATGCTTCCTTGCTATTAGTTTTGAACGTTCACAATATATGTCCTGAAAATTTACTTGTCAGTTTTAACGGGACCTGACACAGTTAACCCTCAGAAAAAGAAAATTTGCTGAAAATCTTCCCTACTTATTAATCAGAGAAAATAGGTTCTCCAAGATCTCCCTCAAAACCAACACTGGCCTTCATCTTTTACTTACTGCGCTTCACTACTGATCCCTGATCCTCCTGCTCGCTCTGTGACCTGGTTTCATCATGTTTCCTCTTTGTGCCTTCTATCTTTCATGTTTTCTTTTCCTGGATCTTCCCATACTCGGGTTTTTAGAGGAAAACACATCCTGTCTGGTTCCACTGCAAGTGCGTGGTTCCAATTTCAGTCGGGCCCTCAGGACTGCTCAGCAAATCTTCTATATAACCATAGTTGGCCCCTTTCCCCATCCATTTCATCAGAGCTTCTAAATCTTCATCAGTCTTCTCAGCCTCCACCCCTGGCTCCTTCGGCTCAACAGATGCCAACCTGTCATAGAGAACACAGATGCCATTAGGTATGGCCTCCCAGCTCCCCCGAGCTCTGCCTGAACCTCTGCACATACTCGCTCTTGGCTCCGCCTCACCTTCTTTCTCTCCAGTGTCCCTCCCCTTGGCCCTGCGCCCCACACCTGATCCAGGACTCTATGCCATTGTTTTCCCACCCCTCCCCCAAGCCACCTTTACAATATTTTCTTGGACAAATGCCCCTGAGCCTCGAAATAAAATCAGGAGTGTTCTTCACCAAAAACAAGCAAGCAAGGAAGCAAACAACCAGGCACTTTCTTTGAACTTGACCCTGATGCTTGGGCTTCATCCCAGCTCTGGGTTTTCTCTTCATGCTCCTTCTGCCTGGGGTAAAATCCTACCTATTTCTGTACATCCAAATTTTGCCCATTCCTTAAGACCCAAACCAAATATCTTTCCCTTCCCCATATCCCCAAATGCAAACAGTGACTTGTTTTCTTGAATTTGCCTGTAGACTTATGCCTCTCTCACCACAAGCATCTCTTCTCCGTCCTGTAATTACATGCCCGTCTGTTCTCACAACTACTGGAAGCTAAATAAGGTCAGAATCTGTGTCTGACTTATCTTTGTATTCCCCAAAGTGCCCCCAAACATGCCTGTATACACTCAGTACTTACTTAGTTACTGCCACTTTAGAGAGATTAGGAATCTGAGGCAGGACGCGCTTAGATACAGAGCTGAAAAATCGCAAAGTTGTCACTAATGTTTGTTCTCATTCAACTCCTTGTGCAAATCTGTATTCTTAGAAAGTTCACTGCAACGAGTTCAAAAATTATATCATTTTTGTGGTCTGTAGCAAGTTTTTTTAAATGTCTATTTCCCAAAGGCTTTTCAAACATGTTTATTTTATGTCTCACATAGTAAGAACTACATAAACATTGAAGCAACGAATGAATAAACAAGTTTTGGATAATGACAACCATAAAACTTAAATTTGTTAAGGGCAGAAAAATCAGAAGTGTTTTGGCAGAGGGAATCCTACAAGGGACCAAGATGAGGCTACAAGACTGTTGAGAAAGAGAAGAGTCACCCATCTGCCCAGCTGTGAGGTACCATTCTTCTGGTTGTACTGCATTTCCATATTGAAAATTTTGACAACTTGATGTATTTTAAAGTTCCAATGTAACATCTATTTACTGAATTTGGTTGCCAAAATCTGATCCTTAAGGTCTGAGATAAAATTATTACCTGCCAAAGGACAATATTAGGAAAGGATTTACTTTCTGCTCCCAAATTTTCTACTGAAGAAGCACCTTCAGATGTGGAGCCAGGAGAGCAATTCCAGATAATGAAAGAAAACCAGTCAAGACCATTTCGTTATCCACTTTCGGTAAGTCCAGGTAGAATGTAAATTTCAATCAGAATACAGTTAGAGACATCTCAGCTGAAGAGAATTTGGGCACCTTTGCTGCTCTTCAGGTTATTCACAGTGATGGATGCTCACCTGGATTTAAGTTTTATTATATTTGACAATGATAAGATTGTGTAAAAATTTCACAGCACCACCAATATTTTGGGGAGATCAAAGTACAACCTCTGGATATAAAGCAGTTTGCAAATGCTGAGGAATGTACATTTTGTTATGGATAGTACACTTTGTGATTCTGAATAGGGCTGGTTGATAAACATTCACTTGAATGCAAAAAGAAGAGTCTATTATCCAAGGAGTATAAGAACTCTACTGTACTTTGAGGGAGAGAGAGAGAGGGAGAGAAAAGAGGTGTAGTAGCAGACAAGAAAATGAGAGTATTAGCCCTCAGCTGAATTTCCAGTAATTGCCTCACTGAAAAGGCTCAGAGTAATCACACAGCAGTAAGGCTAATGGTATAAAGGAGCGATTGAGCACATTTAGGTGGGACAACTGAAGTCTGGAGGTATTTGTTTTTCCCACCTCACTGAAAGGCAGGAGTTGTGTTTCATAGCTGTGGGAAGGATCCACAGGATTGAATACGGAGATTTAAATACATCATAATTGTTTTAGTCAAATGAACAGATTTTATATAAAAGAGGGATCTATAAGCATAATTTAAAGAAGGTTTTGCATGGAAATGAACTATCAGTTACAATTCCAGTTCCCAACTACCTTATACAATTTGTCTCCCCAAGATGGATATTTTAATCTCTAATTTATTAAAAGATGAAATGTTGGAATGTTGGATAGATTGAAATCATTTGTCAGATCACGAAGTCCTCATAACATTTCTCAGCCTTAATAACACATCTGCTCTTAGAATGTGGTCTCTTGATAATAGCTGTCTGAAAGTGTCTGAATTTAGGGATTATTTGAGACAACAGATTTCCTTCTATTTGGAATTGAATGAGGCATCTGCTCCCTCACCGTTAGCTTTGTGTGATAGTCTCAAGGCATTCATAAAAGGGCAGATCATTGTGAACATTATGAGGAGAAAAAAAGATCTTTGTTGACAATATGAGATTTGGAAAAAGGAATTTAAAATCTTTAAAATAGTAGTATTTTATGTTTAGAGATATTATTCCCTAGTTCCTTTTCCAATCTTGGGTGAACAAGGTGGCTAGAACTGAAGGAGGAATGAATACAGTACTCCTGAACCAACAGTTTATAGAAGACTTTGATAGAACACTAAGGAGATATTCAAAAATTTTATCTGATGTGTTCAGTATAACCAACAAAACTCAGTGGAAATGGACAACCATAATCATTCCAAAGACCATATGCCAAACAAAGTATTCAAATGCAGGAGTCGAGTAAAGAGAAAGAAAAATAATACATAAAAATGACCTTCTCCATTTTACTTCCAAGAAAGAATATTCCAAAAGATAAAACCATGACAAAACCTTTGTGCAACTTCAAGGATAAACTATATATCCAAAAAAATGCAGGTCAAGAGCTCAAGCATCTTTGAAGGTGCATGATCGATAAGAAAGAGACCATTATCAGCTTCTTGGCTGCATTTAACTACAAAAATTATCATTATAGTTGGAAAAGCTCATATTCAAATGGTGGTATTGACATTTTGTTTCCACACACACTCACAAATTTTTTTTTACATTTAGAAAGAACTAAAAGGAAAATTTTAGCAAAGTTTCCTGATATTTGCATATTGTCATCCTATAGATAGCTATCCAGATGGCATTAATGGATATATAACAACAATGAGATAAGATTTTTTATTATAAAAACCATACTGTTCCTATGAATCAGGCCATTTAACATGTACATATACAAACATATGTATATTTTTTAACAGAGCTAGATTTTCAGATTGTTTAACTCTATGAAGGTGATTGTAACAATGAAGCATAAAAATTGCACCATGCCTGAAAAAATGCAGTTGTCCAATTACTTACCATGTAAGACAACAGGTAATTATTTTGGAATCACTAACAGTGTTACAAGAATCACCACCCCGTTTGTCTTTTGTTTTTCAAGGTGTCCATTTTCATTGGTCTTTCTGTTACATTTAACACCACTGATTACCCTCCTTTTGGGAACCTTTTTGCCTTTGGACTTTCTGCCACACTATTATCTCCTGGTATCTCTTGGAGAACACTTTCCCTGAATTTGAATCTTCTTCTTTTCCAGAGGGGTTCTCAATGGGTTTGAGGGTCAGAAACCCTATCCTGGGGAGAATTTGGATATATGTAAGACTGTGAAGACTATGAAGAAAGCTGAGAGCTGAAGAATTGATGCTTTTGAACTGTGGTGTTGGAGAAGACTCTTGAGAGTCCCTTGGACTGCAAGGAGATCCAACCAGTCCATTCTAAAGTAGATCAGTCCTGGGTGTTCATTGGAAGGACTGATGCAGAAGCTGAAACTCCAATACTTTGGCCACCTCATGCAAAGAGTTGACTCATTGGAAAAGACCCTGATGCTGGGAGGGATTGGGGACAGGAGGAGAAGGGGATGACAGAAGATGAGATGGCTGGATGGCATCACCGACTCGATGGACATGAGTTTGAGTAAACTCCAGGAGTTGGCGATGGACAGGGAGGCCTGGCGTGCTGCGATTCATGGGGTTGCAAAGAGTCGGACACGACTGAGAGACTGAACTGAGGGCCCCTTCCTATTGTCCAGTGAAGTGCTACTGGCCTTTAATGAGAGGGAGGTTGGGAGGGGAGAGGAGCAAGAATGCTGATTCTCTGGTATACGCAGAACAGGTCCACAGGACAAAGGCGTTATGCAAATAGCGCTTCTGCTTTGAGGAAACACAGTGTGAAAACCAAGTTCTTGATTTTCAGTTATTATTTCTGAGCCCCTACCTTGGAGCACTTTGTTTCAACTGGGGTCAAATCTCCCAATACACATGAGACCCCCAAGACTGTCTCTTTGTGCCTCAGGGCTCCTCCGGCCCTCCACACCAGTTGCCGCTAAAGATGTCCTCAAGGGCAGTTCCAACAAAGATCCACACAGCAGCCTTGCAGATGGCTAGTCTTTACTCCTTGTTTCTTCTCACATCCAAATGATTGAGTCTACCAGTTCTTTTTATCTATAATGTCTTTTGGAAATGTTTCTTTTCCATTGCCACAGCAATCCCTTAGCGGACACCTGTATTTACCCCACACCTATCCTAATTGCCTTCCCTAAGGCAACCCCTGTCCTTTACCATCCAACCTATAAACTATTGCTATAGTTATTTTTATGGACCACTCCCCACCATTTTTGATAATCTACATGACAAATCTTGCCTCTTCATTCTCACTGTGCCTCTTCATCCCACACTCAATGACTGTCATATATCTTTCCCCCTTTCACCGTTTATCTTTTACTGTCCCCTTGTTTAGACCCTCTGTCCCCGTTAAACTTATTTGCTTAAGAGTACAGTGTGAGTTTTTTACTCCTTCCTCAGAACCTTTGCAGGGCTTTCCTGGTGGCCAGGTTTAATCCCTGGGTCAGGAAGATCCCCTGGAGAAGGAAATGACAACCCACTTTAGTACTCTTGCCTGGAGAATTCCATGGCCAGAGAAGCCTGGTAGGCTACAGTCCATGGAGTTGCAAAGAATCAGACAGGACTGAATGATCAACTTGCACTTTTTCAGAACGTTTGCACCTATGACTAATGCTGCCCCCACCTCCTCTCCTTCCTCACTTGCAGGCTCAGTGACAGCACTGTGAAGAGGAAAATCACAATCCAAGGAAAAGGGAAAAACCAGTAATATTGATCCTGTGTCTTTTGTTCACTATTAATTGTATATTACACAAGTTTAGCTTTACTATCAATTGTGAGTTTTTTAAATATTGCATTAAAATATTCTTTATCTTGAGTACTAAGTTTTTGGCACTCCTTTGCATTTGGCACCAGCGGCAGATTCCTCACTCACCTTTGCCCTTGTCCCAGCCCTGCAGTGCGGTTTCCTTGTCCCCCACGCTGGTCCTCGGGCAGGGCAAACCTGACAAAGACTTTCCACGCTGAGAGTCCCCTTGATGGAACACTTGCCTACCGTCAAGTGTGCCGTGGTTATATGTTGCCATGCAAGAGCACTTGTCATTTGCAGGTTTGGGGTACTTGGTATCCTTCTAGGACCAAGACTCCTATGCTGTGCTCTCCACAGGACTAAATACCCTCCCCTTCATTCAGTGGGTGGTTAATAAAGATCCATGAACATCACAGAATGTAAGAGCTGGGCTGTGATTGAAACTCCAGCTACGATAGCAAGATGCAATAATAGGAATGTTGGTTTCAGGGAACATCAGAGAAACAAAACAAAAAAATCCTCACATTCTCCACTGTTATCTGTGAATAGGTTAGGTTTATCTCATCAAGAATTCTGGAAGAATTCTTTTCCATAAATAGAAAAACAAAACGGGCCTTGGCACCATTCTTGTGGTGTGGTTGCTTGAGGGTGAGTCTGAGCTGCCCCTGGGTTGTTCAGGGACCCCTCTGGTTAGTCAGTTCCCAAACTGCTTCTGCCAACTGCCGGAGACACTTGCAATTCAAACAGTCCATCTCTTTTATGGTGAAAAAGAGTCAGAACAGCTCCTCCCACCTCAGCTGGAAAACACACCACTATCAAATAACAAGGTTAAGTATTTCTGAGGCATGTGGCAGAATAAATTAGTTTCATCTCATTAAAGAAAGAAGACATACCACATTGGAAGACAAGACCGGGAATCCAAGAGTGAGGCTTTCAACGCTGGACAGGCCTTGGGTGACACTGTTTTGAAAACGAAAAAAAATCAGATATTTGGGCTCTTTAACATCATAGTTCTAAAAGTTCTGTGCTTCGCCCTTCCCCCCAAACAGCATTTAATTGAGTTCTGATATTCAAAGAATGGGCAGCTGGGAATCTAGGTCAAACCTGCTTCCTTTCTCTGGGCCTCCTTCTCTTTCTGGCCCACCTCCTCCTCACTTGCTTCCCTTTCCACTTGCTTTCCTCTCCTCTCCCTCCCAAATCACCTCTCACATAGCCGGATATGGTTACTAGCTTCAGCAGCACACAAGCAAAATGGAGTAAATTTGGTGGCAATGAATTATTTCTCCCTTTCTAAATAATTTTGATGTAGATTTTCACGCAGAGCAAACACATAGATTAAATATAAGGCTATTCCAGGCACCTCTAAAACACAGTAACTTCTCTAGGATTTGATTGTTTTGGACATTAGACAAGTAGCAAATATGTGTATATATATATAAATATATTATATATATATATATTTCAAGTAAAAAAGAATACGCTTAGTCATGTCCAGTTCTGTGTGACCCTATGGACTGTAACCTGCCAGGCTCCTCTGTCCATGGGATTCTCCAGGCAAGAATACTGGAATGGATTGCCATGGCCTCCTTCAGGGCATCTTCCCAATCCAGGGATCAAACCCGCTTCTCTTGCATCTCCTGCATTGGCTCTTTACCACCAGTGCCACCATATTTCGACTAAAAATGAATAGGAAAAGAGATATAAGTAAACAAGAATTCTCTACAAGAATTCTGCTACATTGGGATCCACTGAACTATGAAGTTCTGATGGGTTATTAAGACTAGGTAAGCTGTCTGTCCTGTGTAAGAGGCAGCAGATTTAGGCAAGTTCCCTTAACACGTTGGAGGGCAGGGCTGACTGCAGAGAGGGTTCTCCGTGGTCTGTGTGATCACTTTCTCTTCCCAGTGGGGTCTCTCCCCCCAGGAAGTATTAGCTGATTGGGTATACTGGCATCAGTAGAGCTTCTAGCACAAAATTCTTAATTTACTAAACAAAAGTTCTATTTTAAAAATAAATGGTAAACATTCTTGTTCCATCCATTTTTGAAAAGCCAAGAAGAAAGACATTTGAAAATCATCACATGTATGTCCAAACAATGTTTTATATCTTCTGACCTCTAAATGATGGCATTTAAAGAAGCCAGCATGAAGCATGGAGAGCAGTTTGGCAAGTTCAGATGTTAGAAGAAAACACATGGAAAGTGGTGCATCTAAACATGAATAGTATGTATATAGAAAAAAAGGAAGATGGAGCATATAACCCAAGGAGATTACAAAAGGGTTTCAGGAACACGTAAGAATAACATAAGGGAATATATTAGTTTCCTGTGGCTGCTACAGTCACCAACTTGCTGGCGCCAAACAACTGAAATTTCTTTCTTTCACACTTTTGGAGGCCCTGAGCCTGCTGCAAGGTTAACACAAGGTCACATCCCATTCCAGCCAGATGAACACGTCCTCAGCTAATGCTCATGTCTACTGCGCCGGTCACAGTAGCACTGTCCCAATTATGGGAGTAATGGAAATTATAGGCAACATGGCAGAGTACAAAACCCATGAGTCAAGTTGACCTAGGTGACTTGAGCAAATTATTGAAAATTTCTAAGTTTTTTAAAAAATTTATTTTTAGTTGAAGGATAATTACTTTACAATGGTGTGCTCGTTCTGCCGTACAATGTGAATCAGCCATAAGTATACGTATATATTCCCTCCCTCTTAAACCTCCCTCCCACCTCCCCCTAAGATTTTATTTATTTACCTCTACAGTATATACCTGAAAGGGTTATTATGAAGATTAAAACAAATCAAGAATGAGGACTTGGCCCATGGTAAGCTATAAATAATGTGAGTTCACTTCTTACTCCTCCTTGAATTTCTGTTGTACTTTTTGCAAGGCCAGTCATGTGTGGAACAATGGATTTAATTTTTGTCACCACATTTTAAGGAACACAGTGACAAACTATAGGTATAGCCAGAAAATGGACACCAGATTGGTGAAGTAACTGGAAACAACATCTTATTGTAATAATACTATCTTACATTCCTTTAACTTCTTATAATTTTCAGAGGATTTGATCTCTAAAACAATACTTTGAGGTCAGCTGACAAATACTGGATGTGTGTGTGTTAAGTCACTTCAGTTGTGTCTGACTATAGCCTTCCAGGCTCCTCTGTCCATGAGATTCTCCAGGCAAGAATATTGGGGTGGGTTGCCATGCCCTTCTCCAGGGATCTTCCTGACCCAGGGATGGAACCCACATCTCTTAAGTCTCCTGCATTGGCAGGTGTGTTCTTTACCACTAGCACCATCTGGGAAGCCCTGACAAATATTAATTTGTAATTAATATAGTTTGTGTTTTATACATGAATCTATGAATGCCCAGAGAGATTAAGTGGCCCACCAAATGTCAAACCAACATGGGACACGAATGCAAGTTTGCTGAGCATTCATGACAATTGCCTCTTTGTTACACTGCCTCCCTCACAAGCAGTAGTAGAAGGAACTGGGAAATCCTCTGGCAATGTCTGCAGAAAGATGTGATAACTGCCTTAAAATATTAGAAAGGTTTTCCTGTAGTAAAGGGAATAGAATACTCCCCACAAAGTACAGATCAGGATTGGTGGATGAATAGTATAGCCAGACAAACTTTGGCTCAGCATCACGGGAATTTTTGAAAACTTAGAGGTATAAAACAATAGATGAAAGTTGATGAGGGAGGTATTCAGGGATGCAAAGCAGCAGCGTCTGTGTTGGGATATTGGTTGAACTAGATCCATTCAATTACTCCATTGTTATTTACGTAATTATTGAGCAAAGCCCTGTGCTAGGCATTGTGGGAGACAGATAATTAAGACGTTGTCCTCGACTATGTAGATCACCTCAAATGCCCCCACAACTTTAGAAATCATGTGAGTGTTTGACATTTTTATTTAAACAGATTTTTAAGACATTTGGGAAAACACAATTGGCATAACAGTGGAGACTTCAACAACTGACAGAATGATGCGTACATCCACCTAAATGTTGCTGTATTTTTCAATATTGAATGGACATATGAACAAGCGTGCACGGCCATGTGAGCACTGTGCTCATCTTCCTAAATGAGAAATAGACAACATGACAGGATGACAGTTGTTTTCTTTTACTCCATCCTCCTTCTAAAGGACTCATTCTACTTATTCATGAACAATCTAGAATGCTAGCTGTAGCTTGCAGCGGGGAGCAGGTCAGTGTATCTAGTTCTCTGTGCCTTTGAAATTAAAAAAAAAAATGTAACCATGTGCTATTCTAAAGCAATTCAATATTTGCATTTCTAATTCCTATAAATTACAAGCATTTATTTTATGAAACTTGGAAGGATCGCTATTTGTCTCAAATTATACCAGTTATGCCGGCATCACACCAGAACACAGAATTATGGAACATATGAGATAGAAACCTGACACTCAGTTCTCTGCGATGTGTTAAGCAGAGAAAAAAAAAATTGTACTGCTGTATAAAAAGCTGGATAATCAGGAACAAACCTCAAATTATAAGATTAAATCAATAAAGAAAATAGTTGAAAAGGTACATGCAAATCAGAACCTCTGAAGAGAGTCCAAGTGACATAATGGAGAGTTGAGTAATGAAAACAAACACTCTTAAACCGCCATGGAATTCATAATCTGGATTAAATATGGATTTTGCTCAAATCCATAGCTCATGTATATTTCTCTTAAAATAATGCGTTGAAGTGTGTTTGGGCATTAGGAAATTGTTACTGTTGTTACTTCTTTAAAAAATAGACTAGCACACTTAAAGGCACAAAGGAAATAATATTTTCCAGGATTGAAATAAAAAAGACAGTGATTATCTTTTCCAGTAAATTAGTTTTAAAAGCTAGACCTAGTCCTCAGGCAATTTCCAGCCCACTAAATTTCCCCAAGCTTTCCCACATTTGTTAGTGTCAAAATAATGACACATCTGATAAGAGTAAGCCATCAGAGCCTTGAGATATCACCAAGAAACAGTTCTTTGGATCAGAGTTCACAATTCTGTTAAAATTCTTACTTCCTACAGACTGATTTATCTCTGACATGTTCTCTCATGTCTCCAAGAATACCCACACCTAGGAAGCTTATAAGTTACAGTAGATCGCTTGATACAGGCGGACTAACAGACCTTCTACAGATGTTTATTGAGCAGATCTCAAATTCCTGGCTCAACTATCACATGCATAGAGATTTTTTCTTTATTAATGATCAACTACTTTAAGAAGGGAAAACTTAAAGCCTTTATTGTTTCAAAAAGCTATTATTTTATTTCTTAAACTTTCAGAATAGAAGTGACCTACAAATTTAAGGGCCAATCAAAGATTAAAAAATTTGCCTCCCTTATAGGAGCAATGAAAAGGAAGGATTTTTCTGTTTTGAATGGCATTATAGGATTGAATCTTGTAGTTGAAGAACAGGAAAGAGGCTGGTCTAACTGTATTTAATTCACAAATATTAAATCAGGAAAAAATCCTCTTACTGAATTCATGCCCTTCCTTCAGCAATGACTCATATCCCAACTCAACTGTCATTTTAAGGTTCAGAATGACAGAATCTCATCCAATTTTGACTATCATGAAGTCTGTATACATTTGGTTCCCATGATCTCAAGTCACTTGTTACTAAAAAATGTTAAGTCAGGAGTCTATTTAGAATTGTGTGATGATTTCAGATTCCTAAAGCAAACGAAAGTTGGACCATGCCTTTGAATTGTCTCTACTTCTGTTCAAAGGAAAGTCTGTCCTACAGTGAAGTAGGTTCTGTCACTTTCCTTTAAGACATATTCCTGAACACAGCTGGAAGAATCAGCCTCTCTGACTTCAGACTATGCTATTAAGCCATGGTAATCAAAACAGTATGGTACTGGCACAAAAACAGAAATTATAGATCAATGGAACATAATAGAAAGCCCAGAGATAAACCCATGCATTTATGGTTACCTAATCTATGACAAAGGAGGCAAGAATATACAATGGAGAAAGACAGGTTTTTCAATAAGCTGTTCTGAGAAAACTGAAAAAGGATGAAATTAAAACACTCCTTAAACCATACACAAGAATAAACTCAAAATGCATTAAAGAACTGTGAGGCCAGACACTATAAAACTCCTAGAGAAAAACATAGGCAGAACACTCTTTGACATAAAATGCAGCAAGATCTTTTTTGACCTACTTCCTAAAGTAATGAAAATAAAAACAAAAATAAACAAATGCTTTAATAAATAAACATAAACTTAAAAGCTTTTGCACAGCAAAGGAAACCATAAACAAGATGAAAAGACAGCCCTCAGAATGGGAGAAAATATTTGCAAATAACAAAGGATTAATCTCCAAAACACACAAACAACCTTTGCAACTCAGCATCAAAAAAACAAACAACCCAGTCAAAAAATGGGCAAAAGACCTAAATAGACATTTCTCCAAAGGAGTCATACAGATGGACAAGAGGCATATGAAAAGATGCTCACCATCACTAATTATTGTTGTTGTTTGTTGCTGTTTAGTTGCTAAGCCATATCTGACTCTTTGTGACCCCCATAGACTGCAGCATGCCAGCCTCCTCTGTCCTCCACTGCTTCCCAAAGTTTGCTCAATTTCATGTCCATTGAGTCAGTGGTGATATTAATATGTAATCATCTTATTCTCTGTTGCCCTCTTCCCCTCCTGCCTTCAATCTTTCCTAGTATCAGGATTTTTTCCAGTGAGCTGGCTCTTCCCATCAGATGGCAAAGTATTGGAGCTTCAGCTTCAGCATCAGTCTTTCCAATGAATATTAGGGTTGATTTTCTTTAGGATTGACGGGTTTGATCTCTTTGTTGTACAAGGGACTCTCAAGAGTCTTCTTCAACACCAGAGTTCAAAAGCATCAATTCTTTGATGCTCAGCTTTCCTGATGGTCCAACTCTCATATCCAAACATGACTACTGGAAAAACCATAGCTTTTACTATAAGGACGTTAGTTGGCCTAGTGATGTCTTTGTTTTTTAAAACACTGTCTAGGTTTGTCATAGCTTTCCTTCCAAGGAGCAAGCATCTTTCAGTAATTTCATGGCTGCAGTCACTGTCCTCAGTGATTTTGGAGAGAAATGCAAATCAAAACTATGATGAGGTATCACCTCATACCAGTTAGAATGGCCATCATCAAAAAAATCTACTAAGGATAAATGCTGAAGAGGGTGTACATTCCCTTCCACTGTTTATGGGAATGTATGTTGATGCAGCCACTACAGAGATCAGTATGGAGATTCCTTAAAAAAACTAAAAATAGAACTACTATGTGATCCAGCAATCCCACTCCTGGGCATATACTGGAGGAAACCATAATTCAAAAAGGTACATGCACCCCTTGCCCCCTGCTTATTGCAGTACTATTTACAATAGCCAGGACATGGAAGCAATCTAAATGTCCATTAACAGAGGAATGGATAAAGAAGATGTGGTATATATACACAATGGAATATTACTCAGCCATAAAAAGGAATGAAATTGTGCCATTTTGCAAAGATGTGAATGAACCTAGGGACTATCATACAGAGTGAAGTAAGCCAGAAAGAGAGAAACAAATACTGTATAATATCACTTATATGTGGAAACTAGAAAAATGATACCGATGAACCTATTTGCAAAGCAGAAATAGAGACACAGACACAGAGAACAAACGTATGGACACCAAGTTGCGGGGGTTGGGGGGGATAGGATGAATTGGGAGATTAGGATTGACGTATATGCACTACTATATATAAAATAGATAACTAATGAGAATCTAGAGTATAGCACAGGAAACTACTCCACGCTCCGTGGTGGCCTAAATGGAAAGGAAATCCAAGAAAGAGGTGTTATATGAATACGTATATCTGATTCAATTTGCTATACAGCAGAAACTAACAACATTATAAAGCAACTATACTCCAATAAAAATTAATTTTAAAAAAGGCACATTCATACTTTTCACAGCTCTTTACTGTGGGAAAACATTTTATACATCTAATCTGAATCCTTTGTATTTCAGCAAGTGTTCATTTTTCTCCCTCCAATTTAAGAATAACATGTTACCATCCTCTGTGTGAGGTTATCATGCCAGGAAGACGAGGATCAAAGAGGCTGCAGTGGGATCTCCCCTCAAAGTCCCACTCAAATGCTCCATTATGCATGCTGTGCTTCAAAGTCTATATTCCATGGTTAACACTTTAAGAAATCGAAACTGCACATTTTCAAGTTTAACATAATGATTGAAAGTACTGTTCCAGGTGTCAGGACATAGTCCCTACTCTGACTGTGATTTTATTAGCTGTGTGATCTTGGGCAAATTGCTTATTATGGTGGGACTAATAGCACTTTCCATGGAAATTTGTTGAGAAAACTCAGTGAGATAACACACAGAAAATGCTTAGAACATTGTCTAGAACATAGTAAATACTCAATGACTGATCATTAATATCACTTCAATAATTAATATGCTTGGCTGTCAAATGTATAGATTTAGATGTTGAGTTTTTGCAAATGTAAGAAATTATCACGGACTGAAAGTTAACCTCCTCATGTAAATTCAAGACCCATTTGATATTCAGCTTGAGTTTTAATATTGGTTCACTTCAAGTGATTCTAAATTACTCCATAATAACATCATAATAGCAAATAAGCACCAACAGTATCCTAGTACGTTGGAAAGTTTTGAGCAGACGTGATCTAAGAGATCTAAGACATGGTCCATCTATATTGAATTTAACTTAACTTACAGGCAGTTTCGGGGCTCTTGAGACCAGTCAAGCACTTTGCAAATGTTTATTTTATTTACTGACAGATGCTAACATTTTCTTTAACCTAATCTAGGGGAAGGTAAGATGAGAGAGAGTCCCTGACCAAATCAGGTGGCAAAGAAGGGAAAGAAAAGAGACTTCCAAGATGTAGTTAAATGTGAAGCGTGAAGAAGGGATTGATGCGGCAGGGAGTGTGGTTATAACGAGATGGGGTCCAAGAAGGTGAGATTGATTGCTACAAGTAGCTTGACTGTGAGCTGAGTCTTGATTTTGGGGGAAAAAAAAGTGAAAGTCACTCAGTCATGTCTAACACTTTGCAACCCCATGGACTATAGCCCACCAGGCTCCTCTGTCCATGGAATTCTCCAGGCAAGAATACTGGAGTGGGTAGCCATTCCCTTCTCCAGGGAATCATCCCAACCCAGAGATCGAATCCAGGGAGGGCAATCAGAAATGTGGATTGACCAACGGATGGAAGAAGAGAGCCTCGGGAACATGGTTACAGGCATCCTTTGGGTTGGGGAAATCTTGGCTTATACTCATATCTTAGAGAGGACTAATGTGTATGGAGGTGGAAATAAGGAAAACACTGGACTAAATGAACTTTCCAAAGCTTTTACTATCAAATGCTGTTTTTAAAGTATTTATTTATTTGGCTATGCTGGGTCTTCCTTGCTGCTCATGGGCTTTCTCTAGTGGCAGCAAGTCCCCAGAGCTATTCTCTAAATGGGGTGCATGGGCTTCTTACTGCAGTGGCTTCTCTTGTAGCAGAGCACAGGCTCAAGGGTGTCAGGCTTCAGCAGTTGTGGCACATGGGCTCAGTAATTGTAGCTTGTAGACTCAGTTGCCTGTGTCATGTGGAATCATTCTGGACCAGGTCGTGAACCCATGTCCCCTGCATTGGCAGATGGCCTCCCAACACTGGACCACCAGGGGAGTCCTAAATGATACTTTTCAAAAGATGTTTTAGACTACTTCATATAATTGGAGCACAGTACTTTTTTAAATTATTTTTTTATTGAAGGATAATTGCTTTACGTAATTTTGTTGTTTTCTGTCAAATCTCAACATGAATCAGCCATAGGTATACATATATCCCCTCCCTTTTGAAACTCTCTCCCATCTACCTCCCCATCCCACTCTTCTAGGTTGATACAGAGCCCCTGTTTGAGTTTGGAAGCAACCTAGATGTCCATTGACAAAAGAATGGATAAAGAAGCTGTGGTGTATATACACAATGGAATATTACTCAGCCATAAAAAAGAATGCATTTGAGTCAGTTCTAATGAGGTGGATGAACCTAGAACCAATTATACAGAGTGAAGTGAATCAGAAAGAGAAAGATAAATACCATATTATAACACATATATATGGAATCTAGAAAACTGGTGCTGAAGAATTTATTTACAGGGCAAAAATGGAGAAACATACATAGAGAATAGACTTATGGACATGGGGAGAGGGGAGGAGAGAGTGAGATGTACGGAACGAGTAACATGGAAACTTACATTACCATATGTAAAATAGATAGCCAATGGGAATTTGCTGTATATCTCTAGAGCACAATACTTTTAATGTGCAGTATCTGAGTTCGGGAGTAGTAACAGAGTCTGTCCCCAACACAGGGATCATGGACACTGCTCAGATCTGTACAAATACAGTTGAGAAAAGGAAGGTTTCCTAACTTTTTTAAAAATTATACCATTTTTAAAAAGGTATAATCTGTGTGTATATGGATAAGTAGGTAGATAGAAAGAATTATGGGTTGACCTAGCTGTAATTCTCAAATCAGAAAGAAACCTTTTCTTTTTTAAAGCAATTTCTCAGAATAAGCCTTATACTTTGTAGTATTCCACAATAAATTAGACAAAATTATGAAGTTGGTCATTTTTAAAATCTCTTGCATCTACTCTACAGTTGTTGCCTGAAAAAATGAAAGAATGTTGGTTTCAAACTTTCAAAAAAATTCATTTCTGAAGATAAATTGTACTTTCAGTAACTATTAGATGTTCTTCCTAGAGAAACCTTGGCTAAGCGGGTGAAGTTACTTTGATTAGAAAGTAGAATTTCAAAACGGGAGAAGTTTGAGTTACCTAGTCAAGAGGTATCAAATCCCAATTTTGAGAAAGTCTTCTTTTAATGTCTCAGGATCCTGTTTCCTAGATGCAGGGAGTACCAGAGCTGGGAAGACCTTGGTTGTTCCCTGGTTCCAACTTCTAGTTCCACACTGGAACCTAAGATTTCCAGAGAGGTAAATGACTTATACAAGATCCCACAGTTAGTAATTAGCAGAGCCAGGACTGTAGGTAAGGGGATCTCTTGAATCCCAGTTCAATGCCTTTTCCACTACAACATGCATCTTCTCTTGACAGAAATGGAACCTGCATTGATAGCTTCCTGGGAGATGCCATGTGGGTTTTTTTTTACATAAGTGTGATGCATTTTTTTAATTCCATTTTGAGAAAAATGCTGCCAGAGTGTTCTCTAGGGAGTGGAGCCTCTATAACGAGAAGAGAGCGTTCATGCTTGGAGATCACAATGAATAATCATTCATTTAACACCTAGACTGCATCCCAAAGGCCACAACCACCCTGGGGAAGATGATCAGATGGAGAGCATCTGAATTGGGTTCAGGAGAAAAAGACACAGAGAAAAGTTGAGGAATTTAGCAGCCTAGGGACGATGGAGTAGAATTGAAAAGTGAGCAAGACTTGAGAATGGAAGTGCTATGGGTAGCAGAAGAGAAGCTCAAATCACCTCTAACTGATATAAATATAATATTCTCTCTAACAGATAGAAAATATTTATTATTTATATTCACTGAGAGCCCAATAGAGAACTAAACAGATATCTTTGGACTGTCCTAGGGGGTTGGGAATCCAGCATTTTTCCATGTGTGCATTTTTCATCCATTAAACCCTTGGGGAGTGGGGGACAGTGTGGGAGAATAAAGGAGTCTGAATGGGGTCAGACAAAAAGAAAAAACATCAAGAGATGAATAGAGCTGAAACATAATGGCCGGATGGGACAAGTTCAAAGTGTTTTGTGCCTGGCTCAGCAGTGAACCGGTGATCAGTTTCCTTAAAAAAAAAAAAAATTTTTGAGGATTTCCCCCCTTTGTTTTAGAATTATCTCAATTCAGTTTCCTTTATTTTATCAAAAATGCAGCTTTAAATTAATCTAAGCCTGCAGAATAAGTCTAGGTATTCTACATAGTACACCAAAATTCCAGATAAGTCTTTTTAGAGATATTTCTTAACCTGTAATAGGGGCTGAATAAATATTGGTTTATTAACAAGTTAATGGTTTGTTAATGAACTGAAGGCAGTAGCACCTGTGTGAACCCAAGTTGCTGGCATGTGCATATTCAGGATGAATCCTTCATTTGTTTTCTTCCCTAAATGCAGACTGAGTAAAATAAATCTATCAGATCTAATATCTAACTGATTTTGTTTTTCTTTTTTACGCTGATGTTGAGAGAAGAGTCTTTTCAGCTAATCCTAGGAATCATGCTCTTTTTACACGTGCTAAGTCTCACATGCAATGATGGGAAAGAGCATATTTGTTCTTGGGACCAAGTTCACATTTATTAGGAGAGTGAGACTGCCGAAGCCTCCAGGGTGCCCTAATGAGGACTGCATAGATAGTGTAAGATGAAATAAAAGACAGGTCTTGTCCCTTCCTAAGTGTCTTAGATCCTTGTCACTAAAGGCAGACTGTCGGGGTCCCCTCTCGGACAACAGCCTGCAGCCGACAGGAGAGTTCGGTAAATACAAGTGCCTACCACATTCCTCAGGTTTCCAGAGTGACCCAGGAAAGGGCATGATCTTGCTTTGAAAGAGCATTCCCTGGTTCTGACTGGATTCTCAGTTAAGACTTTCTCAAAAGAGAGACTTTGAAAAAGCAAAACTGTTTCTACTCACAGGAAGATACATTTAGAAGATAAAAAAAATTTAAATTTCTATCCAGACAAGTACTAAATTTCCACTATACATTCGACAAACTCATCACCATCACAGGTGTCATGTTGGAACCTAAGTCATTTATGTCTCATCCAACAGATCCTAGGTTGAAACAAGCAAACTCCTGAGATATATTCAGTGGTCACACCCTTTCACAGTGAGGGGCTTCTAGAAAAATGCCAAGGTGACATTATATTTCATTCAAAAGAACGTACTATTCTATAGCAAAACTTTTTCTTTGTGTCTTAAAATTCACTTTTGATAAATTTAAGTTTTTTCTTTTACTTCTAATAAGTAGCCATGAGCAGAGAACTCAGGTTTTTTTTCAAATATGACCTTGTAAGCAGTTCTAACAGTTATCAATTTTATTATTATTGTTATTGTTGTTATCATTATTATTCCCAAATCCAAGGAACTATGCTTCCATGTTGTTTGGAATAGCTTCAGCTAGATCATCCTTCAAAACACTTCTACGTTGTGTGGTTCATTTGAACTGAAGCGCTTAGGATTCAGTATCAACAAGCAGCCAATGACCTTTGTAAATACACCTAATTTACTGAGTCCATTAGGTTTATGATAATAAATAAAACCTCTGTAATGCTCCATAATAACAATAATGCCTTTCAAATGATTCTCTACTTAATGGCCAATTTCAGAGCATTCAATGATGCTAACAATCAATTTCCTGGATATTATTGTGCTTCAGTTTATAAATACCAAATTATATCAAATTATATAGGTCGCAGCGTTACTTATGCAGGCCAGTTGCAGGATTTACATTGATATGCTGTAGAATAATTGCCAGGCATTGTGTCATGGTGTTTTTTGTTTTTTTTTTTAAATCTGATTCTCCACAGGTTACTAGGCTTTTGCACTGACACTTTTCTCTAACTTTTCCCCCCTCAGGATCAGGTAATTAAAAGGGTATTGATGCAAAGGGAAGCGGAACACCACATGGCTTGGCAAAGTGTCTCCATAAAGTCCTGTCCTGTAGCTGCGGATACAAACTCAAGCTGGTCATGTGCAGAACTCCAGCATGTTGAGCCCACTACCCCTCGGCACAGCCAAATGTTTCAGCAGCTGCCCTTTTGTCCTGTTTCTTAAATAAACAAAGAACAGATACAAATTAATGACCTAGATTTATGGCAAAACACACTGCCTTCCCAGAGCAAATAGCCTTAAAAGAACAGATGCTAAAATCACATTTCTTCCTCGCAGACCCCCAGAGAAGATACTTCTGTGAGCACGTTAGTTTCTGTTCTATAGAAATTAATAATTAGTAGAATGTAATTGTGGCGTACAGTGTCACGCTTACCCCAATTTCTCGAGCTTCCAGGCGTGGGCAGAGCCCATGGTTTGTTCCATGATCTGCTGCCCCATTTTTGCTCCAGGATCTTAAATAGCTTTATTTCACTTTTGCATTTTACTTGACTTTTTGCTGAGAATGATCAAAAGATCATTTTCCTAGGATTTTAAATAATACTTAATGCATAGATTTGGTTAACATCCTTGCTAATATGGTTTCTAAAGAGTATCAGGAATGTCAGAAAATTTCCTTTGTTTTACTCTGTACCACAGGATGGGACTGTGTGAAAATGGGGTTGTTTCCTTCAAATTTGGTTCTAAATTTGCTTTCTGCTTTGCTTCCTTGGTTTTTGTTTTAGTCAATGCCAACTACACACACAACAAAACCCGAAAGAAACAATGAAACCCTTGCTGCTGATTTTACTTCCAGAGATTTAACAGTAGCTTCTAATTTATGGCAAACGGGAATGAAGCTAGGTCACCTCCAGGCAGGCATTAGAATGAAAAGGTACAGTATGTCATTGGCCACACGTTGTGCATTCTCTTTATCCCACACTGTACAATATCTCCAATCTTATTCAATAATTTAATATACATTTTCTTGTCAAGCTTCTTGGCAGCAGGCTATGCAGCTTGCAAGATGGACTGAGAATGCCACAGGTGGGCTGATTAGCGGGTGGCATTTCTGAATTCTAACAAGCTGTTAGCATTATGTCTGTTTGCTTTAGGTACAGATGTGAAATGATTTGACAGTAGATTTCAAAAGTGTGTGAGTACATTTTTGTATGTCAAACTATGGAAATACGTTTTTTTTTTACTTTCACACATTGATGGTATGTATTGTATTTATTAATTTCAGAAAGTATATGCCACTGACATGGCACAAAAATTAAAAAGCAGTATCCATAATGTATAAAATGAACAGATTGAATAAACATCCCACCCCCAGTTAATCAGAAAGTCTTATCTTGTGCTGCAGAAAAAGTCAGAGGTTGGAATAGCTCAGCCACGGAAAAAGAGTCTTTGAAAAGTTTGCTTTAATTGGGTTTACAGTCTGATGGTGATTTTTTTTTCTTAAAGGAGGAAAAAAAGAAGCAAAAGGGAAAACAACGACCACACGCAACAAATGGCGTGTGGAACACTTGCCAGTCACATTTAGTGACATCTGCCCTTGTCTAAAATTTCAAAGGTGATTTCAGGATTTGTAAAGGAAAAGTCTGCTTGACATACGTAAAGGAAATTTAAAATAAATCTCAGAAATTTACATTTTGGTGTATGCTTAAGGCGATGATACAGTTTTGAAATCAGAGAGAGACACCTAAAAGTTAGAGAGCAAAACTAGACGGCATCTAAAGGGAACTCCAGGTAATGGTGCAGTGGGGGCTGGCGGGGGGTGGGGGGCTTTCTTTTCCTGTTGTGGCATTCAAAGGCAGATATTTGTGTTCAGGCTTGTGGGGACGACACTGCTTAGAAACTACGGTAGAAAATGATGATGGCTCTGCCACTCACCAATGCATTCTCTTCCCCAGTCCTTTGGGAATGTGTGTGTGTATGCGCGTGTGTGCTCAGTCGTGTCTGGCTCTTTGTGACCCCATGGACTGTAGCCCACCAGGCTCCTCTGTCCATGGAATTCTCCAGGCAAGAATACTGGAGTGGATTGCTGTTTCCTTCTCCAGAAGATCTTCCAGACCCAGGGATGAAACCCAGGTCTCCTGCACTGCAGGCAGATTCTTTACCAGTGTACCACCTGAGAAACCCCATCCATCCCCACTATAAATAGCCACACTTCTGCCTGTGGAAGTGTTTTGCAGCAGATGTCAGTGGGAGAATGCCTTCATCTTTCTCTGTTAGGATCTGAGAGGTCCCTCAGTTACATTCCAGCAGGGAGAGAAGGTAGACCTCAGCATCAGAGTAGATACTCAAGGTGGTTCCCACTGCCCATACAGGACACCAGGGAACATAAGGAGAAGGCCCCCAGAGAAGCCTTGGTCAGAGTGTTATTCACAGCTCTCCCCAAGTCTGTTTTCTCACCTCGGTCAGGTGTGAGAAGTCATCCCAGTAAGCACTAAGCAACATGAAAGAGGATTTTGTCTCCATCATTACTGATGTGAAGAGCTCTAAACCATCTTAAAGAAAAGTTAATGTGACAGTCTGATTTTAAAGATTAAAAAAAAAAGTGACTTAGAGAAATCAAATCATTTCACAAGCAGTGCTTCGTTTGTTCATCCCAGTGGTGTCGTGAGGTGAGCTGAGGGAGCAAACATCCCAGGTGAGAAAGCAGACTTGGGGTGAGCTGCTCATTCACGGTCACACAGCTGACTTCTATACTCCGAGTCCACCTCTGCAAAGTAGAGGTGGTCTACTCTTAAAGAGGTAAACATCTTTATTATAATAACAGGCTTTCAACCAATGGTCATTGGGCACCAGCTTCATGCCAGATGCTTCTGTAGGTGCAGTGAATAAAACGGACAAAAATCCTTGCCCGGGGCAGCCTACCTTCCGGTGGGAGAGACAAGGTGAGGAAGTGTCTTACGCCCTATTTACGAAGCTGAAAGGACTCAAGGAAAGTGAAGCGGACCAGGGTGACTCAGGCTGTGACAGGTGGGATGACTGTGGTCCGGGAAGGCCCCCTTGAGGAAGAGGGGTGGGAGCTACACAGAGATGGCGGCCAACTTTCCAGGCAGAAAGAACCAGTGTAAATCCTGAGGAGAGAGGAGCTCCTGCAAGATCTAAGAGCAGTCATGCCACAGGTGTGGCCGGAACAGCTTGGGGATAGCAGTGGCCAGGCTGCCCAAGAGATGCTGGTGGACGGGGTGGGGGGTGTGTCTTGAGGCCACTGTTGAGAAAAAAAAAGCATTTCCAAGGTCTTAGGAACCTCGCAGGCTTTCCAGGTGGCACTAGTGGTAAAGAACCTGGCTGTCAATGCAGGAGGCATAAGAGAAACCGGTTTGATCCCAGGGTCAGGAAGATCCCTTGGAGGAGGGCATGGCAACCTACTCCAGTATTCTTGCCTGGAGAATCCCAAGGACAGAGGAGCCTGACTGGCTACAGTTCATGGGTTCACAAAGAATCAGACACAACTGAGCGACTTAGCACACAGCAACATAGGAACCTCGCCATGGTGAAAATTCTGCATGTTCTTATGAAGGAGAGTATTGCAAATTCCATACGAGAGACTTCCAAATGAGTTTTTGGAGCCCAGATCACTTTCAAATGGTAGCCTGCCGTTGGAGCTCATACGAAATGGGCTGAAAACAACACTGTCCCATCTTGGGTTTAAGTACTTTCTGTACAAATGTTCCAAAACTGAAACATTCTCTTGTACAAAATGGCTCTTTTAAACCTTTGTGTGATATCCGCCAGCTTACCAAGCCTCCTTCTCTTACCGGGGAAGGATGTGTTCGCTAGACATTTCCACCCATTTCAATATCAACAATATAAAAGCATAGCGATCCTCACTCCTAGATCTGAGAGGCTATGCTTTCTTGTCTTTCTTTCTTTTCTTTTCTTTTTTTAACTGGTTTTTACACTAACAAGCTTTTGGCTAATGAAAGAATTTCTTACATTTTTCTATATTCATGTTATTGTCATTTAGTCTGGCTCTTTTGCAACACCATGGACTGTAGTCCACCAGGCTCCTCTGTCCATGGGATTTCCCATTCAAGAGTACTAGAGTGGGTTGCCATTTCCTTCTCCAGGGGATCTTCCCAACCCAGGGATAGAACCATGTGTCTCCTGCATTTGCAGACAAATTCTTTACCACTGAGCCACCTGGGAAGCCTATTCTACCATATCAAGTATACCCAAACCTTAAAAGTAAGAAGAAACAGGGTATGATATGGAACCCATGTGGAGATCCATGATAGCTCAACCCAAGTGAGAATCTGTGTTATTACCCTTGTCCTTGATACCTGGAGTATTATAAGTGCTTAGTACAAGTTTGCTGAAGGTCAAAGCATTTTCATCAACAAAGAAAGTGGATAGCAAAGGAAAACTACTTTTCACTTTACCTCCCCAAAACAACTGTACCGTGAGTTATTTTCTCCTCCACCGTCCAACCTACTTCCAGAAATAGCTTGCGCAGGAGGAATGTGACACCATCTCTAAGGGCCTGGAGCTAACAGAAGATCTGTCTCTCCTGGGTCAGCATCTTGGGAGGGGTTTACATCCAGAAAGGCGACCGGGTGTTATTCCTGGGTGACGGGCTTTGATGTCTCCCACCATCCAGGGAGGCTCCGGGAGATGTCAGCATCCACAAACACTGCCTGACCCCGTGCGTTTGTCCAGCTGCCACAGGTTGTTTCGGCCTCCCCGCTGGAGCCCAGCTGCTTCACACTGCCTTCGTGGTGTGCCCAACCTCACTCGCCAGGGCCATCCGTCTCTAAGTCCCAGCCTATACTTCTCCCTACCCGCAACACCACCATCCACGATCCCGTTAAAAACCCAAGTCATGCAGCTAAATGCCAGCCTGCATTTATTTTCAGCACACACAGAAAAGACTCCCTTAAAAACAACACCGATAGTGTTAAAGAACATTTCTGTATCGCAACGTGCCCAGCTCTGTGCAGAAAGAAACCACTGCTGGCTCGTCTTATGGAGGACCGGCACTTGAGTGATGTGTTTGGAAAGATGATGGATTTGAGCCGCTCCGTCCCATCCCAGCTTGCCTGGTCCCCCCTGTGACCAATGGCAGGCATTCGCGAGACAGCTGGCGGGGTGAGGGGTGCAGGCGGAGGCTGTGCTAGAGCTCACTGGCCTCTGCACGGATCAAAGACTCATTAGCATTGCTCTCACCAAATCAACTTATTGGCTCAGACAATCTGTATTGCTTCAAACCTTCAGACAGCTATAAAATTTATTTGTCAACGAGGCAGGGTTAGGAGGTGATTTTTGACAGGTCCCATCTGAAGCAAAAGGTACACAATCCCAAAGGCATACATATTGTATGCATACGTTGTAATTCTAGTTTTGTGGCAAATACAAAGTAATGATTATTTCCCAAAGTACAAAAAAATAAATAATGACTTGGGGTTATAAAATATGAAAAAGAGCCCACAAGGAAATTCAGAAAATATCTTGACCAGGAAGATCTGGTGACAGACTACTCAAAATATGACTTTATGGTTTATGATGTTTCAAGAATTTCCTGAAAGATTTATAAGATGGTAGAATTTGCAGTGTGGCAGTGCATGTTGCCTAGGCTATTGGATGCTATTGTTTTGTGGCTCAATGGACAAAATAAAAGTGAAGAACTGAAAAGGCATTGAGTTCTAACTTAGGTTGTACCCCTGACTAATTGTGTGGCTGACAGAAGTTATTTTATTCCTCTGTGTTCTAATTTTGCTGGAAATAAGATGGGAATTACAATAGCCAGCTATTTACCTTTCGGGTAAACTGTGAAAAGAATACTTTAAAAAAAAAAAAAAAACGAATCGCCTCTTGATGAAATATAAAGGCCTGGCTACAAGATAATGAGGTTTGCTTTTAATTATAAGGGAAACTTCACTGTTGATGTAAAAAACTTTGCATTTTGGCTCTGTGAGTTTGCCCATCCTGAGGATTCTCTGTGTAGGCTGTTCAGCCTGCTGGAAATAGCAAAGGTATCAACCTTTCTGCTGTTCGTTTTCCTTTTAAGAATCCTCCAGTTCCCATTACGTTATGGCTTGGAAGGAAAAGAAGGCAGCAGCCTGTTTTGCAGTGGGAGCCTGACGCTGTCTGGGTGGTTCTCAGGTACTCAGAGCCCCAGGAGCCACGCACAGACTCCTTGACTTCCACCCGCCTCTGACTCCAGCGGCGGCATCAGCCATGGAGCTGACTCCAGAGGACAAGCTGCTAGGTCTGTGGCCCCTGAACTCCGATCCACCTGTCCAGTTCATGGAGATACTAAGCTTGTGATGGCCAGATTCTTGGTTTTTATGGTGTCAAGTAAAGTAGCTGGGGAGAAAGACAGAAGAACATTTAGTTAGATCCCCCAAAAAGGAAATCACGGAAGGTATACAGACATCTTTAAAAAAGAAAGATTTCAAAGTGTCTCATGTTGCATGAAGTGCTAGCAGGAAACAGCTGTTGAGTGGAGGGGATAATGGATGGTGGGGCTTGTGAGCAGCAGAGAGGAGATGGCTCTGTGGTCCTGAGCAAGGGCGAGGATGCTCCTGCCAGGGAGAAGGGAGTGTGTCAGGGCAATAAATCAAGTCAGGGATTCCAACCATTGGGTTTGCAGTGAGGATTTGCTTCTCAGTGGGTTGCATTTTCTCACTAATAATTCTCTTCAGTGGAAAAGAGGGGGGAAAAAAGAGAGAGAAACTTTAGGATCATTTATATCATGAACCAATTGGGGGTAAACACTGCTCATTTTAAAGTCGACCTCTGATGAAGGGCCTTCTGCCGTTTCAGTCTTTGCTAAGCATTTCAATTCCCAACCATACTACATTTGCCAGAAATTGGGTGTACAGTTGTTTATATGACTTAAAATTAACTTTAAAATTGGAGATGCTCACTCGATGAGTGCTTAGATGTTTTCTGAGCCTAGATGCTTTAGATTCCACATCTTAGCATCTTTTATACAGTAGTTCCCTGTATGCTATTTTATGCAAATCAAATGGTTTGTCTAAAGGCATATTAGCATTTGCAATAGTTTAAAATCTTTCATTTGAGTATATATAAATTAGATTTTTCAGATGCCCTGCCATGTATCCATACTTATTTATCCAAGGTTAAATTTCTATTAGACTAATAAGCCAGTTCATTTCTTAAATGATAATGAAATATGTATAAGGGTTTTCAGTGAACAACATGCTTTCACATCCAGATTGAGCATGTTTTTAGTGTTGGGTTGATTTTTTTTATCCTATACATTTGTACTAAAAATAGTTTACCAAAAGCCAAGTCTGCTTTAATTTAATTATACTTTAAAAATCCATCATCTGCCAGCAATTAGTTACAGTAACATTAGAATTTGAAACTATAGTCAGCAAAAGAGACACCTCAAAATTAAAAAAATTCACCATCAGGAGGCAGAAATGTGTCCATTTACTGGTCTTTTCACCTTCCTCTCCTGTGCTGGGTATTTCACGGTTAATGGCAAAAGGGGAGGATTTGGAGGCAACCTGGTGCTCTGTGAGGTGGGGCGGAGGGCTCTGCTGGGCGCCATGGCAGGACGGCTTCCTCTTGATGCTGATACAGAAAGAAGGGTCATAGCCGTGCCAGGACAGTGACGGCAGGGGCAGCTGCCACCCCCACTGGCACATGCCACTTGACTCAGTGCCTAAAGATAACAAAACAGAGCCATAGGAAAACAGAAGAATTCCATTAGCCGGAGCAGTCATCCTCCGGGAGAGGCGAGCAGGCTTCAACCTGCCAAAGTTTGATGAGTAATGAACGCGGCCCCAGAAAATTTATGGATTCCACAATTTTCACCCACCCTACAAGGTTTTTCTATGTCTATCAGCAATTTTAAATGTATGCTTCTCTGTTGCCTCCTCCACCGTCATGCTGAATTGGCAGTTTGGAAAGCCCCCCGAATCTCTGCTTTCTTGGAGGGGCTGCTTTCCTCAGTGAAGAGAGCTGGTTTAACATGTAATAGAGAAAAAGAGAGGAAAAGGGAAAAGGAATTTTAAAAAAAGTAATAATGGCAGCGGGATGCAAAGAGAGAGAGGGTTTAAAACAATAAAGTTAGTCTAGTGCAGAGCAAGGAAACAGACAATAGGCAATAAGCATTGCACCTGCCTTCTTCCAGAGAGCTTCTTGGCTTACTCAGAGAAAAAATATGTAAAAGGGAAGTCAAGATGTAGAGAGAAGAAAATCTTCCAAGCAAAGACAAGAATGACTTTGGCACTAAGATAAAAGCGTGAGGTACACAAAAGTCAAAAAATTTGAAGTACCATGGGAAACACCTCTAGAAGTGACATCTAGACATCTAGATGTGTAAATTTGGAAGTCAAGGAGCAACTTATTTTTTTTAAAGCATTCAAAAGAATTTAAATCTTGCTCTAAATTATTTGGCAATGTCATCTTCCGGTTACCTGAACTGGATAAGCTCAACCTGGAAACCCTCAACTGTTTGCATAAGCACAAGTAACTGTTTAATAATGCAGTTAATGATCTCTTTAAAGACGGAGGAATTCTTGTTGACTTCAAGTTAGCATGAACTTCAATCCTTATTTTTTTGGTAGAAGCCCATTTCCTTTAGTTGGGTGTAGTGTTTAAGGGTTTGGACTCGAGTCGTACACATTTGAGTTCAGATGCTAGCTCTGTGCTTCCTACTTGTAGGAGTTATGGTTATGTAACTAGTTATGGTTATATAACTAGTCATAGGCAAGTTGCTTAAAATTTGTCTTATAATGGAGATCATGACAGTAACTTATTTATAAGATTGTCATGAGAACTAAAAAAAAAAAGATTGTCATGAGGATGAACTAAGATAATGGATAATTAATACAATAAGCACTTAATAAATCTTAGCTGTTTTATGATTATAATTTCCACTCTTTATGAGGAGATGTAAGATCTATCCATTAGTCAAAGTATTTTTCCATGTCATTTATGGCTATTATAAACTTATTTTCCTGGAAAGCTCAATAGTCTCTGCCTTTAAAATGGAAAGTATAGGGTGATCGGTTAGATGAGACAGGAGGGGAGGGAGAATTTGACCAGTTCAGGATTAGGGAGAGATAGGTTAATTTTCTTTGATATTTCCAACATGATCAAATAGAGCATATTTAGGCACAAAGTCATATATACTTTATATGACTTATATTTATATGACTTTATATGTACTTATATTTGAACATCTTTTGTAATTATCCTAACATAAAATGGAAATCCACGACCACTTTCTATTTATGTCTCTGTCTCTCAACCCTGAGGTTCTAGTTTTTAAAATAATTCCACATGTGGCCTGTTAACTCAAAGTAGCAAATTTTCAAATTATTTTTAAAACATTGTTTAGCCTATATTACTTTCTAAAAAATAATACAAAAACAAAGTAAACAAAGTTATAAAGCACACACCCTAGTTTTTGTGGGCCACCATCTCAGGGCAGCTCCAGATTAGCTGACTTTCCAAGAACCCAGGACTCTCTTCTGCCCACTGAGAATGGAGGTGAGCACGTGTGTGCTCAGTAGAACCAGGGAAGCAGCGTCATGGAGTTAACAGTGAAAAGGAAGTTTTCTGGTGGAATCAGAGACGTGGGCAAAGTGAAAGTGTTTTTAGTTGCTCAGTCGTGTCCGACTCTGCAACAGCTTGTACTGTAGCCCACCAGGCTACAATTTCCCAGGCAAGAACACTGGAGTGGGTAGCCACTCCCTTCTCCAGAGGATCTTTCCCACTCAGTGACTGAACCCGGGTGTCCTGCACTGCAGGCAGATTCTTCACCGTCTGAGGCACCAGGGAAGCCCAAGACTGGGGTAAACTAAGTGTAAACACCTGTGGGATGGGAAGCTGACTTCCCAGCGCAAATAGGATCTTGGGCAAATCTGCTGGGTGAGTCTTAGGAAATAGGTTTGCAGTCTCCGTCTTACATTTCTTTTAGAAAATGGCATGTAATGGCCCAGAGATTTCTCGCATGATGCGGGATCATGCTCCCTCTGCGCCCTTCAGGTACATCTTTCTTCCCCGGGAGCGACCCTACCTCGCACCAGAAAGTTGACAAAAAAATCACAGCCCAAGATGGTATGACAGCAGCTTGATTAATAATGATTATCACAACAGATGGAAAACTGTAGACAAAACCTTCCATAGAACGAGTCTTCCACAAAATCTCTTGATGAGACAGAAGGATGGTTAGCTTACACAGAATGATTCCTTACTTCACAAAATAAAACTGCTGAATTTCTACCCACTCCTTTCGATAATTTTCACAAAATCTCCAGTGACTTACGAGGCAGGCGTGTGCTACTTCTGAGGGCAGCAGACCGCGTGCACCTTTGGAAATGCCTCCCTTCGCCTGTGTGTCCCTGACAAAAAGTGACTACATGGGGCTTCTCTTCAGCAATTCATCTCTCCAGTGGGTCCACACAACGTGGACCTCTGCTGCTGAGAGAAAGTGAGTTTTACACCCACCACCAGAATGTTTCTTGATCATTTGGGCTGTTTTGCTTCATCCCTGCTTTTTGCTGTTTGCTTTCGTTTACAGTGCAAATAGCCTCAGCAGACGCTAACCATTAATTCTGGAAAGCGGAGCCAGAGTCTCTTTTTTATTCCTTCCCTCCCCCCACAACCCGGCTCAGCATGGAACAGAAAGGATCTGGGCCCTCCTCCTTCTGCCGCTGCTGGAAGGAGAAAGGACAGAAGGCCCAGAAGGCCCCAGAGAACCGGCACTGAGACAGAAGGACAGCAGTCCAGGAGGCAAGATGCGAGGAGGGCTCTCTCCTCTTTCCATCCGAAGAGCCTTCCAGAGCTGGGCAAGGATGCCAGTCTGCGTCTGAGGCTGCAGACACCGCTCTGCGTTTCTTCTCCCAGACCAAGGGGAGTGCCCTCCAGCAACTCAGCTTAATTACCCGGTTCTTCCGAGAATCTACAGAACTCCCTCAGTCGAGCAGTCCACAAATTGAGCCTGAATTGCCAACAGATTCCTGTCAGGCAGACTATTCGGAGTATTAATTATACTACTACACTCTGCCTCACGATTAAAGAACTGAATCAAAAGAATGCATTTGCTGCAAAACCTGAACTCAGGCGCCCTGTCAGAGAGGGGCTTCCAGTGGGAAAGATGGAAAGTCACTGAGCTTTAAACTGCTCACCACTTGACGGTCCTGGGCAAGAACGACAGGGCTGAGCTGGGGACCAGAAGATCTGGATTCCAGCCTCTGCCCGCACTCCTCACCTGCCTGCCGGGGGCAGGTCAGTCGTCTCTGTTCACTGTTTCCCTGACTGTCAAGTTTGAGGAAGGAATTCATGAGTGTGGTATGAGAACACAGGAGATAACAAAAGTGAAAACAGCTTGTAAACTCTAAGGGGCTGCACACAGCTAGGTCTTCATCCTTGGAGTGAGCACCTACAGGATGTAGGAAGTCCGGGAAAGAGGTACCCTCCCAGGCTCCACCATCCCTTCTGGAACTGGTGTCTGCTTACTGGGTCCCTCCAGGGCTGAGATTGCTGAGGAAGTCTGTGCAAAACAGGGCAATTGATTGTTGTTGTTATTCGGTCACTAAGTCGGGTCTGACTCTTTGAGATCCCATGGACTGCAGCATGCCAGGCCTCCCTGTCCCCTACCATCTCCCAGAGCAATGGATATTTCACAGGAAATTAGGAAATGTTATGGTACAGATTAGGTGTTGGAGTTTGGGGACCAGAGAGACTGGGTTCAAAACCTTTCTCGGCTCCTTCCACGCAATGCTGGGCAATTTATTTAAATTCATTAAGCCTCCCTTGAGGGCTTCCCTGATAGCTCAGTTGGTAAGGAATCTGCCTGCAGTGCAGGAGACCCCGGTTTGATTCCTGGGTCGGGAAGATCCACTGGAGAAGGGATAGGCTACCCACTCCAGTATTCTTGGGCTTCCTTTGTGGCTCAGCTGGTAAAGAATCCACCTGAAATGCAGGAGACCTGGGTTCAATCCCTGCATTGGGAAGGGTTGGGAAGATCCCCTGGAGAAAGGAAAGGCTACCCACTCCAGTATTCTGGCCTGGAGAATTCCATGGACTGTACAATCCATGGGGTTACAAAGAGTTGGACATAACTGAGTCACTTTCACTTTCACTTTCAAGCCTCCCTTTCCTCAACTGTAAAATGGGGAGGTTGATAAAGACATTGTCCCTCATGGAGTCATGCGGATGATTAAATGAGGGAATGCCTGTTAATCATGGGGCACACACCCAGGGTCACAGTCAATAAATGTTACCCAGTCTTTGTCCTGTGGAGTCTGACTGCTCTGTTTGTAAATACAGTAGGCATTAGGTGAATTGGTAGTATTTGGTTATTTACTGAGCCACTTTTACAAGCCATCCAAGGTTTAGCTCAAGTGCTCCCAACCATTGTAAAACTTCTCTTGGTCCAGTCCCTAGCCCTGCTCCCCAGCCTGGAGTAATCTCAGTGTCAAGTTCAGGGCCAGCTTCGTGGGTACAGGACCTGTGCATCCATGCTCACAAAGGCCCCTCACTTGGCTTAATGCTTGGTTTAATGTTGCTGCTGTTTTTTTGAGCAAGGGACCCTGTATTTTCTTCCTGAATTGGGCCTTATAAGTTATAAGTTAAGCTGGCCCTGGTTATATTTTGCCTTTGCCTCAATTCTGCTTTGAAAATTTGTAATTTGCTGTTAACATGCCCTTAAGAAACACAATCGATCCTTATTATTCATGGATTCCAAAACTGCAAATTTGCCTACTCGATGAATTTATTTGTAATCCCAAATCCATACTCATGGCACTGACCCAGTCATTCACAGACATGCATGAAATGGCCCAACATACACATTTCCAGCTGAAGTGGGACAGCAGACTCTCCGACTTCTTGTTTCAGCTCATACTGTAAACAAGTATCCTTTTCACAGACTATTTGGTGCATGTTTTTCTAACTTTTCTGCTTTTTGTTGGTGATTCCACTGTTTAAAATGGCCCCAAAGGTGGTACTACATGCTGTCTAGCGTCCTAAGAGCAAGAATGCTGTGATGTACCTTGTGGAGGAAACATGTGTGTCAGACAAGCATCATTTGGGTGTTAAGTTATAGTGTTGTTGGCCATGCGTTCAGTGTTAATGACTCAACAATATCTATTAAATAAGGTGTCTTTGAGGCTTCCCTGGTAGCTCAGTGGTTAAAAAAAATCCACTTATAATGCAGGAGCTGAAGGAGATCCAGGTTTGATCCCTGGGTCGGGAAGATCCTCCTGGAGAAGGAAATGGCAACCCACTCCAGTACTCTTGCCTGGAGAATCCCATGGACAGAGAAGCCTGTCAGGCTACAGTCCCTCGGGTTGCAAAGAGTTGAACACTACTGAAGCGACTTATAATGTTTAATGGTGTCTTTAAACAAAAACAAACATAAAACATGATTTTTGTATTGGTTGATTGACAAAAATGCTGTGACCAAAGGCTCACAAGAACCTGACCCTCTATACCCTTCGGAGAAATGGTTCAGTATTCACCTAATTCAGTTTTTGCTGTGACTTTGTAGAATATAAGTACTGCTAATAAAGAGAATTGCCTCTAACTGATGCTTTTAAACTGTGGTGCTGTAGAAGATTCTTGAGAGTCCCTTGGACTGCAAGGAGATCAAACCAGTCAATCCTAAGGAAATCAATCCTGAATATTCATTGGGAGGACTGATGCTGAAGCTGAAGCTCCAATACTCTGGCCACCTGATGCAAAGAGCTGACTTATTGGAAAAGACCTTGATGCTGGGAAAGATTGAAGGCAGGAGGAGAAGGGGACAACATAGGATGAAATGGTTGGATAGCATCACTGACTCAATGGACACGAGTCTGAGCAAACTCCAGGAGATGGTGAAGGACAGGGAGGCCTGGGTGCTGCAGTCCGTGGGGATGCAAAGAGTCAGACACACTGAGTGACTGAACCCTTTAAAGTAAGTGACCCTATTTTTTTCATTTTCTCATTTTCCATTGTCATGCTTGCCCTTCCCCCGCCAGTGCCTAGTACAGTGTATTCAAAAAAGTGAACTGAATTAAGTTATGGTCTTGACTTTGAAGAAACATTAACAGCCAATTGTCAATTCTGAGGTTTTACTGCAGGTCCCCTGTGAAATCAAATTCTCCTTGGGATATTGTGGTTACGTGAAAGACTATCCCACGCAGTGAAAGTTATCAATTACTCTCAGTTTTTTTCCTTGGTGAAAGGAAAGCGTATAGCAGTGAATGGTCATGGACTAAAACACCTAAATTCTTCATAATCTTCAGACAAAATATTGAAGACATAAACTTGAAATTTGTTAAGAAAGAAGTTGTCATAGAGTTCTAAAGGGATGCATAACAAATTAAGGAGTTTGTATTTTCAGAAAAACAATTTTGGATATAGTGAACTGTTTATAAGAGATTACCTGAAATAAATAAAGGGCTTTCCTGGTGGTCCAGATGGCAAAGAATCTGCCTGCAATGCAGGAGAACCAGGTTCAATCCCTGGGTTGGGAAGATTCCCCTGGAGAAGGGAGTGGCTACCCACTTCAGTATTCTTGCCTATAGAATCTCATGGACAGAAGAGCCTGGTGGGCTACAGTCCATGGGGTTGCAAAGAGTCATACATGAATGAGATTTAAGCACACATATATAGCCAAAACAGATAGACTGGCAAGAATGGCACCCACTATTTGGTTAAAGACTTCTGGAATAAGTGATATATTTATCAACTGTTTAAAGAAGATAGGACTACTGGATTCTCTGTTGGGAGTACCCTAGAGTCTGCAGAATGCAGAAGTGGATGAAATAATTTGCTTACTTATCAATAGCATAATGGTAATAATGCCCATTTTATCATAGATGAACCCATCTCCAAATCTGAAAAACATGCATATTCAATTGGCTGAGTCCAAAACCTGATATCTATCTTGATTTTCCTTGGGAGGAAAATGATTTGACTTAACCATTTTATTGTTTGTGTTTGAAGAATAATGTGTATCGAAAGCAGTCAAAATAAGTCAGCACCTGGTCCCAGGACCCAGTTACTGCTCCCAAGCACCCCCTGCCACCATCCAGCTCCATGCTCTGGGTTCTGGGCTCTTGACCCCAGCTTCTAGTTCTGGCTCCTCTCTCTTGACTCAGCCTTTCCTTATTCAGAAGTATGTCCATAGTTTGATAGGCTGCTTCAGAAATAATGAGCACCGACCACGAAGTAAACAAGTAGGGCTGAGACAGGCCTGTCCACAAGAAAGATGAGGTTCAGATTTGACTGATAAACCACCAATGAAGCAAGCATAAAAGCACAGCAGGTCATGAAGAAATTATTGGTGTGTCCTGACAGTTTGATGAGCATAAGATGTTAGACAATGTGCCTTTTGAAAAGAGGAATTAAAAGATCTTCACCACCCTTATGACTTGTCTCTTTGGGTTTGGCTAGTAAACAGCAACAAGGTTACTTGAAATGAAAGTCAGGTGAGAAAGAGTAGGTTCCAGCTGAAGAGAAGAGTGATCGGAAAGGCCTGGAAGGAAGATGTGAAACTATAACTAGCACACTTGGGTCAGAGTCCAGAGAATGAGGTTAACTGTGAGAGGAGAGGAGGGAATAAAACCCGAGCAACCCACCATACAACCCAGCAATCCCACTCCTAGGCATATACCCTGAGGAAACCAAAATTGAAAAAGATACATGTATCCATTGTTCATTGCAGCACTATTTACGAAAGCTAGAACATGGAAGCAACCTAGATGTCCATAGAAAGATGAATGGAAAGAGAATTTGTGGTAAATACACACAACGGAATATCACGTAGTCATAAAAAGGAACACCTTTGAGTCAGTTCTAATGAGGTAGATGAACCTAGAACCTATTATACAGAGTGAAGTGAGTCAGAAAGAGAAAGATAACTATTGTATTCTAATGCATATATACGGGATCTAGAAAAATGGTACTGAAGAATCTATTTACAGGGCAGCAATGGAGAACAGACATAGAAAATAGACTTATGGGCATGGGGAGAGGGGAGAAGAGGGTGAGATGTACTGAAAGAGTAACATGGAAACTTACATTACCATAAGTAAAATAGACAGCCAACCGGAATTTGCTGCATGGCTCAGGAAACTCAAACGGGGCTCTGTATCAACCTAGAGGGGTGGGATGGGGAGGGAGATGGGAGGGAGGTTCAGAAGGGAGGAGATATGTGTATACCTATGGCTGATTCATGTTGGGGTTTGACAGAAAACAACAAAATTCTGTAAAGCAATTATCCTTCAATAAAAAAATTAATTAATTAAAAAAAATAAAACAGCCCCAAGTTACTCAATTGAGTCATATGATAAAGGACCAAGAATTCAAGGAGGCATATGCACTCCATCAGGCAATGCAGATCCACTGAGCATCTTCCAACAGGGGAATAAGGTACTTAGAACTGCATCTAGAAAATAAGTGCAACAGTGATGCATAGATGCTTGGAGAAACACAAGAACTGGGAGGGAGACCAGAGAGGAGGCTTTGGCAACAGCAGACAGCAGTGAGCAATGAGGAGCACAGCTCTGGAGAAATGACATGGCAGAGTTTGAGTCTGTGGCCTTGGAAACTGGACCCATGGAGGTGATGGTAAACAGAGAGAAGGGGTATTGAAAGATGGGGACTGTGAGCCCCAGCGACTGGGAAACAGAGGTATTTGGTGAGTGAGGTGGATAGAAGGTTTTGGCATGTGTGTTTAAGATGCTGGAAGCAATTGAAAATTGGCAGAGTCTAGATATGACTTCATCTGAATTACATTTCAGATATTAATGCACCAACTGTTCCGACTTTATTTCTCTGTTACCCACCAGTAGTTCTCTAAGAAAGTGTGTCCAGGCTTGATTTCTCAGACCTGAAGTAATCTAGGCAGAGTTTGGTCTTCCCAGGTGGCTCAGTAGTAAAGTATCCACCTGCAATGCAGGAGACCTGGGTTTGTTCCCTGGGTCGGGAAGATCCCCTGAAGAAGAGAATGGCATCTCACTCCAGTTTTCTTGCCTGGAGAATCTCATGGACAGAGGAGCCTGGTGGGCTCCAGCCCATGGGATTACAAAAAAGGTCGGGCATGACAGCGACTGTACAACACCAACAACAGGCAGAGTTTAGCCTGGCTGTGATAACACACACTGGTGTGTATTAGAGGTGATCTTTCCCCTGAAAAACTCCTAGTGGAGAATGTAACATCTTTAAACCTTAGGTTGCTTATAGAATTAGCAAAATCTTGGTCTTATCTTTTGTACACCTTCCCCCAGTCCTTCAAATTAAATAATACACACACACACACACACACAATTAAGTTTCTATTATTCCAAGTCTAGTGCTAACATTGCAAAAGACAGATACAGAGGTGAATAAGATGCTGAGCTGTCTTCAGAAGAGCTTATGGTCTGGTGAAGACTCCAGTAGTTGGCTACTGGATTGACTGATGGTTACTGAGTACTGCTATGCATTGAACACCAGGTTTAGAAGGCAGTAAGAGGCAATTCTGCCTAATGGTTAAGCACGGATTGTGGTAGCTAATGTGTAGGCCCTGGAGCCTCCTTGCTTGCATGTTAAGTCACTTCAGTTGTGTCTGACTCTTTGCGACACTATGGACCACAGCCCACCAGGCTCCTCTATCCATGGGATTCTCCAGGCAAGAATATTGGAGAGGGTTACCATTCCCTCCACCAGGGGGTCTTCCTGACCCCATGAGAGGGACTCAAAGTCCTGCTGCAGTGTTTATGCATCATGAGAACATCAACCAAAGTCTTAACCATCCCAGTACCTCTGTTTTCCTATCTTAAAATGGGAATAATTCCTTCACAGGGTTGTATGAAGATTAAATAAGTCAATAAATATAATATACCATTATGTGTTAGGAGCTCATACATGTTCCTAGCACATGATAAACAGTCAATAAAACTTAGCTATTATTGTTAGACAGTGCCTTCATAAATACAATCTCATTTAATCCTTATGTTAGCTCTACAAAACTAGCATTATTTTTCCCATTCATGAATGAGGACCTCAATACTCAGGAAAAATAGCTGACTTGCCTCAGGTTGCCATTAAATGAAAGAATTATGGCATGAATCCAGGTAAGTCCACTGCTCATTCAACAATATTGTAAGGCATCTTGTTCCATGGTAGAATGAATTAAAGAAGAATGGTATAAATCTCAATTTGATTTAAAACCTTGAAACTGAAGACAAGTTTTAAGTAGCTGATAATGCAATAATCAATAATGATTATAGCTGTTAATATAATTTCCTAATTTAAGCTTATTCCACAAATAACATTTTAACATTATTTGATTGTGATAATGAATTAGATTGACCAGGTATTTTCCTCTTTGATTTCATGAACTATCCCTGGAGACATGGTTTATTGAAAAATTAACTCTTAATTTCCTAAGGGTGTAACCAGTTTGTTAAAATTAATAAATAAATTGATGAATTTTAGAAAATGTCAAGTTACAGTCAAGTGTCTGAAGGCTCTGTATGAATGCTAGCAAGATATTTACATATTTATATATATACATATATTTATGTTTGTATGCATACATACCCATATATGTGGGCTTTCCTGGTAGCTCAGATGGTAAAGAATCTGCTTGCAGTGCAGGGGACCCAGGTTTGATCCCTGAGGCAGGAGTACCCCCTGGAGAAGGAAATGGCAACTCACTCAAGTATTCTTGTCTGGAGAATTCCATGGACAGAGGAGCCTGGCAGGCTACAGTCCATGGGGTCACAAAGAGTCGGACATGACTGAATGACTGACACATACATATATGTATATACATTTTATATATATACACACAAAGGTACACAAGGTCAGTTATGAGGCTGCAAGAATGAGCTGTGTTGCACAAAATGAATCACATCATGGGATTGGCAGCTTCTTGCCCATGAAGCTGATGAGAAGAAGTCCACGCTATGCTGACTTTCACTTGGGCTCTCTGTGGCACTTTTACATTCCTCCCTTAAGATTCTTTTTAAGCACTACCTTACATTTGCCATTTGGTCGACCTCTGAGGACTAAGCTTGAGTCAGTCTCTCCTGCTCAGGCCAAATTAGGTAAATATTTGCCTGAAGTGGCCCCCAACCCACATAATCCAAAGGGAGAACATCGACCCTAGCCAAAAATGAAAGCCGGAGGTCAGTACAAAGAGAGTTGTACCAACTACCAAGGCAAGGAGACAAAGGAGAGACTACAAATGAAAAATGGGAGAGAAATCTGAAATCAAAAAGATTCAGAATGGTTCAAGAGAATGGTATGTTATGGAGAAACTATTTTTTACATGCAGGGAAATTCTGGTCTTATTCTTATCGGGTGCTAGCCTAGATCTGGACAAGAGAGTAGCTATTTTAACATATGTCTTCTCTACACTGAGCTGTAAGCCTTTTGATAGCATGATATGATGTGTATCTTGTCATTTTTGAATCTCCCATAGAGTCTGACATATGGCAGACACTTAGCAAGTATTTGTTGAATGAATTAAGGAATGATGAATAGAGTTAATGATGTACTACCAGCACTACTACCTCAACCAGTAATAACACCCATCACTTTTGGGACATTTGCTATCTGCTCAAAATTGTGCTAAGTACTTGACATACATATTTTTTAATTCTTACAAAACTTAAAAGGCAGATGCTATTCTTAACTCATTCTATAAATGAAGAAACAAAAGCTTAGAGAAGTTATCTTTTCCAAAATTGCATACCTAACAAGTGGCAGAAACAGCATACTAACCCAAGTCTGTTTGACACCTCAGTCCATGAAGTCGATCACTCAATGATACTGTTATGGAAACCCAGTTTTGTTTGACCTTGAATTGGATTCTAAAGGTTGTATAATTCCCTGTTTTTCCCTTCAACCTCCACTACTCAAACTGAGCTCTGTATTTTGGGGGCAAGTCTCCACCACAATACTCAATACATTGTCAGATTGTTATGTTTAGATGGGCATCTTTATGGAGGAACACTTATGTTCCCCTATGGTAAATAGCATAACACCTGGAATACAGTAAGTGTTAAATAAATGTTTGTGGAGTTAAATAGCTATTGACTTCTGAATTAATGATGGTGATTAGAAGTCTATGTTTACTAGAGACCATTTTGATTTTGATCCATGGATTCCCTCATGGAGGGACTGAAAGGTCAAGAGATAAGATGTACAAGGCTTTTTCAGCACCCCTCAGCAGCTTTTTGGGGGGCTGGATTTATTGCCTTCTTGGCTGAAATGTTAGCTCTCAACTTTGTTGAGATGTCAAGAGCAGTGATTTTAGGTGTAGAGCTGTCAATTGCCCCTGCAAACTTACTTTTTAACTCAAAAGTGCCATCTGGCACTGGAATGGGAGACCCGTCATGAGGGGTTCACAGGCCCTCTGGACCTCCAAGAAGAAGGGACAGGGAGGCCATCAGAAACAGGGTACCCTGTTCCCAGCTTTAAAAATTAAAGTAAAAAAACAAAACAAAACAAAATTAAAGTAGTAGAATAAAGGAAGAAATTTTAAGCTATAAAAAATGTAAGACTTTCAGTAAAAAATCAGCAATAATAATGGCTTCCCTGGTGGCTCAAGGGTGAAGAATCCTGACAATTCAGGAAATGTGGTTTTGATCCCTGGGTCAGGAAGACCCCCTGGAGAAGGAAATGGCAACCCACTCCAGTATTCTTGCCTGGGAAATTCCATGGACAGAGGAGCCTGGCAGCCTACAGTCCATGCCGTCTCAAAGAGTCAAACATGACTTAGCAACTAAACAACAACAATGGTAATAAGAGCGTCTGAGAGTAGTGGTTAGACAGCATGGGCTTTGGAGTTAAACAAACTTGTTTCCAATTCTAGTTCCTCACTCACTACCTGGGCTATATAGGGCAAGTTACAATCCTGAGCCTCGGTGTTCTTGTCTGTGAGTGTGTGCGAAGTTGCTTCTGTGGTGTCCAACACTTTGCAACCCTATGGACTGTAGGCTGCAATGTGGGAGACCTGGGTTTGATCCCTGGATTGGGAAGATCCCCTGGAGGAGGACATGGCAACCCATTCCAGTGTTCTTGCCTAGAGAATCCCCATGGACAGAGGAACCTGGAGGGCTGCATAGAGGTTGGAAACTATGGAACCATGAGGTTGCATAGAGTCAGATATGACTGAACGACTAGGCACACACACACATTGAATCTGCCATACCACCACCTCTGCTTTATATTTTTAGTTTTTGTTGTTGTTTTTTATCTGCGAGGCATGGGGTATCCCAGGTCCCCCTCACTGGAAGGCGAAGTCTCAACCACTGGACTGCCAGGTAAGTCCCAATGGCTGTTTTAAACAGTTAAGTTTTAAGTTGGCTTCTTATAGAGCCAGAGCTAACTGATACAAGTTTAGAGCCTAGTGTAGGGCTCACCAAACTTTTTCTGCAGAGGGTTAAATGGTCAATATTTTGGCTTTGCAAGCCATAGGTCATGATGGAAACTACTGAGCTCCACTATTATAACCCAAAACAAGCCACAAATGATATGTAAATGAGTAGTCATGCCTGATTTGGCCTGAGGGCTATTGTTTGCTGTCCCCTGCTCTAGCATAAGAAACATTATTCAAATAACCCCAAAAAGAAATATGTGCATATAAACTGTGATAGCTAATGTGCAGCCAATACTCAATCATGCTATTAGAAAGGATAAGAACCTGTCCCAAGCTGGTCATTCATTTATAGGGTCTTGGATAGATTTCCCCAGAAGCAAACCCTGAGAAAGGATTTGAGTGTAAGTCCATTTGTAAGGTTACCCCAGGCATGGTAGGAGAATAGAGACACATGACAAAGAAAAAAGCCATTAGGAAGCCAGTTAATGGACAAGTTACCGCATTGGCCAGTGAGGTAGTCTGCTGGGGCCTCTGGGAGATGCCTTAGCTCACTGCAGGGTGAGGAAGCTGAGCTGTCTCTTCTCCAACTCCCATCCATCAGTGTTGGAGGGTGGTTGGAGGGCTTCACTCCCCTATGTTCCAGCCTGCGAGAAGAGCGTGCAGGCAGAGAGCCTCAGTTCACAGTTAAGAGTCTGACCTGATCTCAAGGCGTGCCCAGGGCTGTTGGAGGGCTCCAAGAGCAACTACTGCAGAAGGCTTCTTGTGGGAGTCAGGTCTGAGCTGAGTGCTGAAAGATAGGTAGGATTTACAGACAGAGAAGCCACAGCTGAAACGTAGATGCAAAGAAGGTCACCTAGGGAGGCAGCTACATAGAGAAATAAAAACAAGCCTAGAGCTAAGTGTTTAGGAAAACCTACATCAAACCAAGGAAGAGCCTGGAAGAAGACAACATTAGTTTCTCAGGCTGTTGTAACAAAGTACTGCAAACTTAGTTGCTTTAAACAGTAGAAATGTACTCTCTCATAGTTCTGTAGGCCAAAAGTCCAAAGTCAAGGTGTCAACAGGGGCATACTTTCTCTGAAGGCACTAGTGGAGGGTCTCTCCTTGCCTTTTCCTAGCTTCTGGTGACTCCTAGCAATCCTTGGGTTTCCTTGTTTCTTGAATGCATCATTAAAATCTCTGTCTCCATCATCACATGGCTATCTTCCCTCTGTTCATGTCTGTGTTCTGATTTCCCTCTTTGTACAGGGAATCAGTCATTGGATTAGAAGCCACCCTAATGACCCACCTCATTAATCTGATTATTTGTGTAAAGAACTTATTTCCCAATAAGCTCACATTCTGTGGAAGTTAGGACTTGAACATATCTTCTTAGGGGACATAATTCAACCTCAATAAAGACTTGGAAAAAAAAACACAGCCACAGATAAGAAAATCTGAAGAGAGCATTGTCATGGATACCTACCTTCCACTCAAAGTGGTGCTTTTAGTAAAAAAAAAAAAAAAAATGTATTTATTTTTTTATTTGGTTGTGCCAAGCCTAGTTGTGGCATGTGAACTCATAGCTGCAGCACATGGGATCTAGTTTCACAGCAAGGGATGGAACCCAAGCACCCCATATTGGGAGCACAGAATCCTAACCACTAGACCACCAGGGAAGTCCCTCAAAGTAGTGCTTTGAGGAGGAGGAAGTGATCATCATAAATGAGATAAAGACCATTCATTGGATTTAGAAATGTGAACAATGTGGTTCTCACCAAGAAGTGATTCTGTGTAGAAATAGAAGCATAACAGCAGTGAATATGAGATGAGGAAATGGAAATAGTGAGTATTCAATTCTGTCAAGATGCTGGACAGTGAAAATGAAGAAAGAGAGAGAAGGAAAGATTTATGGGGTTGAGAAAGGATTTTTTTTAAGATGGCAGAGTGGGAAAGACTTGGTTTTGAGGGAGGTGTTGAATATGGAGTGAAGTGAAAGACATTCAGCCATGTCCGACTCTTTGAAAGCCCATGGACTGTAGTCCAAGGAATTCTCCAGGCCAGTACTGGAGTGGGTAGCCTTTCCCTTCTCCAGGGGATCTTCCCAACCTAGTGATCAAACCCAGGTCTCCAGCATTGCAGGCGGATTCTTACCAGCTGAGCTACAAGGGAAGCCCAAGAATATTGGAGTGGGTAGCCTATCCCTTCTCCAAGCGATCTTCCCAACTCAGGAATCCAACCGGGGTCTCCTGCATTGCAGGTGGATTCTTTACCAACTGAGCTACCAGAGAAACCCAAGTGACCAGCAAAATGCAGGATCCTGAGGAGACAGAAAGGAACAGCTTCCTGGGATGAGCTTCTCTGTTGTAAGAGGCAGGAAGGACAAGCAGAGGACAGCAGACCCCACAATGATTCATCTATGCTCTTTGCCCCTGTTCTTCCACCAAACGGTCCCATTTGCCAGTCTTAGGACAGCCACTTGGGAGCAACTACCACTGATCTGCCCCAGGGAGATCTGTGGTTCCACATTTTCCTAGTATTTCCTTCCATTTGCGATCCTTTGTCAACGTTTATCAATAACTGTCTTTTGTTTCTACACAAAGTGAAAGAGTTATATCCATATATATATCCACTCAGTCATATCCAACTCTTTGTGAGCCTATGGCCTGTAGCCTGCCAGATCCTCTGTCCATGGAATTCTCCAGGCAAGAATACTGGAGTGGGTTGCCATTTCCTTTTCCAGGGGATCTTCCTGACCCAGGTCTCCTGCATTACAGGCAGATTCTTTACTGTCTGAGCCACCAGGAAAGCCCAGGCTCCATCTAAAAGGATTATCCTGAAAGGAGGGAGCATAAGGGTGTGGGGCTTTGGTAGATGCACACATTGTTTATTCATCTTGAAAACAGCCTCAACAGGAAGGCAGGACAGCATTGTTATCTTCACTTTACACAAGAGGAAACTTAACTCCCAAAAGTCAAGGGTTTTAGAAAAGCTCACATGGATTTAAACCCTTCATCCTTAGGCATCTTGTTGGAGAATTTTCCACTGCAAAGAGCTGCCTCTGTCCAAGTGACATCAATAGTGGTTTAGAAATTATATGAGAACAGGAATATTACAGCTTCCAGAAGGAAATGGAACATTTCTTTTCTCCAAGATTTGTAGAGTAACAGGAAATATTTACAGCCTTGTTTTCTTAGGAATAATGAAGCAAGCTGGTGTCTTGGGAAATAAATTTGCCTTCCTTGAGAAGGTCATACACCCGAATGACTCAGATGAAAATACACAAGAACTATTTTCCTATCATCTTAAAGCATCATCTCTCCAGCGAACATTAACTGAGCTCCTACTATGTGCCATGGATTGTTCTAGGGTGGTTGTTATTGTTCAGTTGCTCAATCATGTCTGACTCTTTGTGACCCCATGGACTGTGGCATGCCAGGCTTCCTTGTCCTTTATCATCTCCCAGAGTTTGCTCAAACTCATGTCCATTGAGTCGATGATGCCATCCAACCATCTCGTCCTCTATGGTCCCCTTCTCCTCTTGCCTTCAATCTTTCTCAGCATCAGGGTCTTTTCTAATGAGTCGGTTCTTCACATTAGGTGGCCAAAGTATTGCAACTTCAGCTTCAGCATCAGCGCTTCCAATGAATATTCAGGGTTGATTTACTTTAGGATTGACTGGTTTGATTTCCTTGCTCTCCAAGGGACTCTCGAGTCTTCTCCAACACCATGGTTCAAAAGCATCAGTTCTTCAGTGCTCAACCTTTATGGTCCAACTCTCACATCCATACATGACTACTGGAAAGACCATAGTTTTGACTACACAGACCTTTGTTGGCAAAGTAATGCCTCTGCTTTTTAATATGCTGTCTAGATTAGTCATAGCTTTTCTTCAAGGAGCAAGTGTCTTAATTTCATGGCTGCAGTCACCATCTGCAGTGATTTTGGAGCCCCCAAAAATAAAGTCTCTCACTGTTTCCATTGTCTCCCTATCTATTTGCCATGAAGTGATGGGACCAGATGCCATGATCTTCATTTTCTCAATGTTGAGCTTTAAGCCAACTTTTTCACTCTCTTCTTTCACCTTCATCAAGAGGCTCTTTAGTTCCTCTTCGCTTTCTGCCATAACGGTGGTGTCATCTGCATATCTGAGGATATTGATATTTCTCCCAGCAATCTTGATTCCAGCTTGTGCTTCATCCAACCCGGCATTTCTCATGATGTACTCTGAATATAAGTTAAATAAGCAGGGTGACAATATACAGCCTTGATGTACTCCTTTCCCAATTTTGAACCAGTCTGTTTGTTCTAGGGACTAAGGGATAAAAATGACTTGGGTATCATCTCTGTTCTCAAAGACCTCAGAATCCAGGGAATAGGCAGGCATTTATGTGGGCAGGCTACCCTGGTCATGAGGATCATTGAGCCCTAGGAATACACTCCAGCGTTTGAGGAAAGGTGATATTTCAACCAAGTTGGTAGGATATAAATCTATCAGAAGAGAGGGGAAGAGTAGAGTGGGCACCAAGAGATCAGACCAGGAGAACAGTAATAATAGAAATAATAAGATATACTTGTGAGGCATTGCAGTTTACTAAACACTTTTAAATAATTTTTAAATTGAGTCTTCACAGCAACCTTTTGAGAAGTAAACAGTAAAGATCTTCCTCTCCACACAGGTAGCTCTGGGAAATGAGTTCTCAAAGCAGCAATGTATTCAAAATGAATAAAGAAATCTGCCCATATTATACTACAAATTCATTAGACTTGTCTTTCTGAGTTTCATTTGACAGGTATTGCTTAATTTGAGGGGTTCTAATTTATTATATTTAGCCCAGGCAGTGCTCCACACTATTTTCTCTTAAAGGTTCTTAATTCTGCCAGCTAAGCTTTGAAAGTCGGTGGAAGTCTCAAACCCTTGCCTTCTCCACTTTCTGCTCCCTCAGTCAAACATGAGTTATCTTCCAAGACATAGCTGCAGTCCTTCCTGGTCTTTTGTTAACTGATCACCAGCGTGGGCACCAAGAATTGACAGCTTCAACTGGAAAACTCATTTAGGTGGAGTTCTAGGCAAATCTCCCAACGATGAACTTCCTTCTTAAGGAAGTGATTCATACACCACAGTTTATACGTTCATCCATTCATTCAACAAATGTATGGAATGCCCAAGTTGTACTGATAGACCTTGTAAAGGACTCAAACAACAAGACATATATTTGGAGTCTGTTGAAAAGAATAGGATGAGCACACAAATAAATAACTAATGTGCAAGTCAAAGTGAGATAAGTGAGGAGACGGAGCTAGGATCATATGTTCTTTTATTTCTTCAGCAATCATTTATTGAGTCCCAAATATGAGTAAAGAACTATGCCAGGTTCTCTCCCATATGTTACCTTATTTAATCTTCACAACAAGGAGATAGACGCTTTTAGCTCCATTTTATAGATGAGGAAACCAGGCTCTCCTTACTTTCTTCCATGGAAGAGCTTCATGGAAGGAGTTTTCTGTTTCTCTGGGTTTGTTTTGGTTTTTTGTTTGTTTTTGCTTGTTTTGTTTACTGTTGTTGATGTTGTTTAAGTTTGAGGTTTGCCCATGATTTTAACATTCGAATCTAGGAGAATTTAACAGAAAGTTGAAGAAGCTTGACCTTCAAGGACCCAAGTTTTCATAAGATCTTTTCACAGACTCCTAGGAGAAGCCAGACAAGTGTTCGCGTTTTTGTAAGATTTGCCAATGTAATTTAGCATTATTCTTAAAGAGGGTGTCTCAAATGTGTGCACTTCAGGTGCCACAAAATCTGGACACACCACAGCATTCAAAGACAGTATGAAGGGCATGTGAAAAAAAAGGAAACTGCTGACAAATGGAGTGAAGTGGAGAAAGGTCAGGCACACGTGGGAGGAGTGTGTGTGGCCCTTTCTGGGCAGGAACAATTCAAGGCAAGTCTAGAAAGGAAGAAATGATGGCTTCACCCAACCCTGCATCTGCCCTCTCCTGCCCTCCTGACAACAGAGAAAAAGGGACCTCTCTTCCCCAGGGCCAATCTTGACACCCAGGCTCAGAGGCCCTTCCCGACAACTTTCTCTATGGAGCATTCCCCTCCTCCAGGGTCTTCACCTGCCCCTGCTCCACTGGTCCCTTCCCAGTAGAATGTGCTCATGGTTCCTATTGAGGGAGGGAGAGAGAATGGAGGAAGGAAAGAAAAACCTCTTTGAAAGACTTTTCCTCTCCAAACTCAGTCCTTTCTTTTACTCCCCATCCTTGGCCAACGTTCCTGACAGAAATCATCTTCACCTACTGTTTCCATTGTCTCAGCTCAGATGACATCTCAGCCCACAGCAGTCTGGCTTCTCCCCCACCAGCACCAACTCCTCCTCGGTGGAAACTGCTTCTGCCAAGGTTGTCAACAACAACAAGCGCGCGCTCTTCAGTCCTCATTCTCCTTGGCATTCTGACTCTGAGGACCAGCTCCCAGGCTTTCTTCCTGCCTCTGGGCCTCCTCCCTCTCCACCTCTATGGCAGGCTCTCCTTCCCAAGTCCAGCCTTGAACACGGGTGCTCTTCTGCTTGCCTCCAGTCATGATGAACATCTCTCCTCTGTGTCACAGGCATTGACCTCCAAAGGTGAACTCAGCATCTCACCTCCCCGCCCAGCCCTGCCCAGCCCTGAGAGCTGCCCATCTGATACTCTGGCCCAGGCAAGACACCATTGTCTATAAGCTGCCCAGGCCAGAAAGCCATGGAAGGGGCTTGTCGCCTACCTCTCTCTCACCCTCCACCTCAGATCATTGTCCAGACTTGCCCTTGGCATCTCAGATCACTGACATTTCATCCCCTTCCGTTCACCCCCAATACCATGATTCTTGCCTGAATTCCTGGATCTCCTAACCCCACTAGACCTCCTTCTGCTTCCCTGCAACCATTTCTCCAAACTGCAGACAGAACAGACTTTGTAGAACACAGATCTGTTCACATTACTCTTTTGCTTACATCCCTCAGCAGCCTCCTGCTGCTCTCAGGACTGAGTGTGAACTCCACCAGGGTTTTCAAACCTTTCACAGTGGGGATGTCCTCTCCTGCCGCCACATTCCTCTCACGGACTACAGCCTGACTGCACTGTTCATATTCTCTTACCTCTGGCCTTGTACTCCATGTGTCCCCTCACTCCCCAGCCTGGGTGTTAGCTGACTCTCTCATATGCCTTCTTTCCGTGACGGCAAATGACTTTGGACAGGAAACCTTCACTGACCTCCTGGGACTGGATTAGCACTCAGACTACCGAGTTTGCACAGCATCTGGCTGGTGGACACCACCACACTCTCAGCTCCTCGGGAGAAGGCTCCAGGACTTTGTCCTTCTGTATCCACTGTGGTGAGCCCAGTGCCTGGACATGGTGAAATAAACATGTGTTGAGGAGGTAATGAATGAAAGGGGGGAGGAAACTAGTTGCCCATACGCGCTGAGTGCCAGGCTAGGGAGCTTGGGTTTTATTTTGTGAGGCACCTGGGGCCTGTGCAGGGTTTGGAACAAGGGAGACCGATGACCTGACCTGTGCTTTAGGAAGTTCACTCTGATGGGTTAGTGGTTGGAGGCTTCATAACAACAGACGACTCCTAAAGCAAGAAGCCCAGTTAGCAGGCCCTTGAGAAGGCCCAGGCAGGAGGTAGTCTGGGCACAGGCAGGAAGAGGGCAGCAAAGAGGAGAAACCATACGAAGATCACATTAACGGATTCCATCAACTGATCAGCCTGGGGCTGAGGGAATCTGCGGGACCAGGTGACCTGAGACCTATTCTCTTTGTCCTCTGAAGTTTCAGGGTCTGAGACTTCACGTTTCTGCCCTAAACTCTTATATGAAGAGCAGACATTTGCATAGCATTGGGGTTTTATTGTGGGGATTCCCAGGTGGTGCTAGTGGTAAAGAATCCACCTGCCAATGCAGGAGACTTAAGAAACATGGGTTTGATCCCTAGGTTGGGAAGGTCCTCTGGAGGAGGGCATAGCAACCCACTCCAGTATTCTTGCCTGGAGAATCCCATGGACAGAGGAGCCTGGTGGGTTACAGTCCATAGGGTCACAAAGAGTCAGACATGACTGAAGTGACTTAGCATGCATGTATGCATGGGGTTTCATTGCTGTTTTTCTTGCTATATATCCACACTGAACTTGAATTGTGAAATAGACAATGGCTTGTACTGATGTCTGTACACAGAGAGCATGCCCTCAGCCCTACCTGGGCTGTAAAGAGTGTCTATGGCAGAGGATTATGGGTTTGGCATTTTATTTTGCTTTTCAATTTTTCAGTGCTCTGCTCAGCCCACCTCCGTGGAGCTGTCTCCGTGTTCTCCTTTCCTAGGCAGTGGCAGTGGCCATCAGCATGTAAGCCCTAAGCCACAGCCAGAGCTAGGACAGACACCACCATGCCTCCCAGCAACCGGACGGCAGTCAGGAAGCCACAGCAGGCTTCCCACTGGGTGGAATTGGCAAGGAGCTCAAGTCTTCTCCTCTGTTTCTCACCAAATTCAAACTTCAGGGCACAGGTTAATTTGAACATGAGTTGCCATCATCCGGCATAGCCTTGCTGGGGTTCCCATGTCCAACAGATTCACCAAGCTCAGTATTCCTGAAGCACTTATCCCTGCTGGACGGGCTATTACTGATGAAAGCAGGAAGGCTAAAGACAGCAATGTTTTCACTGAGTTCCACCGCACTGTGCGCATTACTGATCACAGCACAGGACTCGCAGGTCTATGATGTGGGCAGTGAAGAGTGTGGACCTGGAGGTCAGGCCACCTGGAATCAAAGCCCAGCTTGGATTTACTGGCATCAGGACCTTGGTAAGTCATTCTTCTACACCTCAGTTTTCTCATCTGTGAAATGGAAGGGAAAAAAGTAACAGTGCCCAGGGCTATTACAAGCAATAGATGAAACTATCCACATGAAGTACTTAGCATTCAGCTCTTGGTGACATTTATCAGCATGCTGACCCCTTCAGTAGAATAAATAATCCTATTGGCCATCGGATTCCCTTTCTGGGTCTTTTTGGTTCCCCATCCCCAAGGGCTTCTTCTTATTCTTCTTTTTTTTTTAATTCATGAATTTATATTCCTTCTTAAAAAGAGCTTCCAAAATGTAATTGCTCCTGGAAGTGATTAGTAATAATATTTCTTTTCTAGTCTTTTTTATGTTTGGAAAAATTGTGGTAAAATTATAAATATAAAATTTACCATTAGTGACTTTTAGTACATTTACAGTATTTTCAACTGTCACCACTGTCAAGTCCCAGAACATTTCATCACCCAGAAGCAAAGCCCGTACACATTAGCAGTCTCTCCCCATTCATCACCCCCACTCCAGCCCCTGGTAACCACTAATCTGCTCTCCGTTTCTATGGATTCGCCTATTCTGGGCATTTCATATTAAATGGAATGCTTCTTTTATTCCTAAGACAAAGTTTCAATTTCCCCTTGGAAGCAGTAAGTAAGCTCCTTCAGGCAGGGATTTTCGACTGTGAGTCTATGGACAAGTTCCTGAACATTCCTACATCTTGGTTTCCTCCCCTAGAAAGCAAGGATGACAATCGCTGGACTCCCCCACCCCAGGGCCGTGTGAAGAATGAATGAGATGGTACATGAACAGTGCTCAGTAAGTACTTGTGCACTGCCAACAATCATTAACGTTATTGTTTTATTTACAGAATTTCGTTGCTTTCTGTCAAACCTCAACATGAATCAACCATAGCTATACATATATCCCCTCCTTCTGAACCTCCCTCCCATCTCCCACCCCATCCTACCCCTCTAGGTAGATACAGAGCCCCTGTTTGAGTTTCCTGAGCCATACAACAAATTCCTATTGGCTATCTATTTTATGTATGGTAATGTAAGTTTCCATGTTACTCTTTCCATACATCTCACCCTCTCCTCCCCTCTCCCCATGTCCATAAGTCTATTCTCTAGGTCTGCTGCCCTATAAATAAATTCTCCAGTACCATTTTTCTAGATTCCACATATATATATATACATACATTAGAATACAATATTTGTCTTTCTCTTTCTTATTCACTTCACTCTATATATAGGTTCTAGATTCATCCACCTCATCAGAACTGACTCAAAGGCATTCCTTTTTATGGCTGAGTAATATTGAATTGTGTATTTGTACCACTACTTCTTTATCCATTCATCTGTTGATGGACATCTAGGTTGCTTCCATGTTCTAGCTATTGTAAATAATGCTGCAATGTACCATGGGGTATATGTGTGTTTTTCAATTTTGGTTTCCTCAGGGTATATGCCTAGGAGTGAGATTGCTGGGTCGTATGGTGGTTTTATTCCTAGTTTTTTAAGAAATCTCCATACCGCCTTCCATAATGGCTGTATCAATTTACATTCCCACCAACAGTGCAAGAGTGTTCCTTTTTCTCCACATCCTCTCCAGTATTTATTGTTTGTAGACTTTCCAATAATGGCTATTCTGACCGGTATGAGGTTTTATCTCATTGTAGTTTTGATTTGCATTTCTCTAATAATGAGTGATGTTGAGCATCTTTTCATGTATTTGTTAGCCATCTGTATGTCTTCTTTGGGGAAATGTCTGCTTAAGTATTTTTCCCACTTTTTGATTGGGTTGTTTGTTTTTCTGGCATTGAGTTGTATGAGCTGCTTGTATATTTTGGAAATTAATCCTTTGTCAGTTGTTTCATTTGCTATTATTTTCTCCCACTCTGAGGATTGTCTTTTCACCTTGCTTGTAGTTTCCTTTGCTGTGCAAAAGCTTTTGAGTTTAATCAGGACCCACTTGTTTACTTTTGTTTTATTTCCGTTACTCTAGGAAGTGGGTCATAGACGATCTTGCTTTGATTTATGTCATCGAGTGTTCTGCCTATGCTTTCCACTAAGAGATTTATAGTTTCTGGTCTTATATTTAGGTCTTTAATTCATTTTGAGTTTATCATTGTGTATGGTGTTAGGAAGTGTTCTAATTTCATTCTTTTACATGTAGCTGTCCAGTTTTCCCAGCACCACTTATTGAAGAGGCTGTCTTTGCCCCATTGTATATTCTTGCCTCCTTTGTCAAAAATAAGGTACCCATAGGTGCATGGGTTTATTTCTGGGCTTTCTATCTTGTTCCATTGGTCTGTTTCTGTTTTTGTGCCAGTGCCATACTGTCTTGATGACTATAGCTTTCTTTGTAGTATAATCTGAAGTCAGGAAGGTGGAGTCCTCCAGCTCCATTCTTCTTTCTCAAGACTGCTTTGGCTATTTAGTGTCTTTTGTGTTTCCATATGAATTGTAAAACTTTTTGTTCTAGTTCTGTAAAAAATGCCATTGGTAATCTGATAGAGATTGCATTGAATTTGTAGATTGTATTTGGTAGTATAGTCATTTTCACAATATGGATTCTTCCTACCCAGGAACATGGAACATCTCTCCATCTGTTTATGTCATCTTTGATTTAGTTCATTAGTGTCTTATCACTTTCTGTGTACAGTCCTTTTGTCTTCTTAGGTAAGTTTATTCCTAGGTATTTAATTCTTTTTGTGGCAATGGTGAATGGGATTGGTTTCTCAATTTCTCTTTCTGATTTTTCATTATTAGTATATAGAAATGCAAGTGATTTCTGTGTATTGATTTTGTATCCTGCAACTTTGATAAAATCACTGATTAGCTTTAGGTAATTTTCTGATACTATCTTTAGGATTTTCTATCAACAGTATCATGTCATCTGCAAACAGTGAGAGCTTTACTTCTTTTCTGATTTGGATTCCTTTTATTTCTTTTTTTCCTCTGATTGCTGTAGCTAGGACTACCAGAACTATGTTGAATAATAGTGGTGAAAGTGGACACCCTTGTCTTGTTCCTGATCTTAGGGGGAATGCTTTCAGTTTTTCACCATTGAGAATAATGTTTGCTATAGGCTTATCACATATGGCCTTTACTATGTTGAGGTAGGTTCCTTCTATGCCCTTTTTTTGAAGAGTTTTAATCATAAATGGATGCTGAATTGTGTCAAAGGCTTTTTCTGCACTTAATGAAATTATCATATGGTTTGGTTTTTATCTTTCAGTTTGCTAATATAGTGTATCACATTGATTGATTTGCATATATTGAAAAATCCTTGCATTCCTGGAGTAAATTCAACTTGATCATAGTATATGAGCTTTTTGACGTGTTGCTGAATTCTGCTTGCTAAAGTTTTGTTGAGGATTTTGCATCTATGTTCATCAGTGATATTGGCCTATAGTTTTCTTTTTTTGTGTTGTCTTTGTCTGGTTTTGGTATCAGGGTGATGGTGGCCTCATATGATGAGTTTGTAAGTCTTCCTTCCTCTGCAACTTTTTGAAAGAGTTTAGAAGGATAGGCATTAGTGTTTCCCTAAATGTTTGACAGAATTCTCCTGTGAAGCCATCTGGTCCTGGGATTTTGTATTTTGGGAGATTTTTGATCACAGCTTCAATTTCAGTGCTTGTAATTGGGTTATTCATAATTTCTGTTTCTTCCTGGTTCAGTCTTGGAAGATTGAACTTTTCTAAGAATCTGTCCATTTCTTCCAGGTTGTCCCTTTTATTGCCATACAGTTGTTCATAATAGTCTCTTATAATCCTTTGTATTTCTGCATTGTCTGTTGTAACCTCTCCTTTTTCTTTTCTAATTTTGTTGATTTGATTCTTCTCTTTTTTTCTTGATGAGTCTGGTGAAAGGTTTGTCAATTTTGTTTATCTTCTCAAAGAACCAGCTTTTAGTTTTATAATCTTTGCTAATGTTTCTTTCATTTTTTTCTCATTTATTTCTGCTCAGATCTTTATGATTTCTTTCCTTCTACTACTTTTGGGGTTTTTTTGTTCTTCTTTTTCCAGTTGTTTTAGGTGTAAAGTTAGGTTGTCTATTTGATGTTTTTCTTGTTTCTTGAGGTAGTATTGTATTGCTATAAACTTCCCTCTTAGAACTGCTTTTGCTGCATCCCATAGGTTTTGAGTTGTGGTGTTTTCATTGTCATTTGTTTCCAGAAATTTTTTATTTCCCTTTTGATTTCTTCAGTAACCCGTTGGTTATTTAGAAACATGTTACTTAATCTCCAAGTGTTTCTGTTTCTTGCAGTTTTTTTCTTGTAATTGATATCTCATCTCATAGCATTGTGGTCAGAGAAGATGCTTCATATGATTTCAATTTTCTTAAATTTACTGAGGTTTGATTTGTGACCCAAGATGTGGTCTATCCTGGAGAATGTTCCATGTGCACTTGAGAAGGTGTAATGTTCTGCATTTGGATGGAATGTCCTGAAGATATCAATGAGATCCATCTCATCTAATGCATCATTTAAGACTTGTGTTTCCGTATTAAATTTCTGTTTTGATGATCTGTCCATTGGTGTGACTAGGGTGTTAAAGACTCCTACTGTTATTGTGTTACTGTCAATTTCTCCTTTTATGTCTGTTAGTATTCGTTTTATGTATTGAGGTGCTCCTATGTTGGGTGCATAGATATTTACAGTTGTTATGTTTTCCTCTTGGATTGATCCCTTGATCATTATATACTGTCCTTCCTTATCTCTTGCAATCTTCTTTATTTTGAGGTCTATTTTGTCTGATACAAGGATCACTACTCCAGCCTTCTTTTGCTTCCCATTTGCATGAAATATATTTTTCCATCCTCTCACTTTCAGTCTATATGTGCCACTAGGTCTGAAGTGGGTTTCTTGTAGACAGCATATATATGGGTCTTGTTTTTGTCTCCATTCAGCTAGTCTGTGTCTTTTGGTTGGAGCATTTAATCCATTTACATTTAAAGTAATTATTGATATATCTGTTCCTATTGCCATTTTCTTAATTGTTTGGGTTGATTTTGTAGATCTCTTTTCTTCTTTTGTATTTCTTGACTATATAATTCCCTTTAACATTTGTTGTAAAGCTGGTTTGGTGGTACTGAATTCTCTTAATTTTTGCCTGAAAAGTTTATTTCTCCATCCATTTTGAATGAGATCCTTGCTGGGTACTGTAATCTTGGTTGTAGATTTTTCCCTTTCAATACTTTAAATATATCCTGCCATTCCCTTCTGGCCTGCAGAGTTTCTGCTGAAAGATCAGCTGTTAAGTGTATGGGGTTTCCCTTGTATGTTACTTGTTGCTTCTCCCTTGTTGCTTTTAATATTCTTTCTTTGTGTTTAGTCTTTGTTAGCTTGATTAGTATGTGTCTTGGCATTTCTTCTTGGGTTTATCCTATATGGGACTCTTTGTGCCTCTTGGACTTGATTGACTATCTCCTTTTTCCATGTTGGGAAAATTTTCAAATATAATCTCTTCAAAAATTTTCTCATACCCTTTCTTTTTCTCTTCTTCTTCTGGGACTCCTATAATTTGGCTGTTGGTGTGTTTGATATTGTTTCAGAGGTCTCTGAGACTATCCTCAGTTCTTTTCATTCTTTTTACTTTATTCTGCTCTTCAGAAGTTATTTCCACCATTTTATCTTGCAGCTCACTGATTTATTCTTCTGCTTCAGATATTCTGCTATTGATTCCTTCTAGAGTATTTTTAATTCCAGTAATTGTGTTGTTTGTCTCTGTATGTTTATTCTTTAATTCTTCTAGGTCTTTGTTAATTGATTCTTGCATTTTCTCCATTTTGTTTTCAAGGTTTTTGATCATGTTTACTGTCATTCTGAATTATTTTTCAGGTAGTTTGCCTGTTTCCTCTTCATTTATTTAGACTTCTGTGTTTCTAGTTTGTTCCTTCATTTGTATAGTATTTCTCTGCCTTTTCATTATTTTTTTTTAGCTTACTGTGTTTGAGATCTCCTTCTCCCAGGCTTCAAGGTTGAATTCTTTCCTCCTTTTGGTTTCTGCCCTCCTAAGGTTGGTCCAGTAGTTTGTGTAAGCTTTGTATAGGGTGAGATTTGTGCTGAGTTTTTGTTTGTTTTTCCTCTGATGAGCAAGGCTGAGTGAAGTGGCAATCCTGTCTGCTGATGATTGGGTTTGTAGTTTTGTTTTGATTGTTGTTTATATGAGGCATTCTGCACAAGGTGCTACTGGTGATCTTGTATTCAAGTGGTTTCCTTTGTGTGAGTTCTCACTATTTGATGCTCCCTAGAGTTAGTGGTCTAGGGTCTTGGAGTCAGTGCTCCCACTCCAAAGGCTCATGGCTTGATCTCTGATCAGGAATGAAGATTCCACAAGTGGTTTGTTATGGCATTAAGTGAGATTAAAACAAATACCCCAAAACAAGAAACCAAAGATGAACCCCAGACAAATGGAGGTTACAAAACCAGGTAAATAATAATTAAAATAATGGAAATATACATATACACCCATGAGCAAAGTGAAAACAGTTAAACAAAAATAAATTACAGTAGATTGACCCAACGAACAAAGTAAATAAAAAATTACCTTTACCAGTTAAGAGCAAAACTAACTAAAGCATAAACTGGAAAACAAAACTAAAGCAAGGTGCCAGTTGTTTAAACATCTCTTCACTGTGTAAGGGGAAAAGAACAGTAGGAAATGTAAATAAAGGAATAAATGTAGAAAAGATATAATAGATTTTTGAAAAAATTAAAAATTAAAATTATAAAAAAGAGAAAAGAAAAAAAAACAGAAGAAATAAAAAAAGGGGGGGAAAGGAAAACTTCACAGAACTGCAAAAGCCCAATGTAGAGGCAGAGGTTTATAACAACAGTAAAAATTGTGACTGAATATACACATATACATACACACCCATAAGCAAAATCAGAACAATCCAAAAAAAATAAAGTACAATAGATTGACCCAGCAAACAAAGGAAACCAAAAATTATATCTACCAGAACAAAACTAACTAAAGCACAAACTGGAAAACAAAACTAAGGCAAGGTGCCAGTTGGGGAATAAAGTAAAGAAGATAAAACTAACAAATATGTTGAGAGGAAAGAAAAGAAAGAAAGAATAGATATGCAAAGTTAAATAGAGGTAGATAAAGAAGGTTTATATACATTAAAGATTAACTGCAAGGGGAAAAGAACAGTAGGAAAAGCAAACAAAGGAATAAATTTAGAAAAAAAATAATAATAGATTTAAGAAAGAGAAAAGAAAAAAAGGGAAAACTCCACAGAGCTGCAAAAGCCCAACGTAGAAGCAGAGGTTTATAACAGCAATAAAAAATGTGACTGAGGGAAAAAGAAAAAAAAAAAAAGCTCAAAAGCTTAATTGGATTTCATATGCCAAAAAGATTGACAACTGTAACAGGGGGGTGGGAAAGAAAAAGAAAAAATAATCCAAAAGAATCTATAGAGCAAGTCAAAACATAATAATAATAAATGTTTATGTTTTGACTGTTGTGTTTTGCTGTCAGATTCCTTTCCCTCACTCGGAATCACAGTCCACCTTACCTCCCTAGGATGCCCTCCAAAACTGTGCTGAGGTCTGGACCTGCTGTGGGGACAGCTCAGATTCTAATCTGGTTCTACTCCTATGTGTTCTTGCCTTCAATGTCCTCAGCTATCAGAACTAGTGCATTTTCTTTTGTGGGTGCTCTCGCTGACCATTTATGTATTCCATAGACACAGAGTCTGCCTAGTTGATCGTGTGGATTGAATCTGCAGCTTGTGCAGCTGGTGGGAAGGTTTTGGGTCTTCTTCCTTAGCCACACTGCCCCTGGGTTTCAACTGTCGTTTTATTCCCACCTCTGCATGTGGGACGTCCACTGGGGTTTGCTCCTGAGGCTTCCCTGGAGGACTTGGGTTTGCCCCTGTGAGGGCCAGGTGTGGAGGTGGTGCAGCTGCTTGGGTCGCAGGGGTTCTGGCAGCACCAGGTACTCAGGGGAGTTGGCAGCTAGGGCAGCAGGAAATACAGTGCTCTAGAAGGGTATGGCAACCAGCATTGGCCAATACACTCCAGTATTCTTGTCTGGAGAACCCCACTCCCTGACAGAGAAGCCTGGCAGGCCACAGTCTACAGGGTCACAAAGAGTCGGACACTACCAAAGCGACCTTGAGCACATGGACGCAAGACTTTTTTTGCCTGTGGCAGCTCTGCCCCAGTGAGAGTTGAGCGTGAAAGTGGTGCAGCTGCTTGGCTTGCGGAGACCCTAGTGGCACCAAGTGTGCGGGGACACGGACTGCCTCCGCTGCAGGAGTTATGGCCCTAACAGAGTCTTTCTTCAAGCTTCTTATAGCTGGCAATCAGAAGGCCTCTTTGGCCAGTCCTTCTCCACAGCTCTGCCCATTCAGGCACTTAGAAGGCTCCCTTGCCTGGGGTCCTTCTCTGTTTGTTGCGTCAGGCACATAAAGGGGGACCCCCCTGGTTGTGGTCCTACTCTGTAGATGGGTGCATCAGTCACTTAAAGGAGCACCCTGGGTGGGGTCCTGCAGGAGTTTGATGGGCCAGCCTCTCTATTGTTCAGCTGCCAATGCTGACTTGTGGGGAGAGAGAGGCTAAGGGGGCGGCTCCACCCCCTACACGTGACTCAGCTGTATCGCCTTGCTTTCAAGGCTGCCCAGCTTTCCTGCACAGGCATTTCCCATCACAATCCCCTCCCTCACCTCCCCTCCATCTGTCTCTCTGCAGTCAACAGCATCCCTTGCCCTGGGATTGCTCCACACTCCCCAAACTCCAGCTCCCAGCCACTAGGCCTTCCAGGGGACCCTCGTCCCTGTCTGGAGTATGTATGGCTGTGGTAAGGACTGTCTGATTCTCATTCCATTTAGGTTGCACAGCTCAGCTGTTTCACTCTCAGCCTTAAATGTTTCTCCTCTGACTCAGACAATTGCCCAGATGTAGGGATTGGATCCCTGCTTCAGTTCCCCCACCTGATGATGGCAGGTCCAGTCCTACTAATACTCCTGTTTTTCCCCCTAGTTCCTTCATCCTCTAGAGTTTTGCGTGGTTCTATGTGTTCTTTCCTTCTGGTCAGGTCCTCCTGTCCTCTCCCAGCTGGTGTTCTGCATGCACTTCTTTGACTGAAGGTGTATTCTTGATGTATCCATGGAGAGAGATGTACTCCACGTCCACCTACTCTTCTGCCATCTTGTTCTCCCCTCACTAATGCTATTTTTAATTGCACAAGTAATGCAGGCTCTCTAGAAAAAAATTGGAAAACAAAGATGTGTTGCTGTTGTTTAGTTGCTAAGTCATGTCTGACTCTTTGCAACCCCATAGACTGGAAGCATGCCACACTTCCTGTCTTTCACCATCCCCTGGAGTTTGCTCAAACTCATGTCCATTGAGTTGATGATGCCATCAAACCCTCTTGTCCTCTGTCATCCCCTTCTCCTCCTGCCCTCAATCTTTCCCATCATCAGGGTCTTTTCCAATGAGCTGGCCCTTCACATCAGGTGGCCAGAGTACTAGAACTTCAGCTTCAGCATCAGTCCTTCCAATGAATATTCAGGACTGATTTCCTTTAGGATTGACTGGTTTGATCTCCTGGCAGTCCTAGGGACTCTCCAGAGTCTTCTCCAGCACCACAATTTGAAAGCATCAATTCTTTGGCACTCAGCCTTTTCTACAGTTTTAAGTCTCATAACCGTACATGACTATTGGAAAAACCATAGCTCTGACTATACAGATTTTTGTCAGCAAAGTGATGTTTCTGCTTTTAAAATCGCCCACACCCCCAGCTACACTGGCAGTTGAAGGTCAGTGGCTACATCTTACCTCAGTGTGGGCAGTGGCAGCCCCAGTAGCAGATGCTGGGTAAGTGGACCTGAGCCTGCTTTTCTGCACGGTCATAACATGGGTGACCTTGGGCAAGTCACTCAGCTCCTGTGAACCCAATTTCCTCATCTGTCACAATGAGCAAACCTCCACTGCAGGAAGTCGATGTGAGAAGCAAAAGAGACGTTCAGTGTCAAGGGCCTGACTCATAGGAGGGCTTCAGCAGCCAAGGGCATGGTGTGGCCGCGGAGGAGGCAGTGAGTGAGGAGAGGACTCAGTTACAGGCACTCCACGCAGAGGTCGGTGGGGCAGATCTGGGGAGGGGAGGGGACTGGAGGGGCGGTCAGAGTCTGCAGAAGCAGAGACGTGAGGAAGGATTGTACAGTACAGGCAGGACCAGGTGTTGAGCACTGCAGGGCCGGGGGCTATTTTATTCCCTCGCTAACCTTCACACTCATCACTTGTATCCCTCTACCCTCCACTCAGCGGCGGGCCCCTGTGTTCCCACGACAGCAGGCACTGGGTTAGTGTGGAGGATGCAGAAGTCGTGAGTGGCAGGGACCAGCAGTGGTAAGGGCTGGGTTCATAGGGAGGGTTTCCTGGGCCAGACACCGAGCCCACTGCCCTTTGCCACATCCTCCTGTACTCCAAGGGAGGGCGGGATGAGGGAGCCGCTGCTATAGCAGACCCTGAGAACGGAGACAGAGACAGCAAAGGGGCTGTCGAAGTGCTCAAGTGGAAGCCCCCAGTCCCCACAGACCTTGTCTCTCCCAGCCACACCTCCTTGAAATCTGAGGAAGTACAGCTTCTGAGAAGGGAACAAAGAAGAAGGCAAACGCACAGACTTATGTTCAACTCAGAAAGACCCTAGAAAGTAATGGGCCAGTTCCCTCAGGTACTGGAACCTGCCATATGAAACTTCAAGTGCTGGGCCAAAGTCACATGCTTTTTTTCAGAAAGCCAGAGCAAGGCCACTCCTGCTCAGAATGCGCCAAACTTCAATTAAACGTAAACTAATCCTTTAATGCACAGCCAACCTGAAACGGGGCCGAGGTTGCTCACTGGGTTTCGCCCACGTGGCACCAGGGAAGCCTAGCTCCTGGCAGAGGGTACATGTAGATTGACTGTGGGCATCCCAGAGCATGTAAGTTGTTGTAATAATTGCACTGCAGTTTGCTCCACCAACGAATAGATGACTGAGCTCATTCACGGCACTTCTATCAGTCACAGATGATTTGGGTAAAGCCATCTCCTTTACTGTGTCGAGTAGCTCAGATGGTGGAAGGAACACCAGGCAAAACCAAGTTTCATCTCCACACTGCAGACCAGCTGTGTGGCCTTAGGTCAGTCACTTAACCTCTCTGGGTCTCAATTTCCATACTTGTTAGAGAGGGATTTGACTGAAAGAATCAAAGTTCCCTTCTGGCTCTAAATTCCTTTTTTAGGCCTTCTCATATTGACTTTTGGAATCAGCAAATGCCACCTAAAGAAGCTGTGGCAACATAGAGAACAAATGTATGGATACCAGGGGGGAGGGGAGGGGAGATTAACTGGGAGATTGGGATTGATATATACACTATGTATAAAGTAGATGACTATTGAGAACCGACTGTATAGCACAAGGAACTCTACTTGATGCTCTGTGATGACCTATAGGGGAAGGAAATCCAAAAAAGACTGGATATATGTATACATGTAGCTGATTCACTTTTCTGTATGGCAGAAAGTGACACAGCAGTGTAAAGCAACTATACTCCATTAAAATAAAATTAAGAATCTGGCTACATAACACTTCCAGACTGAGCAACAAACTCCTCAGTCAGCAAGGCCTCATGCAACCCACTGGGGGTGTTCCTAAAATGGTGGCGGTAAGTCAGATAAATAAAAGCTGTATCATGAAAGTTCTACAATCACTGAAAATTAAAAAGACTAAAGAACTGAATTCATCTACAAAAGACAGAACATTTTTATAATGCCCCAAATTCCTTTTCATCTGTCTTTTAACTTGAATTTTTGCAAGAGGATTTAATGGACTTGGAAGTCACCAGAACTGGGGTGGAACCCTGGTTCCCGGAGGAGTTACTCTCTGAACTTCAGTTTCCTTGTCTGTAAGTGAGTGTTTATACTTTTCTGGAAACACTGTTGGAGAGATTAGCAGGGATTTATATTTAGTGATACAGAAATCTGTTAAACATGAGGTGCCCATTAAATTCATTATTGTGCCAGTCCTAAAGCAAGACACATGCATGTGTCTTCAGTTTTTTTCTCCCAAATCTCTTTTAGGTTTTTCAGGATAGGGACAAATTTCTTCTCCTCCTTGGTAAAGCCCACAGTGTTTTGTATGACTCTGAGCAAGATAAATGAATTCATCAGTTAATGAAATTGAAATTACTCTTTTGTTCTTCCCTAAGATTTATCCTTCCTTCCCAGAATTCATACCATTTCTCCCTTCCTCTTTGAGATGGCAGATTTAAGGTCTCTCATAATATTTGCAAGTCTTAGAGTTGTCATTGTTCAGTCGCTAAGTCGTGTCCGACTCTTCTGCAACCCCACGGACTATAGCCTGCCAGACTCCCCAGCTCATGGGATTTCCCAGGCAAGAATACTGGAGTGGGTTGCCATTTCCTTCTTCAGGGAATCTTCCTGACTCAGGGATTGAATCCGCGTCTCCTGCACTGGCAGGCAGATTCTTTACCACTGAGCCATCAGGAAAGCCTAAGTCTTAGAAGACTCCTGGCATCTGCATATCCAAAAAGAACACATGTCCACTGGGACCCATGAGGCTCCAGGCAACAGCCTGAAAGTGGAAAGCAGAACTCTCCCCACTACCCCAAAGAGCAAACCCAGTTCCCACAGTGGAAGAAATGGGGTAGATTCTTTACGCTTTGTGCTTGTCCAGTCCCAGGAAACCACACAGGCCGTCTTCCGCTCCACACCACCTTTGCAGGTACATACATTTTAGCCCCAGTTCCTCCATTTCCCAGACTAAGAGCAACAAGCAGGAAAGAGGGAGGTGGCAAGGGATGGCACATGTGCAAATAAAACTGGAAATGTGCCTGAGAGGTAGGGCAGGGAGGTGTGCTTTCCAAGGGGCAACCATTCCACCTCCTGGGACTTTGGAAGTTTTTCCGGGGTCCCCTGACCCCCGGGTTAGACTGGAGAAGTTAAGTCATGCTCTTCCTGGCTTCACCTGAGGAGGTTGCCACACCAGAGTGAAGCCAGGAAACCAGTGACTCAGGAACATCCATGAGCAGAGGGGAGGTTGGCTGCTGGTGGGATCAGTAGCCAGTAGGAGCTTGGAACCACGGTTACCATCAGCTTTATGTTCCCAGTGCTAACCGGATGCCTGGCCCACTTGAAATGCTTGCTGAGTGAGCAGATGCATAAATGCAAGAAGAAATGAGGGAATGAATGAATTACAGCCGGGACTAAATTAAGCAAGTATTTCAGGTCCCTTTTCAAGGGGGCTAAGAACACCATTTCATACCTTGTGCTGTTTAGGAGGGGCAAGCGAGAAAATATTTGTTGACCGTTCCAGGACAGTGGAGAGGGTGGTCATGGGCTGGTCCCTGGGGAGAAGAGTTGCAGGTGGGGGGCCAGCTGCCCAGGAAGTAGATAGGGGAGAAGGGGGTGCAGCTAAAGCCTGGGGGAAGTCCCAGCAGGAAGGGGTGGTCAGCAGGGGGAGAGGGGGGAATCCGAACATTTGGGGCACCCACGTGGTGTATGTTGTCATCTAGTCACCCCACCACCACCAGAGCCCTGTGAAGTCAGTATATCATCGCTGTTTTTATCAAGGAGAAAACGTAGGTTCAGAGAAAATAAAAAACATAACAAAGGTGAAGAACCTGGGGAGTGGAAGTGTTGGGATTTGAACCCAGGTTTGTGCACGTGGGCTCAGTTGCTCAGTCGTGTCTCCCTTCTTTGTCACCCCGTGGACTGTAGCCCACCAGGCCCCTCTGTTCATGGGATTTTTCAGGCAAGAATGCTGGAGTGGGTTGCCATTTCCTTCTCCAGGGGCTCTTCCCAGCCCAGGGATTGAATTCAAATCTCCCGTACTGGCAAGCGGATTCTTTACCACTGAACCACCTGGGAAAGCCCACTGATTAGCCAGTTCCAAAGTCAACATTGTTTCCCTCTTCCAGTGCTGTCTCCTGGAGAAGACAGAGCATTACCATGCACATTGCCGATGAGGCTCCCTCAGCCTCCGTCCTACGGCCAATGAGTCCTGTTGACCCGCTCTCCTGAATGGATCTAAGATCCATTGTCATCCCTTGCTCAACCACTGCCTTAGCCCAGCTTCCCTCACTCTCACCCGAACCACAGCAAGTCTCCTGAAGAATGGCCACCAGCTTCAATCACACTGCCCACCCACAGCCCACTCCCAAGGAACAAGCAGTGGCTTTTCCAGAAAACAAATGGAAATGTCACTGGTCTGCTCTAGGATGAATCTAGATTCCCTAGGACCCAGCCTTGCCAGTCAGTCCAGAGTATCCCTCCCTACTCCCCGCTCTGTACTGGACTGGATGGCACCCCCCCCCAAAAAAGATACATTTACATCCTAACACCCTGACCATGTAAATATTAACATCTTGACAGATGTAATCAAGTTAAGGATCCTGAGATGAGGAGATCAGCCTGGATTACCTAGGTGGGCCCTAAACTGAAGGACAAGTGCCCTTATAAGAAGCACAAAGACACAGAGGTGGGGTAGAAAGCCATGTGCAAACAGAGGCAGAGACTGGTGACAACCGCAGGGAATGCCTGAAGCCACCAGAGGCTGGACTCTAAGACTGAAGGAAGGGGTGAGGGCCCACTGACATCTTGACTTTGGACTTCCAACCTTCGGAACTATGGGAGAATAAATTTCTGTGGTTTGAAGCCACTCCGTCTACGGTAATTTGCTATGGCGGCCCTGGGAAAGTCACGTGCCTTCCCCCACGGTGCTCTAGTCATTTACTCACTGTCCTGAGAAAGAACTAACTAAGGCTCCTGAAAGCTGCCTGGTTCTCTTTTTTGGCCTTTTTACATGCTGATCCCTCTGCTCCAAACACTCTTCCACCCACTTATTGCGTGACTAACTCCTACAGTCCTATCACTTCTGCCGAAAACTCTTCTGTGACACGTCAGCCGGGCTGGATGGCCCTTACTATGTGTTTCTACTCACCATGTACTCCTCTTTTCATAATATGTATGATAACTTCACTATAATTTTTTGTTAGTTGTTCCGTTAACCAGTAAGTTCTATGAAGGCAGGTGTACCCTCCCATACACAGTTGTCACTTCGTAAACATTTGCCCCGTCCCGTATCACTTTTTCCTTCCCTCCCACACCCAATTCAAATTAGCCTTCCTAGGCAGGGACCCATGAATAGAAATTATCTCTATCCTTGGCTCCCTGGTATAGTCTTCCTCTCCTGTGTCTGGGCCCCTCAAGACTTTCTACAGTTTTACTTCCAGCTCCAGGAATGAAGAATTAATGCTTAAATTAAGGCTCATAAAGTGGCTATAAAGAGTCACTGGGAGTTCCTTGGTGGCCTACTGGTTAGGATTCTGAGCTTTCACTGCCAGTCCCTGGTTGGGGAACTGAGATCCCGCAAGCTATGGGGCATGACAAAAAAAGCCCTTATTTGGCCCCAAGCCTACCCAAGCATTGTACCCCCTTTCTCGGGTCACAGTGATTGGCTTGTGGATAAGCACACAGTCTGGGTAAGGTTCGAGTTCTTTTCTAGAAAGTTAAATACAGATGTTCAGAGGATGCCATCCTCTTCCTTTTGGGGTCACTGGCTGGGACAAGGCCAGCTAGCACCATCTTCGTTCATGTCCAATGCCCCCCATGTGAAGAAAGCCCATTTTCAGGTATAAAAACGGAAGTAAACGCAAGAGTGGGCGGGGAAGAAAAGAGAGCTGAATGTCATTGTCATCTGAGTCCTTGTGCCCAGTCATCCCTGAGGCCACCCCCAGACCTCCTCAAATGTTAGTGAATTCCCTTCTTTTGTCAAGCTGGTCTGAGTTCACTTCCTGTCACCCGAGACTGAAGTGGTCCTGCCAGATGCAACACCTCTGATGCCTGAAAGGTTCCATACCATCAGTCCACATGGCCCTTCTAAGCAGGAGTGCAGAAACTTATGTCTGGGTGAGTGAATGCCTGCCCGAGTGCACAGCCACAACACGGCTCTGCCTGCCTTCAAAGTACAAACCCTTCTCCTATCCTGGCTTCCCAGGTGCCTTCACAGGCAGGCAGGAGGACAAGGTCAGGGAAGGCTGGAAATAAGATAATGATATCTTGTCCAGCCCCAAAGTTCCCCCAATGCAGGTCACAATCATTTGAGTAAAAAGAGCAACAACACAACCCAAGGTGCCCTAAAACACTCATATGACACACAAACGAGTCTATGACACCCTGAATTAATTAGCCTTATGCCTCTCCACCTTGATCTTGAGGACCTAACTCTAACCAGAGGACCTAATTCAAACTCTGATTGTTTTGCATGTTTAGGGAGGAGGTAGTGAGTACTCAGGGCTTCCCTGGTGGCTCAGATGGTAAAGAATTCATGGGCAATGCGAGAGATCTGGGTTTGACTCTGGGTTGGGAAGATCTCCTGGAGAAGGGCATGGCAACCTGCTCCAGTATTCTTGCCTGGAGAATCCCCATGGACAGAGTGACGAGCCACATACGCCATAAGTGGTCTGCCACTTAAAGCAATCTGAATGTTTCTGCTGCCTCAGGGTGAGGAGTCATGTCTCCCTGGGGCTCACCCTTTCCTTCCAACAGGCAGCTGGACCTCCCAACTGTGACACTGTGACAGATGAAGCCCTGCAGCTTTGCTAGAAGACAACATCCAGGCCCAGAGGGCCTCATTCACAGTGACCAATATTGCCCCCCACTTCCCCTGGCCCCTCTATGCTCTGCACCCGTGGATTCCTGTGTCCCTGACTGAGAACACATGACTCTTGCCTACTGTAGAGCTCTTTGTTGCACCACCTCTTTCCTTCATCCTGAACAAGGAGAAAGGGAGAAGCATCTTCTCTTTCCATTTGGCTCTGTTCCCCGATCCCACCCCCCAACCCCCATGGGACACCTGGATCACTGTTAAATATCAATAGCTGAGAGGCAAGGCCAGGTAGGAGAAGGAGGCAGCAGAGGATGAGATAGTTAGATGGCATCACTGACTCAATGGACTTGAGTTTGAGCAAACTCCCTGAGATAGTGGTGGACAGAGGAGCCTGGCCTGCTGCAGTCCATGGGGTTGCAAAGAGTCAGACACAACTTAGTAACTAGGCCAGCAATTAAATTTTGTGGCCTCACCAGAAAGAGTCAGGTAAGGATTTCATTAAAATATGTGTGAACATGCTCAAAGATTATCAAATGATAGGTAACTGGAGGGACATTAGATGAATTAAGTTAAATGAAAATTAACTTGTATTTCATAGTACTTTAAAAAGCATAGATTATTTCCTTTAACTACTTGGCCATGGATTAGACATAAACTGATGTTAGACCACAAGAAAGAATATATTGTTCTCACTGGCAGATAAATAATATTTTTTCATAGTTTCCCTCTAATTTCAGTAGAGAAATGCAATGGGCCCTATGATTTTGTCAGTTCAGCACCAGCCTCATTTCAGGGAACTCTCTCCCCATCCCCCATGCCTTTGTCCTTCCCATACTCTCCGCTCTCCAGGTGCATACGGCCACCACAAGAGACTGCAGATTGGTACAATGGGCATGGCCTTGGCACAGCCCATTGGTCCAGCAGTGGGCGCCCAATCTGAATAGGCCAATCAGAATTCTCCCCCAGGATTTGGGAACTGCAACTGACAAAAGAAGTCAGCCTTTCCCTGGGTGTCTAAAAGTGAAGACATGTAAATGCAGAAGCAGTTGGCAGTCTTGTTCCACCATGTGGACTGAGGAATAGAAAATGCCAATCAGCAGAAAGAGTTCAGAGGCAAGAAAAGGAGAACAAATCCTGACAGCCTCTGAGCTCCCACTTCTAGCTGCTCCCAAGGCCTGTCCGTATTCCTCTTTTGGATTTCATTGAATCCATGTAGCCTTATAATAAAATTCTTGCTTGGCTTAAACTAGCTTAAGTTGGATTTCTGTTCCTTGCAACCAAAGAGTTTTAACTAATATAAGAATGCAGTCCTATTTCAGTCTCACTTACATGCTAATCTTGAATTCCTTAACCATTTTACTTTGTGACTTCAGGATGAAAAAAATAAAAGTGAAAATATTTGAGTTAGACTCTGGTACAAATTAGTCCACCATCATTCTCTTGGACTGTTTTTTTTTTTTTTTTCCACACAACAATCTGGTAGTGTTTTCCTCCATACTGGAATGGATTAATTACAAGCTAGATACACAGGGGAATGAGTAGGTCAACGGTCTAGCTGTCAATGACAAAACAAGGGATTTTTATGATAGTCACTAAGAATTTGGTCTTTCCTAATTTGAGTCCATTTGTGAGTGCTGTATGTTCTCTCTTGATGATCTACCTAACTCAAATGACCTCTGATCTGTAGACCTATCACCAGTCCCCTTGGACACTCCAAATTTGGTGAACCATGCCCACAGCAATGGTCTGTGGTGGGGGCCTTCCTATGGAAGCCAGAATTAGGCTTTTTATTTACAAGGCCTGTCCTAAGAAGGTGGCAGGGAGCTGTCCAACTAAGACTCTGTAGAGAAGCTGAACAAGCACAAAACCTCTGCAGGACTAACAGCGATGTTGCCTTAGCCAGGAGCCCTCAACACTTGTTCACTGCTAGCTAAAATACCAAATGTCAACAACGAATGTGATACCATCCCCATTCACTTTCCCAAAGGTGTGTGTAGAACTAAAGAAGCTCTTGCCTGATATCTAGCTAGGCTCTCTCAGGGTTCTCCTATGAAAAAAAACAGAAATTAATCCCAAACCCACTGGCTTGACCAAAGACAAGAGGCATGTGCGTGGAAAAACATAGCCTGATATTAAAAATCCAAAGGCAGGTGGAAGTGCTCACCAGCCTTGCCCATGCCTTCTCTTGTCTAAGTGGGTGTTCCTTGGACCACCATAAGCCTCAGAAACCTGAGTGGCAAATTAGTCACCGTCTCTACTCTGATTGGGAAATATTTCCTTGTTATCCGTCCAAGTTTGATCAGCATTTCAGTTAAACAGGTTAAAAATGCCCGAGGAATTCAGAGCTGGAAAGAACCTCAGAGTCATTTGGCCCGAGTTTATTTTAAAAATGAAGAAAAAGAAGCCCAGAGAGATACAGGCACTTGTTTTTCAAGAGGCACAGCCAGGAGCAGAGGGCTGGAGAGCAGCAGCGCATCAACCCCGCCGGCTCCAGGCTCTGCGAACCGAACGCCCTCCGCATCGCGCTGCTCGCGGACCGCTCTGCACGCGCCCGAGGCCTAGATGGCCAAGAAATCAAGGGCACCGGCTCTTCTAAATTCTCCAGGAAGAAAGTTCCAAGGCGCTGGGGGCCGATGCGGAGGATTTTCAAAGGCCTGCGGCGGAGCCCTGCTCGCAGGGACACGGGCCAGATGTCCTCACGTCCCCTCTGCAGACGCTGGGGCCGCCTGCTGCAGTCCACCCCGCGCGGGCGCACAGCCGCCTCTGCTCCCGCAAGCCCCCGGGCAGCTTCGGAACACACCTAGGGATCCCGCCGGGCGGGCGGGTGGATAGTGCAGGGGCGGCAGGATGGCTGCGAAGGTCAGTCGTCTCCCCTGCTGGCCGCCTTCCTTTCCTGGTCGCTCCCCGTGGCGGCAGAGAAAACAATGAACCCGCGGGGCAGACAGAAGACAGACTGATGCATCTGCACACTCGGAAGAGAGGGTCCAATGGCTAAGCAGCTCGAGTGGGGCCGTCAGAAAACCGTGGGGTTTTCACAGAGCAGGTGGAGTTCACTGCAAAAGCACTGAGTCTTGCCAATCACTGGAGATGGCGCACCTTTGTTCGGTTTTCAGAAGTGCAATTCCAGGGGCACTTTTTTTTTCCCCCCTTGTGAAAGAGACTGTAAAGACAATATTAATTTGTTTAAGCTCAAGACGTGAAACAAACCGGATGCCATGCTTTCTCAGCTTTCTGAGTTACAGATGACGGTGTAATTTAGCATCACCTGAAGCCAAAATTCACCTGAGTAGAATTAGGGATTGTCAGTGAATCCCCACTCACACTTCCAGAGATGAGTCCGATTCTTCTAGACACACACACACACACACACACACACACATATACAGAAACAGTTATCTGTCTCCTTGGCCCTGATCTCCTATTGAACAATAGATACGGGCCCAGGACAATGTGGGGTTTGGTGCTTCTTTTGGGAGAAGAACTTACAGTATTTCTCCATCCCTATTATTCCCCTCTCTGTGTATGGTTTGTATGTCAGCTGCTACCTGAACAGAGGTGGCAGTTCCATATAGGTTGGCTTAGAGAAGAAAGCTGTTCTCACTTGGGTTCTATAAATTACTCATATTCTCACTTTAATATCAAGTACGATATGTATTAGAGTGCATGGTTTTGGCTAGAATCAATTTGGAAGGCTGTCAAATAAAAAACAAAATAGGAAAATAAATCCAAAGTAAAATTTATGACATGATTTTACTCCCATTACATTCCACTTAACAAATGCATATGTTTTACAATATCTTTAATAATAATTATTAAACATAGTAAAATACTTCCAAACTTGGCTCATTGCATAATTGTACTTCGAGTGAAAAAAAAAAAATTATCTGAAGCCTTGTCAATATGCCACTTCCTCCTCCCCCAGCTTTTAACAGAAGCAGCCTCCAGTGGAATAATCCAAGCTGTGTTCAAGAAGTTGGCAAGTAGGTCCAATTAAATGTGGTTTTACTGTATTCTGGCGTTTGCATATCTTGTTTGCCAAGAAGTAATCTTTGACAAAAAAAAAAAAGAATCTCTACTGGCCCAGACACAGCCTGGATGGTGCAATGCATCACATAACTTTACCCCATGACTAAGATAATCTTTTTTTCTTAAATAGCTGTGGAAACTGTATCATATATCCATCATATTCCTATATGAATCACAAAACACTGTGCTTTATGGAGCCTCTTACATTTATACATGACAATCTGAAATTCATCTTAATAGCCCTGCTTATTTTAATTATTAAACTCAAAGGGGGTTACTTTCAGCCACCTGAGCTTGATGTATTTATTCAGGTGTGCTCCAGTTGGATTATCTGAATGAGGCTCCAAAGGACCCTATTGACTATGAAACGCCGGCTGGTCCAAGTTGCAATCATCCACACTCACAAACCCAGGGACCTGAAACTCAGGGACAGACATGCTCCTCTGAGTTTTGCTGGGCCGTTCTTTTGCTGGTGTTTTACACACTCCCATGCCCTTATGGAGGCGCTGACTCTCGTAGCCCCTTCCAGCTAACCCACGCGCTACGTGAACCATCAGCCGTATCCAAAGTCCAGATGGAAAGCTGTCAACAAAGAGACTCCTTCCGCTCTGCCTACTGCATGATTCATCCCTGGCATGAAGACAGGCCGGAGATGGCCCCACCACCTTGACTCCCATTGGTGAGCCAGCCGAAGAGCACAGGTGCCCATTCCTCAGGTCAGCAGGGAGGGATCGGGTCCGAAAATGCCTCTGAACACACAACTTGGCCTTTGTTATCGACCGTCACAAGCTCATTAAAAACACATGCAGAAATGGTTAAACAAAATCCTCTAAACCTTTTACAAAATTGCCAGTCTATTAGAAGGACTGAGCTCACAGCAAACTCTCCCTTCCAATGTGTGCAATGGAGCAGCTAATGTCCTTTGGACTCTTGTCTATGGCACCAAGCAGAGAGAGGTGGGGGGGGGGGGCTTGTTTGTTTTTGGTTCTTGTTGTTGTTTTTTTAACTTTTTTAAAACCAAACTCTTCAATAGTGCAACCCAAAGGACTGTTTTTACCAAACACGTACTGTTAAAGTCATTGCCTTATAAAAAAAAAAATCTACGAAAATTATAAAATAAAAAGGGAGATCTGTGTCATTGTATCTGGGAGAGCAAGAAGGAAAAGAGAAGCAGATGACCGTGGCACGAATGCTTTTGTGAGTGGCACGGCATCAAAGAGCGAAGTGGACTCGCTGAATGGGGGTTTTGAAGCCTATTACGTGGAAAAGTTGGATCGTAAGCTTGATCTGGGCAATATTTACTCATAGTTTCCTTATAAGGCGCAGAGCACTGCATTCCATCGAGTTGTGGACTTTCACCAGGTGCATCTTCCTCCTAACAGAAGTAGTCTCAAGGAGGCGGTTTGACCACAGATTTGCAGTGTACCACGATGTGGCTCTAGCGACACATAAAATAGCACATCAGTGATGTGAGGCCTGAGATGGAGAGGCTCTGGGCTCTGATCTGGCATGTGCCACCTTCTCCTGGTGAGATCAGTAAGTCATTTAAATCTCTGGGGAAATCATTTTAATATATGTGCCTCTCTGGGGAGTTGCCCTTGTTCCTTATCATTATATATATTAATCATGCTGGGTTTTTATTTTTTTAATTTTATGATGCAAGATTAAATATAAACTGAAGCTTTCAGTCTTGGTCTCTCCAGCCTTAAGAGAAAAATACATCTCCAGCTTAGGTTTTTGGATTAATCAGATAGAGAGTTGAAAGGGCTTGGGACATTCATCTATGGGAACCAAAAGTACGATGTAAGTTCTATGAGGGTTAGGGCATACTTACCTATCTGAGACTGTAGGATCTTTTTCATTCCTATGGTGCTTGGACTTTCACATATCATGTAGAACTTGCTTTCCTCAGGGCCTGCTTAAAACCAGAATAAAGTTGAGACGGTTAGTGCCCAATGAACTTAAATCATAAAAATTCACATAAAAAAAAAACCCACATTAATAAGAAGGCTTTATGATAAGGAAACTTCACTTTGGCATAAAAAATAATAATCATTATAATAGTGAAGTCTCTGCAAATGTATATAACATTTTTTTTTTTCTGAGAGCTTAATACTTTTGCAAATTCATTTGCACACTATTCTAAGGAAGGAGATGATAAGGGTATTATTTTTCTGGTCTTTCTTACAAGTGGGGAAATCAGGGTGGGCTGGTAGAACTTCACTAACTTTCCCTTAAGCCTTCTTTCTCTAAAGCAGATGATACTGAGAGACAGGGGTGAAAAACATTCCAAGTAACCAAGGCCAGTTCTCAGATAAGTGGGAAATTATTCAATTTTCCCCTTTCAGCAGCAAACAAGTTTTGAGGTTCCTGTCTGGCTGCCACCCTCTGTCGTGAATCCATGTTTCTTCCCTCCCTCTATATCCAGGAACAGTTCTGTCGGCCCTGCACTTACTAGCCTGCAAGTAGCAGTGCCTCGTCGTGGTTGAACTAGTAACATGTTTGGAAACCTAAGCAACCCCTTTCATGACTGGGAGTAGAGAGGGAGGGTGTGTCAGTGGGAAGAATCCTGCCAGGGTCTCAGTTCTTGGGAAGCCCAAGGTAGAGGCGCCAAAACATGTCCTCTACACTCTTAGGAGAGAGTGCTCTACTGTGATAATGTTTTTAATAGTTGATAGGATCTAAGGAAGAGAAATAGCATAATTCCAACCTTAGGTTCAACTTGTAAATATGTATAGCAGACAATGGTAAGTGCAATCATGGTAAATATCTATTAACATACTGCAAACTTTACCATTTGGGCATAACCAGAATGCTGATTTCAGATTCAGACTTGATCAAAGATATGCCCCGAATAAGGAATTCAGCCTCCATGTGCCTCTAAAGAGAGAAAAAAAAAAAAAAAAACCAAACCTCATGTCTAAAATGATAGATAACTAAAGGTTTGGGGAATGTATGAAATGTTTGCAAAGTAGTCTGGACCCTCTTCCCTTCTCTTATGGCCTCACCCAGTACCTGCTCTTTCACTTTTAGGATGAAAAAACTGGAAATCACTTTTGCCCTGTCCAGCTGTAAGTTTCTGTGATTTTTAGGAAGGATGTGATACAGCAACTTGTAAGGGGAGAATATCAGACACACAACACAGGTCTTCAAATAATGGGGAATAATTGGGCCATTCTGGCCATTAGATTTTTGCAATTTGAATAACAAAATTAACTCATTATTTTAAAAGCAACCAGTCCAGAATGCAAATTTTAAAATTCAGGATCCAGATGTAAGCTGGGAAATGTTTTTGTTTATACGGCTTAAGAGTTATGTTATTTTAGGAGAGAGAAAAAATTATACATGTATCATTAAATAGGAATAACAATATGAGGATTGATTGCCTCATACTTCGAGGGCGTTGTTTGACTGACTTTTAAACAGAAACACTTCAATCATTTAAAATTCTTCCATGCTGGTCAAGCCTACAAGCCGCCTGTATTTTGACTAAAGTATTATTTTTACTGCAAGATAAGCACCTTTACAAAGCAAATTGAATAGATGACAAACCCACCCTCCCTCCCCCTTTTGCACATAAGTGATTCTAGTACTGCTTTGAGGCATCCCTCAAGTCAAATAACATAAATAGAATGTGAGAAATTACCACGTTTTCTAGACTTCACACTTAGCATGAAAAACAAAACTTCATTGTGCCTCAACATATCCTCTTTTTTCTCTTAACCTAAGGATTTCATAGAGTTCGATGTGGTTTATTATACTGAGCACCTGAAAATGCCTCAGCTCCTGGGTCCACAGGCTCTGACTTTGGATATATGTCTGTGGGTTGCTGGTGCAGAGTGATAAATAGGGCCAACCTCAGATGTAGTTTTCATTCAAATGTACTTTAATTTTTACAAAATGGTAGAAATTCACACATAAAAATAAATTGGTTGAAAAAAGTCCATTGCAATGGTGTCCAAAATTATGCAATGCATAAAATTTGCCCTCTTATAATTAATAAAAGACACTGAGAAAAACAGAGCAGACTACAAAATATGAATTTTAGTTTGCATCTCAACAAAAATAAAAACCTAAAGGGTAGTCCATCTGCGAGCCTTTAGTTTCTTTTTCATTTATTCAATTGCAAGATCTTGGGGATTCTGAAGAGACCTTAAATTTTACAATAAAGGCATGTGTATAATGTCTATGCTTTGAATATGAACCTATACTCCCTCCTGTCATACTTAAGAGACCCTCTTTCTCAAAGGCAGTTAGTTATAGAAATAACCTTATAAATTATTTTCTTGGAATACGGTTTTATGCTCAAATTTCTTGTATTCAGTGAGGATTTTAAGTACACAGAGAAACAGCTATAAATGAGAAGAAATGGATTTTTTTCCCCTAAAAATGAATAGATGGCACAAACTTCTGTGGCTATGGTTCACAAACAATAAATGTTTTTCTTAAATGTTTTAATTATCTATTATTGTATCATTGTGCTTTTCTAAAACTTATCCAAATAGACACTCTAGGAAGCATTGTTGCCTGTCTGGTAAACATTTAATAGGCATTTCAGTATTACCAAAGAGCTCGTTTGCACAACACAGTTCCAAATAAATGATCCACAAAAAAAGGTACATTATGTACATACATATAATATGCATATAATTTTTCTGTTTTTAAGAAATTTAGATTAAAAGCTTAAATGCTCCTACTTTAATCACAGATCATTTCAGAGCAATAGACATATATAACTAAATGTCAGGGTGTTTGGTAATCCCCTCAAAGGTGAAGTGTACACTGAACCAAGGTATGATTTTTTTTTTAATGAGCTGAATATGTCCTTATTTATACATAGTTTCAAGTAATCTATATTTTAAAATTCTACATGGTTAAGTTTTATTCTTTTAAGCTCTGTTATACCAAAAGTTAGCTCTGATTTGTCACAGCACACATAAATAAGGTTATGCTAGTCTTTCAAGTTCAGTATCATTGTACTTACATGATTATGTATTCAAGCAACAAGAGTTAATCCAGCCTATAAAAGTTTACAAATATTCAAATACATTTTTCATGTACTACTTCATATTAACTGCAAATATACTTTTTTACAAATGTGAATATTTAGGCCACTATGTCTTTTTTAAAATTCCTATATAGTCATGTTAAGCATGCATATTGACATTGAATAAAAACTACTTGATTTAATGATTAACTACAGAGATTATAATAAACTGTAAATAAATCGCTTCCATGCATGGACTCTCTATCTGTGTCACACGGCCTCTCAAAGCCACTCTAAATATCCTCACTGAAACTGTTACTGACTAATGTGCTACATTTTAAAGCCAAATTGGGTTTTTGCTCCTCTCATGCCAAACGAACTAGACAGAATTGCCTCCTATAGCAAAATGCGAGTTCAACTGCAAACCCATTTCTGAAGATAATTAGAAAGGGTGGGTGGCAGGGACAAGTACCTGAAAATTCAAGAAAATTTTAGTTTTGACAGCATCATTTTGCAAACTACCCTTCACATAAACCCAGAGATCGTGATTAACAGTCAGTAAATATTAGAATAGAACCAGGAAAGTCAACTAGATAGTTTCTCTAAAAAATAATCAGATTTCTTTCAAGTGCTTGAATATTTAGGATTCTATGAGCCTGAATTATCTAAACAATTAAATCAACAAATTATTTAGTGTAAGCAGACACTTTTAATTGGGCTTAAATGAGCAACTTTTCAACTTTCATTTCTATGACCTCACCGTTCCTTGTTACAATGTTTTATATATGGAGTTCAGTTTCTTTCACAAGGAATTACAAACATTAAGATTTTTAACGGATCAGTTTGCAAAATGCTAAAAGTTTCACTTCTAAAATGTCTCTGTAAATAAACTAATATTTCTAAAAACCTCCAGTGTCATCAGTATGATCTGATTACTTTAGCCCTCTTTTTATATTAAAAAAAATCTAAGAAGGAGTTGGGAAGGCTAGAAACATACAGTGTTTCTTTCTACGTAACTACATTGACAAAGTCAAAAGACAAGTGGTTCTACATTTTGGACCAAAGGATCACCTACAAAGATATTTTGCCACGTTTCGGCAGGTCAGAGTACGACATTTTTAACATAAGGGACAAAATCCTATCAGTGTAATAAATTTGGACTACTAGCCAGAATGAAACTCCTAAAATTTGCTTTTAAAAAATAATTATTTTTTTAAAAAATAAAAATGGTGTTATTTCTAGCGTTTTCATGTCAAATGACATTAAAGAAAAGGATCGAGTTTTCCAGTCCAGGATTTCAAACTTCACACTTCCTCTATCACTATACCTTATTAGTAAGTTTCAAACACTGAAATAATTACAATGAAAATTTAGATCAATACTTACAAATTAAAACTAAAATTTGAGTTTCCTATCCAGACATATGTGAGTTTCCCTCATATTAGAAATGAAAGAATGTTTTAAGCTTTTATAAGAATAAAATGTAGTCATACAATAAATTTTGAGATGATAAGATTCTTGTAAAAAATTCTTATCTGGTACAATAGGACTTTTAAAGTGAAGTTTTTATGTTTGGTGTTCTATTGATCAAACTTGGGAGATTCAAGATTTTTTTAGTTGTATTACTTCTTGTTAAGAAAACCAATTGTTTTCTTTGATAACAGTTCAAAATTTTTGTTTTACCTGGAAAAAAATGAGTATTTCAGCCATTTTAATGTGAGCTATTATATAATTTTAGTAAAATGTTCATCTTTTCCTAATCTTCCAATAACATGTTTGTAGATCATGTCTATTAAAAAAAAAAAAAAAACTCTACTTGATTCACCTATTAATCTGATAGCATAATTAACCAGAAAGGAAATCCAAAACCAGTATCCTTAACATTGGATAGCTCTTGGATATTCCCCAGGGTACACCTTACACACAAAGCAGGACCCACATGAATCTAGGGCATAATTGATTATCTGAAAGAAACAGATGTTTTCAAAAGTAAATGAAACCCCATATTTAAAGTATACTTATGTATCAGCCCGATGTCAAAGGTGAGATCAATTTGAATGGTTTCCAACATGATTACATGACAAATTAATTTCCTTTTGTAAAAACGTAGTGAATGAACAACTGATTCCTTCACTTATCAAATGTGGTGATTTGTGTAATTGTTCTAGTTTTGTAAGAAGTGTTTTAAGGAGTTACTTCTTCCAAATTTCATGTCAAAACACTCTTTTTGTAAGTGTATCCAGCTAAGTTTAAAATAATGCTCATTTAAAATTAGATGCTAGTCTGTGGAACTAAATTATAACTCTTAACATCTTCTGAAAGCTTCGAGACACTCTGACCAGATAGCATAAAAACTGAAGACACAGGTCCTACTCACCCTCCCACCCCGTAACTAACTGCCCAAGAAATTTATTTTGTGGAACTCAAATGTACATTCTCCTTTCATGTCAAACAATGTTTGGTTGGTTAAAACCAAGTGAGTTTCATGTAACTGAAATACTGTGTCAACCAAAAAAAAAAGGGAAAGGTAGGATCCCAAGTAGTAAACTACTGATGGTGCTTTATAATCTTTTGGGATTCCCATCCAAAGACAACAGGGAACTTACATATGGTACACTTTCAAGCTCCAGGCCTTATATACCATTTCTACAGAAATTAAGAATATTAACCTTACTATAGATCATTTAATATAAATGTATTTAATTTTGACATTAATCATGTAAAACTGTATTTTCATAGGTACCTTTAAGGATAGAGGAATGGGCAATTATAAATTATGTAAATCCTGGAAGAGTATGGACAATTATAGATTCCAGAATTTATAAAAACTCTCAGGTCAGTGCCAGCTCTGCTCACACTTAAAGACAACTGGACCCTCAGCATGTGTGAGTGAGTGTTCTGTCAATTCTTTAGGTCAACCAGCAAATGTTTCTCACCCTGACAAGACCCATCAGGCAAGTATGAAGTTGGGACGATCACAAAAATTAGGGAACAGTTTTTTAAATGGTTGCATGTACTTAATCACATTTTAAAGTTAAAACTTAAGAATTAAAACCTGAGAACTTTTGACTTCTCCCAGCAACAAAGAGGATGTATACAGCTATTCTTGAACAAGCGAATGCCTGCTAATTCAATTGCCTAAAATTCCAGTCATTAGCCAAGCAGTTTTCCAAATTAAGACATCCGGTCTCCTACAATTTTCCACTTAAGCCAGAACACAGAAAAATAGATTTGACCAATCAACTTAAGATTACCCATGAAAATATGACTTATGGTGTATGGATTAGTAGTTGTACAGTGTATTATGAAAAATCTATGCTGCCACCTTCACGTTCCCAATCCAGGTTGTAGAAAATGGATCACATTTTTTTTAATGTGCATATAGAATCTTCTTAAATGACTAGAAGCAAAATGTTTGAACACTTCTATCTGAGTGATTTAAGGTAATCTAATAATTCATAAGCTCTGAACAGAATTAATATTAAAAATAAAGATGCCATGTATGATACATATTTAGGATCTATAGGGTACATAATCACAATTTTGAAAACACACAAGAATTCTCAGTTCATATAATTTATTGCAGTTAGCACACAGTTTAAAAATTCACCAACACACCAATAGTACAAAACTAAACAGCATTATAAGTTATTCCCCCCTCAGGAAAATAAAACATACTATGATTGTCAAAGCTAGATGTCAGTCTAAGTTTTAGAACAAAGGAAGAATGTGAAACTAATAAAAGGAAAAAGCAATCACTCACAATGACCACAAAAAAAAATCCAAAAGAAAGTCCGTTTTCTCACAGACATTGATTGTCTTCTCTAAATTAATAAAAATTATCTTAACATAAACTGTACTTTAAAAAAACTAGAAACTCTTCAAGTAACTAAAGATAATGCTCCAAGGCCATTTTCACAGCTTTTTTTGTTTGTTTGTTTGCTTTAAATGCCATTACAGCCAAATTAACACACATTTGACCAAATATTTCCAAAACAGTCCAGCAACACACAATGGAGTTTTCCATTCAGTATCTTAAGCACAAAAATAGGCTATGTTTACAGTAGTTAAGGCGATCAAATTTTAAACAAAAGCAATTTAAAAAAAAAAAAAGGGAAAAACAGCAAACGTTTTCCATGCTACTCCCATAGACCTTATTTGTAAGTGCAAGACAGGAAAACAAACACTGTGCAAAATGCTTTTACCCTGCGTGCTGGTCATCAAAACCACACGTTGGGCTGCAGCCTCTGCTGCCGCGATACACATAGTCTACTAACCCCCTTCCCCGTGTCAATCAAGGCAGTCCAGTCCATTCAGCCTGGGGCTTTTTCAGTCCATAGAATCTTTTCATGAGTTGGGGGTGTGGGGGGGGATGGGGGGGTAAGGGATGGAGGGAGGAAGGGAGGGAAAGGAAGAAGGGGAGAGAAAGAAAAGGGGAGGAAAAAAAAAAAAGAGAATGACCTATTGTCAATTTGTGCAGTAGTTAACTCTAAAAACGCTCAACTGGGTAAATGTGTACATCTAAACTTTGAGCTGGCCTGGGTTTTGTGCAATTAGAAGTTTTGTTATAAATGCACACTGCACATGCAGATCTTTAAGCCGTTTGTAAACATTTATATTTTCCTTGTTATGTAGCGAAGTTATCAATTTGCAGCTTAAGTTTTTATTCAGCTTAACAGTTTCAACTTAAAGACAGTGGGAAAGTCAATTTAAATTATATAAAATAAAAATAAAAACAGTGCATTAACGTTCTTCATAACACCAGGTTTTTTTTCTCCAAATGGTGCTATTTCTCTAAGGAAATTAAATAATTTTAAACTCACTCGTTAAAGTTATACAATGCAAACAAAGACAAAAAATATATCGAAACTCATGCATTTCTGTAGCGTTAATATTTACTTTTCAAGACTCAACTAAGAGCATCAACACAACCTGTCAAGTCCTTTGACACCCCCCCCAGCCCATGTAATCAATTACAGTATACAATAACAGTAATTCACATTTTTCAACACACAGTTCAACACTGCTGAAGCTGCAATATCCTTTTTCATCCCAAGCAAACCTTCACAAAGACAGCGTCCCAGTGATCCCAGTGTACTTTCAGAATTTCTCTCATTGGGAACCGTCAGAAAACCAGAAGTTGCCACAGAAAGTTTTAAGTCAACTGCTTGTTTAAAAATAGATAATCCAGCATTTCAGAAATTTTCCATTTGGGTCTAAAAGCATTCAGGTTTCCAACAGCCAGAAAAGATTCATGCAATTTGAGACATATAAAGAGGCTAATAAAACTGGAGGGAATTTCTACTTTAAAAAAAAGAAAAAGTGGGAAAAAGGAGAGAGCTCAAAAGACACCGCAGTGCTGACAAAACAGACCCTATGAAAGCATTTTGTGATAGGACGATTTGTTTCAAAGGTTCTTATTGGCTTACTTCCCCTACCCCCTCGAAAGAAAGGAAGAAAAAAACACCTCTCTATTCGCCGACTTGCTCTAAAGTTTCTTTAATCAGGATGCTAAATTAGTGAGATTCTCATGCTATTCTAAAGTGCAAAAACAAGTTAATATCCCAACCTTTCAGTTCCAGGAAACGAGACTGCTTTTAGACCGTACCACAACTATATAGAGATCTATTTATATATAGGTATATATATATTATTTATATATATATATATATAAAATTATTTCCAGAGTTCTTGAGAGCTATCTTCTAAGGTCCAGTCTCTGACCGCGGGCAGGCTCAGCGCCTCGCTTTTGACCGACAAGGAGTTCACCAACTCACAGTGGAACTTGCGGATGTGCCGGTACAGGTCCCCGGACTGCGTGAACCTGCGCTCGCACCACTTGCAGGCGTGCGGCTTCTCGCGCGTGTGCACCACGGCGTGGCGGCTCAGGTTGTGCGAGTACTGGAAGCTCTTGCCGCACTGCGTGCACGTGTAGGGCTTCTCGCCCGAGTGAGTCCTCTCGTGGCGCTTCAGGGTGTACATGCAGGAGAACGTCTTGCCGCACAGCGAGCAGGTGGGCACGTTGACGTCGGCGGCCGGCTTGCTGCGCAGGCCGTCCTGCTCGCGGAAGTGCGTGCTCAGGTGGATCTGCAGGATGTGCGGGCTGGGGAAGACCTTGTTGCACAGGGGGCACATGAAGATCTGGCCGGCCGGGCTCAGGATGTTGGAGACGTAGGGCAGCAGGCTGCTCTCCATGCCGCCCTCCACCTGGACCCGCTCGCTCTCGGGGGTCATCATCTCGTCGTCGCTGGCTTTGTCCTCCCGCTCCAGCTCCCTCAGGACCGAGTCCTCCCTCAGAGGAGCCAGATGGGCCGGCTCATACTGTACCCTGTTATTAGTGCTCACACTCTCTTTCACAGTGCTATGTTCCATGTCATAGTCATTAGTGCCAACATCACTCTCATCACAGGAAGCCTCTTTCTCCACCTTCACCTGCACCAGGTTGCTTCTCAGCACGTCCTGTGAAGAGAAATAAGAGCTGTTCAGATTTTCAACTCCTGAAAGGCTGGACTTGACAGACAGGTCCAGCACACAGTCAACATCTGCCGAATCCCTCACGGAGGTGACAGACCTCTGGGACAAAGACTCTGTTGAGCTGCAGGGGCTGGCTACTGTTTTTCCAGCTGCTGTGGCGTGTGGCTCTGCCTCTCCGCCAGCCTGGGGGATGCCTGCTGAGTCCGAGGGCAATCGCATCCACATGTTCCCAGGCTCGGCCGCCAAGTCCCTTTTGCTGGGCAAGATGTTCAGTTTTTCATCTTCCCCTTCATCTTCATCACTGGGCAAATCGCCTGCCATGTGGCTGCTGCCATCCGAGAGGCTCTCGACTTTGTCCGAACAACTTGAAGCATCTTCTTCCTTTTTGGTGCTGTCTGCCTCCGTGGTGGCTTTCTCTTTCAGCTTCTTTTTGCAGACTTTGACAATGTCATACATGTGGAGATAACTGGCAGCTGCTAGCACGTCTTCAATGGGCAAGTCTTTGAACTGGAGTTTCCCTTCATACATGAATTCAAGCAGGAGAGCGAAGGCTGGGGCTGTAACAATGTCGCTGTTCAGATGAACAATGTCTCTTTTGTCCAGCTGGTCCTTGTAAAAGAGGTGGAAATACATGCTGCATGAAGCCAGTACAGCGCGGTGCGCTCGGAACTGGGCATCTCCCACCAGAACAGTGCAGTCACAAAGAAAACCCTGATGTCTCTGCTCGCTCAGACACTGCAGCAAATGTCTACTATGGTCTGGAAACTCCATACTGTCTTCATAACCTGGGAAGAGAGAAATTTCTCATGAGAGTCTGGTTAGGAACAACTTTTCAATGCTCTAGTCCCCACTTTAAAAAAAAAAAAAAATCAGCTTGGGCCTCGGAGGTACATGTCCCTGAATTTTAATCAGGCTTATGACCCAAGCACTACCAAATCACACACACACACACACACACAAAACCAAATGTGAGAAGAAAAATGTACGCTTTCGAAACTTCTCACTCCAGCCTGATGCGTCTCCATCTTCCCTGAACTTTTAGTCAAGTTTTAAAAGTCTTCATTTCAATACAGTCTCTTACTGAAAGTAAGAATTTACGTCTCTTTCAGAAGCAATTTAACTAACGCTAATCATCAAATTATGTCCTACAAAACCTACAAGATAGCTTTATTTTCAAAGGGAACAACTCAAATAATGAACAAAGAAAAGTCGACAACACATTCTGGAAGATTCAGGAAACTTGTTCAACCATCCTTTTTTATTACTTTTGATACCTGACTGCACTTAGAAAGCAGGATTTAAACACACACATTTGGCTGAATCAAGGGAAAAAAAATGAAATTGCATAATTAGTCCAGAAATCAGCAAACAACTTACTTTTAAAGTTAGAGTGTTAAAACAACAAAAGCCCTGTGTATAAAAACAGATGTTAATGCCTTAAGATTTGCAGGTATAGCACACATGTACGAGATCAGAAGGAACTACACGAACAGATGGAAAAGATCATCCTTACTATGAACAAATCCAAAATTTTTTTTTATGAATTGAGAAAAGAAATGGTTGTATTTCTTTGTAAAATCTGTACATTTAGAATATTAAAAACCAGAAGGGCTTTATTTAACGCTGAAAATTCTCATCTAAACTTTGATCTGTTGCATAGCAAAATGAGCTCCATATTAAAATTAATACAAACTTTTAAATAAAGGCATATTACATTCAAATGAAACTCAAAAGCTGTACAGGTTCCACATACCAAAAAAAAGCCTTGCTAGTAAAAGAGAAACAATTTTTTTTTTTTACTCTGACATACCTCAGTCAACAGAAAATACTTTGTTTCAACATAACTTGATATATTCTGTTCTCCCAATAGTCTTTATTCTTTCAAATGTGCATTGTTGCCCTTATTTTCTGGTGAAAGAGGGTAAAATGGAGGGAGGGGGAGACGCAGATGTACAAAGGGTCAAAATTCAACTGCAAAATTCAACTCCTTAAAAATACAGAAAGCCCGACTTCCCCTTTCCTATGACTAGAAGCAAAGTTCCACATCACCCAGCTCAAAAAGTGCATTTGGGGAATGGATACATATTAATTTAGTATTTAAAAATTACTTCCCTGCTGCTTCTACACTTTGCCCAAGATGGACTAAAACTTTCAGCCAAACCCAATACATTCTGCAAGATGCCACTGCTAGAATAAACCAAGATTTACAATACAATCACTTTAAGTGCCCCACAGCTAACATCAATCCTAATCCTTGAGAGGGCTAAAAATAAAGATTGGAGGGCAGCTCACAAGGTAGCCGTGATCAAATTAGGAGGCTGAGAGGACAGAGAGGGACGAAGAAGGAAGCTTATAAACATCTGATCCAGCTGACTGTGGCCATATGGCAGCTGCTGCCCAGATAAAGAGATTAAGAATAGAGGAGTGCGATTACAGCTGTCTGGCCAATTCAGGCAGCTCAAATCTACAAGTTCTAAATTAGTCGCTAACACAAAAACTCCTGCAAATAATTATCGTTATGCTGAAATAAAAGATCTCTTAAGTATATATTTGAGAGAGAAATGAGGAAACCAGTCAAACTATTCTCCTGGGGACAAAAGTTTTTTTTTTTTTTCTTTTCTTGTAAAAAAAAACCTTCGGTTTCAAAAGCACTACAGCTGTATGTTTCAGTAAGTAGTGCTGCTGAATGTTTTGAAGAATAAAGTTTCACAGTGGAATTAATTACACAACAATCTAGCTTCTTAACTAGAATAATCTTCTCATATAAGTTTGAATGCTGGATTCCAAACAGTTTACTGTTTCTCCCCCCCACTCCAAAAGCAAAAGGAATCTAAATAGCAGTGAACAACAACAAAAAAGCATTTTAATCCGAAGTGATCTCAAAAAGCAGTATTTCAAAGCCTTTCTTAACATTTCAAAACTTGAAATATTCTGTAAAGTTCTTTACCGCTCAAGCAAAAAGGGATAAAAATTAAAACTAAACAAGCCCAAGACTTTCAATGCCAATAAGATGTTCATTTAATACTCAATTCCATATTTTACCCCTAAACTGGATTAGAAAAGTAATGTGATTTTTTTTTAATTAAATAAACAAAACACCAAAACAGAAATATGCTCAATCTAATCTCTTGCTACTCCTACCTTTAGGACACATAAACCTGATTAAGTCCTTTCCTCTGAGTCTCGCTGGCTCCAGGTCTGTTACATCGGTGGAAAAAAAGCAGACTAAGAGAGACAGATGCAAAGTGGAGATGATGTTAGAGAGGAATGAGATACCTTCTCCACCACAGATCCGCACACACTAACTCCCTGTCTGTGTGTTAGAATAAAAGGCTGAGGGATGGCAGGCTGTCAGCTGCTCTGACATCATGTTCAGATGGAAATGCTACCTCCAGCTGTGCTCCTTTTAATGCCATATGCTACTCCTCTACACTCCTGCCACCAGCTTTTTCTTAGGAGAACTTTTCTCTTCTGTTAGTATAAACAAAATACTTCAAAGTCTCCCTTTTTTTCCCCCAAACTTTCTAACAGAAGAAATGGAAAAACTCAGCATATGGAGTTCTACTGTATTTATGGAATAGCAACACTTCTGTCTTAAGTTGGTGGACGGGCTTACATACTGACAGCGCACACTTGCCACGGTGCTATTCAGGAAATCCAGATTCACTTTTATTCAACTCCAACGTTCAGTTTCAAAGGCAGCTCAGGGATATTTTTAAACCAACCCATTTGACATCTCCAGTCCCATTTCAACATTATTACGGCACTTTAATTTCTTTCTCTCTGCGGAGAGAATGGTATACATGTCTCAGGATGTTGGAAGACTATTCACAACTATGACTTCAACCTGGTTCTCATTATTTCACCCTTACATAACTCCTTATCTAAAACTACCTTCTCTGTAAAATTTCCCACACTGCCAGTTAATGCAAATTTCAACTCTCAGTATCAACAAGCTGAAACTGCACTTTCTGAAATCCTGGAAAGTACTTCAATGAGACAGATTAATAAACTTGACAACCTGCTACAGCCACCTAAAATGAAGGCTGCATCTGGGTATCTGATCCGACTTTCCCCTCAGAAAGAGCAGAACTTTGCCTTCCCCTTGATCTGTGTCCCATAACAATCTTTTTTTGGGTCACTCTGTAATGTTCCTGATCACAAGAAAACCTTTCAGGGAGAAAGGGGGAAGGGGTGGGGGAACCTAGGTCTAGCAAGTTAGGGAACTTTTTTAGCTACATGTGCGGGTCTTTTCGAATGGCTGATGAAATTGTAAAGCAACCCGGGCTGGCCCGACCGGTGCCCTGAAAGGGGCTGCGACATCTGTGAATGTCAAATACGTCTGCACAGGCTCCTGTGGGGGTGAGGAACAGAAAAGGCTCTGGGGCCTGAGGCGCCAAGTGTCACAGTCCTGGTGATAACCACTGTGTTCTCATTAGAAAAACCATGGCCAAGAGTTAAAAGAAAGAGTAACAAAGGCCAAGGTTCTCTCTCCCGTGCTTCTTGCTTTCCCAAAGTCACAAATCCAACTTTCTCTAACTTCGCGATAAATGACATAATTATGAATGCTTATTTCAGGAGGCACTCCTTGGAGATAAAATTCCTCGGCCACACCACCTATTCTGCACAAATGCCCTCGCCTCATTCCCATATATCAGACATTAATCACCCCATTTATCCAGTGCGGGGGGGGGGGGCGAGTGACAGTTTAATGAGTCCCGAGCACCGCAATGGGCTAGCGACTCCCACTCCACAAATCAACCTCTTTGCGCCTCGCAGCCGCAGGTCCGGAGAGGGTTTTGTGAGGCCGGGTTTTGTTTTTCAAGGAGGTGGGGGCAGGGGTGCGGAGCAGGGAGGCGGCGGGGGTGGGGGTGGGAAGCAATGCAAATTTTTACGTAGTTGGCTGTGCATAAAACACTAGGGGAAAGAGGAAGGTTAAACCACAGGGAAGGAGGTGGAGGGCGTAGAGCCGGTGCAGCAGGAAAACACCTTAAACAACAGACGAGAAAACAGACCCGGGTCACGGCAACAACAAAAGAAAAGTCGTAAGAAGCCGGGGGAGGGTGGCTGCTACCGCTTCCCCGCCGCCACGGCGAGAGCCCCCGCCAACTGCCCCGGCCCGGGAGGGGCCTCCCCGCAGGCGCCGCCGCAGCTGCAAGGGTCCCCGGAGCCGCGGCCGTCCCGGCGCCGTGCAGCTGCACCGCTCCCAAGCCCCCGCCCCGCGCCCCCCTCCCCCGAGAGGCGCCGCCGCAGCTGCACCGGCCGGAGCGCGCCCCGCGCCGCAGCTGCACCGGCCGCACCCCGCCCGACCCGCAGCTGCGGCGGCCCGGCCCCGCACCCGGCCCCCGCCGCTGCGGCGCCCCCCGCCACCCCTAGCTCCACCCGCACAAACTAACTCCACTCGCGGGGCCCGGTCGCCCGCCCGCCCTGCCCCGCCGGCCGGGGCCGCACAGCCGGCGCCCCGCCCGCCAGGGCCCCGGGTGCGGAGGGGGCGCCGGGTCGGGGCCGGGGGCCGGCGCCGGGACTCACACGGAGCGGCCCTAAGTCACCGCGTCCCCGCCGCCGCCGTGTCCTCCGCCTCCCGGCCGCCGCTGCCGCCGCTGCCGGACTTGGTGGGCTTCCTCCTCCGCGGGCCCCCCTCCCTCCCTCCCGGCCCCCCCGCCCCCCAATCCCGGCTCCGTCGCCCGCTCCCCCTGCCCCCTCCCTCCCTCCCGCCCACCCCCTCTGGCAGCCGGAGGAGCGCGGCGGAGCGAAGAGGCCCCACTCTCAACGGCTCCCCATGGCAGCAGCCCAGCGGCGGCCGCAGCCTGCCAGACACAGCGAGGGAGCGAGCGAGCGAGGAGCGAGCGCGGAGCCCGGGCCGGGGGGCGGGGGGGGGGGGCAAGGGGGAGGGGCGGGGGACGCACCACGCACGCACGCGGCGGCGCCGGCCAGATGTTACCCCCCCACAACTGCGCGCCTCCCTCCTTCCCTCCCTCCCGGCGCTGGGCTGCTGCGATTGACCGAAAGCGGCCGGACCGGGTTCCCCGCCCGCCTCCCGCACGCAGTCTCCTCCAATAGGAGGGCGGCTTTTCAGGAGGGCGGAGGCAGTGGCGGGGAATCGTCGGACTGACAAGACGGCCCAGCCAGTGGGAAAGGCGAACTGAAGCTGCCGCTCGCGCGTGCCAATCGCAGACAGAAACTGTTGGGATGGGCGGGTCCGGGAGGGGCTGGTAGCAAGGCGGTGCGGGCGGAGTCGTCGGGCGGGCGCAGCGGCGGTGGCGGCAGCGGCGCCCCTCTGGGGGACTTGGCCGTGAGAAAGTGAAAGGAGCCCGCGGGCGGCGGCGACAGCTGCGCTGGGAGGGGCTTGTTTCCAGGCTAGGAGGCCTCGCGCGCTTTAGGCGAGAGGAGGGAGCTTTTCGGTGTGCGCCTTGACAACCGTAAATACACTTTTGAACGAAGTGGGGCTGGGCTGCTTGAAGTTACGGAGGTTATCAGCGGAGGCAGGGCGCCCGGGACACACAGGACCTAAGTCCGGCATTAGGTGGCTTCCTCGACTCTGGCTGCTGTGGGTGGCGACGCCCAGGCTCTCGTGTCCCAGAGCGCAGAGGGTAGGACTAAGGGACGTCCTCGCTCCGTCTGGCGCTGCCCCGCCAGCAGGTGCAGGTGCGCGTCGGGCTCAGCGGACGCCACTGGCTCCGACGGGCAGTTTCTGAGCGTCATTCTCAGGGCATCTTGTCACAGGCAAGGCAGAGCGCCTGTATTTCTCGCAGAACCCTCATGTCACGTGTATTGCACTGTTACAAGTAGCCATTCCCAAGTGACCAAATTCTAGAGAACTACAGTAAAAGTAATACTTGTCGAAGCCATACCCTGATTTCTTAATTTGTACGTCTTCAAGCCACAAAATTAAAGTACGGAGGGAAGATGTAAGACTGTTGCATCGTTTCTCCCTTCCTTCAAATAAATTTTTATTCGATTCCCATTCTTTGCAATTAAGCTGTGTTCTTCACGGCCACCAAGAAAAGTAGAAACTTCTACTTCAAGAAGTTGGAAATCTTCTTGAGGAGGCAAGAATTACAAGCAAAAAGTTGAATAACAAGGCAGAAAATGGTTTACAAATGTAAAATAGAAAACTGCAGAGTGAGGAAGTTAGTACCCTTGTAATTGTCAAGGAAATGTGTTTATTCTTTGCTAACTGAACTGAGACTGGCAAGCCTGTTGCTAACCAACTTGCCAGGAGACCTTTCAACTGGGCAAAATGTGCTGTCACTTTGTTCCAGGTCAGATGGGTAAACCAAGTTGAAAGTATTGTGTAGGCAATCAGACATATTGAATTACTAATGAAGTAAAAAACAGGAGCACTCGGGATTCCTGAAGCTGAAATGCTATTGGAGTATCCTATTAGAAACAGTGGTGATATTCTCTACTTTTTCCTCAACCTTTTCATGTGCCCATGAGGTTGATAACTGAGGTCAAGGCCATTCTATGACAACCAGAGTTTTTTATTCCGTGAAATGTATTCTATTTGTGCTCTTGCTGACTTCTGGATCTTTTAGTTTGGTGACAGGCCAAATTTCAGTTGACTTGTTAAAAGTTAGGGAAGTTTATAAATATTCTTGATAAAGGAAATATACTCAAGAAAAAACAACAGGTGGAAAGAAGTATGTGCTTTGCCAGCAAACTCAGGGAAAAAAATGGAAAGAAATATTTGCATCCTCAGAGTTGTTTCTCACTTACTAAAAGTTTAAGGAAAGTAACAGATCTCTGGATAAAAAGACAAAGTAACTAATAGTGTCAACATGTTAAATAATAAGTTCATGAGAAAATTAGAACACTAAGATTATCCACAAAAAGTTTAGCAACTCAGCTCTGTAGCATGTAAAGTCACAGCTCTAACAAAAGGCTTTACAAAAGGCACCTACAGGGAGAATAATAGCCCCGGAGATGTGCAGGGGTGGACAATGATGCATCAAAAGTTATGAGCATTGCTTTTTAGATATAAGAATTGTCACTAGGATCCATTTTGAGGACTGAGGACATGTAGATTAAATAGAGATTTAAGGAAGCAAGTTTATAGACCCTCAGTTATTTAAAAGATTTTCTAAATTCATGTAAATGCATGAAATATTCCTATACTGTCAATTAATAAAAACATTTCTGAAGTATTTATTGTGTTCAAGAAAGATACTCTGATAGGGTACAGAAGACAACAAAAAAGCATGTGACACTTTCTCTCCTTCCTAGGGTTTAAATTTAGTCCGGAAAGAAATGGCATGCATGTGTAAAAATCAGAACCAATGGAAAAACTAAACAATATAATAAGATGTGAATGTCAGAGCTAAATTTGATATTAAATTTTTATAACTGTCTTGTCCCTGGTCTCTGATTGCTGTTGCATTTTCTCTGCCATTTTTTTATATTAAAAAAAAGTTTAGGTGACATTTTTTGAAGTGTCTTAAACAGTGTAAAAATGATACTTGTAATCATCTTTGGAAAGTCATCAGCATACAAATTGTAAATAAATAAGACTGATTTCAGAGGTATCCTGATACAGAGTGATAACTATTTTTATTGGGCACCAGTTGAAACCATAGAAGGTAAGTCACACTATAAAGCACCCCCTCAAGTAAGCCCCTCAAAGTAGGGACTGTTTGCCTCTACACAACAGGCTTAGCAAATTACAAGATACAGAGCTACTTGACAGAGTTTGAGAGTCAATAATCTTTTTTTTCTCTCCCACAATGGAAAAAAATGCAAAAAGTATATATAGTCTCTAAACTATTAGAAAAATATAAAATTGCTTCCCTCTGGAGGAATCCTAGTCCTATACAATTCCAGTTAATGCACACTTTTCTGGGAGTCCTGAAATTCAAAATAATATCAGTCAATCTAACCACTTATGGTTAGACTTCTTGTCAGAGAAAAAGATGTATGTTTTACTAATGTGCATTTTGACTGATAACAATTTAACACTAAAACATTAACATACCAAATAAAATTTAATTTGATGAGCAACTCCATAAAGTTGTCTGATTTTTAAATGTGAACCACAGGTCAAATCTCTGGGGAAAAAAAAAAATCAGTGTTCTTATTACACTTCGTGCAATAGACCATGTTGAAAAGGTTATCTGTGAAATTAATTTTTGAATATTGACTTTTTATAAGCTTCAGGTATAATTGGAATTTTTTCTTAAAAAAATAGGGAAGCAAGCATTAATAATACAAGAATAGGTACTCCAACATGTGATGTTTTAAATATCATAACTATAAAGTGTGATAAAATGTGAGTAGAAATTAACCTCGGTTTGAATCTAGAGGAAAAAGTACATTACAATGAAGCAGTTGTTGAAGCTTCTGTTAAGCACACTTTCAATATCATAGTACACGTTAAACTCTTGTTAACTTATTTCGAACCTCTCTCTCCCTCTGTCTCGCTCATTCTCTTCTTGCTTTTAGAAATGAACAGGTTGAAATGGCATAAACAGAAGAGACACAAGCATACCTGAGACAATGGTAAAAAAAAAAAAGATGAGCAAACTGCAACACTCACCACCATAATGAAACGAAGGAGCATATTTCCTAAAGCATAGTTTAAATACATACACATATATAAAATAATCCCTAGCACATTATATACCAAATCATTTCTTGGGTTATAGATTCTACAGTACTTGAATCTATTAAATTCCTGAACTATGATAAGTTCACATAGGAAATAATTCATCCTGATTCTTAGCCCTAATGATAGAAATTTATCATAAATACTTGAGATAAGATCCTTAGCAGATTTACCCAGGGTGTTGGGAATAGACCACCTACACTGGAAGCAGAGTGAACCTACACCAGTAATTCAAACCTGTTTGAGGTCTGTTAAATGGCAGCGAGGAACAAAAGATACAGCCTTCCCAGAACTGTTTTTCCTGTATAGCCAGTTTTCAGTTGCTTACTGTAAAGCAGGGCTTTTACATGACCACCATAAATCCAGAGACAGCATAATGGCTGAAGGAGGCTGATAGCTCAGGCCTGGTTGAGACCAAGACTGGCCACTTCAGAGAACTTAGAAAGCAAGCAGAGTCACCCAACCCACACCTCTTTTCCTCTTTCTCTCTCTCTCTCACTCCATCCCTCCATTAAATACATTATGCCTTATGCATTTATGGGAGGAAAAAATGATGTAGTGACACTTTTTGCAGTTCACTTAGTGCTAAAATGCATTCATTATTCTACTGGTACATGATCCCAGGTAGCATTCGAACCCCAGGTTGACTGTCTTCCTTCCTACATAGAAGGCCTTCCTGCCATCCACTGATGTGAGCTCAATCAGTTAAGAAGTACTTAAATGCTATCCTAAACAAAATAAATCTGTATAGACAAGTCTACAACCCTTAAGAAAATCACACAGTTCCTCCAGAATCCAAATGTTAGAGTTGTTCTATTGTTTTGGAAGTTATATAAATTAAAAGATGCATTCAAATTTTATCTGTGGATTTTTTTAGATTTAATTTTTAAAAATAATCTGAAGAAACATGACTTTTCCAGATGAACAGATTTTGTTAAAGAAAGATTGAATGTGAACCTATGATATTCAGGCCCCATTTTTAAAATAACATAAATCTTTGAGTAGTGATTGTTCTCAAATTCTGTAAAATATATATAGAGTGAGGTAATTTGTTTTTGTCAAAATTAAAGAATAAAACTCCCAAATGTTTAAATGTTCTTGATTATATTCAGTTGCTCAAATTTGGGTAAAAATGAACTCAGAAAAAGTGAAGAAAGAGAGATTACCAGAATTGGCACCACATATCTACTATATGACAAAGTGTTGTGTTTCTGACCAAAAGACAGAAATTTCTGTCTGCATCTCAAAACAAGGATCAATTTTTCCTTCTTCTTAGGCCTGCTCTACCCTCAAAAGCAGAACATTCTTGGACTTGAAATTGGCAGAAGGAAAATGATATATCCAAATATTATTTACTGAGAACTGATAAATACATAGGAGAAATATGGAGCTTCCCCCTTCATAGTTAGGACTTCATTATACATAAAGTCGTTCTGAACCCACTGGACAAAGATAGCATCTCATTTTTCATTCATGTCTAATAAGTGCATACAAACCCTATCAGAATAACATAAAATTGTCCTAATAAAACCCTTCCTTATAAAGAAATTCTTATGAACTTAACACAAAAGTCTTGATACATACCGAATTCAAACTATTCCTGGTAATAAGAGCAGACAGAAGGTTAAATCTCACTCCAGAAATTTACTTCACCCTTAGCGATAACATGCAACTCAGGAAGTTACTTCCCTTACAAAGAACTAGCATTTATGCTTAAGACTAAAATGATTATTTTTAAAGTACCCATTTTACAATGCAAATGTGTATCTAAATTAAACTCAGCAAAAAAAAAAAAAAAAGACATTTTAAGTTGAAGCTGCAGTAATGACTTTATGGGAGACAATAGGAAAAGCAGTTCTTGAATATGAACTCAGAAGATTTCAAATTCTTTCTAGGTGTCTTAAAGATTTCTTTGTTCCCCTGACTCTATACCTTAATGTTTCGGCACATGTTTAACTGAGAACCCATTGCTCTGAAATTGTTTTAGAAAACTAAGGCAGTTCAGTAAGATCATAGCAAAAGAAAAAAAAGAGGGTAAAAACTTGACAGCTGATCTACTTGCCAAACCATGCCTTAGCACTTGGAACGTGGAACAGATGCAGGCACAGAGGCTTTGACTAAGGCAGAACAGCAACAAAGTCTTTGTAACAAAGACACATGCACAGGAGATCATTTTAGACATAGACAAATGACAGAGACAAGCAATCTAAGGAACAATAACTTTAGAAAGGAGAGGTAGGGTGTAAAAGGAAAGTGAGAAGGTGGTGGCGGTGGAGAAGCGTGATTGAAGAGAGGTGGAGAGAAGGAATGGTCCCCACAGGAAATGTGTGATACAGGCCTGGGTGGTAGAGATGGTACCGGTGGAGGTGGGGGCAGCAGAAATGTGAATACAACCAAGAGGTCAATATTTCTTCCCGGGCTCTGCTGATCCTATGCCACTATTATTTGTTAAATCGCATCTTGCCCATTGTCCTTAAATAACGCTTTATGAAATATCTAGCCCCAAAATAAAGAGGATAGAATACACTTGGTATTTAACTCTACAGACATTGAAAGAAAGTGTTAGTCGCTCAATCAAGTCTGACTCTGTGCAACCCCTATGGACTGTAGCCCACCAGGTTCCTCTGTCCATGGGATTTCCCAGGCAGGAATACTGGAGTGGGTTGCCATTTCTTTCTCCATGGGATCTGCCCGACCTAGGGATTGAACCCAGGTCTCCTGTACTGCAGCCAGATTCTTTACCATCTGAGCCACCAGGGAAGCCCAGTCATTGAGTTGCCACAATCAAGCAGGGGTGTGTGTGTGGGTGTGTGTGTGTGTGTGTGTGTACATGCACCCTCATGTGCATCTAGATCATTGGTTTGGCCTGCTTTTCTGATGATACCTGCTTGGTATAAACCAAGTTTTCTTAATATAGGGTTAGAACTTCATAGCACTCTCATTACATAGATTTAGGTTGATGTTACAGAGAAATTGTGGGAGTGTACAGACATTTCATTGAGAAATACAACCTATTCATTAACCTAACTAATCATATTTCATTCCTTCAACAGTCACTAAATAACATACATGGGCCCTGGTACTGGGCATATCAGCCCAGATACAGCCCATATAAAACATCTGACCTGCATCACAACCAGGTGCAGAAATTAGCAATGGAAAAAAAGAGGGTTGAATGACTTCAGTAAAGAAAAACATTCCCATGATCTAAGATACTGACTCTATTTTTGTTTACTATCTTCCTTGACGAGAACACCTCCAGGATGAGAACTTCTTCTATGACATTAATAACGGTACCTTTAAAGTACCTGGAATGGTAGTTGGCACATAATAAGTGCTCAAGAAAGATTTATAGGCAGGAAAGGAGGAATGGAGGGGACAAGGAAGGGAGGAAGGGAGAGATGGAAAGAAGTAGCTTATAACTGCATTTTTCCAGAGGCTGGAGGAAAGAATAGTGTTCAACTATTCCCTTCAACGTCAAGAAAAGCTTGTTCCATGGACTACCGGAAAAATGTCCATTTACTTTCTTAGAGGTACCCTGACCCAGTATAGAAATAACCCAGGTGGGTGTGGTAGACCTTACTCTTGGTAGAATCATAGCAGTTCTCCAGCACATATAAAGAGTATTCCATCTGTGAAGCATTTTAGAAGTGAGTTACTCCTCAACACATCTCTTCCACACATGGGATGTGTTGTAATTTTTGCTACTTGGAGAATATTGATACAGAATGACTTAGCCAAGGCCTCAAATTAAGACAGACACATTACAGGGCTAGTCATCAATTCCTTAGGTCAGTTCTGTTCAGTGAAACTAAGAGAAAAACCTCCACTGTTTTTAAACAAATTTAAATCTACTAGCTTCGAAAAAAATACAACCTATCAGGTCTTTCTCCTTAATGAAAAAGCCCAGGATCTCAATTGAACCATACGGACAAGCTAAAAATATAATGAACAAAGTTATTTCTGACTTTTCAAGGGTAGCTTCAGCTAAAGACATTTGCCATTGGTGAATATAAATGAAGACGCCTCCAAGAAAGAGATGTTTTCCCTTCTGGACATCCTATTAAGACGGTGAGGTCCTAATAGCAGTAAATCTGGTGCAGAGATATCTATAAAACTGTTTATATGGGTGCATCCTGTGACTATGAAAGATACAAGATTATATTTTCATTTGCATGGTTTGCTGGGTTTTATTTGGCAGATACAATAACACAGGCTTCTCAGAGCCCATAAAACAAAGTGAGAACAGCAGCTCATTTGGTGGCAGAATGTAATAGTTATGGCTAAAGGGCTTACATAATTCATCTCAAACCCTTATGTCTATATTTACTGTTGTTTAAATGAAAATCAAGCTCTCATGTCCATAAGGAGGGATCTGGTTAGAAACTGGGTTGAGATCCTTTCTTCTTCCACAGCTTCTGAGACAATCAATCATCAACACTTAAAAACAGCTAGAGAAATATCCAAGAATAAGCATAGGTTACCTAAGCACATTAGTACTTCCTGTCTCCATTCCCACTTCTCTAAACAACTCTAAAACTCCCAGAGAATGAGAGTGAGTGGAGAGAGAGGCCCTGTTCTTTATCCTGACTCAGAACTCCTAGTTAGACTCAGGGAAGCCTCAGAGCAATTGTAAGCCCTAAGAAATAATATTTAGCTTTCAGATGATGTTTAGTGCGATATAGTACTTTGTGGAGGATGGGATCCAGCAAAAGGGGGGCAATATAAAAGCAAGGCTGAGGTATGTGTCATTTAATATTATTAAAAGTATCTCTATTAGATCATATTTCTAAAATAAGATTTTTAAATTCAGGATTTTTAATCGCTTTACTCATGTTTTGCTATAGGAATGAAAACTTTGTCTCTCAATTGTGACTGCTCATTGCAAAAGACTGCAGATTTTTCTGTTTTGGGGAATGATGTTTGGTTTTGTTTTTTTCTAAAATAGGATCTGAAATATAGTTTGTTAAAGAGAAGTTTTCACCATATTATCAAATGTATTTTAGATAAATTTTTAAAAATCAATGATTATCACACCAATTTAGTGAAAATGGAGCTATATGACTTAGAACAGCTGTTTAAAATAACATTATAGCTTTGTTCTCTGAATATCTCATAGAGGTAGTATATATAAATATTGATATGTACACATACATTTTATAATGTTCATTATAATTACATGCCACCCAATTAGATAGAAATGTTTAATACTTCTGGGTTATTGAAATATTTGTAATTAAGGTGGTCTTGAAAATAAAAGAATTAACTCAATCATTTTAAGTGAATAGCTCACCTTCTCCACATAAGTAGCAAAAGTATGAAAATAAATAAAAACATGTGGCCTAAATTTTACCCACCATGAGCAAGTAGCTATTTGGAAACTGGGTTACTCTTCTTGATTTTAAAAATTCTTTGTTATTTTTAAGTAAATTAATATGATTATTAAAAGTGATCAGGTCTAACTTTCCAAATTTGAAAATTTTATGCCATTTAGGATGTCACTACATATATACATGCACCAATCTGGAGGGGAAAGACAAATTTTTTGAAGTTATTCTAAACCACTACTAAATGCAAGTAAATAATTCATTTTCTATGTAATAAGATAATCTTAATAATCTTGCTTTGGTATAAGCCCATGCAGTTTGTGTGTACGTGTGTGTGTGTGTGTGTGCATGTGCACAAGCATAGATTGAGTTGCATATTCCTCAAGTTTAATAAGAAACAACTAGAAGGGAAAAAAGAAACATTAAAAACAAATAAGATATTATACATTTTCATTTGAAATTAAAATGTCATTGTCATAAACATATTATAACCTTGTGTATTTGCTCTTGTTGGGGAGATATTTCATTACTAATCTATATTCATCTTTCAGTCAGTTGATTTTCATGGCCTTCTAGTGGCTGCAGGGAAGATCTGACAAGTAGAAAGGAAAATAAGTGGTAAGCTAACCCTGATTAAGAGAATTTCAAAAAGAAAGAAAAAATACAAAGGGGAGAAAAAGAAAGAAAGGAGAATGGAAAGAACCAAATAAAATTAGGCAAAGTTTTAGGAATAAGACAATTACGCAAGTCTGAGGTTAATTCATTTTTCCCAATATATAATTTTTACTTGAAAAGTTATCCTTTATTATTTTAATCTAAAAGAAAATCTCCCTTTACTAAACTAAAAACAATCACTTAATGCTTTGTAAACTTGCGTAGTCAAATTCTAAAATCTTGACAGCTAAAAGGGCTCTGCTGCTTTGGATTGCCAGTCCACTGAGAGGTGTGTGGACTTCTGAAACAGGAGAGAAACGAGTAAGAAAACAAAACAAGGTTTTCCATTCAAAGGCATTCCAGCATGAAGAAGCATCACTTTCTGAACTGCCTGTTATGAAGGCAAGTAGATGTTAGTTTGGTCCAGATTCTATTATCCTAGGTGGGTGAAAGGATTGATTTGTGCTTTTCTCCCATCTCCATGCTATGTGCCTTCAAACTTCACCTCATCACAAATATTTTTCTTTTCAGTCTTTTATTTTTGAATTCTTAGAGCATATTATTATTATTATTTTTAGTATTGCAATCTCCAATAGTCCTTATTTTCACTCAAAATTACAATACAGGGGACTATGGCCAATGCTACACAGATGGCCAAACAGATAATAAAGACTCAGTTCATGAATAATATCCACTCAGAAAGAGGACAAAAGCAACAGGAAAAAAGAGCCCAAATTGGACAAAATGTGCATGCTATATTTAAAAAAACACACACGCGGTCATTGTCAGAGATCATTAAGGGTGCCCTGTAGTTTTAATAATATGCCAATGGCACCAATTTGCTGTGACTGTTTGCTCTTATAGTCAATAAAAAAAGTCATAACTGCTATCAAATTTAAATTTAATTTATTTTCTACACAGCCTTTTCTGTTTTCCTTGTTTTTTTCTTTTATAACATTAACACTTTTTTTGTTAAAAAATGTGTGAAAGATTAATTTGTAGAATGAGGGGAGCTGTGGGTGCACAGCAGAGGACAGATGGCGTGGGTGGGACGTGACAGTTTTCGTCTGTGGCGTCGTTTTGTTGTTGCTATTGCAAGTGAGCAAAATACAGCTACCGCCACCACGATCGTTTCTTGGAAGACCCTCTGATAAGGTGTGTTGCTTTTCTTCATGTCCAGGCCTGCCACGTGGGGACTCAGCCACCCTCTACCCTGTAATCAGCCTGCTCATGACCATTGTTAGTCAGCCTGAGAGCCCTGGAATTTTAAAATTGCATTTATATAGAATTCCAGGGGACTTTGGTATACAAAAATGAAATATACTCTTTCTTGGTGAGCTGACTGTTTTGAATTAATGATCTGTCTTCTCTGAGAGCCTGTACTGTAAACCCAAACACATGAAACTATAGATGTAGGAAAAAAAAAAAGATTTTTTTCTTTTAAGGAGAAAAAAAAATTTTTTTGTTGTTTTTTTTTTTGGTCCCAGTCTAAAATTCACACTCACACACAATTACATTCAAGGGGAGGGGAAAACAGTGCAGATTTATATTCAAAGTTTTGATTTTAACCTTGGAACAGCCTTAATTTACACATAAGAGTTGTAGGAGTTCACTATTGTAAAGGTTCTTATCGAAGAATAAAGCAATTACCACAGAAAATCACAGTCATATGGTACACGCAGACATTCTGAGAAAAAGTAAAACTTTGAGAAGGAGGAAAAGGGGAATTCAGGACAGCATGTGGGAGGGAAGATGTGAGTTCTTTTTATGCACAAAGAGATCCATTAACAATATCTTTATCAGTTTTCTTCTTCCTTGTTAACTGAACCGACTTGCAATGCCCAGAACATGTGAATGTGATTGCAATTAAAAGACGGGGGAGTAAATAAGGGAGCGCAGATGAACATGGTTGGTGGTTAATTCACGGTAAGACAAAATTTGCCTGAAGAAAAATGTTCACAAAACCTTTCCCTCAAACTAGTGCTTCTGTCAGAGGAAGGCAAAATGGTCCACAAAAGGATGTTAGCAGCCATGGAGTGGAATGTGTAATTCTTCTGCAGTCATGAGGCTGCTTCAGACTTGAGATTAATGTGTTCTGATGGGTAGGATACCGATATTCGTGTCATTTTATAGTATTATGTTATTTTCATAATTCAACTGTAAGCTTTCTCAGAGTGATTTCTCCACATCAGGCAGCCCTCCACAAGTGTACTTCATTGGCAATTAGCACTATGGGGTCAGGGATATGGCGAGGGGCCACAGTGGAGGCAGCATGACAGAGTGGTTACTAGTGTGGGATTTAGGGACAGACCATTTGCACTGGATATCTGGCTGCCCCCAGCTATGTAACTGTAACTAAGTCACTTTAATGTGTCCAAGCCTTAGTTTCCACGTGTGTTTTAAAAACATGTAGTAAAAACAGAGATAACAATAATACCATGTACCTTCACTATAGAGCTAGTGGGGGAGTTAGAGTCTTTGTAAAGCATCTGGACAGTACCTGGCAGGCAGTTAAAAATTAGTCCTCATTTCCTAGGAGTCCCTTTTTGGACTTTCCCAGCACCTCATGCCCAAGGGCACACAAAACTTCAAATCTTTGGTGTGAAACATTTCTTCCTCTGTTTCATCAGGAGGTAGTAGGGGGAATATACAGTTTTGGAATAAACATGGGTGCATGGGGAATGAGGAAGAAGTGGATATGATTTGAAAACCAAATGTACAGGTTCTTCCCTGGTGGTCCTGTATAGTTAAGACTTCACCTTTCAATGCAGGGGGTGCAGCTTTGATTCTCGGTCAGGATGCTAAGATCCCACATGCATTGTAGCCAAAAAACCAAAACACAGAAACAGAAGCAGTATTGTAACAAATTCAATGAAAGCTTAAAAATGGTCCACATAAAAAAAAAATCTTAAAAAAAGCAAAACCCAAATACACAGTGTTATATGGGGGAAAAGTGTCACCAATGTCACAGGAAATCCGGGGGAAATCTGGTGTATGTGTCACATGCCTGTAAAATAGAGTACACAGAAAGGAAATGTGATGGTAAAAGGTGTCTACTGCATATCTAATTTAAAGAGTTATCTATTTTATATGTATTTGTTCTGCCAGACTTTCTCCACGATTTAATATCATAGTGAGCAATCTAGAAATGGAGGCCAGCAAGTTCTTGTCCCCTCAGACACATGTACAGACATAAACAGACTCAGAAGAGACAGTTTCTACCCATAAATCAGTATCACAACAATAGCACTGCTGGTATTGAAACAACCGAAACAATTGCAGAGCTTGTAACTTTTATGTGCATGTAATTACTTATTCCTATGCATCTTTATACACAAATGTAAAGAATCCTCATTCTTCCATTGTTGTCTGATGCAGCTATGCTTCTGTCCAAAATACTGGAGAATAGTTAACTCTGATTCCAGAGGAATTCTGATGTGCTGAGATTAGGGTGGAAATGATAAATGATGTGAACCTCATATTTTTAAAATATATTGAAAAACTATGCACATGTACACAGATGTATGTCTAGAATTGCATTTTGTGCAAGTCAATTCCTCCTTCACAGTAAGAAGCTTGTACTTATTAAAGGTAGTAAAGGTTTTTGGAGGTCTACCCCAATAGCTGTTCTTCCTTTTTTCTTTAGCAATAAAACTCTCAACTTTTACTAGGTACATGGCAGCTTAAAATGAAAACTACATTTTCCAGCTTCCTTTGCAGCTAGATCTATCTATGTGATAAGTTTGGGACAATGACATAATAAGTAGAAGTGTTTTGTGGCGGTTTATAAGAAGCCCCCTATAAAAATAGTCATTCTCTCTTTTGACCCCTTTCTTCTTTGTCCCTTTCTATTGTTTGGAAAGTGGATGTGATGGCTGGTGCTCAGATTGATATAACGGGCCATGAAGATGAGAGCCACACTACAGGAAGGGTGTAGAGGTTAGCTGGAGAAGCTTTTGAAGTTAATGCTTTGCTAAAGTAAGCATATCAGCCCATGACTGCTTACTTCTCAACTTTGTTTCTACAAGACAGAAATCACATTTATCTTGTGTAAGGTCTGGTTATTGAGAGTTTCTTCACATGCAGCTGGATTTTATTCTCACTGATGCTTTGTGTATGCCTTTTCCTAAGGTACCATAGCAGGTAGGATGTATATTGAAAGAACCAATTCCCCAACTACATTGGCTTAATTTTTAAAAAGTTAATTTCTGACATAGTAGTGTACTGTGGACTGGTGGGGTTGGAGGACAGACATGAAAACCCTGTTCCATGCAGGTATTCTGACACCAAGGCTTTTTCTATCTTAACCACCAAAGCCTGTGCCATTGTCCATACATGGTCTCCCTTGTCTCAATAGAATAGAAAGAGAGTGTGTAGGATCAGACATAGGAAATTTTTAATGATATAAGCCTGGAGTGGCGTTTGACACTTATGCTCACATTCCATTAGCTAGAACTCAAAAGGTCTGAAACTAAATACAGGAGAGGTAGAAATGTAGTTTATCTGTGTTCCCAGGAAGAAGAGAAGAAACAAGAGCACTAACTCTGCCTTTACCTAAAAAATACATAGAAAATAAAGCTTCCAATATCCCCACTTCTGACTTACTTAGAGGCCAAATTAAACAAGGACTACATAGTTCATTGTGTAGCAAAATATTCTTCAGAGGTCATTTTGATGTTGAAACATCAAAGAGTCAAAGATTTCTGATTATGGAAGATGAGTTCCCCAAACAGTGAAGCTTCATTCACAAGCCCTGGCCACTACTGTTCTTTTGATTCTTTTTATTGCTCTTTCTCCTTCCTTGTTCAAGTGCTTTTCTTGTGATGAGGGGGTACTTCTTTAACATCTATGGAAGACATTAAGGAAAGTCTCCATGGGCTTTGTATTGCTGAACAAAACAGTTAAACATGCATTTTAAGTGATGGTCTGGGAATATGATGCTGGAGATAACAATGGATCATTCAGGCAGAGCCTCTCCATTTCCTCTTACACTGCTGTTGTATATTTTGTAGGGTTTGTGATTATGTGCTAACTGATACTTGTGTAAAAGAAGATCATTTAGGGTATTTTTAATATGATTAAACCCTCCAAAAATATATTGAGAGAGAGATGATAGATAGACAGATAGATAGGGCTAGGTGAATGGGTAGGCAGGTAAGTATGTGGACAGATGAATAGATATACAGAAAAAAACCTCTTTTTCCTTGGAAAATTAATCAAGATGATTTTACTGAACCAACATTTTCCTCAAATTCTGGGTAATTATTTATGATAATCCATTTGAGGGAAATGGTTGGGATAAAGAATAATAGATTCAAGAGGAATAAAGTCCAAGATCCCCTTTCTTCAGAATTACTAGTCGTGGCCTGCACAATGGGCTTCCAAGGTGGTACTAGTGATAAAGAACCTGCCTGCCAATGCAGGAGACATAAAAGACTTGGGTTTGATCCCTGGGTTGGAAAGATCCCCTGGAAGAGGGCATGGCAACCCACTCTAGTATTCTTGCCTGGAAAATCCCATGGACAGAAGAGCCCTGACGGGCTACAGTCCATGGGACCCTGATGGGGTCGCACAGGGTCAGACACAGCGGAAGCGACTTAACTTGAAAAACCTATGTAATAGGACAAATTATTTCATCATACTTTATTTTGAGAATCCTTTTAAAATTTTTATAAAAAGTCTGAAACTTCCTTTTCCAGAACTGCCCTCAAGATGTTGTTACTATTAATTATTACTTCCTTTCATGGTTTGATTTTGTAGTTCAGCTCTCTTCCAGGGGTGTGAGGCATTTGATAGGCAGAAGGTAATTTTTAGAGTATCTGTCTATTTCCCAAGTGAAATATAAAGAAATTTTAATGGTTTGGATTGTTTTCTGGAAACATCAGGGTGAATTTTGAATTTTTGTGTTAATAGAAGAAATCTGAAGCATTGATGTTCATAGAGAATAAAACAGGAAATTGGTACAAAAAATGCTTCTATAAAACCAGGAAGTTAATTTTAAGTTAAAACTGAAAAGACTTTTTATCGATTTCTGTATGTTTCAGGGAAGCCCCAATTTAGGATTGTTAGATTTAGAATAACACATCTAACGAGCCTGGCACATAGTAGGCATGCAAATAGATTTTGAATGAATGTACAGTGTATGAATGCCTAGGTCCCCAGAGTTCTAGGAGAATAGAGAAACAAGAGTTGGGGTGGTCTCCACCTTCAGTGAGAAATGAGAGGACTCCAAGGATACCCAGTCCTGCAAGCCCAGCAGGAAGCACTCCCAGATAAATGGGACTCCAGCATCTCTAACATGATGCAGTGAGTAAAGTTTCTGGTGTGAATAGACTGACCATTCCACTCTTATCTACCACAAGGAAATCACCAATCATTTGCCAAGGTTTTGTGGCTTATGGAAGGAGAGATTTCTCGGCTCTAAACTTCTGAGGTTTAGGAAAACCATCAGGAATTCCTCAGCCTTCCGGTTCGTTTTGGTGTGGAGCCAGAATTGAACTAATCCTTTTTCTCTCAAATCCTTTCCCACAGATTTAGGTTTAAAAATCTGGCTACAGGCATAGGTCACTAACTCACACTGTTTAGTACTCATTAAACTATCTGGGGGCTTTTCCCAAAATACTGTCACCCGGGTTCCACCTCAGACTTACTGAATCCAAATCTCCAAGAGGGTCTGGACATGAGATCTGGGTGTGTATGCCTTAAAAAAGCCTTCCCTGTTGAGTCTGTTACTTGTCAAAGACTGCAAAACCCTGGTCTGCCTCACCTCTGTAGTTAAATGAAACTCAGCATTAATTGAGGCTTTGAAATTGTCACAGCTTTTGGTCACCAGCTTGATATAAAAGGACTAAATCCATTTTCTTGCTCATCAGTGATTGTGATCATGAGCAAAATGTGAACCTTGTTGCACTCTCTACCTCCACCTCTAAGGGGCATCTTCATATTGTACCATTGTGTGAAAAACTTACCACTTACCTAATTCCTAACCATTTGGACTACGTTCTTATGAACATATGAGCACTAGAAAAAAGAAAGATTGAATACATGGAGGTGAACTATTATGAATTATAAAACCATAACTAACAGTCTGGATACTCAAATTTAATACTATTAAAATAATTAATGCACTTCTTGTATGTAAATAAGACATTAGAGTATGATGAAATATGATTTTATTCATTTAGAAAATCCAGAAAGTAGGTTATATCTGGTTAAGAGCAATCTGCTCTATAACCAAAGATACTTTCAAACAAGAAGCCAAAGTCTAAATAGTGGATTGAGATCATGAGAGTATCAAATAACTAAAAAAAAAAAAGGTGGGGGGATAATCTCCATCACCATTTTCCAGGATCCTTTTATTAATGCCAGCACTATAATAAATTGCAGAAAGAAAGGAAAAAGGACTACCTGGGATTAATGTTGTAGGGCATTTTTTATCCAGCTTGCTGTCTTTTTGAAACACTGATTTCCATCTATTTTGAGTCTTCTGATGTAGATCAGTTTAACTTTGTTAAACTTGAATGAACAGAGTCTTCCTGTGTAGTTTGCCTTATCCTCAGACAAGAATGGAGTGTGCTTTCTCCCCTTCAATAGTTTATAAATAGTCCGTAGAAAAGGGCCCATTACCTTCTTATACATACTGAGCTCGTTATTGAAAAATTACACCCCCTCAAACCTCCAGGCTCTTTTGCATCTAAATGAAACTCTTTCATTTAAATATATATGGCAGGAAAAATCAGTAAATACTAATGTTCAAACCCCAAGGGGGCAGCCTGCACACAGATGAAAATATGACCAGGCGTGTGTACAGTTTTTGTTGCATGGCACTAGGCTTCGAGGAGAAAACTAAAACCTGCATAAAAGATTTCACTCAGAGAAGTAAAAGAACCCCGTACTTGGGTATATCTAAGCTCATATGTAAACTCAAAAGAGTCAGTAGAAATCCAGACAGTGTTTCAAACCACAGCGTAAGATTAACTGTGCGTAAACCACAGCACATTTTTGTTAAATTCACATTTACTTAATAATACATATCACCAACTTTGCAGTCAGATGTCGAGGCAGTACAAAACAACTGAATTTTAGGAGTCTAGCCAAGGGCCATTTGCTCATTCATGAGTGGGTTCTAAGAAGGCCAGAGCCAAAATAGCAAGACAGGCCTTTATCTGGGTAGTGGTTGCTGGGCCAAACCACCTCACAAGGGGAGTGCCATCGACCGCATGGGAAACTAGATGAGAGACAATGTGTGGTTAACACAGGCCCATTACTAGGAGGAGAAAAACAACCGCAAACATAAAGGCTGGAGGTGGTCAGAGCATTTTTACATTCAAAGAATGGCTCACAGATTGGTTTGGCTAAGACTTGGCTAAGGGGGCTAACCTGCAAAATTTATCTGAAGACTAATTTGTTTCTTAGGAAAGAGATTTAGGTAAGGGGCACACAACAGCAGCCGTTACATCTAAAACTGAAATGCAATTTACTGAGTTCCTATTGTTTCGTAACTGCTACCAGAGCAGCAAGACCATAGCATCCAGTTCTCATCAAGATGAATTATGGCAAGTCAGAAGCTATTTCAGGCTTATAAGACATTCTATAGCATGCCTTTTCAATGTGATGTAACTTGGGTCTGCTGGGAAAGAGTAGCAGTAAGAAATGCCATGCGAAGTTATGTGGAGTGCCTCATTCATGTATTTATTGTTCAATAAAGCTTTGTTGAACTTTTTCCACAAGATGTGTACACACCCTGCCTTTTAGCCTATTTATTCTTACTGTCATTGACAAATCATCATCATCATGTAAACAAATAGTCTACACAACAACTACAGTTCCTTGAGTCCCCCCTAAGGGGAAAGGAGAAATATCTCCTTACACTTGTCATTGCTAGTCATTTTTGCATAATGATTCTTATTTCAGTGAGTGTAGCAGAAACAAGGTTGATGGCCACACCCTGTCTTAGGTGGAACCGTGTGACTAGTTCTGTCTGATTAGCTGTGAATATGTCACTTTTTCGTTGCTATTGTTCAGTCAGCCATGTCTGACTCTTTGTGACCCCGTGGACTGCAGCATGCCAGGCTTTCCTGTTCTTCACTATCTCCTGGAGTCTGCTCAAACTCATGTCCATTGAGTCGCTGATGTCATCCAACCATCTCATCCTCTGTCACCCCCTTCTCCTCCTGCCCTCAATCTTTCTCAGCATCAGGGTCTTTTCCAGTGAGTCAGCTCTTGGCATCAAGTGGCCAGAGTATTGGAGCTTCAGCTTCAGCACTAGTCCTTCCAGTGAGTATTCAGGGTTGATTTCCTTTAGGTCACTATTACAGGTTGAAACTCAGAAGAAGCAACGCTCAGTCCTCCAGCTGTCTTTTCTCTTACTCGGACATTCGAGGAGGACTCACGAGGGGATGACAGAGATGCCAGAGCAGCCTTGATTGTCAAGCTATAGCATGTGGACAAACGCCTGAGAGGGTCATCCAGCCCACAGTGGACTTCCTGAGTGAGAAACAGACCTTTGTGATACTAAGGCACTGTGACTTGGGGGCTGTTTTTGCCTGCAATATACTGCTAAGTCACTTTAGTTGTGTCCGACTCTGTGCGACGCCATCCCTGGGATTCTCCAGGCAAGGACACTAGAGTGGGTTGCCATTTCCTTCTCCAATGTATAAAAGTGAAAAGTGAAAGTGAAGTCTCTCAGTCAGGTCCGACTCTTCGCGACCCCATGGACTGCAGCCTACCAGGTTCCTCCGTCCATGGGATTTTCCAGGCAAGAGTAATGGAGTGGGGTGCCATTGCCTTCTCCGACCCTGCAATATAACCCTCTAATAAATGTTTTGCCTAGGACTTTTAGATGAGACAACAAATCACTGACTCTGTAGAAATGAAAGGAACTTTATGGATTAATAATAGACTCACCTAGGGCAGATACATCTCCCAAAGGAAAAAACAATTTCTCCCTGTGTGTTTTTCCTACCTCAGTCAATCTCAGTCTCACTGATACTTCCCAAGATGCTAGATTGTGCCAGCTGTTGCCTCCCTCATGCCTGTTGTCTTGGGCACCCAGATACCTCCCGGTATTCTGGCCTCAGTGTACTCATATCTCTTTTCATCTAAATTTAGTAGAGGCAACAGTGGGCTTCATGTGTGTGTCTGACTCCTTGCAACCCCATGGACTGTCGTTCACCAGGCTCCTCATGCATGGAATTCTCCAGGAAAGAATACTGGAGTGGGTAGCCATTCCCTTCTCTGGGGTATCTTCCCAGAAAGGGATCAAACCTGGGTCTCCAGCAGCGTAGGCAGATTCTTTACCATCTGAACCACTAAGGAAGCCCGGACTGGGTTTTGGTAAGTGAAAATTTGCTGCTAAGGAATGAAGATAAAGTAAGTTAAAATGTATAGAATTAGCTGGATTTACTGAGTATTTATTTTTTTATATAATTTTATTCAGTTTTGGCTGTGCTGAGTCTTTGTTGCTGTGAGCGTTTTTCTCTAGTTGCAGTGAGCAGCAGCTACTCCCTAGTTTGGTGCTTAGGCTTCTCGTGGTGGCTTCTCTTCTTGCATAGCATGGACTCTAGGCATGTGGGGCTTCGACAGTTGTAGTTTCAGCCCAGTAGTTGCGGCCCACAGGCTTAGTTTCTCTGCAACATGTGGGATCTTCCTAGACCAGGGGTCAAATCTGTGTCTCCTATAGTGGCCCATGGATTCTTTACCACTGAGCCACCAGGGAAGACCTTGAGTATAGATTTTTTAATCAAAGTGTATTTCATCCTCCAAAACATTGGTAAGACAGTTTATGATCCTTGTATCCTGAATCCGTTTAGATAAAACCAACCTGAAACAGACAGGGGAGATCTGAAAGGCCTCATGACTTGGCCAGATGCTAGTTTTATTTATTCACCCCAAATTGTGACAACATAAGACATGCTACTTTCTATGGAACAATCATATTCCTTATGAAAAATATAATTTCAGGAGCAATATTCTCATTAATAATTAATTTGTGGTTTTAAAGCACTTTGTATGTTCAAAGTAATGACTATAGTATTGGGAACAATAATAGTCATCACCATATTTTAAGCCTATTCATGCACAGAAGAGAGTAAGGAAGTTCTTTATAATGTAAATTATTCCTAAGCGCTCAAAATTCAGTTTACCCTTATAAACATTACTTAATTTCAAATTCTTCCATTGAGATGTATAATTGTTGGGGCAACAAGCTCTATATTTAATTGATAATTCTTTCAGAATAAAACAATATTGAATCTTACTTTGGGTGAGAGAAAGGTGACCATAGATGGAAAATTAATACTTTCAGGGCATGGTTTAACACCCTGGAAGAAGCAAATCACATGTATTTCTTGTTAAAAAAATTAAATGCCTTTCTTCCTGTGTGTAATATGTTTTAACCCACTATAAGCCCAATATTTAAAGGGGACTGTGGTATAGTGGTTAAGACCATAGACTCTGAAGTTAAAGTAGGTTTTAATTCCTCTTTTGCCACTTAACTATCTGTGTGACTCTGACCAAGTTCTTTAACCCTCCAGCGCCTCATCCTATTTGTAAAACGCAGGCTGTAATTGTCCCTACTTTAAAATAGTACCTGATTTAGTACATGTAATTACAGTGTTTATTGAATAAACATGAATTCATAAACTAGCTGTGAAGTAGAAAAATGGTGAAAATTATGAACCCTTGGTTCTTTATAATAATCCAAATTTGAATGCAGAAAAGTTTCTCATGCTAACATCTGTAATGGCCATCAAAATCAAAACGGATAGCAACTGGCTATTTGGAGAATTCAAATTCAGAGGACTCTCAGACGTTGGGTAACTATATGAGGGTGAATTATTCCCTCAAATATGCCAAAGTTGGACTCAAGATTTTCCAGGGCTAACAGGGTCTACTGGGACACTGCTGGTGACTGTGAACTCCAAGCCCAGCACACGGGCTCGTGAGTCCTGGCATTGGGAGTGGAGGTCCACACTCACATACCTGCAGTTACAGAGTCCAGAAAGCTCTGACAACCAAACCTTGTCTATTCGCTTTTTTAATTAATTAATTAATTAGACCCAGTGGCTGCACTGGGTCTTCGTGCTATGCACAGGCCTTCTCTAGTTGCAGTTAGCAGGAGTTGCTCTCTAGTTGCAGAGCGGGGCCTTCTCGTTGTGATGGTTTCTCTTGTTGAGGAGCACAGGCTTTAGGCACAAGGGCTTCAGTGGTTGTGGCTCTCAGACTCTAGAGCACAGGCTCAGTAGTTGGGGCGCACGGGCTCCGTTGCTCCGTGGCATGTGGGTTCCTCCCAGATCAGGGATCGAACCCATGTCCCCTGCATTGGCAGGTGGATTCTCAACCACTGGACCACCAGGGAAGTCCTGTTTGTGTTTAATAAGTGAGATGCAAAGTCACTTAGCATCAGAACTCATTCTGAATGAAGATGAGGCCCTTTGGAGTCTTTGTATATCCCTTAGTGTGAATCTTCACGTGTTTCACCACAGAAGCAGTAGCACATCTTTTAATGGGTATTTCCCCAGACCTTGCTGGGATGTTATATGACTTATGCACTCTGCTATCTTCCTAAAATCTGAAAAGTCCCGAGTTCCAAGGATCTCAGGTAAGGGATTATGGACCCAGACCTTCTCACTGGTGATGCGTTCAGTTTAGAAATGGGCTGTTCCCTTACTACTCGAGGCTCCCTCCAAGTGTTGAGATGTGAACATCGTGGGATCTTTTCTCTTGCCTCCTCAAAGTCAGAAGGTGGGAAAAACAATGAGACAGAGAGTCTTTGACAAATTATTTAACTCACTCTGGAAGTCTTTTCTCCCAGAACTGTTGCAGGGATTTCTGCTGTAGAGGTTTACAAGGAGTGGCGGGAAAAGGATCAGGACATAGAAAGCACAGATATCAGACCCAAGACGCTCAGCAGCAGCAGCGCTATACCCTCCTTAGGAGGTCATGAGGAGTGAGTCTGCCCAAAGGAGTAAAAGGGCCACTCCAGGGGTGTGTTTCAGGGGAATAACAGCAAGACAAAGACCACACGGAAGACTAACAGAAAGGCTCCACTACAACCCAAGCCCCCTTTGTGCTCCCATCTGATCACTCAGCTCTCCAGTCTTGAGACAGGCTGGGACCTGGGACCTGGACCCTTTGCTGCAGTGCTTGCACCTGGACAAACATCTACTCAAGCAACAAAACACAAAGAAACTATCACTTCAGTTCAGTCACTCAGTTGTGTCAGACTCTTTGCAACCCCATGAATCGCAGCACGCCAGGCCTCCCTGTCCATAACCAACTCCCGGAGTTTACTCAAACTCATGTCCATCAAGTCGGTGATGCCATCCAGCCATTTCATCCTCTGTCGTCCCCTTCTCCTCCTGCCCCCAATCCCTCCCAGCATCAGGGTCTTTTCCAATGAGTCAACTCTTCACATCAGGTGGCCAAAGTATTGGAGTTTCAGCTTCAGCATCAGTCCTTCCAATGAACACCCAGGACTGATCTCCTTTAGGATGGACTGGTTGGATCTCCTTGCAGTCCAAGGGACTCTCAAGAGTCTTCTGCAACACCACAGTTCAAAAGCATCAATTCTTTGGTGCTCAGCTTTCTTCGCAGTCCTGCTCTCACATCCATACATGACCACTAGAAAAACCATAGCCTTGACTAGACGGACCTTTGTTGGCCAGTAATGTCTCTGCTTTTCAATATACTATCTAGGTTGGTCATAACTTTCCTTCCAAGGAGTAAGAGTCTTTTAATTTCATGGCTGCAATCACCATCTGCAGTGATTTTGGAGCCCCAAAAAATAAGGTCAGCCACTGTTTCCACTGTTTCCCCATCTCTTTCCCATGAAGTGATGAGACCAGATGCCATGATCTTAGTTTTCTGAAAGAGACTAAAAATAACCGTGTTCATGCACAATTGAGGCAAATTAATGGCAGTAAGATACAAAAAGACCAAGAAAGCCCAACTACCACTTCTGGAGAGCTGGGAGCAAAAACAGTGTCGGGAGCAGAAGTGCATGCCCCCTGCACTCAACAGCACCAAAGGGATGGGCAAACCACCCTAGCCACACCTCCAGCCTGAGTCCTGGACACACCCCTACCCTCATCCCATATAAGGAACCAACTCACCCCCACTTGGGGACCAAGCAAGGGAATCTGTTACTTGTTTTTGCTCCCTTCTGCTACAGCAGGGGCCCCAATAAAGCTTTGCCTGAATTCCTTGACTGGCCTCTTAAAAATTTCTATTGGTTAGGGAAGGTCAAGAGCCATGGTCAGTATCAAGGGCACATCTCAATTCAAGATCACCACATTTCAAGTGCTCAGTGGCCACATGTGGCTGTAGCTCCCTAATCAGACTGAGCAGGCTGACCTGCTCTTCCTTTCACTCCACCTTTCTTCCTGATCCCTTCCTCACACCCTCACAAATAGTCCCAGGGAATTCAGAATTCCTCTTGATTATACAAAGCCCTTCTCCAATTCTGCTCTTTTATTCCAGGCCTATTTCTACTAAGTCAACTTCTTTTTTTTAAAAGAATTTTATTTATTTATTTTTAAAATTTGTATTGGAGTATAGTCGTGATGCAGAGTACATCATACAAAATGCAGGGCTGGATAAAGCACAAGCTGGAATCAAGATTGTTGGGAGAAATATCAATAATCTCAGATATGCAGATGATAATAGGAGAAAGTGAAGAGAAACTACAAAGCCTCTTGATAAAAGTGAAAGAGGAGAGTGAAAAAGTTGGCTTAAAACTCAACATTCAAAAAACTAAGATCTTGGCATCCAATCCCATCACTTCATGGTAAATAGATGGGGAAATAAGGGAAACAGTGACAAACTTTATTTTCTTGGGCTCCAAAATCGCTGCAGATGGTGACTGCAGCCATGGAATTAAAATACACTTGCTCCTTGGAAGAAAAGATATGACCTGCCGAGACAGCATACTAAAAAGCAGAGACATGACTTTGCCGGCAAATGTCCATTAGTCAAAGCTATGGTTTTTCCAGTAGTCATGTATGGATGTAAGAGTTGGACTATGAAGAAAGCTGAGCGCTGAAGAATTGATGCTTTTGAACTATGGGGTTGTAGAAGACTCTTGATAGTCCCCTAGACTGCAAGCAAGGGACAAAAGGACATTGACTGCAAGTCAATCCTAAAGGACATCAGTCATTAATGTTCATTGGGAGGACTGATGCTGAAGCTGAAACTCCAGTACTTTGGCCACCTGATTCGAAGAACTGACTTACTGAAAAAGACTCTGATGCTGGGAAAGATTGAAGGCAGGAGGAGAAGGGGATGACAGAGGATGAGATGGTTGGATGGCATCACTGACTCTATGGACATGAGTTTTAGCAAGCTCCAGGAGTTGGTGATGGACAGGGAAAGCCTGGCGTGCTGCAGTCCATGGGGTCACAAAGAGTCGGACATGACTGAGCAACTGAACTGAATTGAACTGATGGTTGTAATGTTCTGTTAGTTTCTGCCGTACAGCAAAAAGTGAATCATCAACTTCTATTTCCAAAAAGCCATTTTCCTTAGAAGTCATTTGGGCATTCAATAGCAATTTCTTTTCTCCTCTTACATTATAGGAACTATTATTATATCACAATCTGAGAGAGAGGGAAATTTAAGTCACAAAGCTAGAGATTCATCGCAGATGCAATGTAAAACCACGGCAGTGCAAGGGAGTCCACAACTCCTGAAAGACTGCCTTTTGGCTTTAGAAGCTAAGAGCAGAAGACCACAGACTGGCAGATTTGTCCTCCTCTTTCCTCCTCTGGGTCTGTCCTTGGTTTCTGTTGGGTCTCCAATGTTTCAAGGGGCTCAGGGGGGCTTTTGTGCTTTTCTCTCCCTACTCTCTTTTCTAGCAATCAAATCTTTTCTCCAACCTTCAGCCTGCCTCCGAGCTGTCTGCTAGGGCTCACCTTCCCCCCAGCCCTGCCCACCTTGCCAGGTGCCCGCACCTGCTGCTCTGGGGCCATGGTCTCTATGAACCCAAAACCCAGATCTTCTTTGGTCTTGGGCCTCCCAGGCCCACATCCTGCCAGTCATCATGCCCTACCAACTGTAAGTTTAAAAGTAATTTCAAGACTTATACTGGAAATTTTGTGTTTATGTTTGTAAACACTATTCAAATGTCTGATAGAACTTAAAGGTCATAATATTAAAACTCCCAACTTACTAAGTTAAAAAAACTCTAAAACCATTAGAAGGTTTTGCTTGTCAGAGTCATTAACTTGCTAGGTCAGGTGTTTGAAGTTGCTTAGAAAGAAAAATTAAGTGCTAAATTGATTGCTGCATTTTAAGGGCAACTAATAGTTAACGTAAATGGCGCTAATAGATTATGGGGAATAGTCCTTTCAACTTGAGTCAGCCAAAAACTAATTAAAGATGTCTCTTTTTATTTTATACAAAATGTACTAAATCTATAAGCAGAATAACTAGATTTGTAACATAAACTTAAAGGCTTTAGGAAACTGGGCTTTTAAATGTGTAATTTTAGTAAGCTGAATGCTAATTTAATCCCCCAGGTCTATTGTGTTCCTTGAAGAGGGCTGGCTAGGCAGCTTCTCAGCACTATAAGTATCCATGACAGTTCCCCACGGGGCCTCCACATGGCTGAGTTAATCAAAGAAGGCCTTGGTCAGGAAGTTTCCAGCGTGAATGATAGCTTGGTGATGCCACAGGGAGGAAAGGCGAGGGGCCAGTGGGGCAGGGAGGAGCAGGGCGTGGAGGAAGGTTGGCTACCCAAGCCCAACTCTCCTCAAACTTGAAGGGGGCTGGAGTCCAGAAAACTGAAAGGGGTTTTATCAAAAGTGCCCTCTCTACACACGCAGAGGCGTGGCATTGCTCTCAGAGCCCTTGTGTGGGCACTGTCTCATCTGCTCTCAAGCACTTATTAGCTCCAGCTGCACAGTTGTGGCCACGGAAGCCTCTGAGGTTCAGAACATGCTGTTTTGTCCACTTGAGCTGCTGTAGCAAAAATATCACGGGCTTCCCTGGTGGCTCAGTAGTAAAGAATCCGCCTGCAATGTAGGAGATGCGGGTTCGATCCCTGTGTTGGGAAGATCCCTTGGAGAAGGAACTGGCCACCCACTTCAGTACTCTTGCCTGGGAAATCCCAGAGACCGAGGAGCTTGGCAGGCTACAGTCCATGGGGTTGCAAAAGATTTGGACACTACTAGGTGACTAAACAACAGCAACAAAAATACCATAGCCTGGTGGCTCAACCAACAAGCATTTATTTCTCATAGTTTTGGAAGCTAGAAAGTCTATGGTCATGGCAATGGCAGCTTTGGTGTCTGGTAAGAGCCATTTTCTGATTCATAAATGCTCTTCTACTCACTGCATCCTCACATGGTGGAAGAGACAAGGGAGCTCTTTGGAGTCTGTTTTAAAGGGCACTCCCTAATCCCACTTATGATGCTTCCACACTCATAATCTAAACACCTCTGAAAGGCCTTATCTCAAGGCCCCCCATCACATTGGGGATTAGGTTTTAACCTAAGAATTTCAGGGGAACAGAGCATTCAGTTTATAGCATACACCCAAATCCCAGGACAGGGCAACAGAGCCTGAGCTAAGCTCTGTGCCTCCTGGTTCCTGGTTCTAATGTCACCAACACATCCCATGGTCTGTAGAAATTAAACACAAACTTTAATGGAAAAGCAGAAGGGTCCTATCTAGCAGACGGAATAAATTCATGAGCACATATTACACCGGTATCCTGAAATAAGGCCTGAAAAGTACTTGTCGTGGCTTTCCTGCTTCTGTTCACTGAATGTGACTATTGTCTCTCTCACTGGATTCCATTTTAATGACGCAGCACTGTCCCCAGCAGGAGACTGTCTGGTGAGTGCAAGTAGGGCCAACAGTATTTAAATCACATTAGACATCATAGACACTGCAAGACGGAAAGAGAATTCCCTAATTAAAGTTTTGTTAGATGGCTGTCTTAACCATTATTAATTTTTATCAAAGCCAGGCTTCTGTAGCATGATTAAGGGCCACCAGTTTCTCAGACAAAACTGTTTTTGAGGGAAATGGGGGGCACAGCACAGAGTAAAGGATATTCCTGACGCTTGATGAAATAAGAGGCAGAAAAGAAAGTAAAGCAGGAAAACATTTAGTCCATTCATATTTTTGTTTGTCTCAAATCAATTGTAATTAGGAGACAAAATAGAAATTTAATAAATTAGACCCATTATCGGTTGTCATTTTATTCGTTAAGTCATGTGTCCATTGTGCCTCTTTGATAATAGTCAGACACAAGAACTGGGACAAGAGAGATGAATTGGGATACTGGGAAAAAGTTTTTTCTACCCCATAGAGCTAAACTTTGTCACTTATCTGAATGATAAAAACAATGTTAGACGTAGGGTTGTTAGAGTTAGCAAATAAAATATAGGACATTCAGTTAAATTTGAATTACAGATAAAAAATAAATAACTTTTTCAGTTAAAGTATATCCCAAATATTGCATGGAATGGAATGTAATATTAGGACATAGGATACTAAAAATTCTTTAACAATTTTTATTGTTTGTGTTAAATTCAATTTTAACTGTGTATCCTGTATTTTATATGGCAATCCTAACTGTGTAGTCATTGGGTTGTATATGCCTTATATATGGTTTTTTGAATTAGCATTCATAGAAAAAGAAAGAAATATAGCACAGGCACAGTCTTCTTTAGTTTTCATTGCATAGTCGGATGAAAAGATCCTTCTTAAGCTTATGGAGTTCCCACTTAGGGAAATGGAGTATGGAGAACCTTGCTTGGAGAACCAGGGATACCCTGTCAATATGCAGTGGAGCTAGCATCCAGACCCAGGTCTGCAGTAGTCCAAAGCCTGCACTTCACCACAACTCTTCGTTACTTGTCAGATGCTGAGTTAATAATACAGGAAATCATTTTTTAAATTCTGATAAAATATATATAATAAAAAATTTACTTTACTTTTTAAGTATGTAGTTCAGTTGTGCTGAGTACATTCACACTGGTATGCAATCAATCTTCAGAATTCTGTTCATCTTACAAAAATAAAACTCTGTACCCAGTAAACAACACCTCATTTCTCTCTCCCCAGTTCCCCTTTCTGTCTCTATGAATTTTCTTATTCTAAGGCCTTCCTGTAAATGGAATCATAACAGTATTTGCCTTATTTCACTTAACATCATGTCCCCAGAATTCATCCATGTTGCAGCATGTGTGAGAATTTTCTTCCATTTTAAGGCTGTATAATATCCCATTGTATGTTTATATCACATTTCATTTATCTATTCATCTGTCAATGGATAGTTGTATTGCTTCTACCTTTCATCTATTGCAAATAATACTCCTATGAACATGAGTGTACAAATATCTCTTTGAATCCCTGCTTTCAATTCTTTTGTATTCGGAAGTTAAGCTGCTGAATCACATGTTAATTCTATTTTAATTTTTTGAGGAACTGCCACAGTGTTTTCCACAATGGCTGCACCATTTTCTATTCTCATCAGAAGAGTTCCAGTTTCTCCACATCCTCATCATCACTTGTTATTTTCTGGGGTTTTTGTTTGTTTGCTTGCTTTTTACTGTAGCCATCATAATGGATTTGAGGTACCACTGTTTTCTGTGTCCACGAAAAAAATCAAATGCAAACCATATAGTTTGATTTTCTAAAAGCCGATTTAACTATTTATTTTGTTGGAATCTGCAGGGACTATCTTACTGAGTTATTTGTTGTATTTGATACTATAATCTATGATATCATCAGCTACTATAAGTAATAACAACCCACGTGCTCTGAGCCCCGACTGGAGGTCAGGCATTGTGTTGAGTGCTACACAACCATTCAGGCCTCACAGCAACCCTGCCAGGTGGATACTCAATGTTGTCATTTCCGTTTGACAGATAAGGAAAAGGATGCTTAAAGGGGTTAAATATCTTGCTCAGTGTTATAAAGCCGTAAAGCTAAACTTTAAATCCAAGTAATCTGACTCCTGGGCTTCTTCCCTGGTGGCTCAGACGGTAAAGAATCCGCCTGCAATGCAGGAGACCTGATTTCAACCCCTGGGTCGAGAAGATCCTTTGGAGTAGGAAATGGCAACCCACTGCGGTATTCTTGCCTGGGAAATTCCATGAGCAGAGGAACCTGGCAGGCTTGAGTCCTTGGGGTCACAAAAGCGACTAAATAACAACAATCTGACTCCTAATTGACCCTATCTTTTGGTGGATCTTGATAAGAAAAACACCTTCCAAATCAAGTTGACACATTTGAAGAGGATTAAAAATTTGTTGACTAATGGTATCTTTCTAATGTGACTCCTTTCAGAGAACTTTAAAGATTCTTTTAAAAAAATAGCTTCATTGAGAGATAATTTACCTTCCATAAAATTCACCCATTTAAAGTGTACACCTCAGTGATTTTTAGGACATTCACATATCTGTGTTACCATTATCATAGTCAGTTTTAGAGTATTTTTATAATCTTGTAAAGAAATTTTATACTTTTTAACTATCACTCTGTATCCTCCATTCCCTCCCAGCCCTAAGCAACCTCTTATCTTGTTTCTGTCTTGATTAATTTCCCTATTCTGGACCTTCAAGTAAATGGGATCATGCAGTATGTGGTCTTTTGTTCCTAGTTGCCTTCATTTAGCTTAATGTTTTTGAGGTTTATTCATGTTGTAGCATGTATCAATGCTTCATTCCTTTTTATGGCCATGTTAAAATTCCATTGTGTAAATATACCACATTTTGTTTATCCATTTGTCCATTGATGGGCATCCACCTTTTGACTATTATGAATAATGCTGTTACAAACATTCAGGCACAGATTTTTGTGTGGACATGTTTTTGTTTCTCTTGCTTATATACCAAGGAGTAGAATTGCTGGATAGTATAGTAACTCTATATTTTAGTCACCTGGAGAAATGCCAGGCTGCTTTCCAAAGCAGCTGAACCATTTTATATTCCCACTAGCAGTATATAAAGGTTCTGATTTTTCCACATCTTTCCAACACTTGTTGTTGTCTGACTTTTTATTCTGGCCATCTTTATGGGTGTGAAGTTGTATCTCAAGGTCATGATTTGCATTTCCCTGATGACTAATGTTGTAGAGCATCTTTTCAAGTGTATATTGACTATTTATATATCCTCCTTGGAGAAATGCCTATTCACATCCTTTGCCCATTTTGAAATTGGGTTATTAGTCTTTTTATTATTGAACTGTATGAGTTATTTATATACTGTAGATACAGATCACCTTGATACAAATCAAATATGTGATTTTCATATTTTTTCCATCTGTAGATTTCCTTTTCATTTTCTTGATGAGGTCCTTTGAGGCAAAAATCAATTGTATATCTATATACTTGCAACAGACAAAAAAGTCCAAAAATGCAATTAAATAATTTTCTTAATTGCATTTTTGGACTTTTTTGTCTGTTGCAAGTATATAGATATACAATTGATTTTTGCGTATTGATCTTGAATCCTACAACCTTGCTCAATTTATTTATTAGTCCTTCCAGTTTACTGTCGTTGTGGTCCACACAGTCAAAGGCTTTGGCATAGTCTATAAAGCAGAAGTAGATGTTTTTCTGGAACTCTCTTGCTTTTTCCATGATCAAATGGGATGTTGGCAATTTGATCTCTGGTTCCTCTGCCTTTTCTAAAACCAGCTTGAACATCTGAAAGTTCACAGTTCACGTACTGTTGAAGCCTAGCTTGGAGAATTTTGAGCATTACTTTACTAGCATGTGAGATGAGTGCAATTGTGTGGTAGTTTGACCATTCTTTGGCATTGCCTTTCTTTGGGATTGTAATGAAAACTGACCTTTTCCAGTCCTGTGGCCACTGCTGAGTTTTCCAGATTTGCTGGCATATTGAGTGCAGCACTTTCACAGCATCATCTTTTAGAATTTGAAATAGCTCAACTGAAATTCCATCACCTCCACTAGCTTTGTTCATAGTGATGCTTCCTAAGGCCCACTTGACTTCTCATTCCAGGACGTTTGGCTCTAGGTTGATGATCACACCATCGTGATTATCTGGGATGTGAAGATCTCTTTTTGTACAGTTCTTCTGTGTATTCTTGCCACCTCTTCTTAATATCTTCAGCTTCTCTTAGGTCCATACCATTTCTGTCCTTTATTGAGCCCATCTTTGCATGAAATTTTCCCTTGGTATCTTTAATTTTCTTGAAGATAGACTTTCCCATTCTATTGTTTTCCTCTATTTCTTTGCATTGATCGCTGAGGAAGACTTTCTTATCTCTCCTTGTTATTCTTTGGAACTCTGCATTTGAATCGGTTTATCTTTCCTTTTCTCCTTTGCCTTTTGCTTCTCTTCTATTCACAGCTATTCGTAAGGCTTTCTCAGACAACCATTTTGCCTTTTTGCATTTCTTTTCCTTAGGAATGGTCTTGATCCCTGTCTCCTGTACAATGTCACAAACTGCATCCATAGTTCTTCAGGCACTCCATCTATCAGATCTAATCCCTTAAATCTGTCACTTCCACTATAAAATCAGAAGGAATTTGATTTAGGTCATACCTGAATGGTGTAGTGGTTTTCCCTACTTTCTTAAATTTAAGTCTGAATTTGGCAATAAGGAGTTCTTGGTCTGTTCCATAGTCAGCTCCCGGTCTTGTTTTTGCTAACTGTGTAGAACTTCTCCATCTTTGACTGCAAAGAATATAATCAATCTGATTTCGGTATTGACCATCTGGTGATGTCCACATGTAGAGTCTTCTCTTGTGTTGTTGGAAGAGGATGTTTGCTATGATCAGTGCATTCTCTTGGCAAAATTATATTAGTCTTTGCCCTGCTTCATTCTGTACTCCAAGGCCAAATTTGCCTGTTACTCCAGGTATTTCTTGACTTCCTAGGTTTGCATTCCAGTCCCTTATAATGAAAAGGACATCTTTTCTGGGTGTTAGTTCTAGAAGGTCTTGTAAGTCTTCATAGAATCATTCAACTTCAGCTTCTTCAGCATTATTGGTCAGGGCATAGACTTGGATTACTGTGAAATTGAATGATTTGCCTTTGAAACGAATGGTTTGCCTTCTGTCGTTTTTGAGATTGCACCCGAGTACTGCATTTTGGACTCTCTTGTTGACCATGATGGCTACTCCATTTCTTCTAAGGGATTCTTGCCCACAGTGTAGATATAATGGTCATCTGAGTTAAATTCACCCACTCCTGTCCATTTTAGTTTGCTGATCCCTAAGATGTCAATGTTCACTCTTGCCATCTCCTGTTTGACGATTTCCAATTTGCCTTGATTCATGGACCTAACATTCCAGGTTCGTATGCAACATTGATCTTTATAGCATCGGACTTTACTTCCATCACCAGTCACATCCCCAACTGGGTGTTGTTTTTACTTTGGCTCCGTCTCTTCATTCTTTCTGGAGTTATTTCTCCACTGATCTCCAGTAGCACAGTGGGCACCTACCAACCTGGGGAGTTCATCTTTCAGTGTCCTATCTTTTTGCCTTTTCATACTGTTCATGGGGTTCAGTCGGACGTGACTGAGTGACTGAACTGAACTGAACTACAGTTTACTCAGTTCATTCACTCAGTCATGTCTGACTCTTTGGGACCCCACAGGCTGCAGCACACCAGGCTTCCCTGTCCATCACCAGCTCCCAGAGCTTGCTAAAACTTATGTCCATAGAGTCAGTGATGCCATCCAGCCATCTCATCCTCTGTCATCCCCTTCTCCTCCTGCCTTCAATCTTTGCCAGCATCAGGGTCTTTTCCAGTAAGTCAGTTCTTCACATCAGGCGGCCAAAGTATTGGAGCTTCAGCTTCAGCATCAGTCCTTCCAATGAATATTCCAGATTGATTTCTTTTAGGATTGACTGGTTTGATTTATTTTCAGTCCAAGGGACTCTCAAGAGTCTTCTCCAACACCACAGTTCAAAAGCATCAATTCTTCAGTGCTCAGCTTTCTTTATGGTCCAACTCTCGTATCCGTACATGACTACTGGAAAAACCATAGCTTCGACTAGATGGCCCTTGGCCGGCAAAGTAATATCTCTGCTTTTTAGTATGCTGTCTCAGCTGGTCATAACTTTTCTTCCAAGAAGCAAGCATCTTTTAATTTCATGGCTGCAGTCATCACCTGCAGTGATTTTGGAGCCCCAAAAAATAAAGTGTCACTGTTTCCACTATTTTTCCATTTATTGGCCATGAACTGATGGGACTGGATGTCATGATCTTAGTTTTTTGAATGTTGAATTATAAGCCAACTTTTTCACTCTCCACTTTAATCAAGAAGCTCTTTAGTTCCTCTTTGCTTTCTGCCATAAGGGTGGTGTCATCTGCATATCTGAGGTTACTGATATTTCTCCCAGCAATCTTGATTCCAGCTTATGCTTCATCCAGCTGGTACTTTGCATGATGTACTCTGAATATAAGTTAAATAAGCAGGGTGACAATATACAGCCTTGATGTATTCCTTTCCTAATTTGGAACCAGTCTGTTGTTCTATGTCCGGTTCTAACCATTGCTTTTTGACCTGCATACAGACTTCTCAAGAGGCAGATAAAGTGGTCTGATATTCCCATCTTTTGAAGAATTTTCCACAGTTTGTTGTGATCCACATAGTCAAAGGCTTTGGCATAGTCAATAAAGCAAATGTAGATGTTTTTCTGGAACTCTCTTGCTTTTTCAATGATCCAACGGATGTTGGCAATTTGATTTCTGGTTCTCCTGCCTTTTCTAAATCCAGCTTGAACATCTGGAAGTTCACGGTTCACATACTGTTGATGCCTAGCTTGGAGAATTTTGAGAATTACGTTGATAGTGTGTGAGATGAGTGCAACTTTGCAGTAGTTTGAACGTTCTTTGGCATTGCCTTTCTTTGGATTAGGGGAGGTTTTTTGTTTTTGTTGATCTTTTTGTGGATATTTTAGGATAAGAACTTTAAAGCTTCTTGATTTTACAGAAGAATCATTTACTTCATGAGATTTGCTTTAGAAAATAATTTTGCTTTTATAGACATGAGACCCAAAATGTATTGAAAAGGTGAAGAAAATCTGAAAACCAACAATGCAAACTCTAAGATAAAAACTGATATGTCTGATGGAAGGTGCTCTCCTTTTGAGTAATCTTAGGATTGAAGGTGCTGATTGCTGTTTATAAAAGGTAAAATTATGCTTCAAAGCAGCACTATTCAATACAACTTCCTGTGATAGGTGGAAATGTTTTATATCTGTCTTTTCCAAAATAGTAGGCCCTGGTCATATGTGAATATTTAAATTTAAAATAATTAAAATTAAATGAAACTTGAATTTCAGTTCCTCAGTCACACTAGCCACATTTCAAGTGCTCATTAACCATTTATGTCTAGTACTAGATATCACAAGTATAGAATATTTCCAGCAACACAGAAAGTTCTACTGGACAGAGTTGCTCTAGATTTCTCAGTAAAGCAACCACTAGGTATTTACAGTCATGGACTGGAGTGAAATAAGAGAGGAAAAAAAGATATTTCCACTTTTTTTTCCCCAGTTTTAAATGATTCATAAAAAGAGCAAATTCAGCATATGAGATGATCCAATTAATGTCTATTTCCATAATCATCACAGAGATGTTAGAAGAAAAAAGGAATTCACAGTTTAATGGTCCCTCTGTACTCTCCAAGAAAGATAGAAATGTGAATGAGGGGGTAAAAAGAGTTGTAAATTCTAGAGAAACATGAGGTTGAAAATCTAGTGTTAGCTTCAAGGAAAAGAGAAAAGTCAAAATCCACAATGTTAGAATACATCTTTGTGAAATCCTACTGACTCTCACTGCAGTGACTAAGACCTGTACAAATTCTGCATTTACGAGTGTGATTTTGGTAAGTTACCTAATCTCTCTGAGTTGAGGTTCTGTCTTCTGTAAAATGAGAAAAGGCATGTAAAGTACTTAGATGTGCATCTGACAGTAAGTATCCAATACACAATAATAATAATGTGTAGAGAGTGAGATAATACTGTACATAAGTATGATTTATGCTTAAAACCCTTGAAACGGCTTCTCATTGTTATTCAGTCACTCAGTCATGTCCAACTTTTTATGACCCCATGGACTCAGCACACCAGGCTTCCCTGTCCTTCACCATCTCCCAGACTTTGCTCAACCCGAAGTCCTCAGTGTGGGCCATAGAGCAGAAGTCTGGTCTGTATTTAATGCTCAGGTTTTCTCTCTCAGTGATCCCCCTTAAGCATCAGCTTCATTAACTCATTCAGTGTGTATGTAGTTCTTCAAACACCACGTCGTTTTGTTTTTCTACAACTTGCTTGTGCCTTTCTGGGCTTCACACATGGTGCTAGTGGTAAAGAACCTGCCGACCAACACAGGAGATATAAAATGGATGAGTTCTATCCCTGGGTCAGGAAAATCCCATGGAGAAGGAAATGGCAACCCACTTCAATATTTTTGCCTAAAGAATCCCAAGGACAGAGGAGCCTCGCTGGCCACAGTCCATAGGGTTGCAAAGAGTCAGACACCACTGAAGCGAGTGAGCATGCATGCATGCAAGCCTTTTCTTCTGTTGGAAGCCCTCTCCAGTTTTCTTGGCAGGTCAACATGTACTAATCTTTTAGTACTCAAAGGGTTGGGCTAGGGCCTTCTCCTATGGCCTTTCATTTCTTCTGTACCTACTATTTTGATTGAAATTATCTATTTAGGGGTCTGTCTCCACTGATAACGAGAAAACACGATGTGTTTGATACCATGTTATGCTTTGAAGGCATAAGGAGAAATGACAAAATAATAGTCCCTGCCCTCAATTAAGCAGAATTTGAAAACAGGGAGGAATTATATCTCTAGTGTCTCTTTCGCTTCAAAACAGCACATTCTTAACACATCGTAGGTGCTTAAAAATGTCAAACCAGCCAGAATCTAACACATAGAGAAAGAACAGCCTAGCTCAGTACCAAACTTCTTACCATGTGTTTTGGTGTGCATTTAAAGGAGGAATTGGAGCTAACGAGCCAAGGGAAGACGTTAGCTAGTGTCCGTCAGGCACGCTCCACCCTTTCAGTTTTCTCTAGTACTTTGTGGGGCCTCCAGTCTTCAGATACTTAGCATCGTTTTAGCTACCCAAGGGCTCCTGGCTCCCTCTCCATCACAATATCTTCTCCTTTCTGTTGAAATGATTTTATTAATAAGTTAATTCCTTTCTGATTAAACAAAAATTAATTTAACAGTTTATAGCCTAAAATGTAGCCCATGTTCCTTTTTCCATAGCACCATCCTTCCTGCTACAGAAGTTCAAATGTAAAAATTTCCTCTCATATACAAATAAAGAGCTCTTGCTGTCTGGGTTATACTAATGATGCTACCTCAACTAGAGAATTACCCCCTTGCTCAGTACAGAAGCAAAATCTAGACGATAATAAATTTCTAGCAGAAATATTTGAGAGCCCTGATGACTTAATCTGGTTACTGTAAAGTGAAACTGGTTAAAGACAAAAGCTTCTTGAAGAAAATTCAAAAGGAAATTTTAATGCTGGCAATAAAAATGGTCAGCTGTATAGAAAGACAAGGCTGTATGGAGATAGTTAGGTTGCTTCCTAATGACTACAGCCACCTGATACCAACTTCTGGGTTGTTTTTTTGTTTGTTTGTTTATTTTTGTTGTTTATTTGTTTTCCAGTACACAGCCTCAGATAATCAGGAACAGCAAGTGTGTGCCGTGTTGGATAAAGATGCACAGCTCTTCCCCATCACACTGTGAATGTCATGAAGGCAGGGCCTCGGGCTCAGCCCTCTCTGGACCTATGATGCCTAACATGTTTCTTGGCCCAGAACTTGTTGAATGGGAGAAGGAAGACGCCCAGGAAGGAACAATGATACAGCAGAACCAAGAACTGTCTCAAGGCCAAAGATATTCACTACCCAAGGACTTATAAAGTTAGAAAGAGTAAGTGGCATCATCCATGCCAACCAAAAAGAAATGGAATCCGATTGGTAAAAGGTGCATGCATGCTCAGTTGCTAAGTCATATCCAACTCCTTGTGACCCCATGGACTGTAGCCCACCAGGCTTCTCTGTCCATGGACTTTTCCAGGCAAGAATACTGGAGTGGGCTGTCATTTCCTCCTCCTTCTCCTTCTTGGTGGCTCAGATGGTAAAGAATCTGCCTACAGTGCCGGAGACCTGGGTTCATTCCCTGGTTCAAAAAGCCTGGAGAAGTGACTTTCACTTGCTCACTCACCTCCAGGGTAAAAAGGTACAGTAGTTGAATTAAACTGGTTTTACCAAAAGCTCCCTTGTTTCATTTAATTATCTCTTCAGAAGTTGCATAGACTATAGTACATTTTATTGACTATAGGAGCAATTAACACTTATAATTGAAAAGGCTGTCATAACAACCCTTTTCCAGTTGTTCATAACTTTCTAAAATTACAGCCCTTTGTTTAGCATTTTCTCCATTTGCTATCAATCCAAAGGCAACTTTTGAAAATTTGAGAAATAACTCTTCTGTTATTTTTAATCTAATAAAAATTAAATCATATTTCCCCTTTAAAACTCTAAATAGGAGTAAATTATAGTATCAAATATCTTCCCAAGGTGAAACAACAAGAATTTGAGTTTCAAGTTATGAAATATTAATGATTCGCTTTTTCAGAATCTTCAAAAATACATTTTCTGTTACAAATTTTACTTTGCCTTTTGACACAGGCCTAACAACATTTTATCTCTGAGCTATTCCAAGCTCTAAACTAGTGCTAAGTTATGTTTTCTTTCAAGGAGGATATAATTTCATATTTAACCAACACAGCATTTTCAGACCTACCAATTAGGTCTGTTGAAGGAATTATCACCCTTCTAGTTACAATGTCTTACCTAGCAAAACTGCAGAATGAAACGGCAAGGCCCACACAAAGGTTAGGGAAGTAATCCAGTAAAGAAAAGGAAACTGGATGCTGAATGTTGAGAGCATCATTATTATTTGCTGTGCTTTGCATTAATAATTAGTATTCCTGCTTGGAGAGGAGATATTTCCAAACATGGACTTTGGCAATGATTAAATCTGGAGTTTAATTTTGCCTCTTAATCTTTGTTGGCGGTGGCACTGAGCTTGCTCTTTTATAACTAGCTCTGAACAATAAAGTAACCATTTGAGAAGTCAAACAACAGGAGTGGTTTTTAGGAAACCAGCAGCCAAATTGATTCACCACGTTGGCCTCATTCCCAGGGATAAAGCAAGGCTAGGTAGTTGTGGTGGCGGTTGTCCTGGGTGAGAGCAGAATGGTAACACAGGATTCTCAACTGCATGGCTGGTCAAGCGAGTTAAAGAATGTCTAGGATGTGAGCAATAATGGAGGTGACCAGCCTAGAGCAAGCCCTGAATTAAGTTGGTACATTCAAAGTTGCCATAGAAACCCTGTCTGAATGTCCTCACTTCTGCAGAACTGATTTGATGGTTAAATGTTAATAAGCCTTCTTACATTGAATGATATATGAAATAGAAAACAGATGAATATGGACAAAAGAAAACATACCCTGATGTCTGAAATACTTAAGAATGGAATACTTCTCTAACACTGAGCTGTCCTTTTAAACCAAGGACCGAAGAAGAGGCAGACTGGGGAGTCGTGGCTGGGAGCTGTGGAGGAGAGCGGTTCTGCCTTTGCGTCAAATGCTCAAATGCGGCACTCTGAAAGGCGCTGCTGTAATTCAGCTACCCAGCTTGCACTTGAAGCCAAATGAAATGCAAACTTGCCTTTCAATAGCAAACCTCACTGAGGAAACGCCAGTTAGCGATGGTGAGAAGTTTCAGCTACTATATTTTCACATATTCAGTTTTACCACTAAAAGTCCGTGAGAAAAACATTTGGAAGCTCTTTAAGGCTGGTTACATTATCAATTAATCCATAGTGTGTTTTAAATAAATATTTCTATTAAATGTAACAAAAACCAACATTTGTATTGCTTGCACCTAAATTATCATCATCGTTGCCAAGCAGATGCGGATCGCAAGACGAGGCAGACAATCGGCACTGTAATTTGCCCAGTAACATTGTTTTAGATCTAATTAGTGCTTATGTGGATCCTTTACAAAAATGTGAAAACTGCACCAGGATGTAATTGTTTAATGAATTTAGTGCAAAGCACATCTGCATAAATTCCATTTTCTCTGAAAAAACTAAGTTCAACTGCTATTTGCTCCAGAGCCAAAACATTGTGAATTGTGCCCACTGTGCTTAAGCCCTGCTCTGCTGGCTTGGGTATTTCAAATAAATACTATGAAGTTAAAGCCTCCAGCTGCAGACCAACCCATCTGTAGATGTTTGTTATATTTGGCAGTATTGTAAATGATTGTGCCTTCCTGCTGGGGGAAAAAAAGAAGGGGAAAAAAACAAGGTTCTGTTAGCAAAAAAAAAAAGAGTAAAAGTTTGAAATATGCATCACCCAACAAAAGTACAGTTTTGCATCAGAGTCTAGTTTACCTAACAGTGAATTTTAAACACCTGCTCAAGTTGAGCCTACTGTATAAGCTGAATAATATTTCTTTTTTCTCTTCTCCCCAACATTTAATTTCTGTTAAAGTCACAGAAAATTAAATCAGACACAAGTTTGATGAAAGTGGAATTTGGGCCTTTCCTTTAAGTTTTCAGAGTTTGCTAGTCCTTTTATGTGATCAGTGTTTAGATATAAAAATCCATAACATCTACAAAAAGAGATGAGTGAGTCATGGATGTTTACATGACTGGCTGGACAGGTAACACTTTGCTGTATTCGGGTGTTTTGGGGTTTCATATGTTTGGCTTCTGGGGTTTTGTTTGCTTCTGTTATTTTTGTTGCTTTGGTGCGGTATAAGTGAACTGCCGAACCAAAGCTGTTTATTCTATTAATATTAAATGACTCCTATACATAGGGGGTGGGTATGGGACAGCAAGTCTGGGGAAAGGGCAGGCTAGAGGTGTCTGGGCCTGAGTTGGAAGAATTTAGACCAGTGACAAACTACAAATGTCATTCACCTGAATGTTCCAACTTAAGGTGGGACAGCCCTGAAAATTTTACAATATTCTGATTAAACCAGCAATGTTTATGATGTTTTTGCTGGTTATCGCTTGTAGCCAGTCTCAGGCTGTCTTAGGTTAGGGTTCCTGGGAAACAGACACCCAGGAGGCAGAGATGTGCCTGCAAGGAGTTTGTGGGGGTGCGTGGAAGGTGGAGGGCCCATACCTCAGGGAGTGGGGGAGGAGTGAGACTGGGCAGAGGCTCTGACTTTTGGTGCAGTCACAACAGAGGCCTCAGCCAACTGCCTGGGGTGCTTTGAAGCTGGGGTGTCCCTTTAGTTGACTGAATTGAGGCAAGAGACCTCAGTTTCCATCCCCACCTCAGGCAGGCATCAGATGTGGGCTGCCCCTGGCGGGAGGCACAGGCCTGGGTGAGGCAACTCCCTTTGGTGGCATGAGGTTTGAGGAGTGGGAGGAAGGAGGAGGGGCGTGGAGGGGTGGGAGGAGGGAGGTGGGGGGTTGGGGGCGGGGTGGGGAGGAAGAGGGTGGTGGTTTCCAGGCACCCATTGCAGTCACTGCTCCGGGAGGCTGGGGAGATGTGTGCCTAGGTCCTGAGCAGGGACCTTGGTGGTGAATCAACACGTGCACTCCTAACACTCTCGGGTCTGCATTGTGTAATATCTTCACTCCCTCTGGGAACCAGGCCTCCAGCAGTCTTACTGGTTTCTTTCTCCGCAGCAACTTCAAGAGGAAGGTGAGTGTGATGGACAACAGTTGTAGTTGGTCCCCACCTGCCCCCACTACCCACCCTGTGTTCCCCTCACCCTCAGCCAGCACCTCTGCCAGTACAGACGCTAACTGGTGGCAACCACCTGCACCTGAGCCCCACGTTTTACCCCCTGCTCACCCCGCACCTCTCAGGCTGTGCGTGCTGTGCGTGTCTACCGTAGGTATTCGCCAGGGGAGCACTCACGCCACCATAGGTCACCTGGATGGTGAGCAAATTCTCCCCCGCTGTGTGACAGCAACCCTTCCTCCCCCTGATGAGAGGTTACTTTCAACCCTTTTCCTTGCCTGATAGTCTCCAGGCACGAAGATCCTGGAAAAACTCGTGGCAGCTGTACCTTAATGTTTAGTGAGACTCTTGCTGTGCCCCCTGGTGGAAGCACTCCCTTCCTTCAAACCAAAACCTCTAACCCTGAAGAATCCAGCACAGAAGGGATTTGAGGTATCCATTTCCCAACTGGGCCACTGGGAGCTATTTCCTCCTTTTTCTTTATGGTTCCTAGACCTGTTTGGGGACATGATACCATATAATGGTCTTCGACTTAAGGCTCTAGAGGATGGTGTCTGTATTTAAAAGGAATTATCTTCAAGCCAGTGACTGCTCTCTCTCTAGGTGGGCACCATGATGATTATGACGGGCACGTGCTCTGTCGCTCCGTTATGTCTGACTCTTTGCAACCCCATAGACTGTTGCCTGCCAGACTCCTCTGTCAATGGGATTTCCCAGGCGAGAATACTGGAGTGGGTTGCCATTTCCTCCTCTAGGGGATCTTCCCAACCCAGGGATCAAATCCGCATCTCTTATGTCTCCTACATTGGCAGGTGGGAAGGCCATGTGGACACACGGTCAGACGCTCCTGCTGCCTCTCCTTTGCTGTAAAGTGGATTGTTTGGTCAAATGCAATAACCTATGGACACCCGTGTCAGTAGAACACTCTGTAGACCTTCAGGTAGTGGATTAGGCCCTGTAGGCAGAAAAACTAACCCATACTTGGATTATGTGTCAATTCTAATGAAGATAAATCACTTCCCCTTCTGGGTGGAAAAAGTACCATGTAACTAAGCTCCCATTAAGTGGCTGTTTTGTCTCTTTAAGGGATGGTGCTCCATCTGGGGCTCAGCATTTGTCTCTGTGGCTCACAGGTTGGGCACTTGGCAGTGACTGAGCCAGCCTTGATGAGTGAGACGCCTGTGCTGCCGAGCCCATACATTGCCTCCATCCCTGAGGTGGTAGCTACTGTGTTTATGCACCAGTTGTGCCAGTCATTGATGGAGGCAGCTAGCATTGACCAGTGACTCATCTTCTGTTAGTCATTTAGGCCCCCCTCTGTAGTACACTGATGGGATGGGCATTAAAAGGTGATACAAAGAACTTCACCGTTTGTCCTATTTGCATGCACACATCTTTCCCAGAGTCCTTGTCCCTAATGTTTCCTGTCTTGCTTCTGTCATGCCCCCAGCCTAGCCTTTATCATTGTTATGAGTCTCTGCAGGGGCTACTTCTTTTTCTTCAAAAGTAGATAATCCAAAGCTCTTCTTACGAAGGAGAATTTCCCCTTCTCTCTGCCTTTCAAGGCCATTCCCAAGAGAAGTGATTATGCAGTCACTGTCTGTCTTTGGCTTGCATCCACAAGCTAACCTGACTCTTCCATAAACTAAGCCTAGCCTGCCTCTTCCTTTCTCAGTTCACTACTAAGGGCCCAGGGCCCAAGAAACTTCCATGGACATATCAGTGATTATCCCAGATATGAGCTGAGGGAGAGGAGCTGGTACGACAGTGGTGGGTGACATGAATGTCTGGGCCCCCTGCCTATGATTCTTCCTCCTGACCACTTGCCTTGCTCATGTCTCATCCTGGATGCTCCACTTCTATCTTGTGATGAATTGCTCTGAGGTCTGCTGGGTCTTATGACTTGGTGGGTCAGACAGAACCCAGATTCTCATGGGCCACATGGTCACTCGATGTCCCATGGTTAGGCACTCCATCTCAACCAGGGCCCATTACCATGCCAGGAGCTCTTTTTTCAAATGGTATATGATTCTCTGCTGCAGATGGCATGGCCTGGCTCCAGAACCCTAGGGTTCTACATTGTGAATCTCCTACTGGGCTTGTCATAAACTCCACATGGCATCTTTTCCCACCACAGATATCTCTAGTAGCAGGGGGTCTGCTAGTTATATGGTCCAAGCAGCATCACAACCTAGACCTGACACAAAGCTCTTTCCTGACATGGGTCCCACTCTAAGCTTATGAGCCTTCCACATGAGTTGGTAAATGTGTCAGAATAGCATTTTCAATGGGGGAAAATACTGCCTTCAGAAACCAAAGAGGCTTACCAAAGGACGGACTTCCTTTTGGTGGAGGGAGGTACATAATGCAATCACTTGTCCTTTACTAAATAGTCACAATATGATGGGCTTTTGAAACTTCATACACCCCACCCTCTGGAGCACATGTTCATTCCTGCAGCCTCTTCAGCAGAGTCCCCTTTCTTACTCACCAGGCTGAACACTTCCCTGGTCAAGCTATGTTCTGACTTGATCACAGCTGTTGATCTGCTAGGGAGCTGATGTGGGGGTAGATCCTGAGGTAGGGAGGGGGCATAATTTGCCCTGCAAGGTGAGGACCTCTGCACCATCATCATGGAAATGGGAGTCTTGTCTTTTAACAGGGAAGCAGGGGTCACTTCTGCAGGACCCGGGACTCAGGACAATCCAGGTGCTTTCTGGGTGCTTGAATGATCAACCCAGATGTCCAAATCCTAAGTCTCAAATTCCCACTTCCTCCCAATCAGGGCCATGATTTGGGCCTAGCAAACTGGATAGGATTGAAAATCCCATCTTCTCTGAGGCTTCATTAACCTTATAATTAATTCCTGGATAAGATCCTCAGCTTTTTTTTTTTTTTTGCTTCTGTTCTGACTGAGATAAGAACCCTACATATTGCCAAGAAGGTCCTCTAATTCCCACACGTTGTCTTAAATTGGGGATTATTCACTCATAGCCTTTCATTGTCTTTCTCCAGTACACTGGTAGCACTCAGCGAGAGCTGTCTGATATCATCGAGCTTTTAATTACTACTCTCCCCCACACCGTAAACTTCTCAGACAGCTGAGAACATCCTAGCTCACCACTGGTAACTCCACTAGGCATACCAGGGGATTCTGGGTGATCTAATTCACAAATCCCATTTCAGAGTAGGTACACTTAGACCTGGGCTTCTCCAATGACTGAGCAGTAAAGAATTCGCCTGCCAATGCAGAAGGCGCAGGAGATACAGGTTCAGTCCCTGGGTTGGGAAGATACCCTGGAGGAGATAATGGCAACCTGCTCCAGTATTCTTGCCTGGAAAATCCCATGGACAGAGGAACCTGAAGGGCTGGCTACCATCCACAGGGTCACAAAGAGTTGGACATTACTAAGTGACTGAGCATGCACTCACACTTAGACCTTTATCCTGGCCTTAACTGTCTTAGGTCAGGTAATGCATTCTGAGACAGGGATTGATGTGCATGGTTTATTAGGGAACCAAGGAATGGTGCCTGGGAAGGGTGAGAGGGAAGCAGAATTCTTAGTCTCACCTGTTCCTTAACAATCAAGCACCTACTGATTCTCAGCATTTCCCACTATTTTAAGTAATCCTTAAAAAGGGTCTTAATCTCAGATCCTTGGTGGAGGTGACCCAGGCTCCTGTGGTCTTGAAGTGGATTCTAGCTGAAGTAGGGATCAGGTTACCCCCACCATCGGTGTTTTGTTCAAAACATTCTCCTTTCAAATCAGATAGATACAGGTGTCCTTACAGTTTCTCTGTCACCCTCATTCCCATCTTCAAATACATACAGCCCCACAGACACACAGACACAAACACACACCCTCCCAGAACAAATCCCTTCAGGTATAAAACTCATGTCCACACCTTTGCCTCTCTAGGGATTTGGGTAAGCAAGAGAAGCACAGAAGACTCAGAAATGATCATTAGACAATCTTTGTTATGCGTTTGTTTTATTCTTTGCTTATTGTCTACATTGACAGGTAAAGGGGAGAAATAGGAGGTGGTGGGGGCTGAACGGAAGAAGCAGTTTTACCCCAGTGGCTTCCTTAAATCCATATTAATTCACCAAATTCAGCTTACACTGTTTGCCAGACAATAGTATGCTCAATGTCTTTCTCTTTTTTTTTTTTTTTTTCTCCTCTTGAATAAAGTCTCCAATGAATAAAATGCTCTTTCTCAGGAGTATAACCTGGCTTCAAGCCCTGGTGAGTGCATGTTACCCTGGAACTCATGACTCTCTGACAAGTGTTCTTGTAGGACCTATATCTTTAAGTCACTCCCATTGTCATTCTGATTTCCTACCTTTTCTTGGTTTTAGGAGAGATGGCAACTGTGGTTTCTGTCAATGTTTGTCCTCCCTTGAATATATGAGACATTTACATATTTTATTTTTAAGGATTTTTCCCCAACTCACATTTGAAAAAAGACTGTAAGACCCAGATGTAATTATAATTATAAGCCTTTGACTGTGTAGATCACAATAAACTGTGGAAAATTCTGAAAGAGATGGGAATACCAGACCACCTGACCTGCCTCTTGAGAAACCTGTATGCAGGTCAGGAAGCAACAGTTAGAACGGACATGGAACAACAGACTGGTTCCAAATAGTAAAAGGATATGTCAAGGCTGTATATTGTCACCCTGCTTATTTAACTTATATGCAGAGTACATCATGCGAAGTACCAGACTGGATGAAGCACAAGCTGGAATCAAGATTGCTGGGAGAAATATCAATAACCTCAGATATGCAGATGACACCACCCTTATGGCAGAAAGCGAAGAAGAACTAAAGAGCCTCTTGATGAAAGTGAAAGAGGAGAGTGAAAAAGTTGGCTTAAAGCTTAACATTCAGAAAACTAAGATCATGGCATCTGGTCCCATCACCTCATGGCAAATAGATGGGGGAACAGTGGAAAGAGTGACTGACTTTATTTTGGGGGGCTCCAAAATCACTGCAGATGGTGGTTGCAGCCATGAAATTAAAAGACGCTTTACTCCTTGGAAGGAAAGTTATGACCAACCTAGATAGCATATTAAAAAGCAGAGACATTACTTTGCCAAAAAAGGCCTGTCTAGTCAAGGCTATGGTTTTTCCAGCAGTCATGTATGGATGTGAGAGTTGGACTATAAAGAAAGCAGAGTGCTGAAGAATTGATGCTTTTGAACTGTGGTGTTGGAGAAGACTCTTGAGAGTCTCTTGGACTGCTAGGAAATCCAACCAGTCCATCCTAAAGGAGATCAGTCCTGGGTGTTCATTGGAGGGTCTGATGTTGAAGCTGAAACTCCAATACTTTGGCCAACTGATGCGAAGAGCTGACTTATTTGGAAAGACCCTGATGCTGAGAAAGATTGAAGGCAGGAGGAGAAGGGGATGACAGAGGATGAGATGGTTGAATGGCATCACCGACTCAATGGACATGAGTTTGGGTGGGTTCCAGGAGCTGGTGTTGGACAGGGAGGCCTGTTGTGCTGCAGTTCATGGGGTCGCAAAGAGTCGGACACAACTGAGCAACTGAACTGAACTGAACAGATAATTATTCTATAACCTATTAGACACCATTTAGAAAATATAGCATCTTAGTCACATTTACACCATTTGGAGACACTGATCTTGACAGGATGTATTAGTAATAGGACTGAGACACTGGAAAACTATCTAGGGATTTTGATGGAGGACCTGTTACAAGCACATGTCATTTACATTTCTGATGAAAACCAGGGTGGGGAATATTTTTGCCTTATCAGAGGAAAGCACTACAGAGCCAAGCAGTTTTCCCTGTTCTCTGTAATGGATGAACAGTGTTGTAGTTGAGTGGTAAAGCCACTGAAAAGAAAAGAGGAAAATAATATACTTGCTGTTTAACATAGAATCCTTATAGACTACCCTTCAAAATTACTTGTGCAAGTTGGAGAAATGGACATACAACGAAAATGGGATTAAGAGGGACCAGAGTGGTGTATCCAGCCTGGGGAAACGGTCATTAGCTTTGCTTTCTCTTGTGAAGGAGTATAGTCTACTTCTCAGCCTCTTAGGGGCGGGAAGAGCCCAGCTAGTTAAATGCTCCCACCAGGAGATCTGGGGGGAGTATAGGTTCCTGTGGCCTCTCCGGTCATCTTGCTGCTTTCTCAGCAAGTGGCTCAGGAGCAGACACGTCACCCAGTTCTGGCCAGAGGCCTCCACTCTGCACAGTTACAAAGAAGAACGCTGAAAGCCAGTTCCTGCCTTCTGTTGGCCATTGTCGTGTCTGCCTGCATCACAGCCATCTCACAGCTGTGAGACAGCCTCATGGAGGTCAGCTCATGTCAGGGAAGCAGAGCAGGAAGACAGAACAAACCTGAGTTGCTGACGTGTCTGACCTGCTGAATTAGCCAACTCTGCACCATCCTACCTGTCCTCTTTCTTAGGTGAAATGACATTTTTTTTTAAAAAGTACACTGTATTTTTTAGAACAGTTTTAGATTTGTGGGACAGTTGGGAAGGTGGCAAAGAATTCCTATATATCCCCTTATCCAGTTTCCTCTGGTTTTAATAGCTTATATCAGTGTAATACCTCAGATTTCTTTAGTTTTTACCTAATGTCTGTTTTCTGTCCCAGGATCCCATCCAAGTGACCACATCACATTTTTTTTTTAACTTTTTATTTTGTATTAGAGTATAACTGATTAATGATGTTGTGAGAGTTTCAGGTGGACAGCAAAGGGATTTAGCCATACATACACATGTATCCATTCTCCTCCAAGCGCTGCTCCCATCCAGGCTGCCATATAATATTGAGCAGAGTTATCATATTACATTTTGTTGTCATGTCTCCCTAAGTTCCTCTTGGCTGTGACAGTTTCTCAGATTTTCCTGGGTTTTGATGATCTTGACAGTTTTGAAGAGTGCTGGTCAAGTATCTTGCAGGATGCCCCTCTATAGGGATTTTTCTGTTCTTCTCATGATTATACTGGGCTAATAAATTTTGAGGGGAGGAAGACCGCATGGGTAAAGTGCTATTTTCATCACGTCAAGGGTGCACACTATCAATAGGACTTAACACTGTTGATACTAACCTTGACTCCTGTCTGGGGTAGCCTGGGTCAAGCTTCTCTACTATAAATGTATTCCCCCATCCCTTTCCACACTGTCCTCTTTGGAAAGACATACTCTGAGCAGCCCACACTTAAGAAGTGAGGAGTTAATGCTCCCCTCGAGGGTGGAGTAATTACATAAATTATATTTGGAATTCTTATGCACAGGAGACTTGTCTCTTCTCCCTGATCATCTGTTTATTTACTTAATTATTTTTATCAGTATGGACCCATGATACCTATCTTATACTTTGTGCTATAATCCAACACTATTTTGTTGCTCAAATTGTTCCAACGTTGGCCATTAGGGGAGTTTTTAAAGCTAGATTCAGTTGAGTTTCCAGAGGAAGGGGGTTGTATCCCAAAAAAATCATAATTGATATAGCTTCTCAAAAGAAGGTCTTACTAGATCGTAAGTTAGCTGTGTAGTGTTTTTTAAAATGTTAACAAAGTATGCAAATAGGAACATTGCCTGAAAACTTTAAATTTACTTTTCTTTCTGTATTTCTTGGCCTGATTTGATTATTTTTTTAAAATGATACTACTCAGGAAAAAAATACTGATCCTTGACCTTCTACTAACTGGCTGAGAGACATCATACAAACAGGGGTCAGATGAGTCACACCCAAAATTGGTACAGCGTAGTTGACAATGCTATTAGATTCATCCAGGTGGGTAGATACCAGTAGTAATGAATTGGTTTTGTTAAAAAGAGTGAAAGCACAGGAAAAGAGACATAATTCAGTGAAAATACAGGTCAACTAATATTTTAATATCTGACATCAGAATTTCTTTGCAGACCTTCATATTTCTGATCCCTGAGCCTGACAAGAGTTTCCCAGTGTACTAAAAGTGGAGGACAATATCTCACTACTGAAGCCACAGAGTTTATTTATAAAGATAAAAATAAAATGACAATTCCAAAGATGCTTTTAAAACCTTAAATATTAAATAAATCCAACCTGCAGTTATTCTGATGAAGTTAACATCCAATTATTCAAGTTTGTGGACTGATTAGGAGACCAGTATAATTAAGAATATACCACTGTGTATGATTTACAGTTAGGGTCAAATAAATGAATATAAAGAACAGGTGAGAAGAAGTAACAAGTCAGGAATCAGCAGCGGTGTGTGTGTGTCTGTGCATGTCTGTGTCCACGGGTGGAAACAGAGATGAACCTATAGCCAGCCTTACCTGGTGTTGGTGAAAGTGAAAGTCGCTCAGTTGTGTCCAACTCTTTTCGACCCCATGGACTATACAGTCCATGGAATTCTCCAGGCCAGAATACTGGAGTGGGTAGCCTTTCCCATCTTCAGGGGATGTTTCCAACCCAGGGACCGAACTCAGGCCTCCCACATTGCAGGTGGATTCTTTACCGCCTGCTGAGCTATCAGGGAAGCCCCCTGGTGTTGGCAGTGGCAGGAAAAGTGCTGGACTAATAGAGGCTGAAGGGACAGCGACAAGTGAAAAGAAGGGAGAAGTGGACAGATGGAGACTAGAGTTCAGCTGCTCTTTTCTTTTCCAGCCTCAGCAGGCAGAGCACCACTCTCCTAACCGTTGACTGTCCAGAGGCTTGTGGCAAAGTTCAGAGTCCAGGTGCATCTCCTGGCTCCTGTTAACAGCTCTGGTCCCAGGGCCTGAAGTGGCCACAAGTTGGAGGGAGTGCTCTCCCCCTAGATAATTCACCAGGTTACTGCACAAGTCTAATCTGAGTACAGACAGAGTCGGGGGAGAAGCAAACCCAGTGTAGTATAATCAGATGTTAATGAAAGCAAATTGGTTAAAGGGTGGACGTAACAAATTTCTACTGGCTTATGGGACATTTATAGGTTTGGGGGAGAAATGATCTTAAAAATTTTTAATAATCGACCATTTCAAAAATTGGAATATTTCACACTAAAATCTAGATTTCTGGCTTTCCTTGAAAGTGTGAGATCTGGCAAATCTCATGCTGAATTCTCTCATGGGGACTCTTGGAGCTGAATGGTGTCAGCCTTCCTGCAGTCAAGTGACTCTGGTTTCCCAGAGTCCCCATAAAACTGCTATTGTTCCCAACCTATTCACCCATTTAAAATACCTGTATGACCTCAGGTAGCATTTTGAGCTGACAAGCCCTATTCTATGACAGCGGGGGAAAAGAAACAGTGATGAGAGGTAAGAGAAAGAGATACTGAGAGACTTGACTAAGGGAACAGGGTTTAAAGGAGAATCCGCCAGAAGGCTAAAAAAACGAAAATGGAGTCTGTTAAAAGTTAAAATTTTTTAGATGAATAATATAAATTAGATATTGACTAAAGATTTTTGAGAAAGAATTTTGGAGAAATCCAATAACTGTATTTCTGTGGTGCTAAAACATAGCTACATAAAAAAAAATGAATTAGACATGCTTGATAAAGGAGGATTTTGTAAAGCACACATTTACAAAGTTTAATTAGGGTTCAACAGTATAACCCACTCTAGTATTCTTGCCTGGAGAATCCCGTGGACAGAGGAGCCTGGTGGGTTACAGTCCCTGTGATTGCAGAGTCAGGCATGAGCGACTAAACAACAAGAATGTAGCAGACTCCAAAACAATAATTCCCCCTAGTTTGAGATATTATTGTATATATACATATATTTTTTTAAGTTTTAAAATTAGCCAGAAATCAGTTTCCTGTGCTCAGTTCAGCAGTAGATTCAAGCCAACTGGGTAGATTTTAATTTCTGAAAAAAGGAAGAATCTACTTGCTGTGTATCTCTCCATCTGAAGAAAACAAAAAATTACATTCCTGTCCTGGGTATTAGAATTGTAAAAGAAAGAATGTAAAAGAGGTATCTAAGTAAAATAGCCCAATTTGATTTAAAATATTCCACATATTCCCCCCAAACTCTTAATATTTAGGAATAAAATCACTGCAAATGAACTGGAGCCACATGTGGCCAGAGAGGCTGACAGAGAAATCAGCAAGAAACTGCTTATTCAGCCTCTTCAAACAAAAATGAATTGTTCTGATGAATGAGGAGTCTTTAATGAATTACCATATGACATGCCAGTGATTTTTTTCAATATCAAGCAGAGAAAGTTTTCGTTTGTCTTTTGTTTGGCTACAGCTACTTAAAAATAATGGAAGGTCACGGCGGCCGAGACAACACTCGCCATTGTGGCCCTCCAGAGGCAGGGTGTGCTTACATTGAGCCCAGGAGAAGGGGCGGGTGGGGTGAGGCTCTCCTCAGATCTCCACGACCCTGCCTTGTTCTTGTTTATCTCCATGGAGATGAATGGCGACATTTAATGAATCCACTGGATGACATTTGGGCACCAGCAGCGTGGTATCCAGAGTTCACACATTCTATGGGTGTAGCACAGTGATCGGTGGCCGCATTGGAAACTCTAGGTGCACAGGTCAGGGACAGGGGGTGAAAAACTTGGGAGACGTCAAGGGAGAAGAAGGGTGACTGCTGGAGCCAGAGTTGTGGAAAAGAACAGAAGGGCACCCGAGAGCCCCATCAGGGCCATCATGAGAACCATCACAACCTAGGGTTTGGAGCTGGGAGAGCAACCTTCAGCCGAGCTGCCCAGCCAGGACTTCCCGAGAGCTCGGGTGAGCTAGAGCTCGGTGTGGGCATGGCCCTGAGCAGAGCCACTGTGAGCATCCTCTCAGACTTGACCTTGGGAAGGTTGCAACGGTGGCCCCTATTCAGTACTCATGTGGACATTAGTGGTCTTTCCTTTCCTGTATCAATTCCTCTCCCCACTCTCAGCCCATCTGGGCTTTGTGGGACTGGTCCCAGCCCTAACTCCTGAAGTGGTTTGTGACACAGGCCAATGGGAACACGTGAGGCTCAATTCTAAGACTTTAACTGAAACTGCTGGAGAAGGGAAATTCTGCTGGATGTCCTGAGAAGATGAGACAAGGTAAGGTCAAACCTACTGACAGTCATTTGCCACCATAAGCAGGGTGCTTCCCTACAAGCAAACTGACCCACAGGAAAGGTCCAAGGGAGCTCTAAGAGACCAAATGAGCCCTACAGCCCATCATACCCAACAACAAGCCCGAATTCCCATCTCTGCTCCAGTCATTTTGAGTTGGAATTTCACTTACTTGCAACTAAGAGTCCTGAAAGTGTTGGTCACTCAGTCTTGACCAACTCTTTGCGACCCCATGGACCTTAGCCCACCAGTCTCCTCTGTCCATGGGATTCTCCAGGCAAGAATACTGGAGTCGGTTGCCATTCCCTTCTCCGGGGGGATCTTCCTGACCCAGGGATTGAACTCGGGTCCCCTGCATTACAGGCAGATTCTTTACCATCTGAGCCACCAGGGAAGCCCAACATGCTTTATCTTGAAGCTGTGGAGACCTAGAAGTAATTCAGGAAGCAGGGTTGAATAAAAGGAGGGAAATTAATAGGGAGCTTGGGAGAAGAAAACACACGTCACAGGTGCAACACTGACATCTCAGTAAGTCTGCATCGCTCTCTGTCAGAGGTAATCTTCATGATCTAGTCCTTTATAAAACCCTTGCTCCGCATTTTATTAGGTTGATAAAATCACTTTAAACCCATCAGGTTTTTTCCCCCAAACTTAAACCTTTTATTTTGTATTGGGGTATACCCAATTAACAATGCTGTGGTAGCTTCAGGTGAATAGCAAAGGGAGTCAACCATCCATATACATGTATCCATTCTCTTTCAAACCTAAAACCCCCAAGTTTTAATAACAGACATGCATGTTATGAAGGCTAATTAGAAATGACCCTAATAGAATATGACATACTCATCACTTAGCCATGGATTATTTCTCATTCTTAGAAACTATATAAGTAACCAGTTTGATGTTGTGACTAATAAAATACAATGATCAATAGAAATTTAAAAGTTGTCAGGGACTTCTCTGCTGGTCCAGTGGCCAAGACCCCATACTCCCAATGCAGGGGTCAGGCAGGGTTCCATCCCTGGTCAGGGAACTGAGTCCACCCACACGCCACAACTAGAGATCTCGAGTGCTGCAACTAAGACTCACTGCAGCCAAATAAATACATAAGTAAAAGAAATTTAAAAGTTATCATCTCATAAAAAACACTTAACTTGGACTTCAGAAATAGTATCTCTTTGTATCTTTTTTTTAGATTTTGCATATAAATGATATGATATTTCACTTTCTCCATCTGACTTACTTCACTTAGTATGACAGTCTCTAGTTCCATCCACATTGCTGCAAATGGCACTATTTCATTCTTTTTAATGGCTGAGTAATAAGGGATAGTTAGGGAATATGGGATTGACACACACATATTGCTATATTTAAAATGAATCACCAATAAGGACCTACTGTACAGCACAGGGAATTCTGCTCAATGTTAGTAACAACCTAAATGGGGAAAGAATTTGAAAAATAGATGCATGTATATGTATAACTGAATCACTTTGCTATATACCTGAAGCTGACACAACATTGTTAATTAACTGTGCTTCAATATAAAATAAAAAACTAAAAAGAAAAAAAGAACATGTTTAGTATCTCTTCATTTTTTATTTAAGACTATTACACACTGACTCCAGAGTGACTTGACGATGTCACTCCTCTTCTTAAATCCCCTCAGTACTTTTGATTGTCTCTAACTGCCAAAGTCTGCAGTGCTCCGCCACTCCCCAGCTCCCCACCGGCTCCTGCCTGCCTCTCTAGGTTCATCCTCATCTCCTACCAGGCTGGATTGATTTACCCTCACAGCTTGCATGTCTTGTGTTCTTCCCGTTTTCCTAGATAGCACAAATCTTAACTTAGTCCTCCCTTTCTGATTCTCAGGCAAGATTAACAGTCCCTTTGAGTCCTTTTTCTCTCCCTACCTTGGCCACACTTAAGGAACTTTAAATTGCTTTTTCAATGTCACCTTTCTCTTCAGTCTGTAAAAATCCCCAAGGGCAAGACTGTACTTATTTTGTTTGTAGACTGAGTAAAGCAGATTGCTCTCCCTTATATGGGTGGGCCTCATCCAATCTGCTGAAGGCCTGAATTACACCATCAGCTCTCCTGAGGGATCAGCTCACTAACTGCAAATGGTGGAGCCACTCAGCATTCATAACAGAATGAGTCAATTCCTTATAGCAGCTAGGTCAATGATAGATAGATAGATAGATGTATGTGTGTGCTGTCATTTCCAACGCTTTGTGACCCCATGGACTGTAACCCACCAGGCTCCTCTCTCTCTCCATGGGATTCTCCAGGCCAGAATACTGGAGTGGGTTGTCATTTCCTACTCTAGGGATCTTCCCGACCCAGGAATAGAATGAACATCTCCTGCATAGGCAGGCAGTTTCTTTACCACGAATGCCACCTGGGAAGCCCAGATAGACAGATAATAAATAAATAGATAGATAGATAATCTCCAGAGAACTGTAAGACACAAAGGAAGCCTGTTACCTCATAAATTAATTGCAGTGATTGTGAAATTTTCCCATACATTTTTCATTCATGAGGGAAATGGTGCTGCTCTTGCTTTCTGGTTTGTTGAGACTTTCAGGCCATCATGAATTTTGGTGTTGGTAGCTATCAGGAATGGTAATCACTATACCTTGCTTTGGAGCCAAGAATGCTGTCAATTGGAATGATAATAAAAGCAGAATCCAGCTCCCAAGGGGTAGGGTAAAGAGCCCGCAGGAAGCAAGTGATAGGACCACCAGGCTGGGGTTGGGGACAGGCCTGATCCTGGCAAGCCCTGGAGGGAAAGCCAGGACCTGGGCAGGAGATGGCAACGCCAACTATGACAAAGACTTGGGCTCTAATTAAAAGCTCTCAAGGGAGCACAGTTATGACAACATCAGATTTCCTCAGTACAGAGAGCAGTTTCTAATATCCCGCCAAGCTGGGGTTCCATAGTTCTGGATTCGGAGGCAGCAGAGCATATGGGAGTAAGTGGCTGCAGTGGAGGACTGGAGGACAGGAAGGGACTGATAGATACTGAAGCAAAAAGGGACCTGCATTAGATGACAAAATTTGAGCTGCATCCCCTTCCCTATCTCCCACTAAATGTATAAATATAAACATACAGACACATCTTTTGTGGAGAAAATACCATCTTTACTAAATCCCAGAAGAAATTAGTCATGTGTGTCTTTATGCATGAGCATCAAGTGATATCCTCAATAAAGCCCAGAATTCTGAATACAAAAAAGCACTTCGTTAGACCAAGTTTATTCATAAAGTCTGAACATATAGCATTAAGTGTTGACATATCAAAGGCATTCTTTAAGGGGACGGAGATAATACAATACTAGAGCTTTTCTTTCTGATTGTCTAATTTCACACAGAAATGGTACCTGGAGAAATAAATACCATTTCTCAAAGTGTAGCCTGTGGATTCCCTGGAAGGGATTTTGAGGAAATGTAGCTTCCCAAGTTGTACCTCAAAACTACTGACTCAGAATCTCTGGAAGTGGGGCCAAAACATGCATTTAAACAGATTCCCGAGATGACTCTAGTATGCAGTAGAGTTTGTGCACAACAGTGCCCCCAAGGACATAAACATGGTTATTAATCTGCTTCTCAAAGGTCTGAAGCCTACAGTGAATCCTGGCAGCCCCTGGTTTTCATTAATACTTCAATAGATTTCTGACCACAGCCTTAGAGCAAAGATTTGGGACTTTTGGTTAGAGTGAGAACTATATGCTTTAAAATCAGACATGAGTGAGGCAGAGTTGTCTTTCTCTTTGAGAAAGTTTAGGAATAAGATGTATATTTTCACCAAGGGAGAAGTCCAACCTCCTGGACTTGTGGAACAAGCTGGAAACCTTGGGAAGAGCCAGTGTCCCTGAGTGAAAAGCACGGATTCATCCTCAAGGACTTCACAGGTTCTTGGTCAGCATCTGCCGGGCATCTTGCAGAAGCGATGTCTGATGTCTTTACCACAATCTTTCTCAATGGAGGGCACTTTTGTCTTCATTAAGTGAGACAATAGGTGGTGAGTCCAGGACCGCTGGACTCCTGTCATTTATTGAGCCCTTACCTTCACCTTCACTCACCATAGGAAACATAGCTCTAGGCAGCTTAAAATATGCCATCAAGTGTGGCAGGTCCAGACCTGGTCACAGCCTCTGAGAGATCGTCACTATGTCTAGGGCCTCATATATGAACAAAGGAGGGCAGCGCATATATGCAGACAGAGCAAGAGATAGAGCATAAGGATAAAAAGTGTTGGCTTGGGAAAGAGAGGTATAGTGATAAAGCCCTTTGGGAAGACATCAATTAACTCTCAGTATCCATTTTCTCCTTTTCCTTTTAATAACCAAACTTTCCAAATTTTAGCTGAGCAATGGCTACTCAGATAAAGATTTTATTTCCCCCACTTCCCTGACAGTAGATGTGGTCGTATGAACAGATTTTGACCAATAAGATGTGAGTGAAAGTAATGTCTGTAACTTTGGGGTTACATAATTAACAAGATGCTGTTTGCCCTAGGTTGTGGATTCAATGTTTGTTTCCCCCCAAAGTTTCTCTATGACAGTCCTAACCCTCATGTAATGATATTAGGAGGTAGGACCTTTGGGAGGTAATTACCTTTAGATAAGGTCATGAAGGTAGGGACCCTTGACAAGATTACAGTCCTGTGTGTGTGTGTGTGTGTGTGTGTGTGTGTGTGTGTGTGTGTGTGTGTTAGTTGCTCTGTCATGTCCAACTCTTTGTGACCCCATGGACTGTAGCCCACCAGGCTCCTCTGTCCATGGAACTTTTCAGGTAAGAATACTGGAGTCAGTAGCCATTCCCTCCTCCAGGGGATCTTCCTGACCCAGGGATCAAATCCAGGTCTCCTGCATTGCAGGTGGACTCTTTGCTGTCTGAGCCAGCAGGGAAGCCCATTATAGCCCTTATAGGACAAAAAGAGAGAGAGAGACCAGAACTTGCTCTCTCTGCCATGTGAGGATTGAGCAAGAAGATGGCCCTCCACAAGCCAGGAAGAGAGTCTTCCTCAGAACCTGATCCCACTAGCATTCTGATCTCAAAATTGCCACCTCCAGACTGAGAGAGATGAATACCTATTGTTTAAGCTGCCCAGTCTGTAGTACACTGCCACAGCAGACCAAGCTGACTCTGCACTCTGCCTCGGCTTTTTGCCTCTTCCCAAGGGTTGGAGCACTGTTGTGGCTCTGATGAGCCAGTTCTGGTCATGTGGATGGGGGCAGGAAACAAGAGAGAAGTGTCCTGGGTCACTGGGGTAACACTGTGGATACATCCGGTCAGCACACCACTCTGGATGCCCAGCCAGCTAAGACATTTTTATGTAAAAGAGAAATAAATCTTCTATCTGATTTAACCCTCTGTTTTTCAACTCTGTGAAAACGGTCAAGCCAATGTACCACTAATTTAAAAAAAGTTCCAAGCGACTTTAATGAAAATTCACACAAATCCTTATCTGGTCCTTATCTGGAGCAGGCACTCATCATATTGTGAAAGGCAGCAATGGTCTCCAGATAATGGTCTATGGACTGGCTACATCAGTATCAGCCAGCTAATGATATTTTAGAAACTTGGAAGGGCTCTAACGTCTAACACCTATTATTTAATCTGGATGGTCTCCATGTGTGACTCCTCGTCTCAGGTATGTGCCTCTTTCTGTGTTCAACTCCTTGTGCAACAGGCTGCCATTTAACACCCACATCTCCCCTTCTCCTCTGAGTTAGCACCAGCTGGAAGTCTTTTTTTCTGGCACGTCGTCTTTGGCTCCCTACCTGCTTCTCTGGGGAGGTACACACCTTTTCCAGGTGTGGGATCACAACCCCTTCAAATATGAGGCCCTCCTCCCACCAGCCCCAGCCTGCAGGAGCTCTGGTCAGAGCATCTTGCTCTCCTCCAAGTTGCCAGCTTCCCCACCAGGGAGAGGACGTGAACACGGAGGGGAACGTGACAACGAGAGCCTCCACCTGGCTGGGCGACTTTCTGTTCTGCAATGGCAAGGGAGAACCAGCCGGCCTGGTTTATAAGTCCCAGGGAGTCAAGGCCAGATGGCTGGAGAAGGAAGCCTCCAGGAGCTTTTCCTACAGTGCCAGGCACATGCTACAGGCATGGCAGAGGCCCCCGTGTAGACCCTCAGGAAAGGAGCTGCCACCCACGGAAAGCTGAACCCTGGAGAGCTCTCAGTTACTTCCTTGAGTTACTCTAGAGTACTTCTTGGAGAGGCCCTGGCAAAGTTCCCCAGGGAATCCCTCCAAGTCACTGGTTTCCTCAGAATCCCCTGGAGGCTTGTTACAACACAGATGGCTGGGTCCCACCCCAGGGTTTCCTGTTCATTAGTTCAGGGGTGGAGCTTGAGAATGTTTACATCTGACAAGTGCCAGGTGATGCCAAGGCTGCTGGTCCAGGGACCACACTCAGAAAGAACCACTGTTCTAAGCGCCCGGTGCCTTGGGGACAAGGCAGCTGTGGGAACCTTTTATGCAGCTGATAGGCTGAGTAATTCTCTACAGCATTGGGGAAAAAATCACAGGAGTGGGAAGGGAGCTGAGAACAGGAGACAACACAACGTCATAGACTGTGGAATCCAGCAGAACTCTTTTGGGTCTGACCGAGTGGTGCAGTAGTGAAGAATCTGCCTGCCAATGCAGGAGACATGGGTTCAACCCCTGGGTCGGGAAGATACCCTGGAGAAGGAAATGGCACCCCACTTTAGTATTCTTGCTTGGAAAATTCCATGAACAGAGGAGCCTGGTGGGCTACAATCCATGGGGTTGCAAAGAGTTGGACACGACTGAGCATATATGCATATCTATCCATCCTGTATTAGCTGTGTGACCAGTATCACCAAGCCTTCATATTCTTTTCTGTAAAAATGGAGATACAAAATCCATTTGATAGGATTGTTGAGAAGACTGTCTGCAGGGCCTGATTCAGGTACTCAGCAGGCAGCCAGAAAATGATTTTTAAGCCACTCCCTCAGTTTCCTACACTGTTGCCTATACAGTTTCATGACATTATTCAGAAACTCCTGAGGCCCTCATGTGTGAATGGACTCCCTTCTTATTTCTGAGCCGCAAAATGAAGGGAAATGCTTACAATTTCTTCTTTTACCCTGTAAAATTCTCTAAACATTATTTCCCACTTTGATAGTTTTAGGTGGTCACCTCACACACTAAATAGGGAGAATTAATTCCATTTTCTCTAAAATTACATACAGAGGGTATGTTTTTCAGGAAGATGGGATTATAACTTTTGATTTACTCCTGGTTGGGAGTTTTAGTGATCCTTTCCAGCAATAAATTGAGAGGACAAGAAACAGGCAAAGTCCATAAAATTCTAGCCTCAATACTCCTGCATAGCTATAAGCAGCTTGCCAGCATCCACCCCACCCTCAAATAAACCACTAAAACTTGGTCACCTGCCTCTGCTGAGCTCCCAGCTCTTGTCCTGAGGGCCTCCTGGTAACTGATCACACTTCTCTTAGTTTTTTAAGAGTTGATTGTACAATTTATGGATTACCTGGATGTTTTGCTTCTCCTTTTTCTTTTATTGGGAGCCATTTCTTTCTTACCTGTTCAAAAAACTAATAGTGTTTTGTACATGGTGGGATCAATAAAATATCATTGTCTGGTTGAGTAAGGTATTCTGCCTGCCTTTTCAACATTTTCCTATTCATAAGCTCCAGAGCAGTCAGGAAAAAAAAAAATAAATGACAACAAAGGACACCCAAAACAGGCCATGCTTGTTAACCAACTCGGATAAACGTGTGGGGGAAGGGTTTAACTACAAAAACCAGAACGGTGAATGCCAGTGGCTTGGTAACCATATCAAGGAATTTCCCAAACTAAACCATCCAGGTTCTTCCCTTCCCACCATTGCTGGGGTGGGGCTTGGTAATCTCATGTCCCCTCCCAATTATTTTACCTAATGGCCTTCCCTTAATGGTCATCAACTAGTTTAGCAAACAGTTTTCTCCAGAGCATGACCCTGATAATGATGAGTCAGTGCTCTGTGGAGGTAGCCAAAGTGGTCAATGAAGGGACTATGGTGGGAATCAAAGGGTCTGTTAGGGGCACGAGGGGAGCAGAAGTAGCCAGAGGGCATGGCTTGACTCTAAGCATCATGATTCAGGCCTAGCTTCTTCCATTGTTTCCTCTCTCAGTGAATAATGGCACCAGCATCCATTTAGTTAATCAAGCTAGAAGTCTGGGAATGATTTCTGGCATCTCCCTCTCCCTAAAAAGCTCCCCACAGGACTTCCCTGGTGGTCCAGTGGTTAAGAATCTCCCCGCC